>NW_027040560.1:1365000-2047500 GCF_037179485.1 Ochlerotatus camptorhynchus | reverse complement strand
GCTAATCGATTCACCCCTCGAAACATAGGAAAAACCAATAACCCCTCATTTTATCTGTCAAACTTTCATAGCGAATCAAAACAAACATTGCGTAGTACTAGAATTTCGACTAGAATAGGGTACGTTAATCGTTTGCTTGGGACCAATAGGCTACTAAAGTGGTGAGCCAATTTAAAATCGTTCGTTTCGTATTGATTGTTGATTTGACCGTGTACCGTGTGGTAAAATCGTTCAAGGAGACCCAGAGGACCCAGCGAGGACGTCCGAGTCCGTGAACGCAAGGAAGGTGAGGGATTACTTCAAGCGCAATCCGAACCTTTCGCTTTTTCCGTCTGGTTCGTCCAGCAGACAATGAAGCGGGCAGGAATTCATGTCTCTAAGGTAAGGAAGGTGCCTAACCGAACCGATAAAGAGAATATGGTGGCCAAATCCCGCGTCAGGAAGCTGTACCGAGAGTGGTTGGTGCAGCCGAAATGCATCGTAATGGACGACGAGACGTACATTAAAGTGGACGCCAAGCAGATTCCCGGCCTGGAATTTACTGGAGGCAAATCCCGCCTGGAAGAAGGTCGACAAATTTGCCAAGAAGTACTTAGTGTGGCAGACGATCTGTGGGTGCGGCAAATTCAGCAAGCCGCACATAACGACCGGCACAATCAACGGCCAAATATATAGAGAAGAATGCCTCCAGAAGCGTCTGCTGTCCTTCCTCCAGTCCCACGAATGTGACACTCTGTTTTGGCCGGATCTGGCATCGTGCCATTATGCGAAACCTTCGATGGCGTGGTAGGAAGTCAACGATGTTGTTTTTGTGCCGAAGAAGGCAAATCCGCCAAACTCGCTAGAACTTCGCCCAATAGAAAAATTCTGAGCGATTATGAAGGGCAAGCTCCGGAAAACAGGGAAAGTCTTCAAAAACGACAAGGATTTGAAGAAAGAGTGGATGGAAGTGTGTAAGAAAGATGGGGCAAATGTTGCACAGGATTTGATGGGTAGCGTTAAGTCCAAGGTGCGGGCATTTAGCCTAGGAGAGGAGGTTGAATAAACCAACTTTGCAAAAACATAGCTAATATGTGTTTATTTATTCCCTGAGAGTTTCAAAAATGTCCGACTTAAAATGAATTTTTTGTGATCATTTTTGTGTGTTGCATTTTTTTTTTTCGAGTTCAGTCTTTACATATTAAAACCCGAGCATATTTACAACAGGGAATTCATGTTCATGTGTTTTGACAGTCGACCGTGTCAGTCAGATTACACACATTAGAAGGCAGTTGACACATCTTAATCTTAAGATATTAACAATAACTCTTCATGATAATCTAAAAAATACTCAACATTGAGTCACGAAGATTTACAAAGTCAAAGTCCGGACAATATGGGAAATGTGTCAATCCAGTTGAATAAACAACGGTGAAATAAAATCTGGATAAACTGAGCACCTAATTTTGATAAAAAAAATGCTGTTTACCTAATGGGCACCGTAACTTTGAACACGTGCCATCTTAAACCACCCCTCTTCTTGTCAACTTTCACCACGAAGCAACGAGAAAAGAAAGTTTGGTGGTAATCCGATATTTTCACAGCCGAATTCATCCCGCGAAAAAAGTTCTTATTTTGACTATCCCAATCAGGATCGTTTTTCGCACCAAAACCACCGATCCAGGCAGCCGCGTCTAATCAATTACATTGTATTGGTGTGTTTTGATCGATGGTAACACTTTCTCAACAAAAAACCTACTTTGATGATCGACCAGCAGGCACAACCAGGTAGGAATAGGCAGGCATCCGAGTTCCCATAGGTGTTTTTTTTTTCTCTCTCACTAAACTGTGATCGAAGCAGCACAGCAGCTTCCAATATTTATAACGGGAGTTCAGTTTCTGATTCCGAGTACTCTCGTTTCCTCCCAAGAAGAAGGGGCGTTTTGTTTGGAAACGAAGTTCCTCCCCGAACCAAAGAAAACAAAAAAATAGACACAGTTGAACGCTTCGGGATGCAACCGGAAGCTCATCGTTTGTATTATTATGGGACGAGTAGCCAAAAACAGTTATCTTTTACCAGGGAAATTGAAAACAAATTTCAGTTCGTTCGAGCATCAAGGTTAAGATGATGATGTACTGTGGAATAAAAAGTAAAATACCCGATCAAGCTGCCGTCTTCAAGGGGATTAAATTACCAGCAAGCGTTAATCGCACGATAAACTGTATGTGTGGTTTGTGCCATCCAGCACACTTGATCTTGAAAGCGAGTGACAAAAAATACTGTCTCTCCGGGCAGAGTTCAAGAAGCATGTCTGCAGTTAGTCTTTTATGGTTAAACTCAGATTTGTTCAGTCACTGCAGTCACTGTTTTTGTTGTTGTTTGCTGTTGTTGTTTTCAAAATGAAGCTTGTCGTTTCAATGCATAAAATCCGTTCCAAGAAGCATACGACGACAAAGTATGAAATTACAGTAGGCCAGCATAAATTGAAAAAAAAAAAAACAATTAGCCTCTTCAATTTTTTTTTTCAAATGTTGTCCCGAGAATTCGAAGCTTTGGGACGGTCCAAAGTAGGCTATAATTAATGGAAACAATACCCCCGGTGGAAAATTACTATTTTCCTCCGCATGGCCTACTATTGTGCGATCCAGATGAGACAGTTAAAATTGGTTGTCCCATCGCTGTCGAAGACGTGGTAGGGTGCCAATTAAAAATCAATTTTGCTCTTCAATAACAATAATCTCCTCTGCGTTGTACAACATTCCGAGGAGAAGATTTCCTAAACGCCTGCTTCCTTCGGCTTTGTTCAAGTGCTCTCATTTCCTTCCGCTTTTGCGTTGTTGGGATTTGAACGCTCGCTGCTGGAAAAAAAGGATACTTGTAATTTCTTAACCACAACGCACCGAACCGAACAGGGACGCGTGTAGTGGTACCTGTTTGCTGGATCTTTTCAGTTTTCCTGAGAAATTTTTACCTGTTGCAGTCTTTTGAAGTGGTTTTGAACCGACGAAGGTTTTTTTTTATTGTTGAAATTTTGAAAAAAATAAGGAAAAGAGAAATCACATACAGTGAGAACCGAATCACGTAACAATAACCGCAGCCAAGCCAACCGGGTGCGCGGGTTTGGGTTGGCGTGGCAATTTTTCTTATACCCGAATTAGAACTTGCCATTGTGTGGCACGATGCTGGATGCCGTTGCCGACCATGATGATATTTGCGTGGGATTGAGATTTCAGCTTTCGAAACGAGAGTCGGTTTGGGATTTGATTTTTGTGTCTTGTTTGGGTTATTTTTTTTTGGGAAAATATTTGACTGGAAACTGAAGCAATTTATCATATGTGAAGTTGGACCAACTATTACTGAGCTTCTGTTTGGAAGGAAGGGTACAAGAGTTGTCTCTGTTACTCTGTGATTTGTGATTTATCGGAGGAATTGATGATTATTTGAATTTGATGGTCTTGGATGCCCATTTCTGGGATGTCTGTGGATCGAAGTGTGCTCTGCTTCCGAGTGTCAAATGTTCGGTTTTATTTTTTTCTGGAATTGATTTTTCATCGCATCTCGAAACAATGCGCCAGTCGATTACAAATGTGGTTCTAGAAAAGAACTTTAGTGCCAAGCAAGTACAAGTGATCGGGTTAAATGTATTCCAAAGTGTGTTGATTGGAGGCGGATTGTGCAAGAGTTTCTTTGAAGATCAGATAGAATGTCGTAAAATGTTAAGCTAGAATTAGGAGACGCAATGGTCGTTCAAATTGTTGCTTCACGAGCAAACCATCGTTCATTTGGTGAGTTCGTACCTTTTATCAGTTTTCTATAACTTTGTCCTAGAAATAATTTCGAAGAACCGCTTTTGTGTTGTAATTTGTTGCGCAATTTTCAAAGGTTGGAGACGAGTGGAAATTGCACAGGTTTGCCCATTGGTAACCGGCAAACCGGCCCAACTGAACACCACAGCAGGACAAGCCTAGGACATTTGTATCGAGAAATCCTAGTGCAGCCTAGGAGGAAGATTCAGCAGGATCAAGTAAAGGATCCCCGGAGAAGCGGATTGCGAGTTACAAGGTTCCAGAGAAGATTGTGTGCTTCAACTGTAGAGGAAAATACCACTATCAAGAATGGTGTTTGGCAGAGAAAGCGGTATTTACAGTATGTGGATTCCACGATTACACGAAGGAAAACTGCCCATACTGCGCAAAAAAAGGAGTGTACCCCATTAGGCATAAATACGTTAGACATACGGACGTTAGGCATACGGACGTTAGGCATACGGACGTTAGGCATACGGACGTTAGGCATACGGACGTTAGGCATACGGACGTTAGGCATACGGACGTTAGGCATACGGACGTTAGGCATACGGACGTTAGGCATACGGACGTTAGGCATACGGACGTTAGGCATACGGACGTTAGGCATACGGATTTAGGCATAATGGACGTTAATCATAAAGTCATTAGGCATAATGGACGTTAGGCATAATATACGTTAGGCATAATGGACGTTAGGCATAATGGATGTTAGGCATAATGGACGTTAGGCATAAAATATATTGCTGCTGTGAACTCTAGAAACCTGTTTCGAGCATGGTAAACAATGCTTAAATTAGGTTAAGCATTAAATAAAAGATGATACAAGTCATACAAACATAGTTTATTTAATAAGCACAGTTTGGAATCCATTATTTGTCATATCATAAGTGACGTAGCTACATATTTACATAGATCCAAGATTAGTAGTTATAGCGGTTAAGTAATCTGAAAACTCAGCATAGTTATGAACTAGGGGAAATGGATGTAATGTCGGCCTAAGTGCCCTTAATTTGGGCCCATACATAAATTCAGCAATCGCCGCAATTTTCAATAGCGACCCAAAATATCCATTAGTACCGTTCCAATGCGCGATTGATAAATAGCTGGTTTTTAGCAGATCCATAGGCCAACATTAGAGCCATTTCCCCTATATCTTGAAATAAAAAAATCACATATTTGTTGTAATACATTCTTACACACACATTGCAATTGTCAAGAAGAAAAAGTTTTCCTCAAAGAACAGGTCATGAAATAAAGAATGGTTACTTCTGTGATTTTCCATTCAATAACAAAAAAACAGCTAAGGTTGAATAAAATATGATGCCAAAGAACAGCTCATGAAATGAAAAATGGTGAATTCTGTGGTTTTTCATTCAATAACAAAAAACATACCTGCTGCTTCCAGATTTCCTTCCATACTTTTCGATACAACGATTTTTTTTTGTTGTCATCAGAATGAAAACTAGCGGAACAGTGACGAGTTGCCGAAACAAACAAGGAACTGTGGCAAACGTACCATCTGCAACCCAATACTTTGCCTGTCCAAGACGTCGCAAGTTTTCATGAGTGCCAAAAATTAGGGCTCTTTTATTATTGCCACCGATGTCAGCAATCAATAGACGGTCCCCATTATCATCCTTCTGGAATTCATCGGGTAGATTACGCCTAACGTCCATTATGCCTAACTTCCTTTATGCCTAACGTCCATTATGCCTATCGTACATTATGCCTAACGTCCGTATGCCTAACGTCCGTATGCCTAACGTCCGTATGCCTAACGTCCGTATGCCTAACGGCCGTATGCCAAACGACCGTATGCCTAACGACCGTATGCATAACGTCGTGTACCGTCAAGAAAGCCTCCGACAGTATTCGTCCCATTTTGTTCGGATGTCAACGTAAAATTGGAAGGAGATAATCGGCCTTTTGCAGAAGTAGAAGTGTTGGTCAGCTCAAGTCTCCATTCTGGATTGCTAAAACTTAATCAGGTTCCATAGCGAAAACTTAATCAGGAAGTTAAAACAGAAGCTTTTCAACACCAAAACGAAACTCTCAACGACCGGAGGAAGCAGTTTAGAAGTCAAGAGTTACGTGAATCTTCCGGTAACCTTTGATGGAGAATTCCTACAACCCTAGTAGCTCCTTCCATGAAAAGGATACTGATACCCTGATACTGGGAATGAACTTCTGGAGGTTCTTCAGGATTGAATCCACGATCCAGAGGACTCTAGATGAAGCATCGGAACAAGTGGAGCGCCTGGAAGATGTAAAAATACAGTTCAAAGTATTTGTAGATGGTGAGCAACTGGAAACTACTCCGTTGGTTACGCACAAAATTGAATTGGAGGAGAGTTTTAACCCTCCGTTACTCGCGCTGTTGTACTTTGTAAAACAAACAGGAATTTTCCATTGCCACTTTGTTGCTGAGTTACCCATCGATCCAAAACCAACGAGTGTTCCTCAAAAAACTTGTTTTGATCTAAACAGGCTAACCTTTGATTACAGTAAACACCTAAAAAATGCGGATTAATAGGGAAAATGTAAATGGAAACCGCGAAAACTGTGACCATACTACGTGGTATTTGACTTAATTGATTACAACATGGAATATATCGAGATCCTGACCAGATAGAACCCAGACCAGAACTGACCAGATGTCCAGGAGGTCATAGCTTTGTCGCTGGCGGACAGTAGTTCAGAATTTTCTCACTACGTAGCGCTAGTATACATGTGAAATTCTCGCATGTGATAAATCTCGAGATCCTGACCAGATAGAAAGTTACTGGCTTTCACAAAGTTTTTCAGGAGGTCAAAGTCTATTGCTTGGTGCTCAATAGTTCAGAATTTGGTCACTACACGACGCTAGTATACACGTGAAATTCTCATATAAAATATCTCGAGTTCCCAGCCAGATAGAAAGGTACTGTCTTCGGCATAGTTTTTCAAGAGGTCAAGGCTTTTTCGCAGGTGAACAGTACCGTATGCGTGATAATGTTTGCACCAACGTACAAATAAGGTTTCCGTTTCACCTGTGCATACAATGCCTTGGTTTTCGTTGCATGCACGTAACCTATAGCTCATACCGCAGTAGGCTGTGTATAAAAGAAAATGATTTACTTAGTTTGACAGTTGCACCATGACTAAGTGGCAGCGTATTCGTGATTTGTCCCACGCGCAAATGTCGCAAAAATACATTTCAATCGCCGTGGAAGTGTCCCGGTGGACCGTCAAAAGGTCTGAGGTCAGCTCGGGCTCCGAGGGTTATCGCTGCTATCAAAAGGAAGATTCGGGTGAATCCAGTGCGTTCAATAAGGAAAATGGCAAAGGAACACGGGATCAGTGACTTTACGGCACGGAAGATCGTAAAGGAAGATTGCGGGGCGAAGTCGAGGGCACGGAAAAAACTCACATGAAAGAAATGCAAGAAAATCTTGAACTTCCTTAAGCGAAAAAATCCGGTAATCCTGTTCACCGACGAGAGCATGTTTACCGTCGATCCCTTATTGTGGCCTACGAGCACAAGAACGTGTATCTGACCATCCTGACGCATCCTGCTAGCGTTATGGTGTTTGTATTGGTGGCTTCCGATGGCAAAACACGGAGGTCTACATCGGGATTTTAAGCAAGTATGTTCTTCCGTAGATCAATGAACATTACGGCCCGAAGCCAAATGTTGTGTTGTGCCACACCTCGAACCGCACTCAGAAGTGGTTGCAGGAACATCTTCCGTTCTGGGCGAAGAATAAGTGGCCGCCATCCAGCCCCGATCTTAATCCGCTGGATTACTCAATAAAACGCGTCATGAAGGCCAAGGCCTGTTCTAAACGCCACCCGAGTACAGCAAGCCTCAGACAAACATTGACCCGTACCTGGAGAGAAATGGATCCAGACTACATTATTAGAACCTGCCGTGCATGCCGGAAGCGTGTGGAGGCCGTAATTGCAGCAAGTGGAAACTCGATCGATGATTAACATAGTTTAAGACTCTGAGAAACATCCCCCTTTTAATAAATAAAAAAAAATCGACAACGAAATTTTAGAGAATTTTTTTAAATTTTGACATTGCTCAATGGTGCAAACATTATCAAGTGTACGGTAGTTCAGAGTTTTCTCACTTTGCAGCGCTACTATAAATGTGAAACTCTTGCATATAAAATATCTCTAGATCCTGACCAGATAGAAAGTAAATGTCTTCGGCACAGTTTTTCAGGAAGTCAAGATCTTTTTGTTGGGTGACAATAGTTCAGAATGTTCTCACTATGCGGTGCTAGTATATACGTGCCTTTCTCGCATATTCAATAGCTCGAGATCTTGATCAGCTAGAAAGTTGCTGTCTTCGGCAAAGTTGTTTATGGGGTCAAGACTTTTTGGCTGGTAGACAGTAGTTAAGAATTTTCTCACCACCTGGCGTTAGTATACATGTACACTTCTCGCATATGCTATATCTCGAGATCCTGATCAGATAGAAAGTTACTGTCTACGACAAAGGAGGCAAAAATTTTGTGATATCCTGAACAACTTTGCCGACGATAGTAATTTGCTATCTGGTCAAGAACGTGAAATATTTTATATGCGAGAATTTCACATGTAAACTAGCACCATGAAGTGAGAAAATTCTGAACTACTGTCCACCAGCCAAAAGACCTTGACCTCCTGAACAACTTTGTTGCAGACAGTAGCTTTCTATCTGATTAGGATCTCGAGATATAGCATATGCGAGAAGTGTACATGTATACTAACGCCACGTGGTGAGAAAATTCTTAACTACTGTTACCAGCCAAAAAGGCTTTGACCTCCTGAACAGCTTTGTCGAAGACACTAACTTTCTATTTGGTCAGGATCTCGAAAAAAAACCACATGTGAGAATTTCACGTGTATTCTAGCGCTACGTAGTGAGAAAGTTTTGAACTACTGTCCTCTAGCCAAATTTATCCGATCAGAATCTCGAGATATTTTACATGTGAGAATTTCGCGTGTATACTAACGCCACGTAGCGTGAAAATTCTGAACTATTGTGCACCAAGCAATAGGCATTGACCTCATGAACAACTTTTTCGAAGACAGTAATTTTCTACCTGTTCAGAATCCCGGGCTTAGCATACGCAAGAATTGTACACGTTTACTAGCGCCATGTGGTGAGAAAATTCTAGGCTACTACCACCAGCTTAAAAGTCTTGACCCACTGAACAGTAACTTTCTATCTGCTCAGGATCTTGAGCTATTGTATATGCGAGAATTACATGTGTATACTAGCACCGAGTAGTGAGACAATTCTGAACAACTGTCCACCAACGAAAAGATCTTGACTTCCTGAACAATTTTGCCAAAGACATTTACTCTCTATCTGGTCAGGATCTAGTGATGTATCACATGCGAGAACTTAACATGTATACGAGCACTATCTAGTGAGAAGATTTTGAACTACTGCTAATCAGCAAAAAGGCTATGATCTCCTGAACAGCTTTGCCTAAGACAGTAACTTTCTATCTGGTCATGATCTCGAGATATTTTATATGAGAATTGCACGTGTATACTAGCGCCGTGTAGTGAGAAAATTCTGAACTACTTCCACCAGCCAAAAATACTTGACCCCCTGAACAAGTTTACCGAAGAAAGTAACTTTCTATCTGCTCAGGATCTTGAGCTATTGTATATGCAAAAATTGCACGTATATACTAGCGCCACGTAGTGAGAATTTTTTGAACTACTCCACTAACGAAAAGATCTTGACTTCCTGAACAACTTTGTCAACGACAGTAACTTTCTATCTGGTCAGGATCTCTCTCGAGATTTTGCAACCAATTAAGTCAAATCCCACGTAGTACGGACACCGTTTACGCGGTTTCCATTCATATTTTCTCTATTATACGCTTTTTTTGGAGTTAACTGTGATAAAAGTTTAACAAGTTTTTACCCTTCTTACAAAGAAGGGTATAGATATCACTTGAAAAACCGACTATCGATCCGAGGCCCGGAGAGCCGAGTGTTATATACCATTCGACTCAGCTCGACGAGATCGGAACATGCCTGTGTGTGTGTGTGTGTGTACGTGTGTATGTGTGTATGTGCGTGTATGTAACGAAATGAATGCGCTCACGTTTCTCAGCAACCGCTCAACCGATTTGGCGCCAAATGATAGGTCTTGGGGTCCCATTGAACGCTATTGAACGGTTTTGGAATCGGTGAACCGGTTCCGGAGATATGGCCGGAATAAGATCCGGTGAATATGGGCCTTCACGCTGGATTTAACGGAAAACGTATCAAAACCATCATGCGACACATCAAATTACTACAGAATTCAAAAATAAGATCAATGCAAGTCGTGTTAAGTGTTCCAGACCACATTGGACACACTTGGACATGTTCCGGGTACCCCGGGGAAGTTGCTTGAATATGAATTGAATTAAAACCCATTAAATCACATTAAAATACGATGATAAGGTGATTGGTAGCCTCACCAAATAGACTACACCCGGATATATTCCGGGTACCCTCAGGCAGTGGCGTAGCGTCACTGGATGACACGGGGGTGGGGGGCTTGGTCACTGATAATGACAATAAAATAAATAAACTTGAATAAGTAAGAAGGGTCTGATCACACCATAGGTGGATAAATTCGGGTTTTTTTAATACCCGTTGGTTTCATATCGATTGGTAGCTCGGCTGCAAAATGGCAATGTAAAACTCCCACTGTTGTACAAAGTACAACGCGCGAGTACTCGTGTTACAAAAGTTGGCGCGAGTAACGGAGGGTTAAGAATGCGGATCCAGTGAGACTGAATCCATACCCATGGTCACCGGAAGTGCAAAGGAATGTCAACGAGGAGTTGAATAAGTGAATAGCTTCCGGAGTAGTAGAAAGGTCAAATAGTGACTGGGCTATGCTGATCGTACCTGTCATGAAGAGAAGTGAAGGCGAGGATGGTCAGCAAAAGCTCAAAGTACGAAAGCTGAACGAGAGGACGAGAAAGGATGCATATCCGTAACCGCATCAGGATCGGATTCTGGGAAGACTTGGTTCGTCGAAGTACCTATCAACGATTGATCTGTTCAAAGCATTCTGGCAGATTCCATTGGAGAAAGATTCGAGGAAGTACACCGCCTTCCGGGTATTTGGGCGCGGGCTTTTCCTGTTCACCCGTCTGCCATTTGGTTTGGTCAACAATCCCGTGACGTTGCCGAGGTTGATGGACCAGGTGTTAGGCTACGGGGAACTGGAGCCCACAGTAACTCGTTCGAGGAACATATCCGAACTTTGAAAGTGGTAGCGAGGCGACTGACCACGGCAAATTTGTCGATCAATTTGGAAAAATTCAAATTTTGCGTTCCAGAGTTGCCCTACCTTGGGCTTTTAACGTATTATGTAGTGTAACCGTTTGTTACAAGATTTGTATGATTTTTAGTTGGTGCATAATTTTTTAATGTACTGTCACGTTTTTATAAGTTATTTGGTGTTGGTTAGTAGGGTTATTAAAAGATTACCGTATTCGTGATAATGTTTGCACCATCGTACAAATAAGGTTCCCGTTTCACCTGTGCATGCCTTGGTTTTCTTTGCATGCACGTAACCTATTGCTCATACCGTAGTAGGCTGTGTATAGAAGAAAATGATTTACTTAGTTTGACAGTTGCACCATGACGAAGTGTCAGCGTATTCGTGATTTGTCCCTACTAACAGGGAATTGTTTAAACTTTAAATTGTATAACAGTGAAGTGGGGATAGGTTACAGTACATTGGGTGCAACTACTACAAAGATATGCAGGCGGGAGAATGGATAAAGGATTTTTTGGATTGGGATATAGGATGGAGGGATGGAAAAGCGAAGGGACAGAGGTCAGATAGCCCACGAACGACCCGCCATTCCTCATAACTATCCAGTCGTTCGCGTGTGAGAGGAGTTGATCAGTTGAAGTGCTTGAAATAGCCAGTAGTGAGTGGTAATATTCGAGTGTGATGATTTGCTGCACCACAGCTCAATTCAGGTAAATAGCTCTCTGCCCAAACAAAAGCTAACGGCTGAACTAACGTCCATTCGATACCCTCACAGGACCTTTTGTATTATCTTTTGATCCACATCGCCATTTTGTCTGTTGAAAAGATCAACCGACGCGCACGTGATCCGGCTGAGCAGTCTCTAGGCCGCTAGGTCTAAAAGCAAAGGAACTAGCCTTCCTCAAGCCAGACCAAATGTTTGGCTGGAAGGAATTTGTCTCGGGAACCCTCCCTAACCGCCAAGGAGACGTTACCCTCTCGGTAGAGTCACTCCGGCCTTGCCTGTCCTCAATAAAATGTTTCCATCTTTAACCACAGTTGCATTTTTTCCATAACGTTAATCAAGTGACAGTATTCTGCACGTTTGCTCGCGTAGCCCCTTCGATTGCCCAGTAGTAAGCCGACCTTGAGACCCAGCTCGAGAGGTCTCTTGCTATTGAGAACTTACCGGTAACAGACAGTAGAGTTACAGGTTCATTCGGCAAGAGACTCGTCCTAGTGCTTTTGTTTCTGATTTTAGACGGTTGATGTCTTCACCTTTTTTTGGTGACCATGATGGGTCTGAAGAGTTTTTGAACTAGCCTGAAAATAGCCCGGAAAAGTCTTGGAATACTGTTTGGTTCAACAGTAGTACAACGGGACAGTAGCAATACAACATTATGAAATTGGATTAGTATTAAATTATTCAAAATAAAGCAAAAACAGCAAAAATTCGTCCTACCAAAGCCAACGCTCCCAAAGGGGAAAAGCTACCTACAAACCGCTACCGATCGATAGAGATTCAGCCAATTTCGAACCCATTTCGAGCGGAAAGAAAATAAATTAAAAATCCGCCCCTTCCTTTTTTGTGGAAGCATGGGAAAATCCCACGAACGCCCGCACTACTGTGGTGTATCCGCGCTTGCACACAGAATCCGCCAATTAATTAGTTTTGCGCAAGCACCTCTCAATAATAGATTATCTCTACCGGTGTTGTTTGTTTATTCGGTCGCCAAGCAACCACCGAGGACCTGCTCGGACTTTTTTGCTTTTTGCTGTTCCACTTCGTTCTTTTTAGGAGGATCATTCCAAACTCCCGGAGAGAATTCTTAAAAATTGAAAGAGCGGAGATGACTGCATGGCGCAGCATCCGTTCTCTCTTCTTTCATGGTGTATTTTTTATGCCCTGATTGGCTGGAAGGCACGTGCGTACCTTCAGAACGTACAAAACCAACCATGTGTATGAGAGAGAAAGAGCGAGCACGAAAATAGGGGAACGCCGATTCCATTTTCCCTTTTGTTCCTTCTCACCGGCTGCTTCTCTTGCGAGATCGTTATAAAACTATCCTTACCGTTCGGGATGTGATTTAGTTTTGATTTGCTACTCTTCGGGTGAAGACTATTCCGTGAAATTTCGTGACCATGGCAGAGGAACTGATTTACCGGCAGTACTTTTACAACTACCATCATCAGCATCAAGCGATGGATTTCACTCCGCCACCGAGCAGTCCGGAATTCATCCCGTCCACACTGAGCTACTTTCCGGAATCCTTCGAAGTGCCACAGTACAACAGCGACACCGAGTGGGTGACGGCCAGCCCGGTAAGCTTTGGATCGACGAGCCCGTCCACTGACTACAGTTCACCAGGTCAAATCAATACCACGCTGAAACCTCCAACTCGGCCGCTATCCAACTCCGCCAAGGTTCTGAGTCAGATAGAACAGCTCGAGGACAGCAGTGCATCGGATAGTGATCTCCTGGCCAACAGTGATATCCCCACGAAGATCAAGATCAAGCGAGGTACGGTGATTCCAACGGTGATCAAGCGCAAACGGCGTTTGGCGGCCAATGCACGGGAACGGAAGCGCATGAACGGACTGAACGAGGCCTTCAATCGACTGAGGCAGCATCTTCCCGCGGGTGGAGACGATCGGCAGCTGTCCAAACACGAGACACTGCAGATGGCGCAAACTTACATTACGGCACTGTGCGATTTGTTGGTGTAGGGTGGTGTAGAAGCAGAAAGAGAGGTTCGTCGCTGTTAGGCCATAGATGGGGGAAACCAAGTCATTAAGTTAATTCCGTACGTCGTTTATTAAGTTATTGCTAGGATATTTGTCAGTTTTAACGATTAAAATGGTTCCAATGTATGTTTTACATAGTTTAGTAGGAAATGAAGCAATAGATGAAATAAACTAGTACAATTAAGTATGTTAAATTTGGCGTGTTGCGGTTTTTTAAGATGACCAAATCCTTAAATCTGGACATTAATCAATGGCCAGTCATTAATTTCCAGCCTATACATATCGTCTCCGTTCCGGATATTCCAATACCATAACGAAGGGATGTCGTTTGCTACCCAAGGGTGGCATTTTCCTTAAAAAAATGTAACTTTTCCGGAATAATTTTTCAGAAGGACGTAAATAACTTGAAAACGGTATAATTCATCAAAATGACGTATGAGAAGAAGTTGTAGGTGAAAGAACAATCTTTACGAAAAACCTTAAGGTTGCGTCTGGGCTTTAAGTAGTTGTCACTCACTTATAGGTAAGCAATATACTAACCTATTTATGAGTTGTTTTCACTCAACATCAACTTCAATCTACTCCATATTAAGTTTTATACCACTTACTTAACACTCTGGCATATTCCGGTAACTATAATATGAAATTAAGGGGAGGTTTCTGAGGCATAACATCTCTGATCACGCCTTCCTTCGGATGGGAAGTAAAGCCGTTGGTCCCCGGTTCATGAGTTGATGGGTCGATAGGTAGGGTCCAGGTGTGGGAGCTGCCTTCCTGGCACGTCGGTAGCATTGGTGCTCAGCACGGAAAACAAGATCGACGGAAAAAACAAACCAAAGGAAAAAAAAAAGCTTTAGTTTGAAAGGGCACCGCTTAAAATGTTGAAATACATATTACAAATTCACAAATGCAATTACGCCCCTTTGAAATGTTGTCACTGAATTACCTTTGCTTAACAGCATCGGTTTCAACCAAACAACCAGGTTGCTATGTGTAAATGTTGTTGAGCAATGCAAGTTACTCAGAGTTACACAAAATTAACTCCGATTATACTCATGATCGAAAGCTGTCCCAAAATCGAACTCACCAAATCTATCCATGATTAATCCGCAACTTCATACATTATGAATTAAAATTACACCTCACACTTAGAAATAACTAATTTTACACGTGACGGATTCCATTTTTTGACATAAAGGATGAGGCGTAAATAAACATGTCATTTAAGTGCTCCGAGACTGAAAAGTTTGTTACTCGACGAAAAGTTCATCGTTCATTGTTCATCGAAAATAATCCTCCGTATTTTATTGCTCATCGATACCCTCAGTTCTGAAGACAATGAAAAGAAAGCCACCTTCTGAGCCGTGAAATTAAAGTGAATTCTTCGTCCAGATCAACTTTCAATTGTGAACCAACAACGACGGCGCTTAGAAGCAGGGTGGTCCCTTCCCTATAACCCGCGGGCAATAAAAACGTTTGATTCATGGCACACGTGATGTGCAGTGCACCCATTTTCCTGTGTACGGGATTGGCTCAGAGTTTTGTCAAATAGCCTCAGGGTTGCTGCGATCCGTGTTGCACCTAAAACAGGTTTCCAAATAATGATTGATGCGAGCACCGGAGAAGAGTGGACACAATGTAGCTTCACAAGTTTGTTTACCTTTCCAGCTCAAACAGATAATGCAATTTTTCAGATAAACATAATCTAATTAATTGCTTAACTGCCGGTTCAATATTTGCTCAATCTTCTGCTAACATTTAACCTTTCATTTCGAATCTCCTCGTACCCTTTAGTTTCGTGGCGAAGGCTTTCCCACTACGGGAGAAAACAAACTTATATATCTTAACGAGGTGTATAATTTGGCGCTAGAAGAAGCACCTTCTCGTTCGATGAAAAGGTAGAAGCTAACCGAACGTCGCCATTATTACGCGCCAGCCTTCTCATAAAACACAAAACGGTCACCCAGGGATAATCCCTACAATTTTTGGCAACGTGAAAATAACCAACGACGCAAGGCATCAATCAGTCGTGCATCAAACCACTATCATCGAAGCGCAGAGGGCCCCTCAATTTTCTTATGGCGGCCGGCAGCTTCATCACCGTATAACTTGATAAAATCGTTTATTTGTTTTCGGGCTTCTCCTTCTGCGAAAATTGCAAACTTGTACACTGGTTTTAGGGGCTTGAAAAGTTCATTCAGTGATTTTTTTTTTGTGCTGGTTCAAAATTTAATAAAGTTATCGTAAACCGTTTATCGAAATGGGTCTTTCTGAGTCGGGGGAAACACACCGAAGCTGTCGATCCAGCCGCCAAGTTTCACGCCGGTCCGAGAAAAATGAGTAGGCCGCGACGTGGTTTATGGGTGACGGGATCGTGTGAGTTGCGCAACGGTAGGGTGACCAGCTTGGATTGAATCCAACAGATCACTAGATTTGTTTGGAAATTCGTTTTTAATTGCTCCCATTGCTGGAAAGTGAGAGTCACAAACAATTAATTGAGGGTGCCAAAAGACCACCGTCGAACGGCAAACAAAGATTCTTCCCGTTCCGTTTGTTGATTGCAAGAAAATGATGATGAAGGACCTTTTCCGCTATTCACTGCAAGCGAAGGATCTCTGCACGAATCCTTGAGAGGTCTTTCACCGCTCGGAAAGGTGATTAAAGTAACAGGTACGATAATAATAGGCTCCTTTGGTTGTTCCGCTATCTCCAAAGGAACAGGATCCTGCGCCGCGTGGAGGGTCAAAAGCTGCGGTGCGTTGGTCCTTTGTATTATCCTGCGGCTATTGTTTGGTTATGAATGACCGGAACATCAAAGGATTATCTGAGTATGCGGTCCCCGCGGGGAGGTCCCGTGAAAGGACACCGCATAAAAGGGGTAATTTAAGCTTTGCTTGAATGGAAGAGATTAATGCCTCATTAGCTGGACTCCGTCACGCCAATCAAGTTTGTTTTATTGATTAATGCCAGAATTGCTAGAAAAGACTATCGCATACGTATCGTCGATTTTCCCACTTAAAAAACAATTCTCGACCACGATTACCGCACTCAACGTACAATACCGTACAATTTCCGAAAAGATCACTGCTCGCGTCAATCAAGTGTGCCGTGAGAAAATTGCAGTCGTCTGCCAAAGATCGCAAAAAAAAACAGAGAGGCAAAGGCATGAAAAAAAAATAGTAGGCCCTGCAAAATCGTTTCAGACTTCTTCAGCAGAAAATTTCGGATCAAATTATCGGATCCACTGGCTGCACATCACACGATTTCTTGGCTTGCTGCCTTGCCACCACCAGGTCCTTTTGCCGCCTCGCCTGCTCTGCTTGTAAAGAGGTTGCGGATTATACAAATTAGCGCTGCACAGGATCCTACGTGCATTGTTCATTCAGGAGGAGCTGGTAGGAGCTTCCTTGGCAGTCCGAAATAATCGTAACCGATGAAATAAACAAAAACGTAAAACAAGAACGAAAACGACGGATCTTGATCGAAGCGTTTAAATTTAATTTGCTTCCTTTCAAATAAAATGCAAAAAGAAGAAAACCCCGCTGCCGAAAGTCGCAGGGATGTGGAAATGTTTCGAAATGTTCAACTTCCTTTTTTCGGACCGAGCTCGGTGGAGTTTTGACCGCGACGGATGAACTTTGCATGGGACTGTTTGGGGCGATGCGTCTCCTGGGCCGATTCATTGGTGTGTGAACTTTTTTTTTCGAGTGAGTTTCCCATCAGGTCACTGCATTGGATGCGGTAATTTTCCCATGCTTTTCACTTCAGCCAGTACAATTTTTTGGGAGAACATCGAATGGCAATTACTCACTCGATAAGAAAGGGTGATTGAGATTAACGCGTGTGGTTGGTATTATTTGGATCTGATGGGCTTGATGACTGAGTGTAAAAAGGCTCTTAACGCAATGTGGGTGGAAGTGGAACGGAAACAGCAAGTTTGACAGTAGTCACAAATTTCATTAAGGCTGTGAACCATTTGCCGGGTTAAATTTAACTCGTGGTTAAAAGTGACATTTCGAAAGTTATTTTCTATGTTCGAAAATCCCTGTGTTACCGATCGATCGGGTTTCGAGCAGAACTCAGTCGCTGTTGTCAAGATTTAACTTCTTGTCTGTCAGAAATAACCAGTTAAATTTTGACAATCGTGGTTGAGTTCTTCTCGAAAACCGGTCGATCGACAGTACAGGGATTTTCGAACATTGAGAATAACTTTCGAAATGTCAGTTTTAACCACGAGTTAAATTTAACTCGGCAAATGGTTCACAGCCTAAGCGACCTAACCGAAGTCGATTTGGTTCTAACTAGTTTTCAATCCGACAAGTAGGCTTAGGCCGTTCGCAATGCTGTTGTATTTTATAAGGACAGTTTCAATTTGAAACTAGAACAGAAACGCACCTCTCGCAATGCTGAGTTGCAGTTTCATTATTCGAGCACTATTTTGCACCAGATTTGCAACTGCTCGACTATTCTGTTTTATTTCTGAGCGAGTTTGAAACACGAGTGGAACTCTGTTTCAAATTTCTTTGGATGTGTTGGTGATGTTTCGAAGAGCTCCACAAAAAAAAACGGAGAACTTCATAGAGAACAGTAAAGTTTATGGAATTTGATGATTACAAACATCTTTTAGAACTATGCGTTGCGCTGATCGTGTTGCAGTTTTATTTTTGACAGTTTCAAATTATAGAATTGTCAAGTCGTTTAAAACAATTTTGAAACTCAGCATTGCGAACGGCCTTAAGGTCCATTTAGACTATTTGATTCGAGCGGACTGCTCGATAATTTTGTCGGATGCAATGTTCGGATGCGTTCACACTTTTTCGACATTATGATTAGATTTGAGGTTTGATTTGTCGAACTAAAAAGGTTTGTGTTTAATTTTCATTCGACCCATTCGTATAAATAGCCGCAAGTGAGGAGAAAATATTGATTTTTTTCTTCTAAAATCTCACGGATTTCAACTGCTAAAGAACGCTTGATTTGTGTTTTGATGGCATCCAGTAGCAAGGTAAGCCGATTTCACTATTCAATATTGTCCTGTGTATGATTTGACTGATTTTTATTTGCCGATATGCCGTAATGGCTTTGTTCATGGCAAGGTCAACAAAACAGCATGTTTTATATAAGAATAAGCATGCCAGACAGTAGGTCTGAAAGCCTACTAAGATTGTTGTTAGAGCTTCATAGAGGTTCGGAGATGTACTAAGAAATTTGTTAGGCTTCAGGGTAGTTCGTAGATCTTGAGAACAGAACTACAAAACTTCAGAAAATTTTACTGAAATTTAAAGAAATTCCAAACATGTACAGTAGTCCAAACATGTACAGTAAAATGTGAAGAATTTCACAGAAGTTAGAAGATCTGCTGAACAATTATTGTACATCAGAAAAGTTCGTAGATATTCAAAACAAAGTTGCAGAACTTTGAAAAAAATCACAAAAATGGTCATGGATCTCTACAGGTCAATTTGAAGGCCTTCAAGAAAGAGTACAGATTTTCTGATACATTTTTAAACTTGTAAATCTTGAGATAAATATTTAAAACTTCACGGAACCTCATATGTTTTTAGATAAATTTTGAGAAATTTAGGTAATTTCGAAGATCATCAGAGAAATGTTCAAATCTTCAGGGTAGCCCGAGAGCCTACAGAGGAATTTACAAAACTTCAGAGAAGTTTTCAGATCTACTGAGAAATTTATTGAGCCTCAAGGTAATTCGTAGAAGTTGAGAATAGAACTACGGAGCTTCAAACAACTTTACAGAACTTTAAAGGTATTTGCAGAACTTCAGAAGAGTAGATATTTAATGAAATCTGCAGATCTGCAAGGAATTTTGCAGATCTTCGGAGACATTCAGTGGTTCAGAAAGCTTCACAGTTTCAAAAAAAAAAATTAAATCTTCAGAAAAATTTATAAAATTTCAGGAAAATACTTCAATTCCAAAAACAAATCTCACTAAAGTCAAAAGTACCTTTCCGATTCAAATTTCGGACGATTCAAATTTCGGACACTTTCTTTTTTAATTAAATATTACATCCAGTTAGAAACAAAGTAATAATGTTAGATGATCGTGGAGGCCACTAGTCAAAAAAAAATTAAAATTTACAAGACATGTGGATCATATTCGACCGAGATAATCAACTTTTAAAAGTGTCCGAAATTCGAGTTTAAGTGTCCGAAATTTGAATCGGCACGGTACTAAAGTCCACGATTTTTCAGAACTCCATGGAAGTTGGAAATAGATAGATCTGAAGAACATTTTTAGAAAAATTTGCATACTTCAGTAAAACTCACAGAACCTCGAGAAAGTTTGCCGATCTTTAGAGGTATTTACACAGCTTCAGAGAAATTCGTAAATCTTCAGAGAAATTTTCAAAACTTCAGCGATGTTCAAGTATGTTCAGATAATTTGTAGAGCTTTGAGGCATTTCAAATAATTTCAGATAAATCTGCAGAAGTTTATGGAAGTTCAAGAATCCACAAATTAATTTACAGAACTTAAGAGAAGTTCGAAGATCTACTGAGAAAGTTATTGAACTTAAGGTCAGTTCGTAGATCTTCAGAGCAGAAATACAGTAGTTCAGAATTTTAATTAAAATTGTAAATTGTAAATCTACTGAAAAATCTGCAGATTTTCAAACTAATTTTCAGAATTTGATTGAGGTTCTCGGATTTTAAGATAAATTTACAGAACTTAAGGAAAGTTCGCTGATCTTTAGCGATATTTGCACAACTTCAGAAAAAGTAGTAGATCTTCAGAGAACTTCCTTGAACTTCCGGGAAGCTCAAAAACTTCTAGAATTTTTTTTTATTCTTTAGGGAATTGTGTAGATGTTCAGAAATATTTGCACGAGTATTTGCAGATATTCATTGAATCATGAAAATCAACAGATAAAATTAAAGAACTTTCGAGAAGTTCGTAGTTTATTACAAATTTGGTAAACATCAGAGATAATTGTTGATATTTAAGGATATTAAATCTGCATAGATTCAGGAACTTTGTAGATTTTTAGAGAAATTTGCTGCACACAGAATATCAATGAAATCTGCAGAACTACCGAGAAGTTTGCAGATCTTCAGGAAAGTTTGTTGATCTTCAAAGATATTTTACCAGAGAAAAGAAACAAAACTTCAGGGACCTCCAAAGGTCTTCAGAGAAATATGCAGAATTTAGTTCATAACAGGAATGTTCAGAACTCAAGGAATCATGTAGATCTATCGAGAACTTTTCGCACTAGCTTGTGAAAAGTTGGTTACTGGTAAAGTTTTTAAATCCTTTTTCGCCTTGAAACTGATGTTCTGCACGAGACTCCTTGAACTGTGTCGGCGCACTACTGGGCAAACTGGAGGGGCTACGCGGACGAAAAGGCACTCGAGCTTTCAAATGAACTGTAACACAGTGCGGATCAACTTAAACACTGTATTTGTTTTTCAATTAACGATAGTGTGGATTGTGTGGTGTTGTGATCGATGTTCTTGGCACATACCCTTGATGACGAAGGCGACTACGACGACTGCAGACCAGTGAGCACTCGCTGCGGTTCCGGAATGATCCTGTCGATGGCGGATGATTAAAGGCCGATCTTGTCGGCAAGATGGCGGTACCACCGCTCGGTGAAATTCCGGTACAATTCCAACAATGGCGGATGAAGCAAGGCTGACCGAACGTCGGCTGTAGCGTGATGGTGGGTTGGTTTTACCGGGGCTTGTATAGCGGTTTGTGGAGATGATTGCGATGCACTGGTGCTTCCTTCTGACGAAGCCGGTCGACGACGGCAAGGCCGCCCTCTGTCGAACCGGGAAGGGAAATTCTCCTTGGCGTTTAGGGCCTTTAGCCTGAGAACGATATCCTTTACGTTTAGGTCAAGGTAACTAAATGTCACCTAAACCATAGCGTGCACTGGCGGTCCTTGACTCGCCAACCAGAAATCAATTTGATTGGTTGAAAAAGGTCCTAGCGAGGAGGTAACATCCATTAGTGTCGTTTTTCGACCAATTTCGAGAATGACTTAGACTTTACCTGTATCAGCTGAATTGGTGATTTACACTTCACCTTGTATTATGTTACTACTACTCTCAGTTAGTATTATGTTAAATATACATTATACTCCATAGACACTTCTGGTCTACACGCTCGCCTGAGATAAAGTGAACGATGGCCGTTCTATAAGCATCGCAGAACTCTTCAGCTCATCACCCGTGAGTCCGTGTCACCATTTTGCTGCGGCCATGCACACCTTATTGAGTAGTCGGCCGTTAAGCATAGCCGTATCGTCTGCCTTGGGGCCTCATTGCCCAGTCAGTAAAGACACGGTATTACCAAGCCGGAGGCGGCGGGTTCGATTCCCGGTCCGGTCGAGGGAATCTTTCGGGTTGGAAATTTTCTCGACTTCCCTGGTATAGAGTATCATTGTGCTTGCCACACAATATACAAATTCATGTATTGGTAATTGGCATCGAAAGCTTTCAATTAATAACTGAGGAAGTGCATTTAGAACACTAAGTTGAGAGCACATAATAAGCTAATATGCACTAAGCAATGAGCTTGAAATGCGAATAAGAAGAAGAAGTATCGTCTGCCCAGTGGGATTCACCGCAAGTGTTATACAAATTCATTTGAATGCTCGGTCACATATTTAGACCTTTGTAACAGAACTGTTACATCTTTCATATCACAGTTCTTGAAAGACAAGATGAACCAGATCCCTGCCGGTGTTCCTCCAGAGCAATCATTTCCTACTCCACAAAGTTCACCTTCTTCTTCTGATTATATTTAAAATAATAAAAGCAAATACGCCTGCCAAAGCTAGAGCAATTTTCCGATCATTCATTATATTCATATTTACTTTTGATTCCTGATACAGTTTTGTTTTGAAATCTAAACTGACAGGTCTTTCGACATGTGCAAGCAGTGTGAACACCAGCAAACGGGGGGGGGGGCGGGGGGGGGGGGGGTATTTGACAAAGTGTGTCGAAAGTAAAATCGAGCAGTTTTTCATTATGGCGGCGGTCAAAATCAGACCAAGAAATCAGACAGTTTAAACGGACCTTTACTCAGATCGGGCTTTTCCGATTCGGCTGTCGTTCTGATTCTGCTGTCATTGCGTAACATGTAAAAAGGGCCTATCAGATTTTTAAACAAAACTTGTAATGCCCTTTTCGTGCGAACCGAAGTTTGCCTACGTAAACCAAGTACACTATCGGAAAGGAGGGAATTTCCCCTACCCGATGGTTTTGTGGGTTTGCATATGCAAGCTTTGCTCTGCGCTAAAAGTACATTACCAGTTTTGTTTACTCAAGCTGATAGGCCCTTCTGAAATTTCAGAGCCTTATTACATTTCCAGCTCAAAATGGCATAAATAAAGCGATCCTTTAAGATTAAACTTTACACATAGGGTTAATGTCCCTAATGTTGTCCTAAGTGTCCTCAATATTGGGCCCATTCATAAATATCAAAGGAAACGAGGGGGGCGACACATCTAAATCTTAATTCTAGGTGCTCAAAAAATCTCACACTAGCGAATAAATCTTAGAAAAATCACCCTCATTTCTCGCATCTACTGCATCTTTTTGCAGGAAATCTTCAGAATCGTCATCAATCTTCTTTCTATCGCACAGCTAGCCACAGCAAAACACAATTTTTCCTGCATCATACACAAATATACATAAATAACTACTTTTACACGAGACGTAATCCATTTTGGACGTAAATCATGGAACGTAAACTAACATTTCATATAAAATTAAGTGTTCTCAAACCAAAACATAAGGAACTCGACGAAGAGAACGTTTGATCAAATTGATTTTCTCGTTTCTTTCAACTTATTCTTATGTCAAAAGATCCGCTTACATGTGTTGGTCTCAGGGAACCGAAATTTACATGACTTTTTCGTAGTGTGTAGATAGAAAGGAAAGCAGTTCTTGACGATTTTTCACTAGCAACCTAAAATATCCATTTGTGTTGTCCAGATGACGCATAGTTCTAAGAAAAATAGAAGAACGGGAGATTTTTATCGATGGGCCCAATCTTTAGATTCAAAAGCCAACATTAGAGCCATTTCCCCCATGGTGATTGCTACCCAAATTATCAATTTTTCCTAACTATTTGTTTATAAGAATGTACGTAAAAAAAGGTTTATTTTTGACATAGAACTACGTCTATGATTTCTATATGGGGTGAAACCCGAAAATGGAACATGAAACAAAATTGTGAAAGATTTTGAACGTTGATAACTCAGCTGCCCCTGGTCCAATTTCATAAATTTTATCGCCAATCGATCAGCAATATTTCTACGCATCGTTGTTGATTTTCAACAATAAACTATTGAAAAGTGGTAAATGTACACAGCAAAAAAATAATTTTGATATCACATCAAAGTGGATGCACTACAATCATGTCGAAATTTTCATGTAATTTTTATGACCACATAAATAAACAAATGCAGTAAAAGCAGCGTAATGTCAGTTCATGCATTGTATTAATAATAATTTTGTCCTTTTTATCAAGTAATATTACACCATATTTTCGACATGATTGTAGTGCATCCACTTTGACGTGATATCAAAATTTTTTTTTTGCTGTGTACAGCATTGTCCAAAAGCGTTGAATTAACTAATAAATCGACCAATTACGTACATGCTTATACTGCTTTCCCAACACAGTCATCAGAGAATCATTCCTAGACGAAACATGTCGATGTAGCATTACGACGAGGTTCGGTAGCTCAGTGGTTAACGTTTCTGCTTACTGAGCAGAAGGTCGGATTTCAATCCCAGGCCCGTCCCCATCCTTGCAATTTTTCACTTTGCCTTATCCTATCCCCACTAGATTTAAAAAAAAAAACAAATTGTGCTTTAACCGATCGCATCACTTACCACATGAATCCTGATTTAAAAATAACCTACCCTACTAATTCTACTATCCTTCCCGAGACAGCCGTGGAGATGTTGAGGAATTCTCGGTCTCTAGTAACAACCGCACTGTGCAAGTTGATTAGTTCTGAGCATTCACGGAGGAGCAACTAAGAGGTCGGATAACGTTAACTCGACGGCAAACATTCATTGATACCATTGTATTTGTGGATGATAGAAGAGAAATAGTGCGAAATAGGTTAGTGAAGCCATGGTGATCACAAAAGAGGAAATCGATAGAGAATTGGCTTTCACCCTTCTGCTTCTAAGCCCCGTACAGTCGTCGTCACAGCAATGAAAACTAGCATCGCACCGCTTTTGGTTCTAGGGCCCTTGCTGGTTGCAATTTTAAGATCAGGATTCACTGTGATGCGATCAGTGAAAGCAGCAGAAGTTTCCTTCCCAACTCTCTTGTAGAATCTTTAATGGCTCTGAAAAGCCCCAGTTTTGTTAGATTTTGACGGAGAAATTAAGAGCGTTCACCACGAATACGACGAGCCAGCTGAATGTCCTTTGGCATAATTGTGACACGCTTGACGTCGATGGCGCACAGGTTGGTATCTTCGAACAGACCGACCAGATGGCCTTGCTGGATTCTTGCGCAGATCGGTCTTGAAAGTCCTGGGTGATTTCAGGAGAAGCCTTTCCTCCGGTGGACTTACGAGCGGACTGCTTGGTATGAGCCATTGTGCTTAGTTACGGTGCAGATACGATGAATCGAACACGTTGAATAAAAATCTATCTCCTCTATTTAATAACACAATTTTGTTTTGTTCAAACAATCATAAACGATGAAAGAACAAAAATGCAACAACTTGCAAAAAGAATTTAGCCTTTGAGTAGGTATAAAAGAGGTATTCATGGTCAAAATAAGCATCATTCTTTGTTAGACCGTCAAGCAGGTCAGTATGTATTGAGCTCGCTCTCTAGAGTTAAATGGAAAGTTTTACGTATCCATTTCCTGTAAACCATACCCGAAGGCAGCTTAAACAGCATAAACATTGCCTGGACTTGGCAAGGGAGGAAAAGGACTTGGCGAAGGAGGAGCCAAGCGTCATCGTAAGGTGAAGACCGTCGTGATAATGTATATATCTGGTCTGTTCTACGAGGAAACCCGAGGTGTACTGGAGGTGTTGCTGGAAAACGTCATTTGTGACGCTGTTACCTACTCTGAAGACGCCAAGCGGAAGACCGTTACCGCAATGTACGTATTGTACGCTCTGAAGCATCAGGGATGCACACTGTATGGTTTCGGAGGTTAACCTTTGCCTATCTGGTAAGGATTCCCTATCTGAAACGGCCCTTTTCAGGACCAATAACTAATTTCAAAAGAGATGGCTTAGGAGTTCTACTAAACTCTGAGTGCCAATTTCTCGTAGCGAAGTTCGCTGCCTTTCCAACCACCGGGTCAACCCGTGTCCAGCAGTAGCCGTAAATAGAAGTATTTATGGTGATCATATCATATGGTTGACACAAAACTGCAGGACTGCCTATTCTTTGCTGCATACAGGATAAATATTTACGTTTTTTTTTTTGATAAAACTCAGGTAGTCATGACAGATTCTGACGCAATAGGTCTCTTTTCTTCATTCGCGTTGTTTGCAAAGATCTAGATCTACTGTGTGGTGCATAAATACTGTAGTGTAACATGTGCTAAACTCGGGCAAAATCATCCAGCGCATCACCCTGTTCGCCTCGTAGCTAGATGAGTGTGTGTGATTTCCGTCCTCAGCGACCTAGCACTCGACCAGGCATCGTTGGTACCGCCATTGTCTCTACACAGTCCACTTGCAGCTTCTGAGATGGTAAGACGTGCTTCCGTGTGATTAGCCCTCGGTGATTGCTTGGTGATTATTGAGTATTCACAAACACTTGCGATTTGTCAATGATGTAAATATTTACACGTAATGCATTGAAGATTTACATTGAGAGGATAGAAATTCAAACTAACCTTTAAGCCAGAAAATTTTTGTGACCCTGAAAAGGGCCGTTTGATTTGTCAGATGAGTTCTGATGAACGCAGCATGGCTTTGCTGTTGGCTCACACTCCGGTATGGTGCAGATTGGCAACGATGATAAAAATGCCCTGAGTTAAAAGCCTACAACTCGAAAAGTGACAAAATTGGGCGATTGTTTTAAAGTGTAAGAGTTATACTTTTTACTATCAAGGCGAACGTTGCGAACGAAAATTAGGTCCACGCACGATCCACCAACACTAGTTGCCTCTGAAGAATTTGAAGCCATGTCCAGGCGCAAATATTTCGCTACCAACATTTTCCAAAAGAGTTAAGTTTCTGAACATGACCCAACTAAAATTCATATCAAAAGGTTCTTTTCAGGGCAATCATGGTCATTAGAGTGATGCAAAATTTGAAATTTTCGCTCCACAATACTTAAACGATTCCAAATCGGATCCTGACTAACCTCTCAAAATTTGAACCCATTTGGTGAGAAACTGAGAAGGCACAAACCATTTAAAGTTTGTATGGGAATTACTATGGTAAAACTAAGATTTTTGTTCATGTCTATCTAATAATTCACCATATCGGTCTGCTTCAAAAGTTTTCAACTGTACTTGTAGGAAATTTTCCCAGCTACAACTTTGCTCAAGACCACTTTTTGATTAAATGCAAGGATCGAAAGTTATCAATGGTTCAATGCGCTGATGTCTTATGATCATGCTCAATCAACTGCTCAGCAGGCAACATTGGTGTTTCTGGGGCGTTGAATAGGACACAAAAATCATGGCTACTATGTCACACTGCAAAATACAGTGTTGCCTACAGAGCAGCTGCTTGATCATGTCATAAGTTTACCAATCTATTAAATAATTAATAACTTTTTCCAGTCTCGTTTTACATAGAAACGATCTTGAGCAAAATTGTAGCTGAGAAAATGTTCTATAAGAATGGCTATCGAACTGTTTCGCAGCTCAATATGGAAAAAGACTAGAAGGCAATGAACAAAAAGTTTAGATTTCCCATAGTAATTTACATGTAAACTTCAAATGGCTTGTGCGAAGTCTGTTTCTAACCAAATGAGTTGTAACTTTGGGAGGCTAATCAGGACCCGATTTGAAACCATTTAAGCACTGTGGAGCGAAAAAGTCAAATTTTGCATCAGTCTAATGGTCATACTAAAGAGTATAAACAGAGAGAACCCCGCTCAAATTCCTATTCATACACAAAACACAAGTTCCTGCTGCAGTTAACAAATAATATTTATAATATAAGACCACGTAGTCCTACGTCACCATTGCGTACAACCCCAGGGCTGTCCCTTGTAGTTTTTTTTTTTTTTCAAAAAATCACTACTTTGTCGTAATTGCCTATTTACGATCTATCGAGTGGAAAACATCAACACAAGTAATGATTTCACAGAGCAAAAATCAATAGCAATCAAAACAAAGCCTATCAAAGCGCTTAATATCTAATCTAATCTAATACCAACACAGCCAGTTCATAAAAGCATCCTGATAAATGATCATTCCATCATGTTTCTTGTCTATTTGATATATGTTGCACATCAGAAATGGGTAAAATATAGCAAAACGGCAGGGCCTACTATGCAGCATTTAAGGGGCAAGATGATTCAGAAACATCGGACCTGTTCAAATCAAAGATTTAAACTCGATGCTTCAGAATCCAATGAATGGATGAAACGTGGAAATCTCGTAGCATACATACCGTATTGTTATTTATAAATGATTGGTCGTTGGGGGCATCAAGTTTAAAAAGGTTAAGTGATGCTCCATGTTCCTCTCGTAATATAAATATAATATGAATATTTACACCCATTGAACTGAAAAACAAAAGAAGCGCTCCTAGCGAATCAATTTCACCTGCCTTCATCCGTATGACGAAGAAAATCTAATGGCATTTTAATCAGTGCTGTCATGGTAAATTAAGAGCTGGTTACTTACTAATGTTTCATATATGCGCTCGATCATCGCAAATCCATGCGCCCCTTTTAAGGACCAATTATAATTATAATTTGGAAATTTACACACAATATAGTTCCCTCTAACTAAAACTAGCGTACGGGTTAGCTATTACTATTCTAAACACTACGATGTGTTTATGTCAGACGTTCCGGTCCTCGGACTTCGCCTTTCTCAGGGGACATAAAGTTATGCCATCTTTCGTTCATCACAAAAAGATTTACTATCTTAATCTCAAACTAGTCCGAAACAAAACGACTTCTTCTAGATTTTTTTGAAATCTCCGTAAGTCTAAACTTTTCTGATGTTTTAGATGCTTCCCTAAAGTTAAATGAACTGTTCTAAACATCTTTCATCTTCAATGAACTTCTCTAGACTTCCCAGAATTTCTCAGAACATTTTTTGAAAGTTTCCACCATTTTCCTAAAGTTAATTGAACTGCCTTGAAATTGTTCCGTCTATGCTTTCTGGAAGCTCATGGAACTTCCTTTACAATCTATAAAAATCCCTGAGCTTCTCTGGACTTGCCTGGAATTTTCGTTCCTTAATGAAGTTTCCAAATTTTTCAAGATATTTTCGGAACTTCTCTTATGTTCAGAATTTTTTTCTGATGTTCATGGACCTTCTCTGAAGACACCACAGTTTTCCAGTAATTTATAGAACATTTCTTAAATTCTCGGAATCTGTGTTGGCAAAATCAGAAATCAATTGATATTTTTCCGCTCTCATGCGCTCGCAATATCACGCCTGATATTGGAACAAAGTATCATGCTTGATATTGATTTTACAAGCTCCTTTGATATTGCGAGACTATTCACAACGTGTAAAAATCAAGCTGACAGTTGACTTGACACAAAATTGATTCCATTGCACATCGTTTTCTTAGAATGAGAAAGCATAGTTTGCTATCTCTTTTTAATCTTCACCGATGGCAGACGCAAAGGGACTGCTGCAAGCCGTTGTGGAAGTTTCGGTTGCATTCGGGTGTAAAGCAAAAATCATCAAACTCAATCTCACCACAGTTTTGTGAGATTTGCAGTTGGTGAGTTTTGTCAGCTTGATATTCCGAGCTGCGATATCACAGCTTGCAAAATCAACCGCAGTTGTTTGCTTGTTGATTTTTGTCTACGAAAATCAAGCGTGATCTTGGGCGTTGGTGAGATTTGATTTTTTGATATTTTCCCAACACTGCTCGAAATACTCTATAATTCCTTGGCACTTCTCGGAACATCCTTAATAATAATGAAACTGCTGTTCTCTGGGCTTTCGACTAGAATAGGGTACGTTAATCGTTTGCTTGGGACCAATAGGCTACTAATGTGGTGAGCCAATTTAAAATCGTTAGTTTCGTATTGATTGTTGCTATAAGGGCCTGTTCATAAACTACGTAGACAGTTTAGGGAGGGGGGGGGGGGGTTGACAATTATTCACGGCCCATACAAATTTTAATTTTTTTGTATGGACAATTGTCTACGCAGGGGGAGGGGGGGTCAATAATCCAAAAAAACTGTCTACGTAGTTTATGAACAGGCCCTTATAGCAACAATCAATACGAAACTAACGATTTTAAATTGGTTCACCACTTTAGTAGCCTATTGGTCCCAAGCAAACGATTAACGTACCCTATTCTAGTCGAAATTCTAGTACTACGCAATGTTTGTTTTGATTCGCTATGAAAGTTTGACAGATAAAATGAGGGGTTATTGGTTTTTCCTATTTTTCGAGGGGTGGATCGATTAGCTTGGGACCGAAGATAGTACCAGAGCTGAGCCAAAAAGTTGAGCACGTTTCTTCGGGACCTTCTAGTCTTAGAGTTATCTCTATGGTAGTAGTGTTGCCATGTGGTACACTGAAAAATTGCTATAGCAGGTTAGTAACCAAAGTTTTCGAGCCGCTCCGTCCGTCACTTCGTTTGTGGCTGTAGTGCATGAGCGATGTTGCCACAGTGTTCCTCGAAGTGGATAGGGCACATCAGCCATCATGACGGCCATGTTTGGACTCTTCAAGGAATCACCTTATGGTCTCTGAGCTTCCCTGGAGGTCTTTAGAGCTAGCTTTCTTAAAAAATTCTCAGATGATTTCTTGACATCTCTGAAGTTTTCTGGATATCTTTGAAGTCATCGAACTTTTTCAGAGTTACTGCGGTTTCCTGGAAGCTGATTTATTTATTTATTTAACTGTAATTCATCTGACTTCTGTGATCTTAATGAATACAAATTTGAGCTTATCACAACAGATAAACAATATTACAAAATTGGAGAACTAGTCATTTCATTTTTGAAACGACTAGATGCTTCGCCGAAGCCGAAGAGGACCCCATCATCGTTGAAGTACAAATCATCGGATCATGGATCCGCCTTAAAGTTGAAGCTGATATGTCCACAATTTTATCCCGCAGTCTGTGCACGAAACTTCCCCGAAGTCCTCGGTATTTTCTTTCATATTTTGCTGAACCCTCTTGAAGCGGTCTAATTTTTCCTGAAGCTATACACCTTTTTAATGCAAATAAAGCGATCGATTCAACCTCTGGTGGTAAATAGGAGAACGTCAAAAAGAGTATTGTGAGCAGAAATATTTGCCGTGAGACACACACGGAGAACCAAAACTACCCAACGGTTGAGTTCTTTGAGCTTACTTTTGAGTTGATTGAGAAAATTGAGTAAGTTGTGTTAAACTCAATTTTGAGTAGTTAGAACTTGACGTTCAGTGAAAACAACTCAAAAGTAAGTAATTCAACTCAAAATTTAGTGGGCGCTAGAACTCTAAATTGAGTTGGCGCACGGAACTGCCAACCTGGGTGAAAAGAACTCAAAATTAAGTACTTCTTTCTTTCCGTGTAGGAAGCGGAACACGTTTTCACTTTTCCTGATAAATTGATTCATCTGAGATGCTCTCAAACTTGATCTACAGTTGAAAAATTTAATTCTGTATCATTTTTGCAAGAGTCCTGCTAGTGCTAGTGGAAAATTAGAATATTGCCGATGGAAATTGGCCAGATGTTAAAAGAAAAATGCTTTAATATAAGTTTTTTTTTATTCTTTATTCTGATGTAAACAAACGGTTTGGTTGACGTTTCCTCTAGAACTCGCCTGGCGCACTCTACGTTGGTAGTGCATTAAAAAGGCCTATCACAACTCTTCTGATGATGTTCCTGGAATTGCACTGAAATTGATAAATCTATCCCAAAGATCACTAAACTATCTGACGTTTTTTGAATATCCGCGAATTTCTCGCAACTTCAGTGACGTTCCCGAAATATTTCTTAAGTTCTCTCAAGGGGTTGGTCACTCTACACAGTGTGCCAAAATCAAACTTGGGCACCCCCGGGCGTCGTCATTGACGCTGTTTGGCACCCATGGTTACAATTTTTATGATCTTTAAAGTTACTGGCAACACTGAACTTTTTCTGCGCTTCAGTGTGCATGTGTCAAAATTTGTTATTGATGTTGCCACAATATAATCAAATTATTTTCAAAACAACCGTGAATCTCCACCAAGTCTCGCCATGGATTCTCAAAATCGTTACACCCGTGACGGCAGTCGCATCCACATTTCCTCCCAGACGAAGAACAGATGAGAGCGGTATCTTGACCTGAACGAGGTTTCCGGCCATGGCTACACGAACTAGCGATGCAGCTCTCATGGCTGTGGCTGCTTCCAATTCTGCTGCTGGTCCGTCTTTTTTTAATGAATTTTAGAGGAGACGGACCAGCAGAAGGAACAGCAGCAGCAGCAACTAAAGCAGAAGCAGCATAGGAAGCAGCCGCATCCGTGGGAGCTGAATCGCTAATTCGTGTAGCTGTGGCCGACGCTGGAAATCTCGGGCCGGTCACGACAAGTGGTGCTTGAGTTTTAATCGGAAAGACAACCAAACAAAAACTATACCATCCGACCATAAGAACGCTCGAATACATCCATCGCCACCGCTACTACACCACCAGCACTTCATGGAGGCGTTCACCGCCAGGGCTACGCTCGGGAACTCGACCAATCCGTAGGAGGAAATTACCGATATCAGCAGGAACATTCGCACTTGCGACGGGTGGCAGTCCTTTGTGGTGAATGCAGTCAGTAGCAGATCCTCGGACGGCATACGGGTGGGGTATTGAAGAAGTGGAGAATGCGATTTTTGCTGGCCTGGGAAGTGATTGTTCTTGGAGGCGTTGTAGACCTTGAAGCTGATCAAATTGCGCGGCAGGGTGTACGTTCGACTGGTTCGACTGCGATGGCGTTCCCATCTAAATCATGGCGGCACCCTCTTTGGTCTTCAGGAACTTTATTCTGACAACATTTCCATACAGGAAGGACAGATTGAACAGCTTATCGGTGTTGGCTGTATTGTAATCGAGTCCGTAGACCATCATCACTGCGCCCTGTTGCTGTGCGGGTTGAATGAAGTTGACTGGTCCGTTTCGGGTCAGCGGTGCGTCCTTCATCAGTCCGCAGTGTGTTCCGGCCGGTGTTGGTTTCCAGTTCTCCGACGGATGATACTCGGGCGGTGACAAATTCGGTGCAAATCCTCCGCCGGATCCCAGAAGGACTGGTTGACTAATGATTGACTTTCGTTGTGCGGGGTCGGCCTTCCGCCGAAGATGGATGTTTTTGAAAACATTGAAAATCAAAACAAAAACAAGAGTTGTTAAAATACCGGGTTGCCAAACAAGGCATTATTCACAAGCAAACAAAAGTCAGTTCAATGACTTCTTCTACTTCATGACACTGCCGATACAGTTGCGGCACACTGAGGTACACTGAGAAAAATGTTGGCGCAAAATAAGTGTGTAGAGTGACCACCCCTTGAGTTCTCTAAGTTTTCCTCGAAGCTTCTCTGAACATACCAAAAATTCCTGCAATTTTCCTAATAATTATGGCCTAAGATCTCAGAACTGCTTGAAATTATATAACTTGCTTTATACCCCGGACAGACTATGATGGCTTATATCATGTAATATAGGCTGGCTTGCAATGAGCACTTATATATAGGATTTCCAGTGAAAAGTGCTCATTGCAAGCCTGCCTATATTACATGATATAAGCCAAAGTCTGTCCGGGGTATTAAGATATTTTATACCCCGTTCAAATTACAGCGTATATCACGTAATATAGGCTGTCTTGCAATGAGCACTCATACATAGGATTTCCAGTGAAAACTAAATGTATGAGTGCTCATTGCAAGACAGCCTATATTACGTGATATACGCTGTAATGTGAACGGGGTATTAGCATAACTTCTTCTTCTTCTTCTTCTTCTTCTTCTTCTTCTTCTTCTTCTTCCTCGCATTTCAAGCTTATTGCATATCGCATATTAGCTTAAAGGGTGATACGGTCAAAATTTGGTCAATATCAACTTGACGTATTTCTTTCAATTTTGCATTTAAAAACTTGAACACCCCTCATTTTGAAGGTGTGTGTGTGTAGAATGTTGCTCCTATTTTGATTTTGGAATTCACTCTTCAGTTGTCAAAATGCCGTCCAAGCAAGAAGAGCAGCGTATCAAAATGTTGCTCGCGCATCGCGAAAATCCGAGCTACTCGCACGCAAAGTTGGCAAAATCGCTAAAAGTTGCCAAATCAACCGTTACAAATGTAATTAAAGTGTTTGGGGAACGTTTGTCGACAGCCAGGAAGTCTGGATCGGGGGGAAATCGAAAACCGGAAGCCGCTGAGACGACAAAGAGAGTTGCCGGTAGTTTCAAGCGAAACCCTAACCTCTCTCTCCGAGATGCCGCAAATAAGCTGGGTGTATCGTCTACAACCGTGCATCGAGCCAAAAAACGAGCCGGACTATCGACTTACAAGAAGGTAGTGACTCCAAATCGCGATGATAAACAAAATACGACGGCCAAAGCGCGATCCCGGATGCTGTACACGACGATGCTGACGAAGTTTGACTGCGTGGTAATGGACGACGAAACCTACGTCAAAGCCGACTACAAGCAGCTTCCGGGACAGGAGTTTTATACGGCAAAAGGAAGGGGAAAGGTAGCAGATGTTTTCAAGCACATGAAACTGTCAAAGTTCGCAAAGAAATATCTGGTTTGGCAAGCCATCTGTACCTGTGGCTTGAAAAGCAGCATTTTCATAGCTTCCGGGACTGTCAACCAAGAAATTTACGTGAAAGAGTGTTTGAATAAACGTCTGCTGCCTTTCCTGAAGAAACACGGTTGTTCCAACAATCAATACGAAACTAACGATTTTAAATTGGCTCACCACTTTAGTAGCCTATTGGTCCCAAGCAAACGATTAACGTACCCTATTCTAGTTGAAATTCTATTACTACACTATGTTTGTTTTGATTCGCTATGAAAGTTTGACAAATAACATCAGGGATGTGTGGATTCATGCAGAACATGCAGGGGTGAGTGAAATAGCTTGGGACTGCTTGGGACCGTTGTTCTGGTACTGAGTGAGCCAAAAATAATAATGATTTTCTTCGGGACCCAGTGGTCTTAGAGTTACCTCTATGGTTGTTCCGTACTGTTTTGGCCGGATTTGGCATCTTGCCATTACGGTAAAAAGTGGTACGGAGGCCATGGAGTGGTACGCCGCCAACAACGTGAACCACCTGCACCACCAAGGACAAGAACCCTCCCAACACGCCAGAGCTCCGCCCAATTGAGAAATACTGGGCTATTGTCAAGCGGAACCTAAAGAAGACCAAAAAAACTGCTAAGGGCGAGCAGCAGTTCAAGGCAAACTGGCTTTCTGCGGCGAAGAAGGTGGACAAGGTGGCTGTACAAAATCTGATGGCAGGGGTCAAGCGTAAGGCCCGGCAATTCGGATTTGGAAAAGCGGAAGCCTAACTGAATATTTTTCCTGAATTTTATACTAATTGAACTTGAAAAAGAAATTTAATTTGATTTTTTAAATAAACGATTTCACCGATTTACACGCGTTTTCCCTTGACCAAATTTTGACCGTATCACCCTTTAGGCGCTAGAACTGGTGGAAACTAACGATTTAAAATTGGCTCGCTACTTGACTAGCCTATTGGTCCCGAGCAAATCGATTAACGTACCCCATTCTAGTCAAAATTCTAGTACTAAACTATGATTGTTTTGATTCGATATGAAAGTTTGAAAGATAAAATGAGGGGTTCGTAAATTTTCCTATGTTTCGAGGGGTGCATCGATTAGCTTTGGACCGAAGATAGTACCAGAGCTGAGCCAAGAAGTTTATCACGTTTCTTCGGGCCTTCTGGTCTTAGAGTTACCTCTATTATTGTATCCAAGACATGACCGTAGATTTGACGTAATATTACGTGCTTGGTATCAATATTCGGCAACTGTGTTAGGGAAACCACTTTTTCCCATCACGGAAACGTCTCGTTTTCTGATGACAAAATTACACAGTTTCGTGCACAAAACGCACGAATTTTTTTTTATAGATAATAAAAAAGTTTAAATTGACTGGAGGAATTCCTTGCTAAAATTTTCCAATCGTGAGATATTCGCGATCAATCATATAAATTCGAGATTTTTATGCTTTTTTCTAGCATCATGGAGAAAACCTTACCTAAATTCGAAGCGTTTTCGGTCGATTGGCAAGGTCATGTGGTATTCGCCCAAGTAACGTTTTAGGTTTTATGTAGTAATACAAAGCTACTATAGAACAACATTCATAAAACCCTGGTCAAGGCTACTTTGCCATTGATGCATCTACCAAAACCTCATTAAGACTAGAATCTGTCTAGTTGGCCCATCCTGGAGAAGGTTCTGAAGGGTATATTTTCGAAGCTCTTCAAGATCGAATTACTGCAAAAAGGTTGTATGACGAACGTATTGCTACAATAAAAGCTATTTGGCAACAATAATAACCTTTTTCAAGCCATTTTCCCTAGCCGCTGGCTGAATCCACTAGAAAAATCATTAATCAAGATAGAAAAGTATTCAAAAATACCAACCGATCTTAACAATATTATTGAAATATAAACTGATCATATAAAATGCCTATTAAATTTCCAAAATTATTAAAATTGTTCTCATAAAGTGGCCAAGTTGTAGGTGCCATATTAAATCTTATGTGAAATGTACTTGAAAACATCGAAAAAAATAAGTCCGCCCTCGGAAAACGTTGATCTCACTTATTATTTTGAATCGAGAAGAAAAATTAATTATTCTTCAAATTGATCATTAAGCTCAGCCGAGATATGTTTTATGATTATCGTCAGTGCTGTAAATTCTCAAAATCATTTGAACATTTTTGATGAAAATGAGAAAAGTAGCTATTCGCTATCAAAGAGGACCTCCTCCGAATGGGTGATATCAGTTGCTTAGTCATTTGACGAAGGCATAGATCATTCTCATTTGAGAAACGCTATATATCATTCAGTTGAGTGTAACCTACACACAAACGGAGCTCTGGTCGACATTCCGGCAAAAAAGCGAAGCCAACCCGACACCAACATGACTTCTATCAAACCCCAACCCGATGTTGACCCGACATTGACCCGACATAAACTCAAAATTTACCCGACAACAACACGACATTGGGTCAACATCGACCTTAAATTAGCCTTACATTGATCCGACATCGGGTCGACTTGTCTGTTCGGGACAATTTTTCTGGATTTCTTCCATACTCCACTGTCGTATATCAAATGATACTGAGTGACTCGATTGACAGTGACAATGAGCTTCGAATGAGAAAGGGGCTCTTCAAATTATGGTCATGTGAGAATTCGTTTACACAGAATTGATTGAGTGGTTGTATTGGTTCATCTTCAATCGAGTGATATGAAATTATCGTATTTCAAATATCTGCTCATTCCTAAATTGATCAAAATAAAGTTATATCCATGGAAATACACATTGAACACGAAGTTTGTAAAAATCAAACTAAATAATTGTAATATGGCGGTGGCTTAAAAGTTGGTTCACATGGGCCATTTGTGAAAAAGTTGTTTTGCTTTAATGAAATCCCTAACAAATTCATAAGGTTTTAAAAAAGCTTTTATGAAGAAAACTTCCTGACTGAATGGTATTTATCTAAAGCCATTTTGCTTGATCCTATCCCGTTCAGATTTATGGCAGAATTTATGGAGGCAAAGTTGCCTGTAAAAAGTTAAACGTCAAAGTTTGTTTATCTTTCGATAGTTGCGTTGTTCGATTATTGCAACGAGGTTTTACTCCAGCATTCTTCCAGGGGATTTTCTCCCGCTGAATTGGAAGCAGTTACTAAGAAAGTGTGCGGAACTGTTTTGCAACATTTCGCATATATCGCAACAACAACAGCTGGAAGCTCAATCAATAAAATATCCCCTTCTTCCGGATGATTCCCGAAGTGCACCATCAAACGATGCAGTTGAAATTAAGTACGTTTGAATGAAATTTCGAACCTTTCGCTGAATAAAATTACTGCTATGAATCGGAAACCAGCCGATCTCCAATTACTGACAGTTTCAACGGTTTGTTATAGGTACAAATGCAAATTATTTCGTTCGTCCGATCTGGAGAAGGCTGGTCTGTTTTTAGACTGTTTCATAAAGGAGACGGTCAACACCAGTCAGAACGAGATGCTAACGCCAGATGCTCAGTCGTTGCTGAAATTGACTTCCCTTCGGTCGTTAACATCGCTTGAATTTTTCATCCTACTTCGCCTACTCTTCGAGATTTCCTTATCATAAATATTGCTTTTATTCACTATGAGGATCCAACTTTTGAGATCAATTTGGAAAAATAGTAATTGGGGATTTTATGGTACACTTTAACAAGTCTAAACAACAACAATATATGCTTTTTGCTCTCATTTAAAACCGAATTGTTTGATGGTTGCTTTTATACTGACAGAACAACTTTATAGAGTATTTTATCAAGGCATTAATAAACAATAGCTAATGAAGTTTATGATTGATTTACAAAACAGTTTTATGGAGGTATTGATAGCAGCTTTGGATTTATTTTTTAAACAACTTTCTCGACAGACTATAAAAGGTTCTTATAACAGTAATAAGCTGAATTACTAACCAGAAATGTTCTACATTTTAAAATGCTGTATTTAAACTAAATGGATTGTTTATTTCCGTTATAAAACCATCATAAATCAGAGTGGATGCCAAGTAGTTGCTGAATTGTTACTTGGGCGGTCAATGAGAGAATTTGTATGTAACCCTTCAATACTGTTATGCATTTGACCACAAACGTTTGATTGCTAAGTACATTATCAAAGAGCTGACAGCAAACCGAGCGAACGTTCAAGGAAAATTATCTCTTAAACAACAATAATTTATGGTGGTCCTGAAAAGAACCGTTTTGTCGTGATGGTAGAGCTATGCTGAGATATTAGGGTGTTCAACGCGGATGAGGCTGGTGAGCTGTATGTTGTTTGTAACGACCTTGGGATAGATGGCCCACAGCGGCTCACGACGAGCAACTGAATCCGATCAGTAGCGGTACGGCTTTTTCCTCCTTCTTTGGTGAATCGAGGGCTCTTGAGAGCAGCCTTGATAGCTTGCTGCTTGCCTTTTGTTGTGTACTGGAAAAAAATGTACAACGCTGCGTGCCGGAAGCACTGCTGCTGCTGCTGATGACGACCGGACACCACCACTCATCACTCGCGATGATTGAATAAACACCGTTCGGCGAAACCGACTGGAATTCGATTTTGAAATCTGTGTTAGGGAAAGCGCTTTTCGCAGGCAATCGATGATAATTTCAATTATCATAGCAACAGTTTCACATTCGTGCGATTTTCAACGGTAACCTATTGAAAATCAATAAAGTCTTAATTTTAGCAGTTTTGTAGAAAAATTTCCAATCGCTTGGCTTGTTTAGAATTAAAATCCATCCGCTATTGACAGAGTTATAAGTGGACAAAACCTGACCACTTTTCGTAACGCGGTAGATTTTGGTTTTTTGAAATTGCACCCCCAATATGTTGTCAAAGAGCGTAATCCTACGTCAAAAAACCAACCCGGTTTTATTCAGTTCAAGCACTCGTCTATAGAGATTATCACGTTCGTAGTGCTTTTTTTAGAATGCGGCAGTGGAATTTGGAAAAATGCATAACGAACCACTTTAAAACTCATTTTGACACATTGTCTTGTTCAAAATGATGATTAAGTACTTGATAATCCAATAATTATTCTAAACCTACTTACCTTATCATTCTAGCTACGGCCTGGGTGTCCTTTGCGTTTCCAGTCCAAAAACAAATGCCTTGAATAATCACTTATGTCGTGTTCGTGTGCTCCGGTGTAGCACTTCTTACGCTGGCAATGGCGGGTTCGATTCCCAGTCATCAACTGATTCGTATATTCGAAAATACTTCTTACAGATTGTTTCTTAAATGTTGAAGTCTTGCGTTCTATTCGTCAGCACTTGTTAAAAGTATGAAACAAGGTACCTCATACATATCATAATTATTGAAATTTCACCCTCTTCTGAGCAATTACACTTTTTCAAATTTTAGGACTCTATCGACGCAGTTGCCTTAATTTTGTCTGCTGTCTGCTATTTCCTTCCTTGGTCGCACTACGGACACGCTTCGAAAATTGACTTTAAGAAAAATGGGGGTTGCTGAGTCTGGATCCTTCCGTTTCGTCCCATATGTTGCACTTTGAGTCGAAAAAGATATACATAAGCACCTAAATATGCTCAACCACACGCACACGTGTGCCTCATCTCTCCTACCTTTGGCTCCGTTTGCTGTTGATATAGAGCACCATAAGGAGATAATTGTTCTTCATACTTACCTTCCAAGGTATATACGTACATAATATGCATTCATTGACTGGGTCTTTCGTCCGATTGCGATGGTGGAACGGCTAGTGCCGGATAAGTGTGCCGGCCACGCGAACTAATCGGTCGAAACTTAGTATGCTATGAGTAAAATTCATATTTACCACCAGTTTGCGCTGATGCAGTATGTCATGATTTTCTTCGAGATGATCGTTCGCCCAACATCTCAAGGCATCCCCGGATCGGATCAACCAGCACGTGCTACCATATGTTTGATGATTTTTATTTGTTTTCAAAAAGGCTCACGGCCCTAATTAGATGCCTGGCACACACTCGTTACCTTTTTATCGCTCTCATCCCTAACCCTCCCCGGGTCCGAATAGGTACCTACCTATCAGAAGTGGTCATCACGTAGGAATCGTTTTACGCTGCGATCCTTTCAACACGTGTTCTCTAGTAGACGACTCATCGATCCTCTCTCCACCTTATGTTCGATCGATCGTCACTGACACACGCTTGCACGCATCCAGAACCCCGAAATATCCATTACAGAATCCAATCCCGTGCTGTGTGTAAATGTGTACGGATTCGCAGAAAATATCGCTTTCAACGGTTCTGAATAGGAGCAGATACCGCAAAGGCAAGTGTTGGAAGCGACTACCGATCGATTTTGCCGGTTGAGGCGCGCGTATCCTATACTTCCAGGAAACGACCGGAGGAATCAAAGCATGCCGCGGCGACCGATCGATCTAGTTAGAATCAGAGCAACCCATTAAAGGGGGCAAGAACGAAAGTGATCGTCGTCGTCGGCAAGTAGGCTTTGAAAAGGGATTTGCCGATTTTCTGCTCTGATTGGCACTTTTTCACTTACTTTTTTTTCTTCTCTATTCCAATCGAGGAGTTTGAAACGAGAAATTATAATTATCGAGCCTGAAATGATCCTTCTTGCAGCAGATGGAACCGGTCGATAACGCTAATCAGCTCTCGATTTCGTTTTGAGCCGGGGTTTGAAATTTGAGGTAAAAAACTTGCTTTTAAAATGTCGTAAGCTAAATGACGATCGGGGTGTTCTGGATCACGCGAGGTCGTGGCACTTGTTCTGTTTTAGCCGCACCACGTTTGGGTCAAGTGCAGAAGCAGCACATGCCACAGATTGCACAGTTTTTTGCTCGGCCATACTTGATTGATGGCTATGTATTTATTACACTTATGATAATTTACAGGAAGATTGAACCAACGCACGCCACGAAATGCTTCAAAGCAAGCGACAGTATTAAAAGACAATTTAGTACTTTCTAACGCCTCGGTGAAGTTATTATATCAAATCACCGAGGTAGAAAACAGAAACGTTGGATCGTCTGCCCGGAATGTTACCGGTATGAATCACCATGAAAAAAGAATTTCGAGAATTAATGATCTCCTCCTGTCGAGAAGTGCTCTTTTTGAGCGGACCCAAAATGGAGAAAAATTACAAACATCTCGAGTAGTTGGGCTCGCAGCTCGCTGGGATTGATCGTGCTTCCCCCAACGAGGCAATTTGCCTTTCTATCCGTCAGAACATGTCGATTTCGGTATGACCACCCTACTCCCGATATGCATAGCTGAATTAGAATCCGGGAACACTTCGCCTCGGGAGTACATACTTCGCATAGCGCACACACACTTCACTTCAGAGTCTACTCTATACCTTCAAGTAGGACCCAGCCGGCAGTGACGACGCTGGCGGTGTGACTTGCGTGAGATCGTTTATTCAAAAACCACCATCAGCGCCGATGCGGCCCTCAATGCGAACGCAACTCGGCAAAGCAACCCGTCGAAATTCCTTCACCAATGATCAACCGTAATCTTTTTGGCCCTGCTTTGTTCGACCCATCATCGGAAGTGACGCTGCGCAGCGTCCTAGATTTTTCCTCCATTGACGCCCTCGCATTCCCGCCTAATCAAAGGAAACATCCCGCAAAACAAACACGGGATTGATCTCGTTCCGGATTCTAGAGTGGGATTCATTACAGCCCGAGCAGAATCGGGAGTAGTTTCTCAAAATAACAGACCGCAAATTCGGTTTCCCAAGATTGTTGGTTTTGTTATCTCTTCGGTTTTGTGGCAAAATTTTCGACCGTAATAAGAAGGCGGTTGGCCTGCTTTGATCCTTGCCGCTGGGTAAACATCCCGGGGGAGGACGTAGATGTCAGGTAGCTCTGCCTCCCGAAGGACAAGTGGCTTCTTGAAGAAAGGTTACCGATCCATGCAGAAGAGGATGTAAGCTGCTTTCAAGGTGTGAAAATAATAACATTGCTATTAGATGGTACTTGATGAGTTGGGATAGGAAAATGGTGAAATCATTCTGGGAAATTTAACTTCCTCCAGCAGTGCCTGCTGCTGCTGTTGCTGCACGAAATAGAAGAAAGCGTCCCGTTGATTTGATTTTTTCAGCACATTTTAAAGTCTAGGTCTGTAGGTCACCAGGACTCGAGACCACCCTGTTTAAATTGAGCAATTAATTTATTCACCCCCTGACTGACTGGCCGGACGATGGCGATCGCGATCGATCCAAAAGTGGTAATTAATTCTAATAGTTCTGGATCGCCTCCTACACTGAGCGAAACTCGATCGGACCCAGATATTGAGAGATAAATCAATTGTATTCGTGAGCCGACGATCCCAGAAGGACGGAATCGGGTAGTCCGTTCGGCTTGCCGCTCTAGGGTGAACCGTAATCAAGACACGGTTATTACGCGGGATCTGCGGTCGTCCCTTCGCCTACTTTTGTTCTACGCACATTTCACCCTCACTTGGGCTTCGGTATAGGAATGTTTCGATCGTAAATTATGCGGTCGTACAAAACCGATGCACCCGGGCTAATAATATCCCTCTGTGGAACGATTATGTCTAGAGTGTAGAGAGGGTCCTTTTCTTCAGCGCGGTAATTTCCCACCAACCACCGAATGAGACCCGGTACCATAAGCCACAAGTATTTGGTTGTTTTGAGGGCCGTCTTGGGCCGATTGTTCTAACAAAAGAAGAGGGGAAAGAAAAGGGAGAGACTACAATTAAAAATCAGAAACAAGAAACAAATTTACACTTGGCCAGAGCTGAGATTCTTGAGATTTTGCATAAGTGGTCTCTAGTGGGGTGCAAGTTTCTGTTTTGTTTTGCATGTGGCGAAAAAGTTTGATGGGCCGGTATGAAGAAGAAAACGTTAAATTAGTGAGATTCGTTGATGAAGAGAACGAAAGAGTTGGATGCTTCACATGGGCTGAGGCTGTCCCAGTGTCCCAGAAAAGGTTATTTCTCAGGGAATATAGCTGATTTTTCGTTTCTGGTGCGGGATCTTTTCCATTGGAAATGGAGCAACACAGTAGTTGTGAATATTTCATGTAAACTAGGGGAAATGTCTCTAATGTTTGCCTATGGATCTAATATTGGGCCCATCGCTAAAAATCTGCTATTTATCAATTTTATCTAGATGAACGCGTTATTGGGACATTACTAATGGATATTTTTGGGTGCTATTGAAAATTTAGTCGATTGCTGAATTTATATATGGGCCCATATTAGGGACACTTAGGCCGACATTACCTGCATTTCCCCTATCTCGTTTTATTTTATTTTTCCTCTGTTTGAGACATAAATCCACTGCGACCAGTTATTTGATCTATTGTGAAATGCCCCTTGTCCTTAGTTCAGTGGATGTCGTATTACTCCATAGCTATTGAGAAATGATGAAGTATTGGGTGGTGATAAAGTTGTCATTCTTGCCTTTATCGCAAGTTGTCAGTCAAAGACGGATTCGTTCGCAACCAAATCAAGCAAAAACACCGATAATGACCATGCATCAGAACCCGAGTCTTAACCAATTCACACTATAGAACAGCGAATAAAAGATTAGGGATAACGTAGATTAAAAATAACTACCATCTAATTTTTTTCCTTATATCAAGATCATCCTCGGTGGGCACAGCCGAGAGCTGTCATTATCAACAAGGCATAGAAAGTAAAAAAGACTAAGATGTGTTCCTTTGATTACAAAAACAATCCTGTTCCCTTATTTTGAAGTAGTTCGGACTAGGCTTCGGTGGTAGATCTTAATGCCAGTAACGCACCACAAAAAAGTAATCTACCAGGCGTTACTGGGCACGTTTCACGTAAAAACATTTCTCTCGTTACCTTGGAAACTATACAGAACTATACAAAAATCTAGAATTAATTGATGTAATTTCAAAAATAAAACGTAATATTACATCCATGCAAATTATGTGCACACCAAGGGGTAGGTCACTCCGCCCACCAATCAATTGGGTCATCATTTTTGTCAGTGTGCCTTAAGAGGGTACTAATGGAGTCTGATTAACTGCCTCTTTCTCTTGAGCCAACTCTAGAACCTTACTTACCTTACCAATCAGGCTAAGGCCTTGTTGTCCTCTGTTGTCCGAAGAAGTCGTCTACACTCTACTGGATCCAGTCTCGTAAGCTGCGAAGGGTCCGCAGGTCGCCCAATTTTTGCAATGTGGACTGGTGCAATTGATGGTTCATTCGCCTCCTCCACGCTCCGTCATCCATCTGCACTCCACCGTAGATGGTACGCAGCACCTTCCGTTCGAAAGCACCAAGGGCGCGTTGGTCCTCCACGAGCATAGTCCAGGTCTCGTGGCCGTAGAGGACCACCGGTCTAATCAGCGGCTTTTGGACAGTCAACTTCGTGCGGCAGCGAATTTTATTCGACCGGAGCGTCCTCCGGAGTTGGACGATTCCCTGCCATAATGCGTCTTTGAATTTCTCTGCTGATATCATTTTTGGCGGTCACCAGTGAGCCCAAGTACACGAACTCATCGACCACGTCGATTTCGTCACCTTCAATCAGAACTCGGGATGGGAGGCTAACATTGTCTTCCCTAGAACCTCTTCCTTTCATGTATTTTGTCTTTGATGCGTTGATGGTAAGTACAATCCGCCTAGCTTCAGCCTTCAGTCTAATGTACATTTCCGCCATCGTTTAAAAGTTCCGTGCCATGATGTCGATGTCATCGGCGAAGCCAAGAAGCTGGATTGACTTCCTGAATATCGTGCCACTCGTGTCTATCCCTGCTCAGCTGATCACACCTTCTAATGCGATGTTGAATAGCAGACACGAAAGTCCATATGCTTACCCCCTTCGAGATTAAAAGGGACACGAGAGTGTCTCCGATATTCGAACAACACACATCACTCGATCCATCGTCGCCTTGACCAATCACGTCAGTTTATCTGGAAATGCATACTCGTGCATAATCTGCCATAGCTGATCTAGATCGATTGTATACGTGGTAGCGCGGGCACCCATGAATCCCGCCTGCCGGCGCGGTGGCATAGAATTTGGGAGAGTACCTTGTAGGCGGCGCTCAGCAGTGTGATCGCGCGGTAGTTGCAGCAATCCAACTTGTCGCCCTTTTTGTAGATTGGGCATACGACACCTTCCATCCACTCCTCCGGTTATATCTCCTCCTCCCAAATCTTGGCAATTACCCAGTGCAGCGCTCTAACGAGTGCTTCACCACCGAATTTTAATAGCTCACTTGGTAGTTGAACTACACCAGTTGCTCTCCAGATGACCGATCTCCTCCTCAACTTCTTGAAGATCAGGGGCCGGTAGCCTGTCGTCTTCTGCGCGTGCTCCAAGGTCTGTTGCCGTGCCACCTTCGTTTTCTGCTGCGTCACCGTTGAGGTGCTCGTCATAGTACTGTTTCCACCTCTCAATCACCTCACACTCGTTCGTGAGAAGGTTACCGTCCAAGTCCTTACATATCGGCTTGCTCCATCGACTCGCGATCTCGGTCTTCCTGCTGACGCTTCTTCTTTCGGAAAACCGAGTTTTGTCTGTTCCGCGCTTGTTGTATCGCTCCATATTCAAACTCTAGAACCTACATTTTGTATTTAGATCTATAAGTGAACTGCTGGTCTGAGCTCCTCTGATATATTCAATTAGAAGATGTTCCTGAATATACAGTCAAACAGCACGTAATGTTGTGAACAACTTCAATGACAGTTGTCCAGCAGTGCTCCCATTTATTTACAACAATCCAATGATTACAAGATTGTGCCGTAGGTGTGTCAAAGGTATGCCGATGAATGTGCCCAAGCTGTGCCGAATCTAATTTCAACACAATGTGCTGAGTGACTTACCACTTGTTCCGAACAAGTTTGCTATTATTGCAAGAAACCGTGGCATTTCAAATGGAATAACCGCTTGTTTGCGAAGCAACAGAGTGAAGACAAACCAAATGTCAAGCAGGCTATGAATGATGGAGGTGGTGTGTGTTTATGGCAGGCGGTGACTATACTGGTTCGTGGTTTATTGACAGTGGTGCCAGTTGTCATATGCCGAACGATGCGTTGGTCCGAACGTTGTCCTAGCTGATGGCAAGGTTGCTGAAACTGCTGGATGGGAAGAGCGCATCGACGAAGAACGCAATGTGATCGATGTGAAACTGGAATTAGTGCTTTATGTTCCATCGTTAACGAGTGGCTTAATTTCCGTGGATCCATTGTCCTCCAAAGGATTCACGGCTGTTTACCTAGCGAAGGGCTGTGATATTCGAGATGGAACTGGTACAGTGCTGGTCGATGGTGAACGATCCGGTTGCTTGTACCGACCGAAGCAAGTGGAGATGTCGAAACATGTTCAAGTGTACGGATACCCAGCTAACGTGTACATTCCCAATGTCGAACGGGGAAAGTTTAAAAGAAAGAAGCGAAAGTTACGGTTCCTGGAGCTGGATGACAGATAGTCTCAGGAGGAGAAGCAGTGAGCGGATTCCACGAATGGTGTTTTGTGTCCAAATCGAAGCAGCAGTTACTGGAGGAGAACGAAGAAGAAGAGCCCGATGGTTTTGGTGAAGAATATTGCGATTAAGACGGAGACGAGAGTGAATCCGAAAACTATTTCGATATGATGGACCCTGAATACGAAGAAGACCCTCTGACTGTGAAGGAGGAGGAGCGGGACGAAGGTGTTTGGCGGTCCAGTCGCCCCAATCGCAGCACACTGCCGGGTCAACTGTTCGATTTCGTGGTAGGGATTTCCGTGCATTCGGTTGATGAGCCTACATCGTATGTGAAGGTCAATCATTGAGGAAGATTGATGGTATTTAACAATGAATTGTCCTTCACCATATTGCATCGGTTTACCCCTCATGGAGGGTAGCTTCACCAATCACCACAAGGGTAGCTGTCAGACATCCATGAACGAGATGGCAAAAAATAGAAAGAAAAAGGGAGGTAACATATTTATTATCATCATAACCATCTTTGTTAAACCGAACCAATACGAGAATACAAGTGTCCGTGTTCAGTGGCGTTTCCTTAACCACAGTCTACCTGTTCACCAACTGTCAAAACATTTACAATCATGAAAATATTGCTTGCAATGGATAGATATCGAGTAAACTAGAAGATTAAGTGTATTTTTTAACCGATTCGAGTATGAATATGCCATTAAATCTGGTTTTGAAAGTTGGTGCACAGGTAAAAAGTGAGGTTACGGGAAGCCACTGTCCGTGTTTATTTATTTATTTTTCCGAGATTCCCTACGTGGATTTTCCACTGTGTGTTGTGTCCTCCGTTCTTCAGTGACGTTGACTTTGCAATCAGGGGCAGTGTATGTACAGAAACCGCTTAATTGTGCCATTATTGCTTGAACGCCTAGTTCGATCTCTGTCAATCTTAGTTCCATGGATTTACTCTTTTTGTTACGCTTACTTAAAATCTCCTTGACATATTTCAATATTTTACCATCCATTCGGTAGACCGAAGGTAAGCTGCAGCATCGAATGAGGAGCTTTTTCTTATGGCTACCTTCTACATCATCTTTATTGCTCGATAGTGAACTATGTATTTCGCGTATTTCGTTAGACGTATTGGGCGTTATTTTGACGTTATGCAGCATATTTCTCGAGCTGAAAAAAAGAAAAATTTGGTCAGCTTTGAAATATGTTTAGGAAGTAGTAAGTCACTCACAGATATCCTCTGACGTCCAATGTTTTCAACGCATTCTCGTACAGGTACGTTTGATAGATAACATTCACTTTTTGAGACAGTCCTATTAATTCAGCTTCAGCTTTGATCGCCTAAAAATCAATCACTTTTTAGAAAATCGAAGCATTCCATTAATTCGTTACATACCACAATGTCACTAACGGCCAAACCGTTGATCAGATTGAATATCACAATCGGAACAAAAAATATAAATAAAACAAATATAAGGTAACGGGAGCTGTTGGAATCAAATGTTATTTCTGCAGCTTCAAATTCACCTGTAATGGGATATGGAAGTCATGCATTGAAAAGAGAAGATTCTTTAAATTATTCACTTACCTGTTAACATTACCAACGTTTTCAATAGAGAAGTTCCTATATCAGCGAAATTATTGAACTTGGAACTGTTGTCAATTTCCGCGGAAGAGTTTGTGTTCGTTTTGTTTTGATCGTTTTCTAGGGTACTCATATTGAATGATGTGTAGAAGCACATGGCGAAGGAAATCAGGATTGCACAATACACCACCAAGCATTTTATGAAATTTTTAGACACTGTCTTCAGCATCACCATGTGTGTGGATATAGATAGGATTGGTAACGTTCCTACCAGTAGGGTAAATTCTACAGCAGACAATAGAATAACAACAGCAGATATAACTTCGTTTTTCAAAAAACCAAGAAGGACTGTGGACGACGTAAGGATTAAGGCCATCTCCGTCCAGTTCGCCATTGACTTAAGGTACATCATTTTATGTAGAATCATCTGTAGGATTTCTCTCACCAACATGTATGTAGTACAAATTAATGCTGTCCAAAATAACAACTTTTTGAGATAACCATCAACGGCGTCCGGTCTACACCAACCTACCACATACCATGTTAATGATATGAATAATACAGTACATATAAAGAAATTAAAGTAGAAGTAGCGAATCAGCTGTTGCCACTTTATCAGCACAAAACTAGATATAACGGGATGCTTCAGCAGATGTTTTAAATCGGATGATTTTGACATGTACACAATTGGTAACATTTCATCTGCGGAGTTCTGTTCAGACTTCGGCGGAACCAGACACGAAAAATTAATTGTGATCTCATAATCATCATCTTCCGGTCGTTTCTCGTTGGTTGTTAAGCGTGAATCGAGAAAGGTTTCTAACGCTTCAGGACTGATGTCACAAATCGGCATTTCCTTGAACATGTTCTGTTTGCCAATGTATGCAGAATGTTCCAGCAGTAAATCCACTACCTCGTCAAGTTTATATTTGACTGCGAAATGGAGTGCACTGAATCCCTTGTTATCTGATGTATCGACTTCGATGCGGTCATCAGCCAGCAAGCACTTGACGCATTGTACAAAGGGACAATTGCCCTTATTTTTGGTGAAATTTATTTCTTTAATGGCCAATGACAGAAGTGGTTGTTTGTTGATCTGTTCGATATCATTTTCCGTGCGTCCGAGCTTCGACAGCAAATACTCTAGTATATCGCAGTTTCCGTAGCTACAACATGTGCCTAGAAGTGCTGACAGTTCCAAAGCTGAATAAGGGACGGAACCGTCTTCCACGAGTTTCTTCACCGAAGCTAACGTTCCAGAATCAACAGCAGCTTTCACTAGCTCTCTCATGTCTTGTTCCCATGCGATATTATCATTTTTATGTTTATCCTTATATAGCTTGACACCCACATCGAACTTTGCATCCCTGTATGGCTTCAACAGCGATGTAACTACGACCGTATTTATCTCCATGGTGTAGGAGGGAATTTCAGTATCCGGGAAGTACTCCTCTATTTTCTTGCGAAGCTCTCCATTTCTGAACATGTTAACATCTACTTTCGCATTTTGGAGGCAATGTTCCAGTATTGCCTTTCGCCAAAACTCCGATTTCGTTATCCAGTTTTTCGAGCTGATTACGAAGACACCAAGCGGTGTGCGGTTTTCTGCGTTAGGAATGTTGAAATTTGCTCCTTTTTCCAACAAAACTTTGATGCATTCATAGTCGTTTTCCCAGTTCGAATTATCTATCTTCTCGAACAACATATGTAGAGGGGTTCGATTTTGATAGGTCTTGTCAATGTCAATCGTCGAATTATCTAATAACTCTCGAATTTTGTTGGGATCTCGCGATGATGCTGCGGAGTGAATTGGCAACATGCCAGTCTCGTTTTGCTAAAAGAGAGACAATGTTAATGCTTTTGGGTTCTGTAAGTTCTATAATTCTTCAATACACGAATATTTACATCATTGACAAATCTCAAGTAATCATAACATTTTGATCTTTGAAAACAATGCGAATGAAAAAAGAGAACAGGATCTGTCATGATTACCTGAATTTTGTCAAAAAACGCAGCGAAAAATTGTCAGCATTTGTGAATTGTTAAAAATAGTCTTACCATTTGCCCATCGGCGACGTTTTCCAGACCTCCATTCTGCATTTCTATATCGTCATTTACACGCGTCATTTTCTGTAAAACCACGACCAAACTTGCACTGTTACTTGGGTATTAGGTCTATTCGCGTAATTGCGTTTCTATAATATTTTATACAGCAAAAAGCAAAAGTATGTTCTCGTATTTCTGCAGCATAGTATTTTCCTACAGCAACTTACAGTAAGCTGCAGCAACGTTTAGCAAAAGCAAACAACCAAGTACGGGAACATACCTATTGTAAAAATAGTACAACAAACTCACGCAAAATCGATAATTAACCATCTTTTGAATAAATGAATTTTGGAATTGGAATTGTATTGGGAAATCTACTGAATTAGACCGGGTTTTGAAACCGAAATTTCCCTGGTTAGTCAGTTAAGATCTCCTTAGGTCCTTCTTGAAGAAGCGTAGGCTTATCTTTAGTAAATTACAGTTGTTCTTCTTCTTTTTCGTCTTCTTTGTATTTCAAGCTTATTGCTTATCGCATATTAGTTTATTGCGTGCTCTCAGCTTAGTGTTCTAGATGCACTTCCACAGTTATTAAAACCTGTCAATTGGCAGACTTATACTACGTTCAGACTAAAGAGTTATTACATGTTATAGCGCTATCTTGATGGTGGTTTCTGTGTTTCAATTATTTGACAACCGTTATAACATGTTATAACTCTCCAGTTTGGACAAAAATTATGTGAGGGGTGAGCTTTTTTGTGTGTTTAAAAGAGGAGGGACTTCGAATATTAACCTAAATGCAGATATAGAGGTACCAGACATGTTTTGCACTGCACTGTCTTCTGTGAACATTATCAAACAGATTGTACGTGATAGACGTCACATGAATGCAGAAGCTTGACAAAAATTTTAATTGATCAATCATCATTACCTTAACTCTTTCCGTTTTTTTTTTAATTTTAGGCGTTCCAAATTTGTGGTATTTTTTTTTTCAAAGAGAAAGTTGATGAAGAGAATCGATCAAAATCATTTGCACCCCTGCTTTCAAGTTTGGTTACAAGAGCATTTTATGTGGTTGTTGGGGGCCTGTGGTTCTGAATATCGACAAACAGGTAGATACATTCCATTCCTGCTATTTACTCTAATAAGCTTGGTGGCCCTGAAATGGGCCGTGTTGGAAATCACCTTGAACCCCTCGCACTACAACCCTGGAATGGTCATCATCTTTACATACAGTCCACTATCCCTTGTGTCGTTGGCTACAACTGCACTATATCCAGAAAAGATAGACAGGAGCTCGTTGTTTACGGCGTGGTGATCTCAGCAACATCTACCAAACACACATAGGCTATGTGGTGGTGAGTTACGATCGGCCCGCGGGAGAGGATAATCGGCCGTTATCTCTTATCGAGATCGTGGCCGAGAGATCGATCTGTTGGAGCGGGATGGAACTTGCGAACCCCAAATTCATCGCTAGTGGCTATCGATTTGCCGGTGAAAACGGTTCGATCGGGGGAACCATACGTAGTTTTTACACTTATGACTAGAGTTAAGTAGTAGTAAATAAATGTTAGTCTAATCGTCAATAAATGTGTTTCGCGTAATGTGTATTGAACCGTACGACACGTGTACTTAGTGCAATAAACAAGAAAGGCCCCGGTATCAAACGGGGTAATTAGGAGATCATACTCAAACTGCAGAGGAGAAGCCTTATTATGAATGCGTCATCATAAAGGTTGGTGAAACCCCAATTTCATGTCGGCAGAGCTATCGGAAACGACATTTGGTCCTTCGAGCCGGATTGGGAACCGGTTCGGTGAGGTTTGGTGAAATCTACACGGTACAATATCTTCACAATTGGGCTTCGTTCATGGCGACTTTCTGCATTCCTGCTGCCTAAGTTGGCGTCAATACCCTGAGAACAAAGGTTCAGCCATTGCGCATCTCGATCGATTATCTCAACCCAAAGGATTCAGCCATTGCACGCATTGATCAACTCTCGACTTTACAATCGCGTCATTTGGGCTTTTCGGACTGGACTTCAGCGCAAGAGGACTTCTCCCAGGTGAGTTGAACCACAACTATATGTCCAGCCGAAGCTGGCATCTTATTCTTGTGCTAATACCGCTTTCCGATTTACCGGCAGTCGAGCTTTGTCTGCTGCATGTTCTGGTTGCACATCTATGTACTGCAATCAATAGTCATCACTTATTGGAGGATTCCAACGTCGAGATCTTCATAGCATATACCTTGCTGACCAACGTGATCAAAGCCTTGGCACCATTTTGGCACAGGCAATGCCCGTCGTCCACCACCGAAGCTACTACGTCATCAGCAAAGACACCGTACTCGTCTTCAACCAAACGGATTGAATTTTGGAATTTTTCAACCCTGAACGTTCACCGAAGCATCCTTAACTAATCAGTGGGTTCCGGATTACGCATAACGAAGAGGGAACATCGAACTATGTTTCTCCAGGTCAGTGTAGAATATAGTATATGTTAGCCGAAGCTAGGCTCAGAGATTACACGTTGGTGATTTATGTTTTTTCCTCTTCGATCGTATGCATATCCATTACTCACATACTGTAAATTGAGTCGATTGATTGAGGCCCGTATTCAGTGAAAAAAATATTTCCTGGTTTGCGATTTGATGGTTTAATTTCCAAGAAGAGTACTACTGTTTGTTTCTCCAGGTGAGGCACAACAGTATATGGCCAGTCGTGGCAACAGAATTGTATAGTATATGCCTGGCGAAGCTAGGATAAATCGCAGCATACTACACCACTGTCTTCTCTTCTCGTGTGTGACGAACAACCACTATGCAAGCCGCTGTCGGCAAGAAACCGCCATCCCTCAGGGCACTGAAGATGATGCTGAAGGACACACAGTCATGCTTCAACGACATCCTACAGTTCGTGGACGGCTTTAAGGAAGGTTTTTCGATTACCGAGGTAGAGGTACGCTTGCAGAAACTCGATGAATTATGGGAAAGGTTCAGTGACATCCTAATCGAGATTAGATCTCATGAAGACTTTCCGGAAGACAGCGACGCCTACGAGAAGGAACGGAAACAGTTCAGCGACAGTTATTATCGAGTTAAGTCGTTCCTCGTCGACAAGATCAAGGTGAAATCTGGACCATCGGTACACGATCAATCCATTCATTCATCAGAGTTAACAGGTCAGGGCGCGTCTGGTCATGTACGCCTTCCCCAAATTAGACTACAGACGTTCAATAGAGATATTGATGAGTGGCTTAGCTTCCGGGATCTTTTCACTTCCCTGATCCACTAAAAACCCGAACTACCGGAAGTTGAAAAGTTCCACTATTTGAAAGGATGCCTTCAGGGGGAGCCTAGAAGTATAATCGATTCGCTGCAGATGACCAAAGCCAATTCAAGAACAACATGTGAAAAGGGCATACAAACTTTTTGTAAACAAACATTCTTATGCCCTTTTCTCGCCACCCATATGACACCAACGCAAACCATCAACATCGCCGGATAGGGGAAGGTTTCCCCTTCCCGATGATGTTGTTAGTTTGCGTGGGCGACCCTCGGTTGGCGAGAAGAGGACCTACAAAGGTGTGTTTACAAAAAGCTTGTATGCCCTTTTCACATGTGGCTCTTGAATTATCAGATCGCTTGGGATACTCTGTTGAAGCGATATAACAACAGTAAGTTACTGAAGAAGCGCCAAGTACAATCGCTGTTCAAGCTGCCTAGTATCTCGAAAGAGTCGGCCACTGACTTGCATATTCTGCTGGAAAGTTTCGAAAGGATCGTTCAAACTCTCGACAAGCTTGTACTACCGGAAGAATACAAAGATCTCCTTCTGATGAACCTTCTTACAACGCGTCTGGATCCAGCAACGTGCAGAGGATGGGAGGAGTTCTCATCGACCCAGGTGAAGGACACACTGAAAGGGCTCTCCCATATAATACCAATACAATACAATACAATGTCCGCCCATAGTTAATATTACACTAAACCCTAATACCATTAACCGAAAGATTCCAGACCATAATCAACCTTAGCACCCGCAGCTAATAAAACAGTGCGGGTAGAGGAAGGGGTCGACTGCGCGGACGCCTTGGATGTTCGAGGGGATTTGAGTGAGAGGACCACACCTAAGTGTGCTCTTCCCATTCGACCCCTCGGATCATGCAAGGCTAATCCGGGTATGTCGGCCCCTTCTTCTACGAAGAAAATTCTAAAAGTCCAATTGACCTACCACGTGACAAAGTACACCGAACAACCACAACAGAGCAAGATAAAGAGAATACCCAACCGAAAACAATAACACAAGAACAAAATAAAGATAGAACCCAAACGACTAACTCCACTAAAGAAAACAATGTACCCAACAATAAGAACACATACTCACATAGAACGCACACCATCCGGACATTAACGGATGAAAAAAGTCGACCAAAAACAACGACAACCACAAGATAGAACGCAAACCATCTAGGCATTAACAGATGGAAAGAGAAGAGCACAAACATAACGGAGTACAAAAAGCACTCAGATAGTTCCAACATATGTACTCAACTAGAACGCCTACTATTCGATCATTAACGGATAAAATTGAACAAGTAGAACGCTAGCAGAGTTATTACAAAAACTCACCGAGAGCAACTACAACTAACTACATAGAACGCTCAACATCCGGGTATTAACGGATGAAGAATTAATTAATTAATTTAGCTTTATTTAGGAGGCTTTCAGCCTTAGGCTGGTTCGCCTCCAAGCACGGATGAAGAAATAACACTCAATGATATAATCATTCGGTCAAATCCCAAGGTGTCAGGTGAACCGTGCCGAGGGGATGCATGGCGGAGGACCGGCATTGGAAGCTCTTCACGGAACCTGTAGGGCACCAGGGTACCCCCTACAGTAAAAGTGCCGTTACCACATGATACGGGCTCCATGTGATGGACAATTTCAACCCGTAACCAAAAACAAAACTTAAATGGATACCCAATGTAAAACACATAATAGGAGTGCAAACACCCCCACCCCTAACAGAATAAGGAGTAATCCAAACAATAAGAAAGAAAACGACAAGGATGATAATACATCAAGCACAGAGAACATACACCAGAAGCAAGTAAGATTAGAACAGAAAAGGCCTAACACACAAGACCAAACCAATCAAGCTAAACGAAGCAGGATAAGAACCAGGAGGAAAAGCAATAGGAAAAAGAAAGAGGAGAAACTAGTAAAGAAGCTAAACAAGACTACCACATCGGAAACCAAAGAGACAAAAGTAATACAATGGAACATTTGCGGACTCAGAAGCAAAATTCCAGAACTACAACTACTAACCAATGAATACAAACCCGACATCATAGCACTCCAAGAGACAATGTTCAATGATAAAAAATACGTGAAAAGACTCAACGGAAGCAAGTACAAATGGTACCTAAAACCAGGGCCAAACCCGGCAAGAAACGGAGTAGCCCTAGCCATAGATGAATCCATACTACACGAAGAAATAACACTAAAAACCAAACTACAAGCACTAGCATGTAGAACCAAAGGGAAAGCGCCCACGACATACACATCAATATACATACCACCAAGAAAGCAAACACCCAAAGAAACGAAAAAACAACTACAAGACCTAATCGATCAACTACCTAAACCATTCATACTCATGGGAGACTTTAACGCCCACAGTACACAATGGGGTAGCTTCAAGAATGATAGATGGGGCAAAGCAATACATGAACTCATACAAGAAAACAACTTAGAACTACTAAACAATGGAAATAGCACGAAGATAAGCAAAAAATACACGTGCCTATCGGTAGTAGACATAACCCTAGCATCAGGGAACTACAATAATAACCTCATATGGGAAACAGATATAGACAACAGAGGAAGTGATCACTTCCCAATAACTCTGAGCACAAACAACATAAAAGACAACAACACTGGTAAACCCAAATGGTTAATCAAACAGGCAAACTGGAAAAAATTCCAAGAGACACTAATTGAAGAACTACCACAAGACAGACCACATCACATAGACAAAATCATAAAAACAATCCAAACGGCGGCAGCCATCAGCATACCCAAAACTGACGGCAGAACCAAACACAGAAAGGTCCCCTGGTGGAACAAAGAAGTAAAGAAATGCGTCAAAAAGCGAAGAAAAGCACTAAGACGACTAAGAGAACACAAGCAAAGCAATGACATCAAAAAATCACTAGTAATTAAACTCAAGAAAGCAAACTCCAAAGCCAAGAAAATCATTAGGGAAGCCAAAAAAGAATCATGGTCAGAATTCTTAGATAGCATAAACCCAGATTCAGATCCCAGTGACTTATGGAACAAGATGAATATACTAAGCGGGAAAAAGAAAAGAGATGAAATTACACTCACCGAGGGAACACAAATAATAAGCGACAAAAAGACAATAGCTGACAGACTGGCCAACTACTTCTATGACCAATCGGCAACAGACAAGTACCCAAGTAAATTCCAAAAGAGAAAAACCTAACACGAGAGCACAACACTAGATATGAACCTACAGGGTCAACCTAAAATATACAACAGAAACTTCTCAATAGAAGAACTGGAAAAAGCACTAAGCGAAGCAAGCAGCTGGAATGGATGAAATAAGCTACGAGATGCTAAGAAAACTACCCTTCAACACCAAAACAACACTACTCGAGGAGTACAACAGAATCTGGAAGGAAGGGTCCATACCAACAGAGTGGAAAATGGACTGGTAATCCCAATTCCCAAAGGAGTAGAAAATAAACATATAGAATCAAACTACAGACCAATAACCTTACTTAGCTGTACCGGCAAAATCCTGGAAAAGATGATCAACAGAAGACTAATAACGGAACTAGAAGAAAATAATAGACTGAACCACAACCAATTCGCTTTTAGACCAGGAAAAAGCACGGATGACTACTTCATAGATCTAGAGTATATACTAATGAAATCCATTCGAAAGGGTAAACATGAGGAATGTGCCTTCCTGGACATCTCAAAGGCATACGACAGAGCATGGCGTAGGCCAATACTTGATAAACTATGTGAGTGGGACACAAAAGGGACCATGGCACAATATATACAGAATTTCCTAACTGATAGAACATTCCAAGTAGAAGTGGGAAACACGCGATCAAATACTAAAACACAAGAAAATGGCATACCCCAAGGAGCAACCTTATCAGTAACGCTATTCCTAATAGCAATGAACTCAGTTTTCGAACAAGTCAAAATCAACAAAAATATCAAGATACTAGTCTACGCAGATGACATAGTCATAATTGTAATAGGCATAGTTAAAAATAAACTAAGAACTAAACTACAAAACACGGTAAACAAAATTGTAAAATGGGCAAACAACATAGGATTCACAATAGCCCCACATAAGTCTAAGATAATCCACATATGCAGAAGCAACGGCCACACAAAACTAGAAAACATCACAATTAACAATGAAGAGGTACCCCTAGTAAATTGTGCAAAACTACTAGGCGTCACAATAGACTCCAGACTAAACTTCAGAAAACACATATCAGAACTAGCTACCTAACTAAAAAAATAGAACCAACTTCATTAAGGCCCTTGGTGGAAGATACAAAGGAGCGAATAGAAGAACTTTACTAAGAGTATTCGATGCACTAATCATGTCAAAACTATTATACGGGGCCCACCTCTACTATGATGGTTCAGACAACAAGATAAAACCACTCACCCCAATATATAACCAAACAATAAGAACAATAACCGGAGCATTCAGAACATGCTCAATAGCGAACATACTAGCGGAAGCAGGGATCCTACCCCTAAACACAAGACTAAAACTAAACACAATAAACAAGGCCATAAAGAAACTGGAAAGAGCCACAAACAACAAAACCCAAAGATCACCACTAGTAGGCAGAGCGAACAACTTTGCCATAGAACTAGCCGGCGAGGAAATACCGAAAATAGCTAAAAGAATACACACGCAAGACAGAAAATGGTACAAACAAAAACCAAAAATAGACTGGACAACCAAAAACACCCTAAAAGCAGGAACACAAAACAACATAGTTGCAAAGGTGTTCCTGGAAACAATACAAAAATACCTCAACCATAACAAAATATACACTGATGGATCAGTTAAAGACAATGAAGTAGGCTGCGGCATTGCCGACTATGACACCAACAAAAGCATAAAGCTAAATAAAATGTGCACTATATACTCAGCGGAAGCTAAAGCCCTGGTATACGCAACAAGACACTCCACATCAGTGGATAAAGATACCATAATCTTCACGGACTCAGCGGGATGCTTAGCAGCCCTTGACAAAGGAAACTCAAAACATGCATGGATTGAAGAGATTGAAAAATACGCGAACAAAAACAGAGTAACGTTCTGCTGGATCCCAGGCCACACCGGGATTGCAGGAAATGAACTAGCAGACAAACTAGCAGAATTAGGCAGAACAAGCCAATCAAACTTTATGAAAGTACCGGCACAAGATGCTATAAAATGGTTCAAGCAACAAGCGATACGGTCAAACGAAGAGGAATGGTTAAACACAAATACATCATTCCTCAGACAAACCAAACCAACAACACTACCATACAATGACAGGAAAAAAGTCTCAGAACAAAGAGTACTAACTAGAGTAAGACAAGGAAAAACATGGCTATCAGATAGTTATCTACTAAAAAGAACAGACAGACCAAAATGCAGACATTGCAACACCTGGCTAACAGCGGACCACATCATTAGAGAATGCAGAGCACAATAACACACACGAGAACGAGAACAACCTAATAAACTTCTTAAGAGAAACAGAAACCTTCCACAGAATGTAAAACACAAATAAGAACAACAGATACAAAAAGCGGTAGCAAATCAACACACACAGGGACACAATAAAATTAAATCTCTTCGACCTTACTGATAACACAAACACCCAAGCATACCAAACAGAAACACAAACTGAAACCACAAAACAGGGACGTGGCCATCAAACTGACTAACTAGGCCACGACCAGCCGGACCTTCCATGGCCATCCTGTGTGAGCTTTTCCAGCTCTACCAGCTGCTGCAAAAATTAAACACCCCAGTGCCCTAACGGAGACACCCTTTGTCGAAATGACTCTAGGAGTTAAAAGTCAAGTAAATGTTTATGCCTAGCCTGAAAGGGCTCTCGGATTTCCTGCATCGTCGTGTCCAGGTGTTGGATTCTCTACCATCTAAAGCGGTGGACAGGTGTCGGTCCACCACAAGGGTCAGCAAAACCGAAACCTATCGTGAAAACAAGCTACGGTTCGATACAATCGTCTGGGGGGCGGTGCGTAGCGTGTTCAGCGAATCATCTACTGTATCAATGTGGAACTTTCCAGCGACTATCGGTGTCGGAACGAGACGCATTTCTCCGCACTCATTCGCTTTGTCGTAACTGCCTAAGGTCGGGCCAGCTAAGGATTGTCAATCCAAATTCTCGTGCCGAAATTGTAAGGGAAGGCATCACTCTATGGTCTGCTTTAAACGCGAAAGGGACGGTAACTCGAAAGCTTTGGATTCCAACGATACTCAAGCGTCTTCGTCCTCCCAGGTGGCAGCTCAGATTTCAGTGCCTAATACAGCGCATAACATCGGATCACAAATACTATTAGCTACTGTGGTTCTGATCGTAGAGGATGATGATGGTAACCCCATACCAGCTCGCGCTCTCTTGGATTCGGGCTCAGAGAGTAACTTTATTACCGAACGATTAAGTCAGCGTTTAAAGGTGGATCGAAAACGAGTCGATGTGTCAGTAACCGGCATCGGACAGACAACGACAAAGGTGAAACAGCGTATTCAGGTCACGATACGATCACGGGTCTCTGAATTTTCGCGGGTATTGGGTTTCCTCGTCCTTCCGAAAGTGACTGTAAACTTACCTACGACATCGATCCGAGCTGCAGGGTGGACGGTTCCACAAAACGTTCAGTTGGCAGATCCCTCGTTCTTTGTGTCCAAGGGTGTGGACATGGTTCTCGGCATAGAAGCCTTCTTCGATTTCTTCGTAACGGGACGAAGAATGACTCTCGGCGACGAGCTACCGGCATTGAACGAATCGGTATTCGGATGGGTGGTGAGCGGTGGGTTATCTACGTCCTGTCAGCCACTACATGTCAACTGCAACATTTCAACGTCTGAAGAGTTGGAGGCTCTCGTCGCACGGTTCTGGACTTCCGAAGAGATTGAAGCAGCACACAACTATTCCCAGGAAGAGGCTCGCTGCGAGGAGATCTACGTACAAACAGTCAAGCGTGCAACGGATGGGCGATATACTGTGTCTCTGCCAAAACGGGAAGGATCAGTCACGCAGTTAGGCGAGTCAAGGGACATTGCCTTTCGTCGACTACTAGGTAAGGAAAGAAGGTTGGTAAGGGACGTTGACCTGAAGGAGAAATATATATCATTCATGGACAAATATCTGCAAACGGGGCACATGACGAGGGTGGAAGAAACCTCTCATGATTCGGTCAAGCGATGCTATCTCCCGCATCATCCGGTGGTGAAAGAGGCGAGCACCACCACCAAGGTTTGCGTCGTATTCGACGCTTCATGCAAGACATCATCGGGTGTCTCCCTCAATGACGTGTTACTAACGGGGCCAGTAATACAGGACGATATACGAGCAATTATCCTACGCTGCAGAACCAAGCAGATAATGCTCGTAGCGGATGTCGAGAGAATGTTCGAACAAGTCAACATTACTCCAAAAGACGCTCCCTTGCAGTCTATACTCTTTCGTTCTTCACCTGCGGAAGAAGTGGCTACATTTTAGCTCAACACGGTCACCTACGGGACAAAATCGGCACCGTTTCTGGCCACACGTACGCTAAACCAATTGGCGATGGATGAAGAAGGACGATTCCCGTGGGCGGCCAAGGCAACAACAGAGGACACGTACATGGACGACGTGATAACAGGATCTAATAATGTCAAGAAAGCGGTAGAACTCAGGAAACAGTTGGACGAAATGATGAGCAGCGGTGGATTCCGGCTAAGAGAGTGGGCGTCAAATTGCACGGAGGTTCTGGAAGGTGTTGGGATTAATCTGGATCCGAATCCCTCGGTGAAAACGCTGGGTTCGACATGGATGCTTCAGGCAAACGTTTTCCGGTTCCAATTCAACAGGCCGTGTGTGGCCAAAGTTGTATGGTATCCGCATTAACCGTGCGATCGAAAGAAGTTGAGATTGTAGTATTCGCGATTACCGTGCGGGCGAAATACGTTTAACGGAAAACAACGAAGCGAACTCGAGTCTGAACAGTCCGATCGGGTGATCTGTCACCGTTTGATAGGTGCAAAGAAAGCGAATGTGAAACGTCACTATCATACTGAACTTCAAACGGTGTAGTACTCATTTATTCTAGTATACTTTTAAATCACAGTTAAGATTCGTTAAGAGAATAAATGTCTCGATCGAAAATGCAACTTTGGCACTTGTGTTGCTAGGTGTGTCCTTAACATGGCGATTCGATGCTGAAGGGTAGTGAACATATGTATTATATGGCTTGGTACGTAGTACACCTTTACCAACAATCAATACGAACCTAGCGATTTTAAACTGGCTCACTACTTGACTAGCCTATTGGTCCCAAGCAAACGATTAACGTACCCCATTCTAGTCGAAATTCTAGTACTACACAATGTTTGTTTTGATTTGCTATGAAAGTTTGACAGATAAAATGAGGGGTTTGTGGATTTTCCGAGGGGGGCGACACATCTAAATCTCAAGTCTAGATGCACAACAAATTTCACACTAGCGAATCAATCTTCAAAAAATCTTCTTTCATTTCTCGCATCTACTTGCATCGCGCATCATCTTTTGCAGGAAATCTTCTGAATCGTCATCAATCTACTCAGCGTGCGCGCAGCTAGCTACAACAAAACACAATCTTTTCTGCATCGTAGATAGAGTCGTCCCCCTCGGGATTTTCCTATGTTTCGAGGGGTGAATCGATTAGCTTGGGACCGAAGATAGTACCAGAGATGAGCCAAAAAGTTGAGCTCGTTTCTTCGGAACCTTCTGGTCTTAGAGTTACCTCTATGCCTTTACTACGATAGAAGTGATTCGTATATTTTTTTCTTTCTTTTCCAGCTTTGGTTCAAATAGCTAAATCTATTGATCTAGACTGAATACTTTCAGCCCATCGATAGTGGAATAGCGTAGGATCCACATTGTAAAGATTCCCTATTTTCAGCTTTTCTACAGGCTGGAGTTGCTGTTTGAACCATTTAGTTTATCAATTTAATTTATCTGTATAACAATTATTCACAAGCATTATTCCAGGTTTTTTTTTTCATTTATTTACAAGGCTTTCAACCATTGGCTGGTTCGCCTTGGGAACTCCAGAAGAGAGTTCCAAAGGGTTTGTAAGAGCTGCTACAGTGTTTGTATAACCATTAACTCCATTAACATAAAACACAAATCAGTATAAACATAAAGAACATATTAAAATAAGAACTGGCGTGGTACATCTGCGTTAATTCAGTTGGATTTCCAATTGGATTGCGGTAAGTTGTCATCAGGGTTCAGGATTGAAACGTATCGTGGTGTATGCTGGTAGTTGGAGCTAGTCATTGAGGGTTGCGTGGATCGAGTAATTTTAAATCATATTGAAGAGTCCGGTTTCCTCCAGGAAGATGAACAGTGTAGCAGTCCGAACGGGATCATCGGAGAGGACATCCCGGATACTGCCGGAAATGTCGTAGTTTCTTCTGGTTCCATCGTATTTCGGGCATATGCAGATGAAGTGCTCGACGGTCTGTGGGATGTGGCAGTGGTCGCATATCCTTCGGAAGGGTCCATCCCCCTTATAGTTGTGGGAGACGTTTGTGTGGCCGGACCGGAGTCGCGATAAAACGACCTGCTCACGGTGGAGGGGTGGATCCTCCCATCTGCTGGTGTCCCCTTTTATCTTCCGTATAAACAGTATACTTCCGGCGAGCCAGTCCCGCCTCCAGGATTGGTCTACGGTCTTGGTGACCCACTTCTTCAGATCCTGCCCGGGGACCTTCCGGGTATATTTGGTCATACGACGGGGTAGTAACTGCGATAAAAGCTGCGGCTGTCTCTGCGGAAAAAATAGAGCACTCATCCGGAAGCCTGTGACACTCCTTTAGGTGGTCACCGGAGATGCCGATGCCCACCCTTTTCTGGACTACGGAACCGTCCGAGTAACGGATGGCGTATCCAGCGTACTTCCTTCTCTGCAAATCCAATACCGCCTGATTTACCGCAGAGGGATTGGAACCAGCCTTGAAGTGTCGTTTAATGGTGTGGTCGGTCTTGATTGGCGGTTTGTTCCAGCCTCTGGCTCCAACCCAATGTGTCTTGCACACTGGGGGGAGAGCTCAGTTGGAGATTTAGGAGGGAACCTTCCTCGTCTGTACCTGACGTTATCTCATTCAGCCCGATGGCGCGTTTGCATATAGTCCCGGTAATCAGGCGGTCGAAGGGGAGTACTCCTCCCTCAATGCAGGCGGCGATCCCGGGGGTACCAGGAAGGAGTCCGGAAGAAATCCGAAGTGCTTGCTGGTAGACTGGTGTAAGCCTTTCCACCAGGCGCGGTTTGGCAAGGTACGTAGACTCGATGCCATAGGTCAGCCGCGAGTTTACTATAGCCTTCGCAACATTGAAGCGTGAGGTCCGGTTGGCGTTAGGATGTCGGCCTGTTAGTGTCCTCAGGATGTTTAGGCGCTGTTTGCAGGCACTCTTTACTTCGTTCAGGTGCGTGTTGAATGTAAGAGAGCGGTCGAAATGCATACCAAGTATTCGAAGGGTTTTTTCTGAACGGAATTACCTCGTCCTGGATGCTGATCTTCGTGCTGAGGAACCGGTGATTCGACGGACAAATATGAGTGTACCCGCTTTTTGCTGCGGACATCTGGAATCCCGCGTTTGATGCCCAATTCGAGATGTAGGCCGTGGCTTGAATATTTTTTCTTCGAAGTGCTTTGACAGTCTCCTTAATTGCCATAAGGACGATGTCGTCTGCATACACGAAAATGAAGATTCCAACCGGCAACCTCGTGAATACCCCATTCATCCTAACGAGAAAGAGGGTGACCGCTATCACCGACCCTTGCGGTACGCTAGTCTCCTCATCGAAAATCTTGGATCGGCAGTTTCCCAGGACAACCTGGAAGGTCCGGTGCGAGAGGAAGTTCTGGATGAACTTCAACACCTGTCCTTTTAGACCCCAGGCTATCAACTGGCACCCATGCCCGGTTGTAGGCCTTCGATAGGTCAAGCGCAACCAATTCAGCGTGATGGTTATTTGCGGACATTGACGATAAAGCTTCGCTGAGGGAGCCGAGGTATGTGCTGGTCCCGTGACCTGGTCTAAAAGCATGCTGTCGGTGGTCCAGGTGTTTCCCTTCCTCCAGGTACAGGATCAATCTCCTGTTTAACATTCTTTCAACCAGCTTAGACGCACAGCAGGTCAACGAAATGGGTCTAAATTTGTCCACCTCGTGCCCTGTGGAGTTCGGTTTGGGGATTGGGACGGTCAAGCTGTGTTTCCACTGGTCGGAGAAAGTGTCACCCATCCATTTCTGGTTCACCAACTCTAGCATCCTAGCCTCCTCTTTGATAGGAAGGTATCGAAAGAGAGGATATCCCACTTCATCAGGTCCAGCAGATGCGCCTCTAGCTTTAGATAAAACAAGGGCGAGTTCATCCATGCGGAAGGGTCGATTGATGTCCAGGTTGTCACTGTCATTCGGGATCGGGATGTTTCCTATCGAGTGGATAGTCGGGCAATTCTTCCGGCGGAATGCTGGGTCGTACCTGTCGATCGATGACAGCGACGCGAAGTAGCTGCCGAGAATGTCGACGATTTCAGCTGGATTTCGTGTGGTCTTTCCGTCGTGCTCGATGGCGATACCACGGGCTCTCCTTTTACCGCTTATCGCATTGTCTTTGTTCCAGAGGTCAGCTGTTATTTGGTTGGGGTTAACCTCGTCTAGGAAGGACTCCCAGCTACCCTTTTTAGCTTCACGGATGATATCCCTGCAGTCATGCCTCTTCGTTCGGTAGTGTTGTAGTGCTGTTTCCTTGTCCGGATGGTTGGCAAGAAGTCTCTTGGCTGCCCGAAGGGCCTTTCTCCTGGCTTTAATGGCCGCTTTGACACTTGAGGACCACCAATGAAGGGCCTTTTTTCCCCGGAGTCGCGCTTGTTCTTGGGATGGTTTTCGAAGCGGTATCGAACATCATCTTAGTGAAGTCGCTGATGGTGTGGTGGTAATTGAGCCGACAGTTTTCATCAATAGCGATCTGGTGGGCCACCCAGTCGGCCTGCTTATAAATTCAGCGGGTTCTTCGGGATATTACGGGTGGGCATTCATCAGGCTGTATACTAATCGGGTAGTGGTCGCTGCCCATCGTTCACCATCCACAGTAATCGGTGTATGATACTGGCACTAGCGAACGTGACGTCAACCGTTGACATTCGGCCACGGGCGAACGTGTTGGACCCGTCGTTTAGCAGGATGACATTCCTGGATTCGGCGATATCCACGATGATCCTTCCTCTTTTATTCGTTGGGTGATTATTCCAGGTTAATTCAAGAATAGTTTGATGATAAATCTTCCTAATATTCACATTACAGTTATAACCCGATCCTGTCAGTCTCTCCGCGCATCAGACTGTTATTTTTCAATAACTCCATTTAATTGAATTTTCATATCTTCCTCCTTCAAGAATAAGATGGATGTTTAAGATACACATACTTTGCTAGCTGACAAAATGAGGTCATTGCTGTAAAATTATTCTCTTTTTTCAGCCTTCATTCAGACTGGATCTATTGATTTAAATTATTTAAATTTTCTTCCAGCTCTTCGATAACGGAACATCATTAGATTTATACTGTAATGATTCACATTCTTACAGCTTTCACCCTGGTTTTGTCTGTTGATTTGATTTGTTTGAATTGGTTTTCAGCTCTTTGGTGTTGGCAGTCGCGGGCGATCAATTTTGCTCTAAGTTTATTTTCAGCTTTTCGATGATGGAACGTCTTCAGATTTATATTATAATGATCCACCATTTTTTTAAGGCTTCAGGCAAATCCAAGTATAATGCATAATAACACTGATTCATTTCAAACCACTTATCAAGGTGAATCCTGATCCAACGAACCCAACTTACTAACGAAATCTCCTTTCCTGTGTCTTTTGTTGGGGTGCAGAGGTAAACACGGCCCACAAACAAAAAAAGATCACTCTAATATTCCTTCCCTACTCCCACCTGATTGCAAGGACGTGGCCGGCGCCGTTATTGATCTACAACATATGGAGTCACTGAAACTTGTACAATGAGAATGGAGTACAATTTCACTGATTCTAATCAATCACGGAGTAGCAACCATTGATATGTGCAGTCAGTCAAAGCTAAGCAACCACTTCACACACGATACGATCCAGTATCAAGCCAACCGGTTGTCAACCAGATTACGTAGGTGGCCCATTATGCTCCAAAATTTTCACACTTGACGGTTTGTGATGCGCTTTTGCACTCTAGGAAGCTTAATTCTATTTTAGTAGGTTAGAATGAGTCATTGAAAATGTATTGCCTTAAACCTGGTTAACTAATTATTCACTGAAGCCTGAAGTCACTGTAAACTATTCACGATAAAGCAACTGTCCGGACGACTGCAAGTAAGCGAATAATTCACAACAGTTTGAAAAGAATCATAAGACTAAACTGGAATAAATGGAAGCCTGTGGAAGAGGCTGAGTTATCGCTTAACGGAAACTATGAATGGATAAAAAGTTTATTTACGGGTTGTATGATTTCATCAGCGGTTATGTATATTTTCTCTTTATTTTTTCTGTGTTTGTGACCCGGATCGAAGTGTGCTATGCTCGTGGGTGGACGTCTTTGTTTTCGAGTTCGTATTATTTTTCACTCGTTACTTTCACTCTGATTATTTTTGATAGTGGAGCGTCTTTTAACTGCAGAAGGATATTAATCATCGCGAGTGCGAATTAATCTATCGACCGTCGTTGGAGCAGTCCTCAGAACTGGGCAAGTGGACCCCCAAAGTGCATCAGTATTTTTATAACACATGGCTGGAGTAAATTGGATCATTCAGGTGACACGGTTCATTTTTGTTTGTTTAATTTTATTTTAAACAGGATTGGAATTTAAATTTAGGAGCTTGGCGGCTGCCGCTTTTGCTTACTGAGTAGGAGATCGTGGGTTTACTCCCAAGCTCCTTGAGAACAAAATAATTTATATGGTCGCATCACCTGCTTAAGCGAATCCTGACCCATTTCCTACAAAACTATCCAACTCCGTAGCATCTATGGGGGCGTCGGTGAGTCGATGGCCTCCCGTTAAGATAGATGTTACCCGTTAAGATAGATATTTGGTATGCATTAGGCAGCATTTTAAGTATACTTTCAAATGTAATCAACCTGGTTCGCCAAATTTTGCCCAACTTCGAGCTATTGACCTTGTAAATAGTGCTGATTTTGGATCAAAACCTTGAATATCTTAAGAAATATTGAGGATAGGGACTTGCTTGCCAAGACAAAATGGCGTATTTTTAATAGAACATACTAATTTCAAAAAATTACTTCCTGAAAAGTTATTATCAAAAAAATGATTTTCTGAAGGTTCTTACCAAAAAAATGACATATCTAAACATAAGAGATAGAGGGTTGACGTTTTCAGCAAAAATATTTTTTTTAATATTGTCCAAAACTTTGCTCAAAACACCATTTTGCTATCTCGACAAACAAAAAACGTAAATTTGTCATCTCCCTGCGAGGTGGATTAATCATATAATGGCTAAGCTCAAAATAAGAAGCTTTTTAAGTACACAAACTTCTCCGAAGAACTATATGGCTTAAATGGACGTATAAACTAAAAAACGCACGTTTTGGCACTTTAAGACCACTGTGCAGTGCTTCACCACTTCTAATACCTCACTTGGTAGTTGATCTACACCAGTCGCTTTGTTGTTCTTCAGCCGACCGATCTCCTCCTCAACTTCTTGAAGATCAGGGGCCGGTAGCGCGTGCTCCAAGGTCTGTTGCCGTGCCACCTTCGTTTTCTGCTGCATCTCCGTTGAGGTGCTCGTCATAGTACTGCTTCCACCTCTCAATCACCTCACACTCGTTCGTGAGAAGGTTACCGTTCAAGTCCTTGCACACATCGGCTTGCGGGACGTAGCCTTTGCGCGAGCTATTTAGCTTCTCGTAGAACTTCCGTGTATCGTTTACGCGGTACAGATTTTCCATCGCCTCACGATCTCGGTCTTCCTGCTGATGCTTCTTCCTTCGGAAAACCGAGTTTTGTCTGTTCCGCGCTTGTCCGTATCACTCCACATTCAAACTCTAGAACCTACATTTCGTAATTAGATCTATAAGTGAACTGCTGCTCTGAGCTCCTCTGATATATTCAATTAGAGGATGTTCCTGAATATACAGTCAAGCAGCACGTAATGTTGTGAACAACTTCAATGACAGTTGTCCAGCAGTGCTCCCATTTATTTACAACAATCCAATGATTACAAGATTGTGCCGTAGGTGTGTCGAAGGTATGCCGATGAATGTGCCCAAGCTGTGCCGAATCTAATTTCGACACAATGTGCTGAGTGACTTACCCCTTGTTCCGAACAAGTTTGCTATTATTGCAAGAAACCGTGGCATTTCAAACGGAATCACCGCTTATTTGTGAAGCAACAGAGTGAAGACAAACCAAATGCCAAGCAGGCTATGAATGAACGAGGTGGTGTGTGTTTATGGCACTCCACAAGGGTAGCTGTCAGACATCCATGAGCGAGATTGCAAAACAAAATAGAGCGACATGGAGGTAACATATTTATTATCATCATAACCATCTTTGTCAAACCGAACCAAGACGTAAATACAAGTGCTTTGTATCCGCAAAAGTTTCCGTGTTTTTTTTTATTTATTCTTCCGAAGTTCCCTACGCGGATTTTCCATCAGTGACGTTGACTTTGCAATCAGGGGCAGTGTATGTACCTTTGCATGTACAGAAACCGCTTAATTGTGTCATTATTGCTTGAATGCCTCGTTCGATCTCTGTCAATCTTAGTTCCATGGATTTACTCTTTCTGTTACGCTTACTTAAAATCTCCTTGGCATATTTCAATATTTTACCATCCATTCGGTAGACCGAAGGTGAACCGCAGCATCGAAAGGGGAGCTTTTTCGTATGACTTTGTTGGTCCAGCGCCTTCAATTCTATGTTACCTTCTACATCATCATTATCGCTCGATACTGGCCTTTGTACGTCGTTAGACGTATTGGGCATTATGTAGACGCAATGCAGGGGTGAATATTCCGGTAACGGTTGACAGAACGAAAATAGCACAATTCTCGAGCTGAAAAAAATATTTTGTCAGCTTTGAAATATGTTTAGGAAGTAGTAAGTCACTCACAGATATCCTTTGATGTCTAATGTTTTCAACGCATTCTCGTACAGGTACGTTTGATAGATAACATTCACTTTTTGAGACAGTCCTATTAATTCAGCTTCAGCTTTGATCGCCTAAAAATCAATCACTTTTTAGAAAATGAAAGCATTCCATTAATACGTTACATACCACAATGTCACTAACGGCCAAACCGTTGATCAGATTAAATATCACAATGGGAACAAAAAATATAAATATAACAAATATAAGGTAACGGGAGCTGTTGGAATCAAATGTTATTTCTGCAGCTTCAAATTCACCTGTAATGGGATATGGAAGTCATGCATTGAAAAGAGAAGATTCTTGAAATTATTCACTTACCTGTTAACATAACCAACGTTTTCAATAGAGAAGTTCCTATATCAGCGAAATTATTGAACTTGGAACTGTTGTCAATTTCCACGGAAGAGTTTTCTTGATCGTTTTCTACGGTACTCACATTGAATAATGTGTAGAAGCAGATGGCGAAGGAAATCAGGATTGCACCATACAACACCAAACACTTTATGAAATTTTTAGACACCGTCTTCAGCATCACCATGTGTGTGGATATAGATAGAATTGGCAATGTTCCTACCAGTAGGGTAAATTCTACAGCAGACAATAGAATAACAACAGCATAAATAACTTCGTTTTTCAAAACACCCAGAAGGACTGTGTACGACGTAAGGATTAAGGCCATCTCCGTCCAGTTCGCCATTGACTTAACGTACATCATTTTATGTAGAATCATCTGTAGGATTTCTCTCACCAACATGTATGTAGTACAAATTAATGCTGTCCAAAATAACAACTTTTTGAGATAACTATCGACGGCGTCCGGTCCATACCAACCTACCACGTACCATGTTATTGACATGAATAATAGGGTACACATTAAGAAATTAAAGTAGAAGTAGCGAATCAGCTGTTGCCACTTTATCAGCACAAAACTAGATATAACGGGATGCTTCAGCAGATGTTTTAAATCGGATGATTTTGACATGTACACAATTGGTAACATTTCATCTGCGGAGTTCTGTTCAGACTTCGGCGGAACCAGACACGAAAAATTAATTGTGATCTCATAATCATCATCTTCCGGTCGTTTCTCGTTGGTAGTTAAGCGTGAATCGAGAAAGGTTTCTAACGCTTCAGGACTGATGTCACAAATCGGCATTTCCTTGAACATGTTCTGTTTGCCAATGTATGCAGAATGTTCCAGCAGTAAATCCACTACCTCGTCAAATTTATATTTGACTGCGAAATGGAGTGCACTGAATCCCTTGCTATCTGCTGTATCGACTTCGATGCGTTTATCAACCAGCAAGCACTTGACGCATTGTACAAAGGGACAATTGCCCTTATTTTTGGAGAAATTTATTTCCTTAATGGCCAATGACAGAAGTGGTTGTTTGTTGATCTGTTCGATATCATTTTCCGTGTTTCCGAGCTTTGACAGCAAATACACTAGTATATCGCAGTTTCCGTAGCTACAACATGTGCCTAGAAGTGCTGACAGTTCCAAAGCTGAATAAGGGACGGAACCGTCTTCCACGAGTTTCTTCACCGAAGCTAACGTTCCAGACTTAACAGCAGCTTTCACTAGCTCTCTCATTTCTTGTTCCCATGCCCTTGGTTTATTTCTATGTTTATCCTTATATAGCTTGAAACCCATATCGAACTTTGCATCCTTGTATGGCTTCAACAGCGATTTAAGTACGTCCATATTTATCTCCATGGTGTAGGAGGGAATTTCAGTATCCGGGAAGTACTCTTCTATTTTCTTGCGAAGCTCTTCATTTCTGAACATGTCTACATCTACTTTCGCATTTTTGAGGCAATATACCAGTATTTCCTTTCGCCAAAACTCGGCATTCGTTTTCCAGTTTTTCGAGCTGGTTACAAAGACACCAAGCGGTGTGCGGTTTTCTGCGTTAGGAATGTTGAAATCTGCTCCTTTTTCCAACAAAACTTTGATGCATTCATAGTCGTTTTCCCAGTTCGAATCATCTATCTTCTCGAACAACATATGTAGAGGGGTTCGATTTTGATAGGTCTTGTCACTGTCAATCATCGAATTATTTAATAACGCTCGAATATTGTTGGGATCTCGCGATGATGTTGCAAAGTGAATTGGAAACATGCCATTATCGTTTTGCTAAAAGAGAGACAATGTTAATGCTTGTGGGTTCTGTAAGTTCTATAATTCTTCAATACACGACGTGTAAATATTTACATCATCTCAGGTAATCATAACTTTTTGATCTTTGAAAACAACGCGAATGCAAAAAATTGATTACTGAAATGATTACCTGAATTTTGTCAAAAAACGCATAAATATTTACGCTATGTGCAGCGAAAAATTGTCAACATGTGTGAATTGCTAAAAACAGTCTTACCATTTGCCCATCGGTGACGTTTTTCAGGCATTCCGAAATAAATTGAGCACTACCGCTTCGCTTACAAACTTCTTCGAAAACTGTAAATCCAGTGTGATCGTTCCGATAATTCGGGTTAGCTCCCTTTTTCAGAGCGTCCTGAAAACTTTCGAAGTTTCTCTCTTGCCAACTAGTTGCAAGCGCAAGCTGAAAAGATAGGAATAACGATAATACTTTCGAGAGTCCAGTGTTGATAAAAATCATTTCTTCGACACTCAAATTAGCTGAAAATCGAGGCATCCTTGAAAGGTAAACCAATTACCTGCAAGAGCAGCAGCGTTTTAATCTGAACACATTTTAGTTTCAACCCCGCCAATGCAGATGCCGTGCTAACTAAACATTGCTCAAACGTCATTTAACACATGGAATGGAGTAAAGTAGAGTGGAAGTACATACTGCTACAACTACAACAAATTTAAAAGGGCAATATAACCTGCAAATTTTCTACCTTGTTCGACTCTTGGAAGTCAATTTGGTGAAACTTTCTTCTGCCACCATGGCGCCTAAACGCAAAAGAAAAGGGGCAATCTCTTGATTCCCCTTCTGATGAAATTTATTTGAGCAATCAATTCGATTTTATTTATTTTATTTATTTTATTTATTTTATTTATTTTATTTATTTTATTTATTTTATTTATTTTATTTATTTTATTTATTTTATTTATTTTATTTATTTTATTTATTTTATTTATTTTATTTATTTTATTTATTTTATTTATTTTATTTATTTTATTTATTTTATTTATTTTATTTATTTTATTTTTTTTTATATTTTTTATTTTTTTTTATTTTTTTTATTTATTTTATTTATTTTATTTATTTTATTTATTTTATTTATTTTATTTATTTTATTTATTTTATTTATTTTATTTATTTTATTTATTTTATTTATTTTATTTATTTTATTTATTTTATTTATTTTATTTATTTTATTTATTTTATTTATTTTATTTATTTTATTTATTTTATTTATTTTATTTATTTTATTTATTTTATTTATTTTATTTATTTTATTTATTTTATTTATTTTATTTATTTTATTTATTTTATTTATTTTATTTATTTTATTTATTTTATTTATTTTATTTATTTTATTTATTTTATTTATTTTATTTATTTTATTTATTTTATTTTTTTTTATTTTTTTAATTTTTTTTATTTATTTTATTTATTTTATTTATTTTATTTATTTTATTTATTTTATTTATTTTATTTATTTTATTTATTTTATTTATTTTATTTATTTTATTTATTTTATTTATTTTATTTATTTTATTTATTTTATTTATTTTATTTATTTTATTTATTTTATTTATTTTATTTATTTTATTTATTTTATTTATTTTATTTATTTTATTTATTTTATTTATTTTATTTATTTTATTTATTTTATTTATTTTATTTATTTTATTTATTTTATTTATTTTATTTATTTTATTTATTTTATTTATTTTATTTATTTTATTTATTTTATTTATTTTATTTATTTTATTTATTTTATTTATTTTATTTATTTTATTTATTTTATTTATTTTATTTATTTTATTTATTTTATTTATTTTATTTATTTTATTTATTTTATTTATTTTATTTATTTTATTTATTTTATTTATTTTATTTATTTTATTTATTTTATTTATTTTATTTATTTTATTTATATAATTTATTTTATTTATTTTATTTATTTTATTTATTTTATTTATTTTATTTATTTTATTTATTTTATTTATTTTATTTACTTTATTTATTTTATTTATTTTATTTATTTTATTTATTTTATTTATTTTATTTATTTTATTTATTTTATTTATTTTATTCGAAAAATCAGAGATCAGTTTCATGAATTGACCACATTTACGAACATTACGGGTCTGCTTCTGAAGGACCAGATTTGTGACTTTCCGAATGCTAAATTTTCTCAAAAGGTGGTCATCTAACTTATTCATAGCTTTTCAGAAGATACCAGGAAGTTATCTCTTCAAATTACCCTACAATGAGAGTTTGTCCCCAATTAGGTCTAATCCTATATGGTACGTGTATTTGTTATGCCGGTTCCTATAGTACAGTCCCTATTACCCGTACTATACACTCAAAGATAAATTAAATAAAAAAAAGCTTAAAAAGTATGCAGATTCCCGCTTCACCTTATTGAGTCCGAGCCATGATCACTTCGGCAGTAGTCATTCATGATTAAATTCGGATTAATCTTTCCAGCATTAAATTTTATTCTTTTTGAATATTAACATATAATCAAAAAAGATTAAAATTCAATCAAAAATTATTAAAAAAGATTCAAAAATCATTAAAATTTATTCAAAAAAAGATAATTTTCAATCTATTTTTTTTCCTTTGGTTTGTTTTTTTCCGTCGATCTTGTTTTCCGTGCTGAGCACCAATGCTACCGACGTGCCAGGAAGGCAGCTCCCATACCTGGACCCTACCTATCGACCCATCAACTCATGAACCGGGGACCAACGGCTTTACTTCCCATCCGAAGGAAGGCGTGATCAGAGATGTTATGCCTCAGAACATCCCGGCGGCGCCGACTGGGATTGAACCCAGGCCTGCTGGGGTGAGAGGTAATCACGCTTACCACTACACCACCGGCGCCGTTAATTTTCAATCTAGTCAACCATGATTAAATTGGGTTTAATATCGGATGATTATTCTTTAGAAAGAGAGCATTAATTTTTAATCGTTCGATATGATTAAACTAAGTATAATTACAAATTGATCAAGCAAAATGGGAATAGTTTAATTTATCAGTGTATGAATCTTGTCTGTAGTCGACACCCTGTTACAGTCAAAATTCAGCTTGAAGCTGAGTGGAAAAAGTAAAACACTGATGTGCTTAATTTATGTTTTTGTTTTCTTCTAGAATTTCAAATGAAACTCAAATATTTCTAGCAAAATGACATATGTTTACATTCATTGCAATTATTGCACAGTTTAAAACGCGTTTGCTCACCCCTTGGAGGATTTTAATTAGACAGTTGCTTTTTAATTGGGTCATGTTCCAACCAGCGGAGGCCCAACTAACGATCACCCAACGAGCGAATTTCCGCTGTAATATATTATTGAATGGAGCAGCAAAATAATCTCGTAGTCCTACGCAGTGCGCAAAACAGTCAGGTTCATTGAGTCATTTTGATATGAATATGAACTGCCATCTGCCTCATCATTCACTGCCTCGTGAGAGTCTGAATGATTCAGAGGTAAACGAGTCACTGACAGCCGAGCACTCAGTCAGTAGCTCAAGTCAACACGTTTATTCTGCCGTGATGGTACCCAATATTTGTTTTGAATGACTGAGCGTACATTTTCTATGGAAAAATGACTCAATTACATGCTGTTTGAGCGAAGGCAAGCGGTGTGCGTCGCCTGCTCGTGAGTGACTGAATGTTTTTGTTGGCTCTTTCATTGCCTCGTCCTTTACCGTTTGGTACAAACGGTCTGCACAGAGCAATGGATTGAATAGTGCAGTGCTTTCACACTCAGCCTAGGCAGTCAATAATTTTAAGGTCTGGTCCTACGTCAACAATGCGGACATGCTTTGGACACAACCCTTAACTTTGTCCAACTAGTCTAATGCGAATACGAATAACTGTGTGAGCCACTCTAAGGCACACCCTTACTCTAGATTTACTATTATTATGCATACCTGTGGATCAACACAACACGATAGATGCATGTTATTCGTCCTCATCAACTATGCAGCCCAAACACACTGCAACTTGGTTGTAAAGTTGATTCTTCAACTGGCAGTGGGATCTCCTTTTTGTCTATTCGTCAACCGAGCAAAAGCTTCGCCACACACAGTCCAATCTGCTATTCGACTTGTACACTGAAAAAAGGTTTTCACAAAGTTTCTATTAGTAACTCACATAATATTTTTTCCAATAATAAAACTAATGGTTTTTATCTGTAGATCACATAACATAAGAAATTCACCCCATTTAATAACCATTATAAAAAATACCATACTCGAAAAATAATCCAAATGATAGAACTATTCAACAAATGGTTTTTGATGATACCCTGAACAGGTGGTTAAGCAAAATATCCATACACATTGTATTGATGTTGACAGACTTAGACTCCTACCACATAACATATGTGGAACTCGATCATCAAAAATCGACCCCATTTCAGTGATTTCAAGTGGTATAGAAGGACATCGATCTGTCAAATGGATTATACCAGCTGTAAAATGAGAAGGGGATCAAGGGGCCTGTCAATTATTTTGAATGATTCTACCGTGGTTTATAATTATATGTGTTCCTAGCACTCCTGAACTCATGTCTTACTATTTCCTTAACCATTTATGTGCTTTATTTAAAATTATACAAAGGAAACAGCCCTATTGTTGCGGTACGTTAGCAGCAACAATAGGGCTGTTTCCCCTAGCTAACTTTAATCAATTCATCACCTTGATTCACAAAAAAGCAAAACTGTGGTTAACTTGGAAGCAGGGTTACTTCCACTCACTTGCTATAAAAAAATGTTTTTCAGAATTATGAAATCATGAGATGATATAGTGATAATTAGTATTTGTAAGTTACAAGATGAGGACGGGAAGTATGTGTTTGACACATAAAATCTGTCATTATTGCTTTCAGTGCGTCACAATCAGCAATTTTACGACTCGTGAGTGCTCACTCTGAGTGAACGCTCACTAATCATAAGATCGCTTATTGTGACGCTCTGAAAGCAAAATTGGCAGGTTTTATGAGTCAAACACATACTTTAAACCCTCGTCTCGTTACTTAAGAGTACAGCATATCATTATATCATCTAATGATTGCATAATTCCGAAAAATATATTTTTATAGCAAGTGAGTGGAAGCAACCCTGCTTGGAAGTAACATGTATTTCCTTCTTGGGACACTTCCCATTTTTTGGAACCAATTGCATCAAACTTTGATTTCATTAGGAGGAGAAATATGACCGCGTAAATTTGGCATTAAGTGCTTACATTTTGAAGTCAAGAGAGAAGCAGCAAAATTTGGAACAAGAGTCAGAAGTACCATTTGAAAAATATTCAGTTTTTTGAGCTGAGCTTTGCATCGTTCCATTCGCAAGAGTTTTGTAAGCAGAACGATAAATGAAATCAAGTGCTTATCGATACCTGCAATACCCAAGATTTGATCCTTATTGATTGAAAAGGCAAAAGAGGAGCTACACACAATCATAACAAACTTTTTTTCGACCACTATGGCCACTATGTCATATTTAATTATCTTAAGATAAATCGTCCAGCTCACACCTTTGTAGGGGTAAGAGGTGGGACCATCATCATCATAAGGTCCCTGGGTGGGAATCCTAGCTAGCTGTATCAAAGTTAAGCACTATTTACTAACGAAAATAATAGTTAATATGCATCAACTGGATATTTCGTGACGTAATAAGTTGACTCAGTAAAAGCACAGTTAACAATATTTCAACATACCACAGACAAAATGATAGTTTTCAACGTTATACTCAAATCTTCGAATTGTTTGCATTAAATTATATTCAATTAACATAATTTCCGTCATGAATCCAATGCAAACCAATAAGATGAAGAAATGATGCATCTGTAAATAGGCAATATTACGGTATAACAACGCTCTTGATTGGCTTCTGACCGACTTGAAAGTACTAGTTAAGAAATCCTTTGAAAAGCCCCCTGTCGAGCTTGTCGAAAAAAGAATGCCCACACGTCAAACTCCGTCAAGCATTTAAACAGCGGACGAACACGATCTCATTGCACATTACCGTGTCTATTGACAATTCGCCTCTACGGTCACGCTGTAACTCTTCACTCCTATGGTAAAATCCCATACGCAAACATCAGTCTGTGCGTGAAACTTGGTGAACATTTCCTTAAGGGCCACCCACAATAGTCCGTCACCGTCACCGTCACCGTCACCGTCAGCGTCAACTGACAGCTTGGTTTGAGCCAACGCTATTCAGTTTAGCAACCCACAAAGATGCGTTGCGCTCACTGTGCGCCAGTACTAAAACGCTGACGCTGTGCTAAACTTTGAAAATTTTCAAAATTGACGCAGCGTCATGTTGCTGTTTTGTCACATCAGCGTAATCAGAAGCGTATTTTGTGCGTTGCTTTGAACACATCATGGAAAACATTGTTAGTAGGAATTTGCATTTGTAAGAAGGGCCAACCCCAATTTCCAAACAAATGTCAGTGATTTTTTTTTTCAATGAAATACAACTAGTGAAATAGCTTGTAGACAATTTAAATTTTTACAATGTTTTTTTTTATATTCTTTAACAATATTGTGTGACTACATATTTGGCCAACACATTTCGGTTAACGTATGCAGATCGTGTCGCATTGTTGCCTCGCTGAAGGGCCGCAGAGTTAATACATCTCAGAGGATCAACTAATGTACGCCATTCACCAGGTTCACTGACGTTCCCATCACCATCCCTCCTGACTCTGGACAGCCGTTTATATAAGTTGTCTTGAATTGGAGGTAGGTCAACAGTTGGATATGGCCGGAGCAAGTTATTCTTAAAAGGGAATGCAGCCCCCAACAATGAAATACGGCATCATTTCATTTGAGCCTGGCAACTTGCCCGGTGCTTGCAAATCCAACTCGCCATTCACCAATCGCCTCCCAAATTCAGAATTTTCGGACTTATTTTTAAATATGAAATCTTCTACCAAAAAATGAATAAAACGAGATTATGCTACTGTCAAAACGCAATGCGTGCCGCATGATTGTGCGCAAACGCTGCGTCAATGCGTCCGTCAGCCTTTTTAGTACATTGACGCTGACGGTGACGGTGACGGTGACGGACTATTGTGGGTGGCCCTTTACCCTTTGACTCCTATGAAAATCTCATATGATTCTGTCAATCTTTGCGTGAATAAACCACGGCTTGCTGGGTGAATGAAGAGATAAGAGAAAGTCCGCTAGATTTCATGCATGGGATTTTACCAGGAATAAAGAATTGCAGAGTCGCCGTGAACGTCAATGTTTACTTTTGTAGGGGCCAATGTTGCAAACGTAAACAATTACTTTTTGTGTGAATTTCTCGAAAATGAAAACTCCTTCAAGAAAACCAACACCATGATTGTGTAGAGAAAGAGTCCTCCTTTGACCTACGAGACATTTACGCAAGAAGCCATTATTTATGTTTTCGACATTGGTCTTTATGAATGCTCAGTGTCGATATCACGAAAATTTTATTTTGACAGATCGATGTCCAACTATGCCACTTATATCACTGAGGCAAAACAAAAAAGGGGTCAGATTTGAGTCAGCTTTTTGCATGAAGTTCCACATATGTTATGTGCTCCTACTGATTGGCAGCATTCACCGTTGACGAGTACAAATTTGATTAGATTGGCTTTTATCAGAGACGTTGTACACCTGCACAACTATAGGAATCTAATGCTTCTTCAGCCATCATCAGACGGCTATAACAAACATTTATTATAACTAACAAAGACATTCCCAACAAACAATTCAAAGTCACAAATAAGCATACACATTGAATAAATGCTGTATAACAGTGTGCAATGCTGAATAAAATAGGATGTCGAATTATGTGCTGAAAAAAGGTCATTGAGATCAATAGATGCGTCTTTATTCCGCCGTTTGCTCTGATATGATTAATTTCCCCATTAAAAGCTTTATAAACGTTGACTGTCTTCTTTATTCAGAACCAGAAGTTTGCTCTAATAACAAACTGAATAAGTGTAATTTTCACATACATTGTCGCTTTTATTCGACTGTTTTCAATTGATTGAATAAAATGCTTTATTAAACGTCTTATAAATGTTTTCTAGCTCCATTATTAGATTTCATTGCATTACTTTACAATATTGCTGTATAAAGGTGAATACACTCATCAAAATAGCTCTTATACCACCCAACAAACAATTCAAAGTCACAAATAAGCATATATATTGAATAAATGCTGTATAACCGTGTACAATGCTGAATAAAAAGAGTTGTCGAATTATGTGCTGAAAAAGCTCATTGAGATCGATAGATGCACATTTATTCCACTGTTTGCTCTGATCTGATTAATTTACTTATTAAAAGCTGTAAAAGTCTTAAATGTCTTCCCAATTCAACGCCAGAAGTTCGATCTAATAACAAACTGAATAAGTGTAATTTGTACATACATTGACACTTTAATTCGACTGTTTTCAATTGATTTAATAACATGCTTTATTAGACGTCTAATAAATGTTCTCCAGCTCTTTTATAAGATTTCATTGCATTACTTTACAAAATTGTTGAATAAAGGTGAATACAGTCAGCATAATAGCTCTTATACCGCTATGCATCCATGTTGTAATAACATGATTTGTAAATGCTTTATAAACGGCATATTAGATTCATTATTCGACAACACTGATTCAGTCTTACAACAAGGCAAAATCAGTAGAGTAGTGGTTACCGTTTCCGTTTTCCAATTAGAAGGTCGTGAGTTCAATCCCAAGCTCAACCCTTTTTTTTAACATTAATTAATTTTAATAGACGACGATCTTCAGCTCTTGATCCGTCTTAAAAATGTCCGTAGGAGGCAATATCAGAGAACACGCGATCCTGCTATGAAAGTTATCTGGCGGGATTTGCAAAAACAAATTAAAAAGCGATCCTCTGCCCTGAGGAACAAAACTTTTAAAAAACAGTGTTTCTAAATTAGACCCGAGTTCCAAACCCTTTTGGAAAAAAACCTCAAACGCCTACTCCACACACTTAGAAATTTTCGCCGACTTCGGTAATTTTTACCGAAATCTGAACAGCTGAACTGTACGGTAAAATTTATGCAATTTAATTCAAATTAATATGCAATTGCTAAGCAATTCGAGAGTTCCCATAATTTCAGTTTGGGTCTTACTAGTCCTATTGAGAATCAGGTTCCTCGGGATTATCTGAATATTTTCTCTCAGGAAAATATTTTTGATGATTTCTGGAGGACTGATTTGGACGAAGTATGGTCGATAACTAAAAAGTTTCATACTATGAAAGCTCCAGGTGATGATGGAATTTTTTATATCCTCTTTAAAAAAAACTCCTAGAGAGTACCTTGTCCTTCTTGGTAAAATTATTGAACAGATGTTCCCATTTGGCATACTTTCCTGATAAATGGAAAAACGCTAAAGCTGTTCCAATTTTGAAGCCGGATAAAACTCCAGCTGAGGCATCTAGCTAACGTCCAATAAGTTTGCTTTCTTCAATAAGTAAACTTTTTGATAATTTTAAATAGAATGATGCTTCACATCAATACGAACTCAATTTTTGCAGATGAGCAGTTTGGATTTCGCCATGGGCATTCAACTACTCATCAACTCTTAAGAGTTACGAATTTAATTCGTTCAAACAAATCTGAAGGCTGCTCAACTGGAGTTGCTCTTCTAGCCATAAAACAAGCATTCGACAGTGTTTGGCATGAAGGTTTGATTGCTAAATTGAATAAGTTTAATTTTCCACTCTAGTTCAAAATGAGTTAACTGACAGAACTCTGCAGTTAAATTATCAAAATTCCAAATCTGATCGACTACCTGTTAGAGCAGGAGTTCCTCAGGGTAGCATTCTTGGGCCTATATTGTATAACATTTTCACTTCGGACCTCCCTGATTTGCCACAGGGTTGCCACAAATCTTTGTTCGCTGATTACACAGGCATTTCCGCTAAAGGAAGAAGTCTTCGTGTTTTTGGAGCAGACTGCAGAAAAGTTTAGATATTTTTTCTTCTTATTTACAAAAATGGAAGATTTCTCCACAACGCTTCCAAAACTCAACTCAACAACTCAACAAACAAAAAAAAACAAAAGCGTCTTTATTGATGTAAAATGAACTCATTTGTTCATTTCGCTCGTACGTGACAGCGAAGATTTTCAAAACAAACGCAATTCATCTACACTGGGTTAAAGCGCTGCTCCTTGCGTAAATGATAAAAACCGGCACTATCAAACTTTTCGTTTCCGTTCTTCTTCCGCCCACATTGCTTTTGGGCCTTAAACTTCTAAACGAGGCTGAAAATTAGTAAGCCTAAGCGCGTTACGCAAAAAAGCCAAGCTAATCAATCTTGTTAAATTTGTCGAATCTCTTAACGGAATCCCTTTATGAAGAGCTTTGAGTGTGTTGGTTTATTATCCTTTGTCAAATTGTGCCCCTTTGTAACGATATGTTCTGCAACCTTGGATTTAAATTCATAATGAAGTCCTTTATCCATCACTTTGTTAGTTTTTTTTTACCTCTGCAATGTGTTCCTTAAACCTTGTTTCCAAAGTCCAATGTAGATTTTATTGCAATCTGGACAAGAGATTTTGTAGACTCCGGCTTTCCCTAAGACATTTATTGAATCTTTTGTTGATCCTAACAGTGACTTCAGCTGATTTGTCCTGCTGCTGAATACTAAATCTAGGCCAAAACTTCTTAACTTCGAAATCAATGGTTTGGTAATGTTTCTGTCGAAATTCACCGCTACCCGTTTTAAACCTGTGTAAGAGTTGCCGAAATACGCCAAAAAGGCCGATTTTCACCACATGGTTCACAGGATGCAAATTCTTCCCCTTAGCGATACAGGCAATCAAAGGAAATAGCTCACATTTTTTAAATCGCTAGACCCAAGAAAAAACAATTCAAGCAGTAATCGATAGGCGTATTTCGACAACTCTTACATCAGTAACCCAACAACAATTTGAGCTGATTTATAGCTGAATAAGCTATTAATTAGCTGAAGAAGCATATTTTTGTCTGAATGAGCTCTTATTCAGCGCACAATGTTTGTTGGGAACTGAAGGTTTAAAACGGGTAGCGGTGAATTTCGACAAAAACATTGGCAAACCGTTGAATTTAAAGGAAATAAACCAACACACTCAAAGCTCTTCACAAGCTAATCAAATTATCCGTCCACCATAAATCAAAACGCTTCGATTTCCCTTCAACTGATTTGCTACAAGTTTTGTCTTGCAAACACTTCACACACGATCAGGGGTTGAAACAGTTGACGTTTTTTACTACACTCGCTTCGTTGTCGTGCGCGACAGTCTGTTTTTATTCGTGCACTCATGCTCTACCGTCGTCTCTCTCACACAACACAACCGGTAGAATAACATTCGAGCGAAAAGAAAATTATCAAATAACTATCGTATGACATGAGTAATTTCGTTCTAATTCCTCAACTGGGTGTAAATTAAACCATATCTGATCAGAAATGTTATTCCTAGGACATCATTGCTTGCTATTTTCAGAATTCACACAAGCACAACATCAGCAGCTCTTATTATGAGAAAAACTAAAAAACATACATTCGTGACGGTCTTCGGCGACAGTGTCATATGACAGAGCCTATCGTATGACATTTGAGTTTGGTACTGTACTATGATAGCTTGTTTTCCAAGTGTCGGAGGCAAAAGCAGTCGATTATCACAGAAAATGTGTCGACTACCGTGACCGCTTACAAGACTGCACACGATACGATCGAGCATCAACCCAACCGGTAGTCAAACAAATTATGTAGGGGGCCCATGTGCTCCAAAATTTTCACACTTGACGGTTTGTGATATGCTTTTGCACTCTACGAAGCTTAATTCTATTTTAGTAGGTTAGAATAAGTCATTGGAAATGTATTGCCTTAAACCTAGTAAACTAATTATTCACTGAAGCCTGAAGTCACTGTAAACTATTCACGATAAAGCAACTATCTGGCTCCCTATCCGGACGACTGCAAGTAAGCGAATAATTCACAAGAGCAATTTAACAGTTTGATATGAATCATAAGACTAAACTTGGATAAACGAAAGCGTGTGGACTAAGTTAGCGCTTCACGAAAACTATGAATTGACACTCTCACACTCTGATCCATTAGATTGAACGGTACACGCAGTCCGATAATGAGTTTGACTTTCTGATAAAATTTTTCTTATCTAATCAAGGAGTAAAGCCTGGAACCGCACAGCTGAAACGAAAACGGAAAAAAAACTGCTGATTGCATCTAAAACTCGACTGTCCCAAAAATGCAAAAACTGTGATAAAAGTGCATGTTTCCGTTAAACCAACAATCAATACGAACCTAGCAATTTTAAACTGGCTCACTACTTGACTAAATAGCCTATTGGTCCCAAGCAAATCGATTAACGTTCCCCATTCTAGTTGACATTCTGGTACTGCACTATGTTTGTTTTGATTCGCTATGAAAGTTTGACAGATAAAATGAACATTGGTGGATTTTCCTGTGTTTCGAGGGGTGCATCGATTTAGCTTGGGACCGAAGCAAGTACCAGAGCTGAGCCGAAAAGTTGAGCGCGTTTCTTCGGGACCTACTAATCTTAGAGTTACCTCTATGGTTAAACCGCGTTGGTGTCTTCAGAGCACTTATTGCTTGCATCATAAGGAGTAAGTGCACCAAAGACAAAGACACTAAGACGATCAGACGGAAACTCGCACTTATATCACACTTTTCAATAAGTGAATATCTTTTTTCACTGCGTCCTAGCAAGAAGTACGGTCGACTTGTTTCGCGCTCCGTTGTTTTGGAAGTTTTCTCGGTATTCGCTTGATATAAATTATCAGTTTTTTCTCACTAAGTGACTTCTGGCATAGTTCCCGGTAAATTGATCGAAAAGTGAGTTTTTTTTAGTAGAAAGTGTCATTTTCGGAACGATTAATCCGTGCTATTGGTAATTCGTAAACCAATTTGGGCATCATCGTTGCGTGGTCACGCATACGCGCTTACGAATACGCGCTCACGTATCATAATTATCGAGTGTGAGCACCCGTTTCTACATCTACATCGTTCATCAATCATCGTGCGCCTGTGTGCGCTGAGTACCGAGCCTCGATCAAGTGCACGACAACGAAGGTCATCCACGCAGCGCGTCTCTTCCAGCCATCTGTGTAAACGCCTACACATATAACGCTCGGTGGTAGTAGTATAGAATTATCAGATAAGTTTTTGTTTTTTTTTTTGTTTCTTTACCTCCCCCATTAGTTAAATTTTCATTTTGTATTTCTGTGTTTGTAGTGTTTTCTGTGTATTGTGTCTGTGCGTTCAGTGGTTCACTAGTTGAACAAAATGGATGTTTTGTCAGAAGACGACATGGATGACCATTCATCTCAGAAAAATGATGATGTCATCCATGGTTCGTCGTCTCAGTCTGACAATGGGCAGGCTGAGAAAAGCTCCAGATTGCGGGCCTACCCGAATGACTCGACTGGCCCATGGGTTGTCTATTTTCAGCCCAAAAACAAACCCTTGAATGTTGTTCAGATATCAGATGATCTGACAAAGCGATTCTCTGCCGTGACCGAAATAACGAAGGTTAGGCACAACAAACTTCGTGTGACCGTCGCTAACCTGAAACAGGCCAATGAAATTGCTGTTTCCCAGTTTTTACACTGGAATATAGGGTGTACATTCTAGCCTCTGATGTGGAGATCGAAGGCGTGGTCACTGAGGCGAGCCTGAACCCCGAGATACTGGAGAAGCAAGCGGTTGGCCGATTCAAGAACCCCTTGCTTCCTCCGGTAAAGATACTGGCCGTTCATAGAATGAAGTCGGTATCGCTCAGCGAGGGTAAAAAGAGTTTTACCCACACAGACTCGTTTCGGATGACCTTTTCTGGATCTGCCCTTCCTCAATACATCGAGCTGGGAAAACTTCGTCTTCCTGTGCGGTTGTTTGTACCTCGGGTCATGAACTGCCAGAATTGTAAGCGGTTGGGACATACGGCCTCCCACTGCGGCATCAAGGCACGCTGCTCCACATGCGGGGAGAAGCATGAGGATGGCGCCTGCGCAGCTACTGCACCAAAATGCGTGTACTGCAACGGAACTCCTCCTCATGCTCTCTCGTCGTGCCCGGCGTACAAACAGCTCGGGGACAAAATGAAACGCTCCCTTAAGGAACGTTCCAGGCGGTCTTTTGCAGAAATGCTTAAGACAGCCACGCCATCGACCAATGACAAAAATCCCTTTTCTCTTTTGTCAGATGACGAGACTGACTCTGACTTGGCTGAGGAGGGAACTTCTTTCAGTTTTCCGGAAGGTTCTGCACGGAAACGAAAGCGCATCCGTTCGCGGATTGTTGCAAATAAAGAACCCCAAATCAGCTTGCCCAAATCAAGGAGTGGTGGAAAAAAGGAGACTTCTACTCCTCCTGGATTCCGCAGAACTGACTATACCCAGGATTTTCCACCTCTTCCGGGGACATCCAAAACCCCTGATGCCCCAATTTTAAGAACAGAAACCCCTTCTTCATCTGGGTTGTTCTCATTTGATGACATTGTGGACGGTATTCTCAAATACCTCAACATTTCTGATCCTCTGAAAAGCATTGTCCTCACATTGCTTCCCACTGTGAAATCCTTCTTGAAGCAATTGACTTCAAAATGGCCCCTTCTTGTAGCTATCATCTCATTCGATGGATAATTTTCCAAACGAGGTCGGGGATTTGACCACTGTTCTACAGAGGAATTGTCGAAGTCTTATTCCGAAATTAGATTCGTTCAAGTATTTAGTCCATAACAATAATTGCGATGCATTTGCCCTCTGTGAAACATGGCTCTCTTCAGATTTCTTTTTTATCTAGTTCGTTTATTTGGAAGGCTCAATCGCGTTAGCTTTACGGAGCCGATAATTCATTGTTCACTGTGTGTAACAAAATTCACTTAATTCTATGTCTAGTAGGAGTTGGGCCGATTACTCGCGGCTTACTCGAGGTTAGAAGGGTACATTTTCGAAGGATAGGATCAGGGGAGGAGCTTGGGGTAGGGTTTCGTTGTCTCATCAGAGCGGTGTCGCCAGTATGAACGGTAGTGCTGTTCTAGCTTCGTCCGGAGTTCGACCGGCTATGGTGGGTGACCAGTGGGCGACGATGACACTCATCGAGCCGGGGGGACAAGACAAACAAAAACTAATAAAGAGAGACAAAAGAGAAAAGGAATTAAATTCTTATACTAGACATTTGAAGAAAAACATAAACGGACTGCATATAGCAGAGATCACGGGTTGCCAACATGTCTCTGATAGGAACATAGGGTTGTCTTTCTTGGGCCTCGAGGGTATTCAAAAGTCGCTCTCTGGCGGCGTCATTATCCGTACATTGCCAAACTGCGTGTCCGATGTCATCGTAACCGTTTCCACACCGACAGATGTTGCTGTCCACGAGGTTTATTCTATTGAGATGAGCATCTAGCGAGTAGTGGTTGGACATAAGTCTACTCATCACGCGAATGAAGTCACGGCTTAAGTCCAAGCCTTTAAACCACGCTCCCGAAGAAACATTCGGAATAATTGAATGTAATAGGTTTGCCAACTCGAAAAGGTACTCTGACGCACTAAATGGTAAAATTCATCGTGTGAAATTTGCCTGTCATAAAATTCGCCTTCCTGCGCGCCCACCTTTGCGAGAGAGTCCGCCTTCTCATTGCCTGGGATTGAGCAATGTGAGGGGACCCATACAAAGGTAATCATATATGATCTTTCGACCAGCACACACATCTGCTCCCTTGCCTTTGAAAGGAAATAAGATGAGTGCCTACCTTGTTTCATCGACCGAATAGCCTCAATCGAACTGAGACTATCCGTGAAGATGAAGTAATGGTCTGCGGGCATGTTGGAAATCATCCCCAATGCGAAGTTGATTGCTGCCAGCTCAGCAACAAAAACGGAACAAGGTTCCTGAAGTTTGCGGAAGGCGCTAGAGTTTTCATTGAAGACACCGAAGCCAGTGGATCCATTGAGACGGGACCCGTCTGTAAAATATCTTTTCATGCAATTGACTTGTTGGTACTTTTCAGTAAAAATACGCGGAATAATAATAGGTCGAAGTTGATCGGGAATCCCATGAGTTGCTTGTTTCATGGTCAGATCATATTCAATTGAGGAACTGCGATTGGTGAAGTGAACACGGTCTGGAGTATAACAAGGAAGACGCATATCTGATGATATGTAGTGGTGGTAGATTCTCATAAATCGAGATTGTGTGTTCAGCCCAAGAATTTCTTCAAAATTAGTAATTATAAGGTGTTCGTCACTCTGCATTTGATTAGTATTCTGAGAGAGAGCTCCCAGAAACGGTTCTGGAGGGGTGTTACTCCTGCCAGAACCTCGAGACTCATGTTATGCGTTGAGTGCATACAGCCTAGAGCAATACGCAGACAACGATATTGAATTCGTTCCAATTTTATTAGGTGACTTTTTCTTGCCGAGAGAAAGCAGAAAGAGCCGTACTCTAGAACAGAGAGAATAGTTGTTTTATAAAGCGTTATGAGGTCTCCCGGATGAGCACCCCACCATGTGCCGCAAATTGAACGGAGAAAGTTGATCCTCTGCTGACATTTTTGCTTCAAATACGTAATATGGGCATTCCAAGTGCACTTTGAATCAAACCAGACCCCAAGGTACTTGAAAGACAATGATTGGGTAATGTTTCTGCCCAAAAGATTAAGCTGCGTTTGGGCTGGGTACCGCTTTCGAGTAAACACTACCAGTTCAGTTTTCTGCGGCGAGAATTCGATCCCTAGATTCATAGCCCAAGAAGACAAGTTATCTAAGGAATTTTGCAATGGTCCTTGCAAGTCCACGGCATGTGGACCTCTTACGGAAACCACACCGTCATCTGCAAGTTGTCTTAGCGTGCATTGTTCTGCCAAACAGTTGTCGATATCTTTGACGTAAAAGTTATAAAGAAGAGGGCTGAGACATGAGCCTTGGGGCAGGCCCATGTAACTAATTCTGGAAGTTGTCAGTTTTCCAAGAGAAAAGTTCATTTGCTTTTCTGACAACAAATTGTACAAGAAATTATTTAAAATTCCAGAAAGTCCACATCTGTGCAGATTGTCTGACAGAATTTCAATGGAAACTGAATCAAAAGCCCCCTTAATGTCCAAGAATACTGAAGCCAATTGCTCCTTGTGCGCAAAGGCCAGTTGAATATCTGTGGAAAGCAACGCTAGACAATCGTTTGTTCCTTTGCTCTTGCGGAACCCAAACTGTGTATTTGATAGCAAGTTATTTGATTCGACCCAGTGATCGAGTCTCCGAAGGATCATTTTCTCCAACAATTTCCTAATGCACGAAAGCATAGCAATCGGACGGTATGAGTTATGGTCAGACGCTGATTTGCCAGGTTTTTTAATGGCTATTAATTTGACCTGTCTCCATTCAGGCGGTACAATGTTGTTTTCTAGCAAGGAATTGAATAAATCTAGCAAGCGTCTTTTAGCGATATCTGGGAGATTTTTCAGAAGATTGAATTTAATCATATCGCTTCCCGGTGAGGAGTTGTTCGATGAAAGAAGAGCCATAGAGAAATCCAGTATTGAGAATGGTCTATCCAGAGAGCCGCCGCTAGGAGAAGCTTCTCGAAGAATATTTTGTGCTGGAACTGAGTCCGAAATCGAAATCGAATATCCATCGGTTGGAGTATTCTTCACTCTCATTGAAAGATGAGCGGTTACGCATGTTGCGAGCCACCCTCCAAAAGGTGTTCATTGAGGTTTCTCGTGAGAGTCCCTCGACGAAATTGCGCCAATAACCTCGTTTTTTTGCTTTGATTAATTGTTTCAGCTTTGTCTCAAGCTTTGAATATTCCTCGAAGTAAGTGGAGGTTTTGTGTCTACGAAAAGCTTTGAAAGCATCAGATTTTTCTACATACAATTTTGTGCATTCTTCGTCCCAACCAGGTGTGGCTGGTCTCCTTTTAAAGGGTGCACTTGGAACTTTTCTTTTTTGTGCTTCCAGTGAGCTTTTGTAAATCAAATCGGCTAGGAATCGATATTCTTCCAATGGTGGAAGCGCATCTATTGATTCGACACCGATTGTCACCGCCGTTGCATATTTCTGCCAGTCGATGTTCCTTGTAAGATCAAATGGAACCCGAGATGGTTCTGCAGAGTGAGGGCCACACTTTATTGAAATGATTATTGGCAAATGATCGCTACCATGGGGATCATTGATAACCTTCCACTGACAATCCAATGATAGCGATCTTGAACACAAAGATAGGTCGAGTCGGCTTTCTCGAGCCGGAGGTTTTGCTATACGTGTCGCTTCACCAGTGTTCAAAATAGTCAAATTGAAATCGTCACATAAATCGTAAAAAATAGCCGCTCTATTGTCGTCATATAGATCGCCCCACCCAGTACCATGGGAGTTCATATCACCCAGAATTAATACTGGGGATGGAAGAATCGAAACTAGATTCCAGAGTTGACTACGGCTAATGGAGGTTCTTGGTGGAACGTATACTGAAGCTATGCAAAGATCTTTGTTCTTCACATTTATTTGGCAAGCGACGATTTCGACGCCTGATAGAGCAGGAAGGGAAATTTTGTAGAAAGGGTAGCACTTTTTGATCCCTAAAAGTACTCCTCCATAAGAATCGTCTCTATCCAGGCGAATAATGTTAAAATCGTGGAAGTTGAGTTCTTTATCGGAAGAAAGCCATGTTTCGCAGAGAGCAAATATATCACAATCAGAATTGTGAAGTAAAAATTTGAACGAGTCTAGTTTAGGCACTAGACTACGGCAGTTCCACTGTAGCACAGTGATCATATCTTCAACCTCGTTCGATGAATTATCCATCGAAAGATATGATTGATGCAAGGAGGGGCCATGAAACAGTCAATTGCTTAAGATATGATTCTAATGTTGGAAGCAAGGCAGAAACTAAGCTTCTAAGAGGGTCTTGTATGTTGAACATATTTAATATGAATTCCACAATGTCCGAAAAAGCTAGCAAACCGCGTTCGGACTTGGATTTCTTTTGAGAAGTTTGAGGAGCAGCTTTTTTGTTTTTCTTTTCTTTGTTGGGTAATGGCGGAAAATCCTTACTGCAGCCAGGAAGTGGAGCAGTAGGAGCCTTCGATTTAATTTTTTCATCCCCATTACCCTGGGAATTTCGCAATCCTCTGGGAGTGACTTTAGTTTTCTTACGGCGCACTTTCGGCGAGGAGCATTTTCGTTTTGAGGATCCGTTCGTTTTCAAAGGTGCGTGTACCACCGTAGAGTCACCCTCATCGGATGAGTCAGAGTCCGATACTTCAGCTGACAAAATCGAAAATTGATTTTCATCTTGGACGGCTGATGCAGCCTTCACCATTTGTGCATATGACTGCTTGGAGCGTCCAGAGATTGAACGCTGCACTTTATCGGAGTGCTGTTTGTACATCGGGCACTCCTGCAAGGGGTGAGGATTCTCGCCACAGTAAGCGCATTTTACTGATTCTTTGTGGCAAGAATCCTCTTTGTGGTTTTCACCACATTTGCCACAACGAGTTTTGTTGCCGCAATGGCTGGCCGAGTGTCCCAGCCTTTTGCAGTTGGTACAATTATATACCCTCTGTACAAACAGTCGCACCGGAAAAAAGCACCATCAACTTTGACAAAGTTTGGGATAACTGAACCAGTGAAAGTCACCCGAAACGAGTCTGAATGCTGATAAACTTTCTTGCCATCTTGCAAAGATACTGAATGCAGTTGCCTAACATCCAGTATCTGTACCTGCTGACCGATTTTCGAGTTTTTGAAGCAACCCGATGCTCGTTTTAAATCCTCGACACTCAGACTCGCGTCGGAGACCACACCTTCTATCTCCACATCTCGAGAAGGGATGTAGATGTTGTACTCAACACTAAACAGCTCATGTTCAGCAATTTTATTTGCCACATCATAAGTCGGTGCTTCTACACGCAGTTTATTGAATCTCTCCTTATGTACCAAGATTCCCGGATACTTCCGCAGCAAGTCTCTCGAAATGTCGAGAGTTTTCAAAGGTTTATTTTTAGGCCGAAAAAAGACAACCCATGGTCCTTTCGAAGACGGTTGGTAGTATCTAGTTCGCGCAACGTAGGTATCCAAAGACGCCATGAGTGTTGCGCAAAAGCGGTGCACAACCGCTTAAAAAGGAAAGGAAAAAAAAAACTAAAAAAAAACCCTTCACCAATTAAACTACCTAACTACTAGATGTTAATATTTTGTTGCCCAGTGTATAAACAACCAAGCAAAACAAAAACAAAATCATCAAAAAAAAAAAAAAACTTTTCACTAGTTGCAAGAAGTTGCACCACTATAGCCCTCACAACCCTATCAGGGGAGAGGGCAAAGCCACGCGCAAAATTTTATAACAAAAGCGCGGCAATGGGCTAGAGAAGACTATTGTATAGTATACTTAACACCGGCCGGTGCCGGCTGTGTGAGCTGGTGCAGCCACTCCGTTTGCTGCTTTGTTGTTGTTGCTTGCTGCTTTGGAGTGGTGATGAGACGATGACGGTGAGATGATAGTCCACCTATAGCGTCGCTAAAGGTGGCTACTTCCTCTGCTGACTGCGGTTGCCTTGGGCACTGAACTTCGTCCACGGTAGGTAAAACGCGCGATATAAAAAAACCACTATGGTGGGAAAAAAAACTCCACCGGCTACGAAACCAATACCCGCAACGGAGACACGAACAGACTACGTCCGGCTACTTCAAGCTATCGGCGAGGAATGATCTTCAGAAATTGATCTCCCTTTTTATGATTTTAACATTATTCGATTGGATTGTGAGGATTCACGTGGAGGAGGGGTACTTTTGGGGATCAAAAAGTGTCATTCCTTCTATACAGTGAATCTTCCCGAATTCCCCGGTATTGAAGTTGTCGCATGTCAGGCTACCATTAAAGGTAAGAGCCTTTGTATTGCTTCTGTATATATTGCTCCTAGAGTCTCTGTTAATCGCAAACAACTTTTCGACATATGTGCGGTACTTCCCGCTCCATGGTTGATCATGGGAGATTTTAGCTCCCACGGTACAGGCTGGGGGGAGCTATACGATTATAACCGTTCTACTTTGATTTATGATCTCTGCGACAACTTCAACATGACAATACTTAACAATGGAGAAGTAACACGTTTGGCTGGTCCATCCTCGAATGGTAGCAGATTAGACCTCACCTTTTGCTCCAATTCACTATCGTTGGATTGCACTTGGCATGTAATCCAGGATCCGCACGGTAGTGATCATTTGCCGATCAAAATTTCGATTGCCAGTGGGTTCAACTCGTCAGAATCCGTTAACGTCGCGTATGATCTAACCCGTAACATCGATTGGACTAAGTTCCAATCCGCGATAGACGATACAGTATCGTCAGTGGAAGAGCTTCCGCCGTTGGAGGAATATAATTTCCTCTCTAATCTCATCGTCGACAGCGCACTTCAAGCTCAAACACGACCGGTGCCGCGATCGTCTATTCTTAAGAAAACACCATCGCTCTGGTGGGATCAACAATGCACGGAGGTTTACCGTAAAAAGTCCGACGCGTTTAAACTTTTTCGGAAACGTGGAACACGCGAGCATTTCGATGCAGACACATCTCTTGAACGCGAACTCAAGAGCCTCATCAAGGCCAAAAAACGAGGTTACTGGCGGCAGTTTGTAGACGGATTGTCGCGCGAAACGTCTATGAATACGCTTTGGAGTACGGCGCGAAGAATGCGTAACCGGTCTACTAACAACGAAAACGAGGAATGCTCGGATCAATGGATTCTTAAATTCGCGCGAAAAGTGTGTCCGGATTCCGTGCCGTCGCAGTTGATTCCACGTGAAACCGCGAATTCGGTAGACGAAATCAGTCAGCCTTTTTCAATGGTGGAACTTTCACTCGCTCTCCTTTCGTGTGGCAATTCTGCCCCGGGATCTGATAGAATCAAGTTCAACTTGCTGAAAAACCTCCCGGTGCATGTTGAACTTGTACAATCAGTTCTTGGAGCTCAATATTGTTACCGACGATTGGAGACGAGTAAGGGTAAAGCCTGATAAACCCGCGTCGGATCACAATTCGTATCGGCCCATCGCGATGCTGTCGTGTATTCGGAAATTGATGGAGAAAATGATCCTTTTTCGCCTCGACAAATGGGTTGAGATGAACCACCTTCTTTCAGATACTCAATTTGGTTTCCGTAGGGGTAAGGGAACGAACGACTGTCTCGCGTTGCCTTCCTCGGAAATTCAGTTGGCTTTTGCTAAGAAAGAGCAAATGGCTTCTGTGTTCTTGGATATCAAGGGGGCTTTTGATTCAGTATCCGTTGAAGTTCTTTCAGAGAAACTCCACGCTTGTGGATTGTCTCCATTAATGAATATTTTTTGTACAATTTGCTGTCAGAAAAACATATGAGCTTTTCTCATGGAAACTCTACAGCTTTTCGATTTAGCTACATGGGTCTCCCCCAAGGCTCATGTTTAAGCCCCCTTTTGTACAATTTCTACGTTAGAGAAATTGACAATTGTCTTAGTGACAATTGCACGTTGAGACAACTTGCAGATGACGGCGTAGTGTTTATCACAGGGCCAAAAGAGGTTGACCTGCAAGGACCCTTACAGGATACCTTGGGCAATTTGTCTACTTGGGCTATTCAGCTAGGTATCGAATTCTCCACGGAGAAAACTGAGTTGGTCGTTTTTTCTAGGAAGCATAGCCCAGCACAACCGAAGCTTCAACTTTTGGGTAAACCGATCACTCATTCCATGTCTTTTAAATATCTCGGGGTCTGGTTCGATTCCAAATGCAACTGGAGATCCCACATTGAGTATCTGAGACGAAAATGCCAACTAAGGATCAATTTCCTTCGATCAATTACCGGAACGTGGTGGGGAGCCCATCCACAAGATCTTCTGACGTTGTACCGGACAACGATTTTATCGGTTCTAGAATATGGTAGTTTTCGTTTCCAGTCGGCAGCTAAAACGCACATCATCAAGCTGGAACGGATCCAGTATCGTTGTCTTCGTATCGCGTTAGGATGCATGCACTCGACTCATACTATGAGTCTCGAAGTGCTGGCGGGCATGTTGCCACTATCCGTCCGTTTTTCACAGTTATCTATGAAGGGCCACCCACATTAGATCCGTTTGCGTTGCGTTGACGTAAATTTGACAGTTAGACAACAGATTTAGCTGTCACTTTGCCGCAACGGGTCCGATCCGGATCTAATGTGCTTGGACCTTTAGGCTCCTCACTTGTTGCGAAGTAATGAACCCACTGGTGATCGAAAATTTTGAGAAGCTTCTGGAGCTAAATCCTCAAACATGTTTTATGACTTTGTACTACCTATATGTAACACAGGATGTCAGCCCTTCAAGAAATATTCCCAGTCTTCTCCGATTTCGGCAATTCAGTGAATTTTTATTTATCTATGACGCAGGAAATCCGCGGAATTCCAGAGCATCATCGTCCTATGATTGCTCCGTCATTATACGCTGCAAAGTTTGGCCATGTTGATTCTGCAAGAACGTTTTTCACAGATGGATCTCTAATAGAGGAGTCCGCTGGTTTTGGTGTATTTAATGAATTTCATAGCGCCTCTCGAAAACTTGAAGCTCCTTGTTCTGTGTATGTGGCTGAACTGGCAGCAATTCACTACACTTTGGAAACTATTGCTTCACTTCTTCCGCGCCACTACTTTATTTTTACGGATAGTCTCAGTTCTGTCGAGGCTATCCGTTCCATTAGGCCGGTAAAGCACAAGAGAAAATACGAGAACTGCTTAGTGCTTTATCCGTGCACTCTTTCATCATCACCTTCGCGTGGGTCCCTTCGCATTGCTCAATTTTGGGCAACGAGAAGGCGGATTCACTTGTGAAGGTGGGCGCTATGGAAGGCGACTTTTATTATCGACAAATCGCCTATAGTGAATTTTTCTCTATTTATCGTCAGCAGTCGCTCGTTAGCTGGCAACATCAATGGAGTGAAGGGAGCTTGGGACGATGGCTACATTCAATTATCCCTAAGGTGTCGAAGTTTGCATGGTTCAAATGGTTGGACTTGGGTCGAGACATCATACGCGTGATGTCTCGTCTCACTTTCTATCACTATTGTCTAGACGCTCACTTGTTCCGTGTGGGATTGGGAGACAGCAATCTCTGTGAATGTGGACAAGGTTACCAGGACGCTGATCACATCCTTTGGTCTTGTGCTGAGCATCGTGGAGTCAGATCTGAGCTGTGCGATTCCCTTTTGGGCTCGAGGTAGACAACCCAATGTTCCAGTTCGGGATATTTTGGCTAGACGCGATCTGGAGTTTATGAAACTTATATATGTTTACTTTAAGGATATTACAGGGCTGGTAGCAGGTCACTTTTTAGTGACTTGGTCACTATTTTGAAGCCAGTCACTAAAAAGTAACTTTTTACACCAAAAAGTCACTAAAGTCACTATTTCCCTAAAAATAGTCACTAAAGTCACTTTTTCATTACTAAAATAAAGTGAAATTTAAAAATATCAACAAAATGTTTAAATTTAGTAATTGGCACTAAGAAAGTCTACAGTAGTTTTAACAAAATATACATATCTGTTAAAAATTGAAAATTTTAACCAGTGAACCGCAAAACTTCAGAACACCAGGAAAACTATTGGGAAATGCCTACAATTTCGATTAAAAATCGGGAAAAATATACCTCCTTTCCCAAAAAATAAATTTTAAATCTTGGAAACTTTCCAAAGGTATTTGTCTGTGATAGATTTTCAAAAGTCTTTCAAGAATGATTAAGAACTTTAAAAAATCCAAAGTAAATTTTAAGATAATTTTAAAGGATTCTAGGGATGACACCAAGGTAAAGGGTGATACGGTCAAAATTTGGTCAATATCAACTTGACGTATTTCTTTCAATTTTGCATTTAAAAAACCTGAACACCCCTCATTTTGAAGGTGTGTGTGTGTAGAATGTTGCTCCTATTTTGATTTTGGAATTCACTCTTCAGTTGTCAAAATGCCGTCCAAGCAAGAAGAGCAGCGTATCAAAATTTTGCTCGCGCATCGCGAAAATCCGAGCTACTCGCACGCAAAGTTGGCAAAATCGCTGAAAGTTGCCAAATCAACCGTTACAAATGTAATTAAAGTGTTTGGGGAACGTTTTTCGACAGCCAGGAAGTCTGGATCGGGGGGAAATCGAAAACCGGAAGCCGCTGAGACGACAAAGAGAGTTGCCGGTAGTTTCAAGCGAAACCCTAACCTCTCTCTCCGAGATGCCGCAAATAAGCTGGGTGTATCGTCTACAACCGTGCATCGAGCCAAAAAACGAGCCGGACTATCGACTTACAAGAAGGTAGTGACTCCAAATCGCGATGATAAACAAAATACGACGGCCAAAGCGCGATCCCGGAGGCTGTACACGACGATGCTGACGAAGTTTGACTGCGTGGTAATGGACGACGAAACCTACGTCAAAGCCGACTACAAGCAGCTTCCGGGACAGGAGTTTTATACGGCAAAAGGAAGGGGAAAGGTAGCAGATGTTTTCAAGCACATGAAACTGTCAAAGTTCGCAAAGAAATATCTGGTTTGGCAAGCCATCTGTACCTGGGACTTGAAAAGCAGCATTTTCATAGCTTCCGGGACTGTCAACCAAGAAATTTACGTGAAAGAGTGTTTGAATAAACGTCTGCTGCCTTTCCTGAAGAAACACGGTTGTTCCGTACTGTTTTGGCCGGATTTGGCATCTTGCCATTACGGTAAAAAGGCCATGGAGTGGTACGCCGCCAACAACGTGCAGGTGGTTCCCAAGGACAAGAACCCTCCCAACACGCCAGAGCTCTGCCCAATTGAGAAATACTGGGCTATTGTCAAGCGGAACCTAAAGAAGACCAAAAAAACTGCTAAGGGCGAGCAGCAGTTCAAGGCAAACTGGCTTTCTGCGGCGAAGAAGGTGGACAAGGTGGCTGTACAAAATCTGATGGCAGGGGTCAAGCGTAAGGCCCGGCAATTCGGATTTGGAAAAGTGGAAGCCTAACTGAATATTTTTCCTGAATTTTATACTAATTGAACTTGAAAAAGAAATTTAATTTGATTTTTTAAATAAACGATTTCACCGATTTACACGCGTTTTCCCTTGATCAAATTTTGACCGTATCACCCTTTATATCAGAGAAAAATACGAAAGTCTTATGTAAAATTAAGTGCTCTCAGGACCGATTTCTTCTTCTCCGCTTAAATAAAATTCTATGATGATTGGATGAGGATTCTAGGTCCAATTCTAATAAGAATTCTAAATTAGCTCTGAAATTTTGCTTAAGGGGGCTCTGATGAAAATTCCATGAAAACCCCGTGAACTCCAAAGATGGTCTCTGCGGATAGTTCTGAAAGAATTCTGGGGTGATTTGTGACGATACTTCCAAGAGAATTCTAAAGAGTTCGAAATAAATTCCGAGAAGAATTCCAATGGAATCGAATTTTGAGAATTGAATCCCAAAGGAATTCTGAGAAGAGTGTCAAAGTTTGTGATGGATGTTTGTTTTGAGAATTCTGAGGTAATACTATGGGGATTCTGAAGAGAATTCGAATTGAATTTCCAATCGAATGCAAGGGAGAAGTCCAAGATTATTCTAAGCAGAAATTTATGAAATTTCTGAAGTTAATTGCATGGAAATTCTAAGCATGGATTTATGCAAGGAACCTTCAGGGAGTTCCTAGAAGAAACAATTAAAAATCGGAAAATAATCTGCTTTAACTAATCATGTGTTATTAGTTCATGCGTGAATTTAACGATTTACATAGTCGGAGATGCTTAACGTCAAATATCAGACTTAAAGTCTGTCTGTCTGTCTGTCTGTCTGTCTGTCTGTCTGTCTGTCTGTCTGTCTGTCTGTCTGTCTGTCTGTCTGTCTGTCTGACCCTTATAGACTCGGAAACTACTGAACCGATTGGCGTGAAAATTTGTATACAGGGGTTTTTGGGGCCGTGGAAGGTTCTTATGATGGTTCGAGACCCCTCCCCCTTCTGTAAGGGGGGGGGGGGGCTCCCATACAAATGAAACAGAAATTTCTGCCTAACTCGAGAACTAATCAAGCAAATGGAACCAAATTAGGCATGTGGGGGCGAGTGTGGGGGTATAAGGAGATAATCATAGGGGGTAGCCCCTTAGATAATAGGAGGGGGGGCTACGTACAATATATCATGCTTTTTTTTTTTAATCGGCGCATAAACTCAAGCTAATATTGAATCCCGAGCAAGACCGGGCACACTCAGCTAGTTGTATATACAAAGAAGAATGCGAGCAAAGGACAATTTTGAGGAAGGTACGAATCGGGTAGTTGTTTACGTCAGATGGCGACTTGAGTGTGAACCAATCGATAGAACTACGCGTATCTGTCAAGGATAAGCAAATAATGTAGTGGAATAAAATGGAAATTACTAATTTCTCTGTAGTGGAATAAAATGGAAATTATTAATTTCTCTCTCTCTCTCTCTCTCTCTCTCTCTCTCTCTCTCTCTCTCTCTCTCTCTCTCTCTCTCTCTCTCTCTCTCTCTCTCTCTCTCTCTCTCTCTCTCTCTCTCTCTCTCTCTCTCTCTCTCTCTCTCTCTCTCTCTTTGTACGTGCGGGTTTTTTTTCAATGTTTGTTTTCAAGATGAATAAAAACAATTTCATGCTTTAGGATTAATTAAATAGTTGTACCGTAAACCACATTTCAAACCTCCTTCTTCCCTTTTCCCATCCAAAAAATTGTAAATCTCCACTAACCTCGAGACAACCGCGAGTACTCGCTCCAGTTCCTTTAACTTTAAATTTAAGACAGTAATAATGTATAACGCAAAGGATAACTCGGCTCTGTAAAGTTTATTCGATTGAGCCTGTACAAATAAAGTAATTATAAAAAAAATAAGTGAAAACGCGCTTATGCGTCCAGTTTGGTGTGAAATAAGCAATATGTTTAGGAGGATTACTCCTAACGGAAAATGATACAGCTTAAAGCCTGGTACACTGAAACAAATCGACATGTATACGTCATTGGAACAGACAGACGACGAAGGAATCAATTAAAATAATGTGGTTCGCTGTAAAAGAATTTTCTTAGAAGCTTGTGCCGTCAGCCACTAGATGGGCGAGTATTTTTGTTTTAATTTGAACAAAGTTGATTTAGTGTGCAATGATCTTTGACAGTGTTTAAAGAGTGTATCATTTTTAATTTTTATTATGCATTTCAGTTTTGAGTAGTGTGAACGAGATAGAACCAAAACATTCAAGTTCTTTTAGTGAAAATGCTAGTCACTTCGTTTGTGGTTGTACTTTTTTCTTACCATATAATTTTCAACAAAAGCACCGTTTTGACAGGCAAGCGAAAGCAAAAAACAATCAACATCCTTCCTCTTATAATTAGTTAGGTACGATTTCTCGATTTTTTCTCGGATTTTCCAGTGGAAAATTATCATCTGGATCGGTTGTCACTTCACGGTGAAAACTTGTCCCAGTGTGATTCCAATATGATTTGTACGGCAATCGAGGCTCTTATTCTATCACTTCCTTATCACCGCGTAGTGACACCCGCAATAAGGCCCAGAATACCAGCGAAACACAACGCTTGGGAAGATGTATTCATCATCACGGATTCGCTTGTCCCGGAGGAAGTACCTGGATACGCTGTGTGTGTAATTTTGGGCGACGATGCCAGTGCTGATGTTTCTGCTGATGTTCGAAATGTCTGTTGAATATTCGGATTGGACTGAATGGCCCTTATTATCGATGTCACTTCTCGGTGAAGTGACAACCTATCACTCACGGTGAAGTGATTGCAAGTGTGCGAAATTTTGTTGTTTTGTGTTCGTAGGACAATAAAAGTCCTGCATTTTAGGGTTTTATAATGCCCTCAAAGGTAGACCAGAAATATAGTCTTTCGTGATGTGAAAGCAGTCGGACAGAGTTGTAACCGGTGGAGAACATTGTTGAAGACCGAATAAAGAGGATGATGAATAGACTTCTGTAGTTTGTTTTGTGTGGATTGCAGCATTATTTGAATTAAGGGTACTAATGGGGTCTGATTAACTGCCTCTTTCTCTCGAGCCAACTCTAGAACCTTACTTACCTTACCAATCAGGCTAAGGCCTTGTTGTCCTATGCTGTCCGAAGAAATCGTCTCCACTCAACTCGATTCATGGCCACACTTCGCCAGGCTCGTAGCTGGTGCAATTCGTGGTTCATTCGCCTCCTCCACGTTCCGTCATCCATCTGCATTCCACCGTAGATGGTACGCAACACCTTCCGTTCGTAAACACCACGAGCATAGTCCACGTTCTCCACGAGCATAGTCCAGGTCTCGTGGCCGTAGAGGACCACCGGTCTAATCAGCGGCTTTTGGACAGTCAACTTCGTGCGGCAGCGAATTTTATTCGACCGGAGTGTCCTCCGGAGACCAAAGTACGCATGATTCCCTGCCATAATGCGTCTTTGAATTTCTCGGCGGACACCAGTGAGCCCAAATACACGAACTCATCGACCACCTCGAGTTCGTCACCGTCAATCTGAACTCGGGATGGGAGGCTAACATTGTCTTCCCTAGAACCTCTTCCTTTCATGTATTTTGTCTTTGATGCGTTGATGGCAAGTTCAATCCGCGTAGCTTCAGCCTTCAGTCTGATGTACGTTTCCGTCATCGTCTAAAAGTTCAGTGCAATGATGTCGATGTCATCGGCGAAGCCAAGAGGCTGCTGCTAGGCACACCCTAGCAGCACACTTGTCACTGAGTAGTCGTGCATTCATTTACATTCATTTACCTCTAACTTTTTTTTTCAACAGCATTCCGCAAAATGATGCATGGAGCTTTTGAAGGTTTTGTTATTAGCTACAACTCTTGTTAACAAGTCAAATCCGTATCTCTTATGCATGACGAACCAGAGCGAACAGAAGCCACTACTGTTTTTCAGTGAATGTATTTTACATTCACTGAAAACAGTAACAAGTTCTGCCCGCTCTAGTTCGTGATGCATAAGAGATACAGATTTGAGTTATAAGCAAAAGTTGTAGCAAATAACAAAACCTACAAAAGCTCCATACATCATTTTGCGAAATGCTGTCGATGAAAAAAGCAAGAGGCAAATGAATGTAAACGAACTCTCTTGCAAATGGTGACAGGCGGTGGCATAGAATTTGGGAGAGTACATAGTAGGCGGCGCTCAGCAGTGTGATCGCGCGGTAGTTGCAGCAATCTAACTTGTCGCCCTTTTTGTAGATTGGGCATACGACACCTTCCATCCACTCCTTCGGTTATATCTCCTCCTCCCAAATCTTGGCAATTACCCAGTGCAGTGCTGGTGTTGAATGGAAACTACTATATGCGATTTACTCAAATTTGGGTTATTGGGCTTAACCAACAATCAATACGAAACTAACGATTTTAAATTGGCTCACTAATTGACTAGCCTATTGGTTCCAAGCAAATCGATTGACGTACTCCATTCTAGTTGAAATCCTAGTTGGTTTTGATTCGCTATGAAAGTTTGACAGATAAAATGAGGGTGTCCGCGCAACGGAATCCTCTTCGGTAGCTCCCACGCCTGGCAACGGCGGAGTGGAATGATTTGGGGTAGGTCACTGGTTCTGGTTCACGATGAGAAAGTTCTAAACTCTAGCCTTGACAAAGGCTGTTTGGTTGGCTTCGGTCGGAGGGAGAAAATGAAGTCGACTTCACTGCGTTGCTTTGAAAGGTTGTATTTGACGTGTAGATGAGACAATAGTTTGGTTTGAACTAACTACTTGGCCGGGATGCTGGTGGTATTTATATCTGTTGGTTGTGTGATGTGTGGTACAATAAACTTTGTGTGGGTTTTTCGTCTGGTGAATTGTATCCTGTGCTAACTGTTCGCGTTGTTCGCGACAGAGGGGTTTGTGGATTTTCCTATGTTTCGAGGGGTGCATCGATTAGCTTGGGACCGAAGAGAGTACCAGAGCTGAGCCAAAAAGTTGAGCTCGTTTCTTCGGGACCTTCTGGCCTTAAAGTTACCTCTATGGCTTAACCCCGGAATTGAGGGAAAAGTACTTAATTTTGGGTAGTTTTTCATCTCCGTGTAGAATGGGGTACGTTAATCGTTTGCTTGGGACCAATATGCTAGTCATGTAGTGAGCCAATTTAAAATCGTTAGTTTCGTATTGATTGTACTGCTTCCACCTCTCAATCACCTCACACTCGTTCGTGAGAAGATTACCGTCCAAGTCCTTGCACACATCGGCTTGCGGCACTTAGCCTTTGCGCGAACTATTTAGCTTCCCGTAGAACTTCCGTGTGTCGTTTACGCAGTACAGATTTTCCACCGCCTCGCGATCTCGGTCTTCCTGCTGATGCTTCTTCCTTCGGAAAACCGAGTTTTGTCTGTTCCGCGCTTGTCTGTATCGCTCCACATTCAAACTCTAGAACCTACATTTTGTATTTAGATCTATAAGTGAACTGCTGGTCTGAGTTCCTCTGGTATATTCAATTAGAGGATGTTCCTGAATATACAGTCAAACAGCACGTAATGTTGTGAACAACTTCAATGACAGTTGTCCAGCAGTGCTCCCATTTATTTACAACAATCTAATGATTACAAGATTGTGCCGAAGGTGTGTCGAAGGTATGCCGATGAATGTGCCCAAGCTGTGCCGAATCTAATTTCGGCACAATGTGCTGAGTGACTTACCACTTGTTCCGAACAAGTTTGCTATTATTGCAAGAAGCCGGGGTATTTCAAACGGAATTGCCGCTTGCTTGCGAAGCAACAGAGTGAAGACAAACCAAGTGTCAAGCAGGCTATGAATGATGGAGGTGGTGTGTGTTTATGGTAGGCGGTGACTATACTGGTTCGTGGTTTATTGACTGTGGTGCCAGTTGCCATATGCCGAACGATGCCAATATCGATGAGAGTTGGTCCGAACGTTGTCCTAGCCGATAGCAAGGTTGCGGAAACTGCTGGATGTGATCGATGTGAGTGCTTTATGTTCCATCGTTAACGAGTGGCTTAATTTCCGTGGATCGATTGGCCTCCAAAGGATTCACGTCTGTTTACCGAGCGAAGGGCTGTGATATTCAAGATGGAACTGCTACAGTGCTGGTCGATGGTGAACGATCCGGTTGCTTGTACCGACTGAAGCAAGTGGAGATGTCGAAACAAGTTCAAGTGTACGGATACCCAGCTAACGTGCACATTCCCAATGTCGAACGGGGCAAGTTTAAAAGAAAGAAGCGAAAGTTATGGTTCCTAGAGCTGGATGACAGATAGTCTCAGGAGGAGGAGCAGTGAGCGGATTCCACGAATGGTGTTTTGTGTCAAAATCGGAGCAGCAGTTACTGGAGGAGAACGAAGAAGAAGAACTTGATGGTTTTGGTGAAGAATATTGCGATTAAGACGGAGACGAGAGTGAATCCGAAAACTATTTCGATGTGATGGATCCTGAATCCGAAGAAGATCCCCTGACTGTGAAGGAGGAGGAGCGGGACGAAGGTGTTCGGCGGTCCAGTCGCCCCAATCGCAGCACACTGCCGGGTCAACTGTTCGATTTCGTGGTAGGGATTACCGTACATTCGGTTGATGAGCCTACATCGTATGTGAAGGCCAGTCATTGAGGAAGAGTGATGGTATTTAACAATGAATTGTCCCTCACCTAACATATTTATTATCATCATTACTATAGATACTATAGATTCCATAGATAAGCGGAGGCACAAAAAGTTGTTTTGGCAACCATGAAAAATAAATGATCTTACTGGCATCCGTGAAAAAAATCATGCCATCATAGACCTCTTCGTTGTGCAGTTTTGTTTTGTTTCGTGCGTAAAAGCTCAAAATGAAGTGCAAAGTAAATCTTTGCAGCAGTGAGTCTAGGAATGGTTTGCTTTATCTTTCCTTCTTCCGTTGTCCGCGAAATAAATCGGAATGTGGAGTGTAGAAAGTGTTTTGTGCTCATAATATTACAATACTTCTCCCTCAAACAACACCATGATGACGTCATGCTCGTTTGGCTACACTAACTGACAGTTCGTTTGGCTACATTATACCTACTTTGCCTCCACTTATCTATGGAATCTATAGTATCTATAATCATCAGCTAAGAGAAAGAGGAGACTATACGGGGGGCGCAAACGAACCACTTTTCTGTCAAATGCGAACCTGCTCGAGGGGGACGACTCTATCTACGATGCAGGAAATATTGTGTTTTGATGTGGCTAGCTGCGCGTACGCTGAGTAGATAGAAAGAAGATTTATCACGATTTTGAAGATTTCCTGCAAAAAGATGATGCGCGATGCAAGTAGATGCGAGAAATGTAAGAAGATTTTTCGAAGATTTATTCGCTGTGAGATTTTTTGAGCATCTAGAATTGAGATTTAGATGTGTCGCCCCCCTCGAACCTGCTCGTGATTGGCCGATTTGAAGAGCGTAAGATAGAGATAGAGATAAAAGAGTAAGAAGCCAGTTGTCTCCTCTTCCTCTTAGATCATTACCATCTTTGTCAAACAGAACCAAGACGTGAATAAAAGTGTTTTTTATCCGTAAAAGTGTCCTTGTTTATTTATTTATTCTTCTGAAGTTCCCTAAGCGTATTTTTCACTGTGTGTTGTGTCACACAAAAATGCGTTTTTCCATCAGTGACGGTGAATCAGGGGCAGTGTATGTACCTTTGCATGTACGGAAACAACTAAAGCGAACCCGTATCAATAAATTGACACGAAGGGGAATTATTGACAGTCATATTGATGATGTGAATACATAATTATTGTCAATACCGATGTATTGACGTCAATATAGAATGTATTGACAATACGATTATTGTCAATAAAAGCAAACGTGTAGGGTTCACTTCAAATGTGCCAATATTGCTTGAACGCCTCGTTCGATCTCTGTCAATCTAAGTTCCATGGATTTACTCTTTCTGTTACGCTTACTTAAAATCTCCTTGGCATATTTCAATATTTTACCATCCATTCGGTAGACCGAAGGTAAGCTGCAGCATCGAAAGGGGAGCTTTTTCTTATGGCTACCTTCTACATCATCATTATTGCTCGATACTGAACTATGTATTTCGTTAGACGTATTGGGCGTTATTTTGACGATATGCAGCATATTTCTCGAGCTGAAAAAAAGAAAAATTTAGTCAGCTTTGAAATATGTTTAGGAAGTAGTAAGTCACTCACAGATATCCTATGATGTCCAATGTTTTCAACGCATTCTCGAACAAGTACGTTTGATAGATAACATCCACTTTTTGGGACAGTCCTATTAATTCAGCTTCAGCTTTGATCGCCTAAAAATCAATCACTTTTTAGAAAATGGAAGCATTCCATTAATACGTTACATACCACAATGTCACTAACGGCCAAACCATTGATCAGATTGAATATCACAATGGGAACAAAAAATATAAATAAAACAAATATAAGGTAACGGGAGCTGTTCGAATCAAATGTTATATCTGCAGCTCCAAATTCACCTGTAATGGGATATGAAAGTCATGAATTGAAAAGGGAAGATTCTTTAAATTATTCACTTACCTGTTAACATAACCAATGTTTTCAACAGAGAAGTTCCTATATCAGCGAATTGATTGAACTTGGAACTGTTGTCAATTTTTGCGGAAGAGTTTGTGTTCGTTTTGTTTTGATTGTTTTCTAGGGTACTAACATTGAATGATGTGTAGAAGCACATGGCGAAGGAAATCAGGATTGCACAATACAACACAATACATTTTATGAAATTTTTAGACACCGTCTTCAGCATCACCATGTGTGTGGATATAGATAGGATTGGTAACGTTCCTACCAGTACGGTAAATTCTACAGCAGACAATAGAATAACAACAGCAGATATAACTTCGTTTTTCAAAAAACCTAGAAGGAATGCGGCTGACGTAAGGATTAAGGCCATCTCCGTCCAGTTTGCCATTGACTTAAGGTACATCATTTTATATAGAATCATCTGTAGGATTTCTCTCACCAACATGTATGTAGTACAAATTAATGCTGTCCAAAATAACAACTTTTTGAGATAACCATCAACGGCGTCCGGTCTAGACCAACCTACCACATACCATGTTAATGATATGAATAATAGAGTACATATTAAGAAATTAAAGTAGAAGTAGCGAATCAGCTGTTGCCACTTTATCAGCACAAAACTAGATATAACGGGATGCTTCAGCAGATGTTTTAAATCGGATGATTTTGACATGTACACAATTGGTAACATTTCATCTGCGGAGCGGTTTACGGTGATAGTCGGTTCAGAATTCTGTTCAGACTTCGGCGGAACCAGACCAGAAAAATCAATTTTGATCTCATAATCATCATCTTCCGGTCGTTTCTCGTTGGTTGTTAAGCGTGAATCGAGAAAGGTTTCTAACGTTTCAGGACTGATGTCACAAATCGGCATTTCCTTGAACATGTTCTGTTTGCCAATGTATGCAGAATGTTCCAGCAGTAAATCCACTACCTCGTCAAATTTATATTTGACTGCGAAATGGAGTGCACTGAATCCCTTGCTATCTGCTGTATCGACTTTGATGCGTTTATCAGCCAGCAAGCACTTGACGCATTGTACAAAGGGACAATTGCCCTTATTTTTGGAGATTTTCATTTCTTTAATGGCCAATGACAGAAGTGGTTGTTTGTTGATCTGTTCGATATCATTTTCCGTGTTTCCGAGCTTTGACAGCAAATACTCTAGTATATCGCAGTTTCCGTAGCTACAACATGTGCCTAGAAGTGCTGACAGTTCCAAAGCTGAATCAGGGACGGAACCGTCTTCCACGAGTTTTTTCACCGAAGCTAACGTTCCAGACTTAACAGCAGTTTTCACTAGCTCTCTCATTTCTTGTTCCCATGCGCGTTTATCATTTTTATGTTTATCCTTATATAGCTTGACATCCACATCGAACTTTGCATCCCTGTCTGGCTTCAACGGCGATTTAAGTACGTCCCTATTTATCTCCATGGTGTAGGAGGGAATTTCAGTATCCGGGAAGTACTCATCTATTTTCTTACGAAGCTCTTCATTTCTGGACTTGTCTACATCTACTCTCGCATTTTTGAGGCAATATTCCAGTATTTCCTTTCGCCAAAACTCGGAATTCGTTTTCCAGTTTTTCGAGCTGATTACGAAGACACCAAGCGGTGTGCGGTTTTCTGCGTTAGGAATGTTGAAATCTGCTCCTTTTTCCAACAAAACTTTGATGCATTCAAAGTCGTTTTTCCAGTTCGAATCATCTATCTTCTCGAACAACATATGTAGAGGGGTTCGATTTTGATAGGTCTCGTCAATGTCAATCATCAAATTATTTAATAACGCTCGAATATTGTTGGGATCTCGCGATGATGTTGCGAAGTGAATTGGAAACATGCCATTATCGTTTTGCTAAAAGAGAAACAATGTTAATGCTTGTGGGTTCTGCAAGTTTTATAATTCTTCAATACACGACGTGTAAATATTAACATCAACTCAGGTAATCATAACATTTTGATCTTTGAAAACAACGCGAATGCAAAAAATTGATTACTGAAATGATTACTAAGTGCAGCGAAAAATTGTCAGCATTTGTGAATTGCTAAAAACAGTCTTACCATTTGCCCATCGGCGTCGTTTTTCAGGCATTCCGAAATAAATTGAGCACTACCGCTTCGCTTACAAACTTCTTCGAAAACTGTAAATCCAGTGTGATCGTTCCGACCATTCGGGTTAGCTCCCTTATTCAGAGCGCACTGAAATTTTTTGAAGTTTCCCTCGTCCAAACTAGTTGCAAGCGCTTGCTAAAAAGATAGGAATAACGATAATACTTTCGAGAGTCCAGTGTTGATAAAAATCATTTCTTCGACACTCAAACTAGCTGAAAATCGAGGCATCCTGGAAAGGTAAACCAATTACCTGCAAGAATTTGAAATTTGACAGCAGCGTTTTAATCTGAACATTTTTTAGTTTCAACCCCGCCAACCTGCACGCATGGAATGGAGTAAAGTAAAGTGGAACGTTCCGAAATATTCAGTCCGCATCTTGCTGTGCGGATCTATTTGCTTTTTGCTGAAGGAAGTTTGTTTTTAACTTTATTAAGGAGATGTTTAGCCTCTTATATTATTTATTTTATTTATTTTATTTATGTTATTTATTTTATTTATTTTATTTATTTTATTTATTTTATTTATTTTATTTATTTTATTTATTTTATTTATTTTATTTATTTTATTTATTTTATTTATTTTATTTATTTTATTTATTTTATTTATTTTATTTAGTTTATTTATTTTATTTATTTTATTTATTTTATTTATTTTATTTATTTTATTTATTTTATTTATTTTATTTATTTTATTTATTTTATTTATTTTATTTATTTTATTTATTTTATTTATTTTATTTATTTTATTTATTTTATTTATTTTATTTATTTTATTTATTTTATTTATTTTATTTATTTTATTTATTTTATTTATTTTATTTATTTTATTTATTTTATTTATTTTATTTATTTTATTTATTTTATTTATTTTATTTATTTTATTTATTTTGTTTATTTTATTTATTTTATTTATTATATTTATTATATTTATTTTATTTATTTTATTTATTTTATTTATTTTATTTATTTTATTTATTTTATTTATTTTATTTATTTTATTTATTTTATTTATTTTATTTATTTTATTTATTTTATTTATTTTATTTATTTTATTTATTTTGTTTATTTTGTTTATTTTATTTATTTTATTTATTATATTTATTATATTTATTTTATTTATTTTATTTATTTTATTTATTTTATTTATTTTATTTATTTTATTTATTTTATTTATTTTATTTATTTTATTTATTTTATTTATTTTATTTATTTTATTTATTTTATTTATTTTATTTATTTTATTTATTTTATTTATTTTATTTATTTTATTTATTTTATTTATTTTATTTATTTTATTTATTTTATTTATTTTATTTATATTATTTTTTTTTTATTTTTTTTATTTTATTTTTTTTATTTATTTTATTTATTTTATTTATTTTATTTATTTTATTTATTTTATTTATTTTATTTATTTTATTTATTTTATTTATTTTATTTATTTTATTTATTTTATTTATTTTATTTATTTTATTTATTTTATTTATTTTATTTATTTTATTTATTTTATTTATTTTATTTATTTTATTTATTTTATTTATTTTATTTATTTTATTTATTTTATTTATTTTATTTATTTTATTTATTTTATTTATTTTATTTATTTTATTTATTTTATTTATTTTATTTATTTTATTTATTTTATTTATTTTATTTATTTTATTTATTTTATTTATTTTATTTATTTTATTTATTTTATTTATTTTATTTATTTTATTTATTTTATTTATTTTATTTATTTTATTTATTTTATTTATTTTATTTATTTTATTTATTTTATTTATTTTATTTATTTTATTTATTTTATTTATTTTATTTATTTTATTTATTTTATTTATTTTATTTATTTTATTTATTTTGTTTATTTTATTTATTTTATTTATTATATTTATTATATTTATTTTATTTATTTTATTTATTTTATTTATTTTATTTATTTTATTTATTTTATTTATTTTATTTATTTTATTTATTTTATTTATTTTATTTATTTTATTTATTTTATTTATTTTATTTATTTTATTTATTTTATTTATTTTATTTATTTTATTTATTTTATTTATTTTATTTATTATTATTTATTTTATTTATTATATTTATTATATTTATTTTATTTATTTTATTTATTTTATTTATTTTATTTATTTTATTTATTTTATTTATTTTATTTATTTTATTTATTTTATTTATTTTATTTATTTTATTTATTTTATTTATTTTATTTATTTTATTTATTTTATTTATTTTATTTATTTTATTTATTTTATTTATTTTATTTATTTTATTTATTTTATTTATTTTATTTATTTTATTTATTTTATTTATTTTATTTATTTTATTTATTTTATTTATTTTATTTATTTTATTTATTTTATTTATTTTATTTATTTTATTTATTTTATTTATTTTATTTATTTTATTTATTTTATTTATTTTATTTATTTTATTTATTTTATTTATTTTATTTATTTTATTTATTTTATTTATTTTATTTATTTTATTTATTTTATTTATTTTATTTATTTTATTTATTTTATTTATTTTATTTATTATTATTTATTTTATTTATTTTATTTATTTTATTTATTTTATTTATTTTATTTATTTTATTTATTTTATTTATTATTATTTATTTTATTTATTATATTTATTATATTTATTTTATTTATTTTATTTATTTTATTTATTTTATTTATTTTATTTATTTTATTTATTTTATTTATTTTATTTATTTTATTTATTTTATTTATTTTATTTATTTTATTTATTTTATTTATTTTATTTATTTTATTTATTTTATTTATTTTATTTATTTTATTTATTTTATTTATTTTATTTATTTTATTTATTTTATTTATTTTATTTATTTTATTTATTTTATTTATTTTATTTATTTTATTTATTTTATTTATTTTATTTATTTTATTTATTTTATTTATTTTATTTATTTTATTTATTTTATTTATTTTATTTATTTTATTTATTTTATTTATTTTATTTATTTTATTTATTTTATTTATTTTATTTATTTTATTTATTTTATTTATTTTATTTATTTTATTTATTTTATTTATTTTATTTATTTTATTTATTTTATTTATTTTATTTATTTTATTTATTTTATTTATTATTATTTATTTTATTTATTTTATTTATTTTATTTATTTTATTTATTTTATTTATTTTATTTATTTTATTTATTTTATTTATTTTATTTATTTTATTTATTTTATTTATTTTATTTATTTTATTTATTTTATTTATTTTATTTATTTTATTTATTTTATTTATTTTATTTATTTTATTTATTTTATTTATTTTATTTATTTTATTTATTTTATTTATTTTATTTATTTTATTTATTTTATTTATTTTATTTATTTTATTTATTTTATTTATTTTATTTATTTTATTTATTTTATTTATTTTATTTATTTTATTTATTTTATTTATTTTATTTATTTTATTTATTTTATTTATTTTATTTATTTTATTTATTTTATTTATTTTATTTATTTTATTTATTTTATTTATTTTATTTATTTTATTTATTTTATTTATTTTATTTATTTTATTTATTTTATTTATTTTATTTATTTTATTTATTTTATTTATTTTATTTATTTTATTTATTTTATTTATTTTATTTATTTTATTTATTTTATTTATTTTATTTATTTTATTTATTTTATTTATTTTATTTATTTTATTTATTTTATTTATTTTATTTATTTTATTTATTTTATTTATTTTATTTATTTTATTTATTTTATTTATTTTATTTATTTTATTTATTTTATTTATTTTATTTATTTTATTTATTTTATTTATTTTATTTATTTTATTTATTTTATTTATTTGATTTATTATATTTATTTTATTTATTTTATTTATTTTATTTATTTTATTTATTTTATTTATTTTATTTATTTTATTTATTTTATTTATTTTATTTATTTTATTTATTTTATTTATTTTATTTATTTTATTTATTTTATTTATTTTATTTATTTTATTTATTTTATTTATTTTATTTATTTTATTTATTTTATTTATTTTATTTATTTTATTTATTTTATTTATTTTATTTATTTTATTTATTTTATTTATTTTATTTATTTTTTTTTTATTTTTTTTTTTTATTTTTTTTAGTTATTTTATTTGTTTTATTTATTTTATTTATTTTATTTATTTTATTTATTCTATTTATTTTATTTATTTTATTTATTTTATTTATTTTATTTATTTTATTTATTTTATTTATTTTATTTATTTTATTTATTTTATTTATTTTATTTATTTTATTTATTTTATTTATTTTATTTATTTTATTTATTTTATTTATTTTATTTATTTTATTTATTTTATTTATTTTATTTATTTTATTTATTTTATTTATTTTATTTATTTTATTTATTTTATTTATTTTATTTATTTTATTTATTTTATTTATTTTATTTATTTTATTTATTTTATTTATTTTATTTATTTTATTTATTTTATTTATTTTATTTTTTTATTATTTTTATTTATATTATTTTTTTATTTTTTTTTTATTTATCTCCAATTAGGTCTAATCCCATACGGTACGTGTATTTGTTAATACCGGTTCCTATAGTACGGTCCCTATTAACCGAACTATAGGAATCTTTCTGTAGTCGACACCCTGTTACAGTCGAAATTCAGCTATGTTTTTGTGAAGAGCTTTGAGTGGGTTGGTTTATTTCCTTTAAATTCCGTTATAATTGCTTATCTTTTGACAGATACGCGTATTTCGTCTACTACTTGCAGACTTCATCAGTGCCAAGTACTCAGCTGAGTACTCAGTTGAGTACTTGGCACTGATGAAGTCTGCAAGTAGTAGACGAAATACGCGTATCTGGCAAAAAATAAGCAATTATAACGGAATTTAAAGGAAACCCCACTCAAAGCTCTTCATAAAGGGATTCCGTTAAGAGGTCCGACAAATTTAAAGGATTCAGTTGCTTTTTAATTGGGTCATCTTCCAACCAGCGGCGGCCCAACTAATGATCACCCAACAAGCGAATTTCCGCTGTAGTATATTATTGAATGGAGCAGCAAAATAATCTCGTAGTCCTACGTCAACAATGCGGTCATGCTTTGGACACAACCCTTAACTTTGTCCAACTAGCCTAATGCGAATACGAATAACTGTGAGCCACTCTAAGGCACACCCTTGCTCTAGATTTACTATTATTATTCATACCTGTGGACCAACACAACACGATAGATACATGTTATTCGTCCTCATCAACTATGCAGCCCAAACACACTGCAACTTGGTTGTAAACTTGATTCTTCAACTGGCAGTGGGATCTCCTTGTTATCTATTCGTCAACCGAGCAAAAACTTCGCCACACACAGTCCAATCTGCTATTCGACTTGTACACTGAAAAAAAGGTTTTCACATAGTTTCTATTAGTAACGGATATAATATTTTTTTTCCAATAATAAAACTAATGGTTTTTATCTGTAGATCACACAACATAATAAATTCTATGTGGCTTACTGTATAGATGGAAAATTATTGCTTCATGCTGAATATATGATAATGAGGATTTAGACTCTGGGATCGACAATATTGAAAATAATCATTTTGCCCAATATGAAATTGATTATTTTGCTTTTGATGGTCGCTTCTGATTTTGTCAGTTTTGGATTGGATAATCCAGCACTGGTGAATATCAATAAATGCCTCTTCAGTCCGCATCGTGCTCTCTAACCATGCGGATCTGTTTGCTTTTTGCTGAAGGAAGTGTTACTACTACCTAAAGCTACGACAAATTTGAACAGCACATTTCAGTGCTCAATATACCTGCAAATTTTCTACCTTGTTTGACTCTTATTCCTCTAACCGAGGTAATCCTTCTTGGATATCGATTTGGAAAATTCCTTTTCGATCCTTCAGATTCTTATAGTAATCTGCTTGGAAGTCGATTTGGATAAAAAAAATACTGCCGCCATGGTGCCTAAGGGCAAACTCTTGATCCCCCTACTGATGAAATTGATTTGAGCAATCAATTTGATTTGCTCACGGATGATGAGAATGATCCATCATCCAGGAAAAATTCTAGTAAACTTTCCCGGCCAAACCACTTCCGGTTTCCATGCTCTTCGCATGGAACTTTTGAACTTCGTGAAACTTAAGTTTTCAATGCAAATTGGACGTCGGGGTTTATGCCGTGTTTTGGCTGAAACCTTGGACGGATTCAAATGTCTTCTCAAGTATCTTACTGAGAAGCAACATATTTTTTTTTTTACTTACGACACCAACGTGTGTTCAAGGTTGTCATGAAAGGACTGCCCAGTGGTGAATCCCTGGATTAGATCAAAAATGAACTGGCAAAATTACTTGGAGTTGTGCCACTCAAAATGAAAATGAAATCTCGTCTCTGCGATTCACGCAACGGGATTTGTGCTGATTTATATTTAGTTCACTTTAAGTTTAGTGAACTAAATTACCTTAAGGTCTTAGAAAAAGTTAGCCTTATGCCCCATGTCCGAGTGAAGTGGGAACACTTTAGGAAGACTGGAGGAAATTTCCAAACCCTAAAAAAATGCCAGGGATGGGGTCACGGAACAAAAAATTGCTACATGCCAGCTAAATGCATGAATTGTGGTGATGCCTCTCACGCAAAGGACGACTGTCCTGTGAAAGAAGATCCTAAGAAATTTAAACGTTCAAATTGTGGTGAAAACCACAAATCCAATTTTTGGAATTCTAAGACTCGCAAAGCGATTCTACAATCTCGTTCTACGCGCCAGGTAGGAAACGCGTCAGCGAGGAACAAATTCTACATTCGTACCCGTAGGTACAAATATAAGCCCTGGTTTTCATCTATACCTGCTCCCCTCGTTGCTAACAATGTTCAGTGAGTAAGTGGAGCTACCTATGCTGATATTGCAGTGGGTAGAAATCAGAATACTAACGGACGTAATTCTAACGGAAATTTTGAAAATTTTGACTTAGGAAGCATTACTGCTCCTAAAATTAAATTTTTAAAGAAATTATGCATTGAAATGATTACTGATATGCTTAAATCTAACTCTATATTTGATGCTATTCAAACTGGAGTAAAATTTGCGAACAATATCGTCATGACTTTGAAATTCAGTAATGAATTTTAAATCATTAAATATTTTAAATTGGAATGCTCGATTTCTTAAAGATAATGAAGTCGAGCTATTAAACTTTTTAAAAGTTCATGACGTCCATATTTCCGTTATAACTGAAGCGTTCCTTAAACCTGACCATAATGTTAAGAGGGACGCAAATTATTTCATTTATAGAAATGATCGTCTTGATGGACCCTGTGGTGGCGTTGCCATCATTGTTCATAGACGAATCAAACATACAATTCTTTCTTCATTTGAAACCAAAGTTTTTGAAACTTTGGGAGTTTCTGTTGAAACAAAATTTGGACAACTTACGTTTATAGCTGCCTATTTGCCATTCCAATGCGTAGGCCAGCAAAAGAATTTTCTCAAGGGTGACCTCCAGAAACTTACCCGTCATAGGTCTAAATTCTTCATTATTGGTGATTTTAATGCAAAACACCGCTCATGGAATAATGCTCAAAGCAATTCCAATGGTAATATTCTGTTTGATGATTGTTCTGCAGGTTATTACACTATTCAATATCCAAACAGCCCAACATGCTTTTCTTCTGCAAGAAATCCCTCCACTATTGATTTGCTCTTAACTGATTCATGTCAACTTTGTAGCCAATTGGTTACCCATGCTGACTTTGGTTTTAATCACCTTCCAGTAACTTTTGAAATATCCCAAGAAATGATTTCTAATCCCAACAGCTCTACTTTCAATTACCATATTGGGAGCAATATCGAACATTTATGGAATATAACTTCGATCCAAACATTCCTTTGCAAACCAAAGATCAAATTAATTATGCTCTTGAATCCATGACTACTTCTCTAGTTGAAGCAAGAGCTGCCTCAGTACCAAAATGCGAGGTTAAAATCGATTCAATTATAATAGACGAAGATCTTCAGCTCTTGATCCGCCTTAAAAATGTCCGTAGGAGGCAACATCAGAGAACACGCGATCCAGCCATGAAAGTTGTCTGGCGGGATTTGCAAAAACAAATTAAAAAGCGATTCTCTGCCCTGAGGAACAAAACTTTTGAAAATAGTGCTTCTAAATTAGACCCGAGTTCCAAACTCTTTTGGAAACTAACAAAAAATTTGAAAAAAAAAACCTCAAAAGCCTATTCCAGCGCTTAAAGAAGGTGGTAAAATTTTGATCACAAATTTGGAAAAAGCTCAGAAACTTGCTAAACAATTCGAGAGTTTCCATAATTTCAGTTTGGGTCTTACTAGTCCTATTGAGAATCAGGTTGCTCGGGATTATCTGAATATTTTCTCTCGGGAAAATATTTTTGATGATTTTTGGGATGGACGAAGTAAGATCTATAACTAAAAAGTTTCATATTATGAAAGCTCCAGGTGATGATGGAGTTTTCTATATCCTCATCAAAAAACTCCCAGAGAGTACCTTGTCTTTCTTGGTTATTTAACAGATGTTTCCATTTAGCACATTCCATCCTGATAAATGGAAAAATGCTAAAGTTGTTCCAATTTTGAAGACGGATAAAAATCCAGCTGAAGCATCTAGCTAACGTCCAATAAGTTTGCTTTCTTCAATAAGTAAACTTTTTGATAATTTTAAATAAAATGATGCTTCACATCAATACGAACTCATTTTTTGCAGATAAGCAGTTTGGATTTCGCCATGGGCATTCAACTACTCATCAACTCTTAAGAGTTACCAATTTAATTCGTTCAAACAAATCTGAAGGCTGCTCAACTGGTGTTGCTCTTCTAGACATAGAAAAAAGCATTCGACAGTGTTTGGCATGAAGGTTTGATTGCTAAATTGAAAAAGTTAAATTTTCCACTCTAGTTCAAAATGAGTTAACTGACAGAACTCTGCAGGTAAATTATCAAAATTCCAAATCTGATCGACTACCTGTTAGAGCAGGAGTTCCTCAGGGTGGCATTCTTGGGTCTATATTGTATAACATTTTCACTTCGGACCTCCCAGATTTGCCACAGGGTTGCCACAAATCTTTGTTCGCTGATGACACAGGCATTTCCGCTAAAGGAAGAAGTCTTCGTGTTATTTGCAGCAGACTGCAGAAAAGTTTAGATATTTTCTCTTCTTATTTACAAAAATGGAAGATTTCTCCACAACGCTTCCAAAACTCAACTTATAATATTTCCACATAAGCCTAGAGCTTCCTTTTTGAAACGTAGTAGTAGTCACATAGTCACTATGAACGGAGTTCCAATTTCCTGGTCAAACCAAGTGAAATATCTTGGATTAGTACTTGACCAAAAATTAACTTTTAAGGATCACATTGAGGGCATTCAAGCCAAATATAACAAATATATCAAATGTTTGTATCCTCTTATAAACAGGAAATCCAAACTTTGCCTGACGAATAAACTTCTAATATTTAAACAAGTTTTTAGACCGGCCATGCTTTACGCTGTGCCAATATGGTCTGAAGATGATTTTAAAGTTGCCTCCCTGGCAACCCAAGGTACATAGAATATCGAATGTTCAGACTTTAGAACAAACGCACTCAAAGCTCTTCACAAGCTAATCAAATTAATCAAAACGCTTCGGTTTTCCTTCAACTGATTTGCTGCAAGTTTTGTCTTGCAACCACTTCACACACGATACGATCGAGCATCAACCCAACCGGTAGTCAAACAGATTATGTAGGGGGTCCATTTGCTCCAAAATGTTCACACTTGACGGTTTGTGATACGCTTTTGCACTCTAGGAAGCTTAAGTATTTTAGTAGGTTAGAATGAGTAATTGAAAATGTATTACCTTAAACCTAGCAAACTAATTATTCACTGAAGCCTGAAGTCACTGTAAACTATTCACGATAAAGCAACTATCTGGCTCCCTATCCGGACGACTGCAAGTAAGCGAATAATTCGCAAGAGCAATTTAACAGTTTGATATAAAGCATAAGACTCAACTTGGATAAACGAAAGCGTGTGGAAAAGGCTAAGTTAGCGCTTCACGAAAACTATGAATTGACACTCTCACAATATGATCCGTTAGATTGAACGGTACACGCATTCCGATAATATTATTCTTATCTTATCAAGGAGTAAAGCCTAATGTAATTCTGGAGCCGAGCAGCTGAAAAGAAAACGGAAAAGTACTGCTGATTGCATCTAAAGCTGGACTCCCCTAAAAAAGAAAAAATGGTGATGAAAGTGCATGTTTCCGTTAAACCGTGTTGATGTCTTCGGAGCACTTATTGCTTGAATCATAAGGAGTAAGTGCACCGAAGACATCAAGGCGATCAGACGGAAACTCGCACTTTTATCACACTTTTCAATAAGTGAAAACGCCCTTATGTGTCCAGTTTGGTGTGAAATGCGCAATATGTTTTGGGGGATTATTCCCAACGGAAAATGTTAGAGCAACCGTACAGCCAACCAGGGATGTATGATTCGCTTACAATTAAGTGGGATTCATCATCAAAGGATGTTAGTGAAGACCGCATGAACCGAGGATGCGATATACCTAGCTGCGATGGAATGCAAGAAAATTGGAGACCGAAAAATGTAGAGTGTATAAGTGCGGTAAATCAGTTATGTCGAAAAAAATAGGAAGCAGATTGCCGACTGCACTCGAACCATGAACGTTGCAATTTTCAGACCTGTGCTTTCTCTACTGCTCTCTCCATGCTCCTGAATATGGATAGCCTAAAAGCAAACATGAAGCTTTGACTATATGTTCAGTATTACTTCTGCGTGGGGGGAGGGACACCCCTCACCATCCCTCTACAAAGGGGGAGTTTGGTAAAGAGAGATGAAAAAAACCGATTTGTACCTTCCTTAAAAGTTGTCCTAGCTCGCTATCTACTATCTATATGCAATTTTCACACTGCCGTACTCTAACGGAACTATCAACTCTAGACTTCCATTTCCTCCATCTATCGTATAAAAATTACCACTTTAGTCTGTTATTTGAAATTACCATCTTCAACTATGTAAAACATGGAGCGCTCATTTTCTTGCATACTCGACTTCATATGCTTTTTCTGCTGGAGAGATTCGAGGCAAGTGTGTGCGTCGTTCTACAATGTTCTACAATGTGCGTCGTTCTACAAGCTTACTGGTATAGTCGAAAGCGTAGATAGAACACGAAATAAAAAAGACAAAAAACCATTACATCGCCTGCATGGTCAATTTCTAACATTCGTTGCGATGTTCATGAACAGAGGATGATAGGAAACGGAACTAACATTCATTGTAATAGATTTTTGGTTTGCGTGTACCAATGAGTAAATAAGGCACATTTACCATTATGTGGGATCCGCACCTTGGGAAGTAGTGAGTTCATAAATTTAGCAACCCGGTAGCAACGCATCAGACCGTTGCTATTTTGAATAAATGTCAAAAGTTTGTTTTGCCGGTGTGGAAAACGGTAACCTAAATTATGACTCTGATAGCAACGACCGGTGTGGAGAGGAGTGATTAAGCCAAAATGGAAACGCTGTGCGTAAGTAAAATAGTGCCGCAAATGACAAATTGACATGTATACACGCAGAGAAATGGCTTTTAAATTCAAAAATAAACCGCTTTGAATTCAACAAAAATTATTATAGAATCAGGGCCTAATAGTAATTTTCTTTGAATCAACAATATTTGTTATTAGTTTCAAAGCAAATGTTTGTTGATTTTACAATCAAGCTTCCATATGACTGTGAGTAGATTCAATAACATTTTTATTTGAATCTATCATATGAATTTGTGAAACAAAGCAATTATTTTTATTTCAATGATGCGCTTCTTTTTTGAAACAAAAAAAAATCTTTTTGATTAAAAAAAATGGTTTTTTGTTTTTAAGAAACCTTTTGTTGATTCTAATAACTTGATTTACCGTAATATTTAAATTTTTATTGGCCCTATTATGTAAGTCGAGTCGAGCGTCACTTCTGCTTACTGGTCTATTTTGGTTTTACAGAAGTAATAACAAAATAGACCAGCGACCAGAAGTGTCACTCGACTCGATTTACATAGTAGGGCCCTATTGTTTAACTAAAACTTTCATGATACTTTTTGGTTTTCAAACAATATTTATTATATTTACATAATTACAGCATCTAAATAACAATCTTTCTTCTATTTTATGCAGATTGATTGTACACATTTCAAGAATGTTAATGTTGGTGATAACTGTTCTTTCAGTTGTTTTGTTAACTTCAAATGACTGCAAATGATCGTGAAATTTACGGGACAGAACCCTGAAACAAATCAATATTAGTTGCTCATCGTTATCTAATATTATTTTGTCTAACTCATAAATGCTGATGAGATTACGCTGCCTAATGTAAAAATACACATTCTTCATGAAAATCATCCCTTGCTTTTTAAATCTATCCACATATCGTATAGCATCATCATTAATCGTATCGTAAGTAGTTAAGAGGTGTTTATATTCTTCAAATAGTGGTGACATAGTTATTTTCGAATCCCGTAAATCTATTTCTGGTTCCAAAAAGCTACCATTTAACACGCTGGACGCAAATTTGAATCCGGCCTTAATTGCTAGAGATTTACACAAATTTATCTTGTTGTTAGTAGCTCTACTATACTGTTTTGAATCTCGATGTTTTGCTTCTCCTCGCATAGCCCATTGATGCCTAGGAGCACCTGATTGCATAACAAATGTAGCATAATGTAATAAATTATGATGTTTGGGCTTTAACGTGTCATTAAACAATGTCAAATACTGTGAGTGATGAACATCTACTAACTTTTTCAAAATCTCCAGGTATTCAATTGATATTTCACGCAGCATGAGAATGTGACAGATTTGAAGCAACAAACAAAAATGTTTCCAAACCTCGTCCTCTTCTGGTACTAACATTCCTATGATGAGTGGAAGGAAGTTAACTAACGTTTTAATTTCACTTGCAGTCATTTTGATTTTGCTTTTAGAGATATTTATGTCTTTAATATCGCTTGGAATATTGGACGAATTAAGGTTTCCGAACACAAATGTATTTTTTCTAAAATTCAGTTCGTCAAGTGGGAATGTGTTTTTAACGTTAATAAAATAGTTCAAATAATGCCCTAACCCATAAATGCACACGCCTTCCCAAAGATCATGCATCAAATCAAAGTAAACGTTGAAGGTAACATGAAAGGAAGGAATCTCATTAAAAATGCTCTTCTTTTTCACACCAGTAAGTGATACATCGTCCAAGTTTAAATCTTCATCGTAGCTTTTTACAGTTCTGAATGTTTCGGTGTATTCGGTAGTATCCTTTTCTCTCTGGTTTCGGTTTCTTTTGCACAAACGACAATAATAATTGGCTCGAACGGATTCAACTAGATCTAAGATACCAGAAAGTCCTAAGTTATCACCGGTAATGAATCCTAACATGAAATGGATAACTATTTTCTCTCCTTTGAAGTTAATCTCTAATCCGTTTGTCTCTAATTCAATTAGTATATCTACTAGATTACGAAAAAGAAAATTGTTATCGAATTCCTTTCTATCCGCTGACAATATAAATCCAGCTACATGAATATTTGACAGTTTTGTCAGAATGTGAGCAGGCAAACAGGGAACATAATAGTAAATCCCACAAATAGAAGTTTTAGCCGCATGCGGTGAAACGGTATCGCCAGTTGTAAAATCGTCGAAAAACAAGTTCAAAGGCACTATCAACTTATTGTCAGAGTACATTGTGCGCTGCTTCCACAGGTTACCGTCAACCATGGTTCTGATACATCCATCACTCGAAGGCGTTAAGCTCTTTAATATAGTATCCATAACACCATCTGATTCCATGTACTTCCGTAGTTGAAAATTCAAAGGCATTAGAATAGCTAAAAATGTAAATATATTATGTTAATTTAATTACCAAACATGTAGTCAACTATATTACATTATTATTTTACCTGTAATGGGGTCGTTACTCATTTGCTGCGCATTCCGTACAATACCCGGACGTAATTCGTTACTGAGTACAAATTCTCTCGGTTCTGCATACAACTCATTCGCCTTCAGTTGTTCAACGAATTTGTACTCTGTATCGCTGTTATGCATATTTGCAAATATTTCATCGAACATTATTTTCCCTTCTGCCGTAATACAACCTGAAGACTCCATTAATTTAACTATGTTACTAAGCGGATTTAAAAACATGTTTTGAATGTCTTGTTGTACATCGAAAACAACTTTCCTTGGAAGAGTGTTTGCACTTAAATATTTCAGATTAAAATGGATTGAAGCGTTTTCCATTCGTTTGACCATCAGATTTAGATTGGTTGTATACATCGAGCATTGTGTTTCATCTGGTGGGGGCGTATCCTCCATGTCACTTTCAATTTTTTCGACTGTGTTGTGTTTTGGTGTGGGCGTTTCGGCATATGCAAAAGAACCTTCGATATTATGCTGTTGTGCTGTGCTCTCATTTGTCGTGTTACTGGTTTCCTCAAAGTGTTTGTTCAAGTGCCGATAGAATGAAGATTTAACACTATATTTCCTAGTGCAATCACCGATGTTGCATTCGTATACGTCCAGGTTACCATGATATTTATTTATATGGTCGTGGAAGCGATGAATCGATTGCGATGTCCAGTTGCATCGTCGTGCTACACATCGAATCATTTTTATTACTGTTGTTGTTGTTCTTGTTGTCGAACACTGTTACGCAGTGAAGTACACAATGCTACGACATTCGTTTGTTCACGGGGAATCTCAAAATCGAACAACAGGTTTGCCAATAAGTTCCAAACTGATGATGACTGTCGTGGGAAGGAAATACCATACGACTTATAGAGTTTCAAGCACACGTCAAGCGCTTTTTGAAAGCTCGGTAGCTTGTATGAGATAACGTTGTTCCAAACTGAAAATGATGTAGGATTTTTCGGATCTTCCCCGTGAACCACAATGAATGGAGTTAGATCGACACTTCTCGTCTGTAATGTTTTGAATATTTTGGCAAGTGTAGTTTGAAGCACTGCCAAATCCTTGATCAAAACTGCGACGCTCTCTCGGGATTCAATTATGGACGGTTTCCAACGATTCTTTCCCGGTGTCCTGAGAATAGGGCTTGGCAAGATGTGATTTAGCAGCCAGATGGTTATGAGCCCCCGTCCATCTACGAAAATACATGAGAACAATGTAGATTAGTATTTAACTTAAATTTCAACTTACCATTAGAGATGTCATCTGCTTTCAGAAAACTTAGTAAGCTTTTTCCGACCGTATCCGTTACTTCAACTTCCAAAATTCGGAAAAACTTCGCTCACAAATGACTCCCATCGATCGAAAAGAAGTTTTTCTTTTTCCGGAAAACGTTGTTGAAAATCGATTTGGACTAATTGATAAGCTTGGTGGTGTCTCAACACAGGATACTCAGCCAAAATAGAAGCAGTGTTTCGTTTCTGGTTGTCCAATAATTCAAGCAATCTTGGCTTTGTTGTTTGCTTCCACTTGTTCTTTACTTCATCCCAGTCGTCCTGATTATGGATAATCCATTTTTTGGTCCGTTGATATTCCGTTACTGAAGAGAATTTTTGTTATTGTCTAACATAGTTAACATATATGAAACTTACAATCGTTTTGGGTGATGTCGCTCGTTGATGCAGGATTTTCTAATGCTGTAACAACGGCTTGACTCGTTCCTTGAACAATACTCTCCACTTTATCTTCTCTGTAATTGATGTTGCGGTCACGTAGGGTTCCTTTTGCTTGTTTTCTCAGTTTAACTCTCCGCCCAGAGCCATCGGTCGTCCATGCAGGTTGATACCAACTCTCCTGTAGAGAAAGTAAACAAAGACTTTGATTAGTGTGAGTTGTTGTTGATACATTAATCAAACTTGGATTTCGTATATGCAGAGAGCTAATAAGATTGCAGCTGAAAGCTGGATTAACAATAGAAAAGGGCCCATCAGCATTTGTAAACAAACCGTTCTTAAGCCCTTGCCTGACAAAGCGAAGGCCGCCCACGCAAACCAACAACATCATCGTGTAGAGGAATCTTTCCCCTACCCGATTATGGTGTTGATATTAAGAACGGTCCAAGTGATGTTTTATTAAATAATTACTTATAATTAGTGCATAGCTGAAAAAAAAGCAAAATAAGTAAAATCTTACCTGTGGTTCACTTGGAAACAGTAAACACAACTCAACTGCTCTGTCTTGCAATTCGGAGGCAGTTAGCTTTGAAAAACGGTCTTTAAAACCGTCTACCACGATTTGTGTTATGATGCGCTTGTCAGATCTTGTCAGAAGTTTGTTCGTTTGATATTTTGTTAGAATTGCCTTGCCTCTTGCAGATGTTTGCAGCAAATAAGTTGCTGTACAGTCAGCTCTTGTTACGTCTGGTTCATGAATGGCGAGAAGCGTAGGTGGAAAAGGCGACGGCGCTGATTCAGCCAACGGCGGAAGATGCTGGTTAAAAGGAATAAGACATTGCTGATTTGATTCTTTTAATAAATTACGGTTTACTCACCAGGCTTTTTCTCCATGCATTGATTCCGTGGATGCATTTAGTTCTTTCCGCTAAAAATGGCTGCTGGATTAGTTCCTCCACTTCCTTCCGTTCGATAAACTTCAGAATATCGACAGTGTATCGGTTTGCTGGAATAATCACAAATATTAGAATCTTCATAGTACATATAATATCAATTTTCTTACCAATGAAAGCACAAACTACAGCATCGCACAACTCAAACGATTTCAATAATTTTAACACTTCCAATTCATCCACACCTAGCGTTTCCACTTCCAACTCTTCAATGACGACTTCTTCCGACGAGTCCATTTTTCCGTTTGCGTGATTTAATAAAATGGCGGAGATCATATCATTTTCAAAGGCATATTTTTTGAATCTAAAACCAAGATCTTTGTTTCTAATGTAAATATTTTAGAACCAATTCTGCCCTGTATTAGAATCAAATAAACATATTTATTGATTTGACAAAAATTTTGCATTTGAATCAAAGCGTTAATATTTTTGATTCTAATATGCCGTATTTTTCTGCGTGTACGTCATTCGAACAGTTTTCAACAAATCTTTCCCGTTGTATTACACACGAAGTGACAGACGACTAACTGGTGAAGGAATCAATTAAAATAATGTGGTTCGCTGTAAAAGAATTTTCTTAGAAGCTTGTGCCGTCAGCCACTAGATGGGCGAGTATTTTTGTTTTAATTTGAACAAAGTTGATTTAGTGTGCAATGATCTTCGACAGTGTTTAAAGAGTGTATCATTTTGTAATTTTTATTATGCATTTCAGTTTTGAGTAGTGTGAACGAGATAGAACCAAAACATTCAAGTACTTTTGATGAAAATGCTAGTACAATCCAGTAGCAGTGTTGCCATGTGTTACACTGAAAAATTGCAACAGCAGGTTCGTCACCAAAGTTTTCGAGCTGCTCCCTCCGTCTGTCACTTCGTTTGTGGTTGTACTTTTTTCTTACCATATAATTTTCAACAAAAGCACCGTTTTGACAGGCAAGCGAAAGCAAAAAACAATCAACATCCTTCCTCTTATAATTAGTTATGTACGATTTCTCGATTTTTTCTCGGATTTTCCAGTGGAAAGTTATCATCTGGATCGGTTGTCACTTCACGGTGAAAACTTATCCCATTGTGATTCCCTTATGATTTGTACGGCAATCACGGCTCTTATTCTGAGTATCACTTCCTTATCACAGTGTAGTGACACCCGTAATAAGGCCCAGAATACCAGCAAAACACAACGCTTGGGAAGATGTATTCATCATCACGGATTCGTCGGGAGGAGGTCAGTAGCTTGTCCCGGAGGAAGTACCTGTGTTTTGGGTGACGATGCCAGTGTTGATGCTTCTGCTGACGTTCGGAATGTCCGTTGAATATTCGGATTGGACTGAATGGCCCTTATTATCGATGTCAATTCTCGTTGAAGTGACAACCTATCACTCACGGTGGAGTGATGTCCATTTGATTTACACGTCAATCACTTCACCGTGAAAACGAAGTGAAGTGACACTCGTAATAAACTAATTCACTTCGTTTCCACCGTGAAGTGATATTCGTAATAAGAACCTTCACTTCGGCCCTTATTAGGTTTTGCACCGTCGGGGTTAACCTCAATCAGATGACAGTTCAGTGGTACTGTTTACGTGGACTTAGTTGATTTTTTGTTGGGTAGATTTATTCGATAATTTTTTAGACTGCAGTTAGATGTAAACCGTACTTCTGCATTGTCCACGAGCAACATCCTTGCACCACACTGTTCCTCGACAATTTTCAAATTAAAATTCGGAAATTTTAAAATATATTTTTTTCGAAAAAACGACTAAGTGCTTGTAAACAGTACCACTGAACTGTCAAAAAGGTTCAGCCGTTTAACACTGAGTTCATTTGTGACGTCACACTGCAGAACCTAATTACGGGTGTCACTTCCCGGTGAATCTTTTCCGTCCGTTTGCTAATGCTCAGGCTTCCGGGGGTTAACTTCCGCTCGAGGTGAACTTGCCAACATTCACTCTTCCGGTATTCAAGGGCGATCGGAAACTTTGGACTTCCTTTAAGAACCTGTTTGTATGCTGCATTTAAAGATTTCGTGAAGCTGCAGCTGGTGGATTGTGGAAGTGTGTTCTACGATAAGAAGAAGTATACCGTCGCGGCACTTGTCAAAGAGTTTGTGGACCAGCCGCCGGTTGCTGCGCCTAGTCTCGGTGGGCTCCGCAAACTTCCCAAGTAACCAAAAGTTCTGATAAAAGGCTATTTATGGCTTAAGCACCTTGGTTAAAGGTGGTCTATAGAATTCTAAGCAGCCTCATTTTTAAGTCGTTATAAGAACTTGAAAGTTCCGGTACCATAATTGAACCATTCTAAGCAGCCTCTGGCGGAACTTGAACGGAACTTTTAGAAAATAAATTAAAAAAAGGTTTTTGTCCTCTACACCAATTCTATATTTAGTTCGCACTTTTATGAAAGTTATTTCTAAAGGCAGGTATTAATGTGTATTGATTTATCAGCATCAGTATTAGTGTAATGGAGCTGTTGAAGAATTAAACCCAGGCCTTCTGCCTTAGAGTCTCAGCACGAACCACTACGTCATCTGAAATATATTAAAGTGAGCTGTTGTCCCACCTATTGTTGGAGTTTTCTGAGTCTGCTGACTGACTTGAGTACGAAACACAACACCTTGATGAATTTAAATTGGTGTTTGCCCACATGGTATTCCATCACACTTGTGGCGCAGTGGTTAGCAATCGTTGATCACATGCGGAATACACGGGTTCGAATCCAGGAAATTACTTTTTAATTTTTTTAATTTTTGGATAGAATGTTGCATAAATATAAGAATTATGATTTATTCGGGCCACTGATTATTTCATATTTACGTACATTAAATTTTGTTACAAAAAAAGATTTGTGCTGATTGCTTCATGTGGCTTGAAAGTTCTGTCGGAACTTTATTTGAACTTTATGGAACTTGAAAGTTCTGTCGGAACTTTATTTGAACTTTATGGAACTTGAAAGTTCTATCGGAACTTTATTTGAACTTTGTGGAACTTGGAAGTGTTGAATGCGGAACTTTTGGTTACTTGGGTTGTGTCAAACTCGGATGAAGTTGTGTGGCAGTTCAAGGCTCTCGGTGAACCGTACGAATCTCGTGAACCCTGGTTAATTCATCTGTTATTGGAAAAACTCGACCGTGAACCCGTTCGTTGTGGGCTCAGAAGCTAGACAATTTGGACAATCCTAGCTTCCAAGAGTTTGTCACGTTCCTCGAGCGAAGATGCGATGCCTTGGAAACGTGCGCGTCCTTTTCCTAGAAGGGAACTGATACGACCACGAAGAAGGAACAAGATCGGGGAGCGGACCAAAACACGAACAATACCCAAGCAACACATATCCAACAAAACAGGTTGCTGCAACTTGATTGTGACTGAAATAAGGTGCATACAAGTAACCGCATCTGTTAAGTGACAAGTGTGCTACTAGGGTACCTCGATAAGCAAGATCATCGCAAGTGTTCACGCAAGCACTCAGCACCCGTGTTCTAAGGCTTTGAACCATTTGGTGGATTATTTTAACTTTTGGTTAAAATTTGACAGATGGAAAGTTATCGATGAACCCTGCTATCCGAGCATGGTTATTTCTGACAAACAAGAAGTTAAATTTTGAAAACCGTGGGTTGAAAACCGGTCGATCGACAGCACGGGGATTTTCGAACATAGAAAATAAGTTTCGAAATGTCACTTTTAACCACGAGTTAAATTTAACTCGGCAAATGGTTCACAGCCTAAGTGCTCAGAAGCTCATACAATATACAGTCAACTTTCGCTCGTCGCGCTAAACCTGTAGCCTACTTAGTGAAAGACTTTCGTTAGTTGGGCTGAGCTGTCAAGTTGAAAATTGGTTGAAGGATACACCGATTGTATACTATCATCACAATACTTTAGCAACTATCTAAATTGTTCATATATGAGCCCCTCGAAAAAGAAATAGCACTGTCAAAAATGACGTTTGACTTCGATTTAGGTGGGCTACAGCCCAACTAATGTCGTTTTCGTTTTTGCGGTGTAGCACTGGTGTAGTGTAAGCAGGAATAAGCGCGAGTCTTTGACAGCTCAACATCATTTGTTTGTAAACAAAGGTGCATCCTATATCTACATCCTAAAATATTTCGGTGTACGGCAGTGTAGCACCGGTGTAGCTACACCGCAAAAACGAAAACGACATAACGGGAGCCCAACTAAAACGTAACCCACACTCAAAAAATATTGAAATTCAAATATTTTAAAAGTTACGCTAAATCGCAACTCTCCGTACCGACGCAAAGGTCGGTATAAAGGGAGAGAATGCAAACTTAGTATAAAAATTGTTTATGCGTGCCATAGTATAAAATCGAAATATACTTTCAATGCATAGATACGGTTTATTCGAGAGAACGTATTTTTCGCTTCTTTATTTTATTTATGGAAAATATTATTGTTTTCAAATAAAAATAAAAATTGTCTCAGGAAGCCTTTTTAATTAGTTTATTTTTTATGAATATTATTTAAAAAAAAATACTTACAATTTCGATGCTGCCCAGCAGATCACAGGCGCAGTAGAAACATAGAGGTAACTCTAAGACCACTGGGTCCCGAAGAAAATCATTATTATTTTTGGCTCACTCAGTACCAGAACAACGGTCCCAAGCAGTCCCAAGCTATTTCACTCACCCCTGCATGTTCTGCATGAATCCACACTCCCCTGATGTTATCTGTCAAACTTTCATAGCGAATCAAAACAAACATAGTGTAGTAATAGAATTTCAACTAGAATAGGGTACGTTAATCGTTTGCTTGGGACCAATAGGCTACTAAAGTGGTGAGCCAATTTAAAATTGTTAGTTTCGTATTGATTGTTGGTAGAAATCCGCCGGGACAAAGCTCTTCATCAGCACGAAGCTCCGAAGGGAATCCAGATGTTCTTTTTCTGTAATTTTAGTAAACACTGATCGAATTCCACTCCGTTATTCGGACTTAGTATAATCATAGAGGTAACTCTAAGACTAGAAGGTCCCGGAATAACGTGCTCAACTTTTTGGCTCAGCTCTGGTACTATCTTCGGTCCCAAGCTAATCGATTCACCCCTCGAAACATAGGAAAAACCAATCACCCCTCATTTTATCTGTCAAACTTTCATAGCGAATCAAAACAAACATTGCGTAGTACTAGAATTTCGACTAGAATGGGATACGTTAATCGTTTGCTTGGGACCAATAGGCTAGTCAAGTAGTGAGCCAATTTAAAATCGTTAGTTTCGTATTGATTGTTGGTATAATTTTGACGAAAATTTTAATCGAACCAATGTATACATTTTGAAAAACCATAAAATGCATAAAATTTAGTCTATATTCGTTTTGTAATATTTTTGAGTGCACCTAAACATAACGAGCGAAATTTGACTGTATACCAATTTGCCAGCATCATAAAAATGCCAGTTAGTGAACGACGGAAGTTCACCCAGCGAGCCAAGCTCTGTTTTAATTGCCTCAAAACAACTCACATTGTGAAGAACTGCACGTCTACAGTTGTATGCAAACAATGCAAGCAAAAGCATAATTCGCTGTTCTGCTCAAATGACGACAGCTCTCTTCCTGATTCCAGCCAACTCCGTAAAGAAGAAGCAATTAACAACAACATCAAAGTACAGAAGCAAGCGAATTCTGTGACATCGCCGGATCTCAAAACCAGCTGTTCAGTGAACTTCCTGAGTTTGATACCTACGGCTGTCATCAAGGTGCTGGAAAAAAACAACGTTTTCCATGAAATACGGACAATGATGGACTCTGCCTGTATGAACTCGCTGATCAGCAAACGAGCCTTCCAACGTCTTGGGCCTGGAAAGGTGCAGGCAGCCCCTGAGGGAAAAGGTAAGTTGCATGCTACCTTCTTAATGTTATAGATAAGAAGAAGTATACCGTCGCGGTACTTGTCAAAGAGTTTGTGGACCAGCCGCCGGTTGCTGCGCCTAGTCTCGGTGGGCTCCGCAAACTTGTGTCAAACTCGGATGAAGTTGTGCGGCAGTTCAAGGCTCTCGGTGAACCGTACGAATCTCGTGAACCCTGGTTAATTCATCTGTTATTGGAAAAACTCGACCGTGAAACCCGTTCGTTGTGGGCTCAGAAGCTAGACGATTTGGACAATCCTAGCTTCCAAGAGTTTGTCACTGTCGTGATTTTTGGTTGTGTAGCCGTGTGCTCTGACGAATACGTGGTCTTGCTGGTGTTCCATCGCGATCCGTTCTTTGTACACACTTAATCTTATATTTTTATCTCGGTAAAATAGATTGCTGAACTTAATCGGTAAAATACGATTGTTGCTGATTTCTCGGTAGAAAACATGTTTTTAACTGAATATCGGTACATGCAATTAACGAGTTTTGGTTATATGAAAGCATTTACTGAAGTTCGTTAATGGTTTACCATGAATTTCGTTAAAATCTTGCTTCACCGACTTCGGTAATAAAAAGTGACGAACCTCGGCAATTGAAAATAAGAGTAAATATCTGTCAGTTGTGCACATTCATTGTCAGCTGTTTTGTCAAAAAGTAAGTCGTCAGTTGCTTTGCTAAAAGTGTTGAGTGTGATTCAATGAAGTGATAAACGGAGGAAATATTGCGGCAAATCGATGGTGAAGGAGAACTGTAAGCCAAAAACTGCGTCAACTATTCTGTAAGTACTAAACCTTTATTTGTTTTCAGATTAACAGATTTATAAAGAGAAGACATGGCTTACGCTGCTTTTCCTGCTAACAACTAGTTCCGGGACACGCTGATAGGTGAGTGGAAGAGTGAGAAATAATGTGTCATTGCGCGAATAACTTGAATAAAGACTTGTTCACAGAATTTCCACTAATTTGTAATTATTATTATTATTATTGCAAATCTGAATAATCCAATTAATTTTAGTTGAAATTTCCACGATATTCGGCGAAAGCTAAATCTTTACATGAACGGTTTATACTTTTACCGAGATTTTTAACGAAATTTTGGCTGTTGGATTCTCGGCAGTTTATTTTCGATCGCTGGATGAGGGAAACCTCGACCTCGGAGCTGCTGCTGTTTTCCAAGCGAATGCCGTTCGCTTCACCGTCCGATAGTGGAATGAATTTGAGTTTTTTTGCATTTAAATGATCTTTATTTCTTGTGATTGTGTGGTTTACATGTATGAATTTTCAAGTGACACAGATGCGTCTTTTCAACTTTAGTACATTTGAGATTTTAATTATTATTTACAGTTCCTAGTCCTATCAGGCCTATTTTAAAGTATGACCACCGTGGTGGGATTGGTTTGATTTGAATTGGAAAAAGGAGACTACTTATAACTACTATTTACAACTACAACTAACCTACAACTACTATGTACACCTAACCTACTATATACAAATTGCTTATCAAAGCATGTTCTGATAAATTACATTTTTGTGCAAATTTAGTCTTAATTTCGTTAATTTTGGAATCTATTTTGGCAATGCCTGCCTCTTCATGTAAATTTGTTATTCTAGTGTCGAAAGGACGATCAAGAACCATCCTCAGCACTCTATTCTGAGCTACCTGAATTTTATTCCTGTGAGTCTGTGCACATGATTCCCACACCGGAGCTGCGTAGAGGATCGCAGGTGGTACGATTTGTTTGTAGACGGCCAGTTTGTTCACCCTTGAGAGGCGGGATCTGCGGCAAATCAGCGGATACAGACTCCTAACCAAGGCGGAACACTTGACTACGGTTTTCTCCACATGCGAGCGGAATAGGAGCTTTTCGTCAAACAACATCCCGAGATAGGTTACTTCGGCGGACCACTCAACCCTTGTGCCATCCATGATTACAGTACAAGAGGGAGCCGATTTCAGTTTGGGCGATTGCCGATGGAGGAACATGATCGCTTGTGTTTTGGAGGGATTGATTTTAATTTTCCACGTGGTGGCATAATCAGCAAAGGCGTTAAGGCATCGTTGAAGTTTGTTCGTTATTTCGCGAGGCATCCTTCCTTTGACGGCTATTGCGGTATCATCTGCGAACAGGAAAAACACGCAACCGTCTCCAAGGGGAGGAATGTCGGAAGTGTAAATGCTGTAAAGCAAAGGGCCCAGCAGACTGCCTTGCGGGACTCCCGCTGGGATGGAAAACGTGTCTGAAAGACAACCATTCAACGATACCTTAAACGACCTTTGCTGGAGGTAGCTACGGGTGATTTTAACCAGATGTAATGGAAAGTTGAAGTTACAAAGCTTGTATACAAGCCCATTGTGCCAGACATTATCAAACGCTTTCTCAACGTCTAACAAGGCCATGGCTGTGGACTTGGATACAGCTTTGTTACTTCGGATGTTATTCATCACCCGCACTAGCTGGTGATTGGTGGAGTGCCCCTTTCTGAACCCAAACTGTTCCGGAAGGAGAATGTTATTTTCCTCGACAAACTTGAGCAAACGATTGAGAATGAGTTTCTCGAACAATTTGCTCAGCGCTGAAAGGAGGCTGATTGGTCTGTAGCTTGAAGCTAGCGTTGGGTCCTTCCCGGGTTTGCGGATAGGTATGATTTTCGCTGTCTTCCAGATACTTGGAAAGTAGTGCAGTTCCAAGCATCTGTTGAAGACGCATTGCTCAACCTGAACTTCGAGCGGACTTTGGATGTTGGAGCCAAGCATGTGCGATTTGGCAATATGCTCACCAATCGCATTTGCTTTCTCCTGAGGGGTGATTAAAAGCCGATCGTCATCATTTTCATCTTTTAGTGGCGGAATGGGTTTAGGGTGCGTCTTTAAGACCTTGGCAACTTTCCAGAATGGTCTGGAGCGGTCGTCCAGATTCTGGACAAGCCGCCCGAAACTTTTGTTCCGGAGTGAGACCATTCTGGAAGCAATCTCCTTGTTCAGATCGGCCATTTCACGTTTCCTCGCTTGATCTCCAGTCCTCTGAAACTGGCGTCTACGAACATTTCTCAGGCGAATTAAGAGTTGGGTGTGGGAATCAATAGCAATAAACTTACCCCTCACAGGAACTCGTCGGACGCACGTCTCGTCAGCCACGGTTATGGCTTGGTGAATTCCCTCCAACGCTCGGTCGATGTCCTCCACGGTGTCAAGCGGCGGGTTGTCGATGATGTGCCTGTCTACCACGCGTCCAAACTGGGCCCAGTTTACGTGATGATAGTCCTTGCGCAGGCTTGAAGCAGGAGCCACGTTGCAGCCCAGCTCAGCCACCACCGGTTGGTGGTCGGAGCTGAGTTCGTTCAAGGCTACCGGCTTGGACAAGCCGATATTTGTCAGGAACAGGTCTAGCGTCGATGGGTTGCCCGCCGGTGAGATGAATGTTGGTTCATCCGAAAACCAAACGGAGTACAGCCCATGCTGTGAGTGGTCGAACAGGAGACGACCGTTCTGGTTCTGCTGGTAGTTCCGCCAGACCTCATGGCGAGCATTCAGATCTCCTCCAACTACGAAGCGGGAACCGGTACGGGTGATGGTGGACAGGTCCTTCTTAAATTTAGCCGGTAGTCTACTGCTGGCGGCACACTGTCGAGGGCAGTAGACGGCGATGAACTGGACGTATCCAGTCGACGACTCCACCTCCACACCAAGGGCCTCGATGATAGAGGTGCGGATATGGGACAGAGTGTGGTATTTTATTCCTTTCTTGACGACGACCGCAACACCACCCCCCCTCCCCCCCCCCCCCCGGGAGCTGGTGCGATCAAGCCGGATAATGTTGTGGTCAGGCAACCAGAAGCTGTCACCGGACTTTAGATGGGTCTCGGTTAGAAGGCCCACGTCGATGCTGTGCTTGCGGAGGAAGTCGGCAAGCTCAATCTTTTTTGCTCTTACAGAGCAAGCATTCCAGGTGACGATAGTTAGCGGTTTAGACGCCATACTGGATGATGAACTTACCGAGCACTTGGATCTGTTCGGGCTTATTGCGGCACTTACGAAGAGCACCGGACATGTTGACGAAAATTTCCATAATGAATTTGAGTCTAAGGCAACCGCCTTATATACGATTGCTGGAAGGGGAAACCTCGACCCCGGAGCTCCTGCTGTTTTCCAAGCGAATACCGTTTGCTTCACCGTCCGAAACATAGCCCAAACATAGCCCAACGAGCGAAATTTGACTGTACCAGTTTACCAGCTTCATAGAAATGCCAGTTAGTGAACGACGGAAGTTCACCCAGCGAGCCAAGCTCTGTTTTAATTGCCTCAAAACGACTCACATTGTGAAGAACTGCACGTCTACAGTTGTATGCAAACAATACAAGCAAAAGCATCATTCGCTGCTCTGCTCAAATGACGACAGCTCTCTTCCTGATTCCAGCCAACTCCGTGAAGAAGAAGCAATTATAAAGAAGCAATTAACAACAACATCAAAAGTACAGAAGCAAGCGAATTCTGTGACATCGTATGTCACCGGATCTCAAAACCAGCTGTTCAGTGAACTTCCTGAGTTTGCTACCCACGGCTGTAATCAAGGTGCTGGAAAAAAAAACAACGTTTTCCATGAAATACGGACAATGATGGATTCTGCCTGTATGAACTCGCTGATCAGCAAACGAGCCTTCCAACGTCTTGGGCCTGGAAAGGTGCAACGCCAATATTCTCGTTAACGGAATCACTGCTGACTGCTGGGAATCCCAACAAGACAACAGGAGCAGTCACGCTGTAGATATCATCGCGATTCGACGACCGTGTCGTCATAATGATGGAAGCCTTTATACTCAAAGCTTTGGGAGAATGGTGGATCTGGTGGCGTTCATCAGCCACATACGGCTCAGCAGGCGTTGCTGGCTCGTTTGGCTGGCAGGCGTCTTCCGTCGTTGACGGCATCGGCTGACCGTGGCATGGCCACCTTGGTCGAGCCGAGACGGGACCCTCCTTGGCAATTAAGGCCACCGGTCTGAGGGAATCGTCCCTGACGGACGATCGAGGATCATTTACTATTAGGCTCGGAAGCCATCTTGACTTCCGAGCTGAGCCGTGTAAGACCGTTTTATTTACGGTACGAGGTGTACGAAAGCACAAGAAGTCCTGAACGGAGGCAATCCAACATCCCAGAAACCCATCAAGGGGGGGGGGGGGGGGTGGTACACTAAATGGCATTGCACTTTACGATACCGGTCTACACGGACGCCTGATTACTTCTGCCAATTAGCAGGTTTTATCTTTTAGAAGATGGCCACTCGCATGCCTTTTGCCGATCATTCTCCATTTTTAGCTTAAGACTACGATTCCCTTTAGTATCGTTCGAGTGTTTTTGCAGCGGTACTAACCCTCTCGCTGCTGTGTTTTGCCTTCTGTCTTTGATATTAAAATACGTGAATTTTCCAAACAACAACAACTCATACAAACGAAAATCCACGGATTGTAACCAACTGGTTACAATGGGCCGTATGAATAAAAAAAGTTTACTTTACTTTCCTGTGCTTTTCTTTATCTTGTCCATCTAAATTGATCAATTGATTTAGATGGCCAACTTTTGAACCCACCACAGCATGCTTTTGGCACTACTGTATATAGACGATCAAATGTAAAATATTGTGGTAGCAACAGCAATACCTCAGCATTTTCATTGATCCATTGAGATTAAATTTATCTGAAGGACCTATCGCAGTCTGTCTCTTCACACTATTCCCACAGATAATATTGCAAAACACGCAGCCGGGCTTTAAAGTAAAAATCCGATAAGCCCGACAGTTCCGTTAAGTGACTATCATGCCTAAATAAATAAAAAAAAAACACACACACACATACGTAAGCTGAATCAAATGTAAACCAATAACAAATTTTAACTGACAAAACGACAAGTCTGCAAACAGTGTTTACATAGCTGGTTCTCAGCAATGTGACATGAATCGTTATGATTCAGCCACCATTCAAAAGGAATGGCTATCTACTTAAAAATTTTTTTTTTTTTTTTTTTCGTTTGGTTTGTTTTTTCTGTCGATCTTGTTTTCCGTGCTGAGCACCAATGCTACCGACGTGCCAGGAAGGCAGCTCCCACACCTGGACCCTACCTATCGACCCATCAACTCATGAACCGGGGACCAACGGCTTTACTTCCCATCCGAAGGAAGGCATGATCAGAGATGTTATGCCTCAGAACATCCCGGCGGCTCCGACTGGGATTGAACCCACCCACGCTTACCACTACACCACCGGCGCCGTTATCTACTTTTAATTGGAATATATAGAAATTCGATTGGACGTGTGGTTGACAAGCCGAAAAAAGGCGAAAAAATCCCGAGCAAAATGTTCATGTTGACATGACTGGTTCTTTGCAATTTGATAACCAAATTTATGATTGAGCCACTATTTGAAAGGTATGACTATTTACTTTCGAAAGGAATAGACTGGGAAAGCAGTCGAAGCGGGAAAAACTTGTGAGAGGTTGCTTTGCGGAAATTCAGATTCACCGGCAAAATGGTCAATTACTGAAGGAAGATATCGGAATTGAAAAGACGTCTTGATAGGTTGAGTTACGATAGTGGAATGAATAAATTTATTTAACCTTTCATTATCATGACATACTAACTACATCGCGGATTACTTTGATGCCTATTTGTTGCTTCATAATCGTTAAATTCGGGTGTGCCAATGGTTTGGGAAAACCGTCGGCAGCTTGTTGCTTGGTGTTCACGTACTTCAGTTCAATCATACCGTTATCCAGTGAATCGTGCACAAAATTTTTTTTTTTCAAGGTGGTTCATGGAGGGTTTAAAGAAGAGGGTAAATTTAAGGTTGAAAAAATTCACCTTCGTGATGGTAGATCGAAGAAAAAGCTGATGTAAAAATATCATCAACTCATAAAAAAAAACTCTGGTGTAAAAATATCATGGTGCATGGAGGGACTAATCAAAATGAAAATTGGAAAAATTGAATCAGCTAAAAATTTGGAGGTGCATTTAACTTAAAATGTCTGGTGGAAAGTTCGCTACACTGTGGTGAATGTAGAAGCAAGGTTTATTAATTTTTCTGGTGCATAATTTGCATCGTTCTGGAAAATTTGCAGCATTCTAGTGCATGAAGAGGCAAAGCCTCTTGGTCTTAAATTTGCATCCTTGTGCTGAATAGAGAAACAAACTTTAATAATGATATCTGGTGTAAAATTTGCACCATTCTGATGATCGGAGGGAAGCTGTTTTACTGAAATTTTATGATGAAAAATCTAAAAATAGGGGCAAGCTTTATTTGGTGAAAAAGCTGCAACATTCTGATGATAGGAGAAGCAAGCTATATTGAAAATGTCTGGTGAAAAATAGAAAAAAGTAAATCTGCACCAATCAGAAGATTGGAGAAGCAATTTTTATTGAACATTAACGGTGGTAAATTTGCATCGTTCTGATCTATTGAAAATTTCTGGTGGCAAGTTTGTATTGAAAATTTCTGGTGTAAGATTTGCACAATCTGCTGCATGGAGAGGCCTAATGTAAAAATTGCACAGTTATGGTGAATGGAGGGGCAATCTTTATTGCACATTTATGGTAGAAGAACTACAACGATTTGGTGAATGGGCGGACAACTTAAACTTGCTTTCCGAGAAGAACCTCAAGGGTTTGAATTCCGAAGACAAAAAAGATTTCTGGGTATGATTCCATGAAAATTTTGCGAATAATTTCTAGTGAATCCTGCAGATAGTTCCAAGATAATGTCGAAAAGAATACCAAGAGAATCACATTTTGAATGAAATTCCAAAGGGATGTTGAGAAAAATTTCAATTGAGTTCCGAGGATAATTTCATTCTGGGAAGACTTTCTGGAGAATGCAGAGGAAATATTTCTGAAACATTAGGAGAATCTCAGTTCCAAGGTGTTCTGAAAAAAATAAGTTCTAAAATATTCCGAGAAAAATCTCAAGGAAATTGAATTCTTATGACAGTTCCAAAATATTTCTGGGAGAATTCAAAGAAAATTCTGCAAATAAATTTTAGTGCATTCTGCAGATAGTTTCAAGACAATTTCGAAAAGAATACAAAAAAATCCAATATTGAGTGTAATTTCTAAGGGATTTTAAGCAAAATTTCAAGTGAATTCCGAGGATAATTTTTAGCTCATTCAATTCCAATGTGTTCTGTGAAAAAATCATGAAGAATTCTTAATATAATTCCAGTGGACTTCTGAGAAGAATTTCAAAAGCGCTCTTAGGAGAGTTCTAAAAAAATCCGAGAAGAACCTCAAGGATATTGAATTGAGGACAGTTTCAAAGGATTTTTGGGGAGTATTCCAAGAAAGTTCTGCGTGTGATTTCTAGTTAATCCTGCAGATAGTTCCTAGATAATTTCAAAAAGAATACCGAGAAAATTAAATTTTGAGTGAAATTCCAAAGGGTTTTTTGAGGAAAATTTCAAGCGAGTACCGATAATTTCTAGCTCATTCCAGGAACATTTTTTTGAGGAAATTCTTCTGAAACTCTAAGGGCATTTCCGTTCCAAGGTTTTCTGAGTAAAAGTCAAGAAGAGTTCTAAAAATAATACAAGAGGACTTCTGAGAAGAATTTCAAAATAGCTCATAGAGTTCTAAAAAAATTCGAAAAGAACCTCAAGGAATTCTGAGGATGGACTTTTTCGCAACTGTACAAAGTTTAAAGACAGCTTTTGGATTCCCTAATTGAAAAGTGGGTATTAGTTTTCCATTGAACCTTGGTCTATTGTTGTCTTACTAAAAATTCGCCTAAGAATCTTATCTGAAAATTTCAAGTCATTTGTTACCGTGGTTAAAAAGTTACAGTATCATCTTTAAAACATGTTGAACGTTCGGCATCATTTTCTGTCACCCCGACTGACGGTACTTTGGGACGGTTCATCATCGTCGATGCGATTAAATTGCCAATTTCCGCAGTTTGCATTGAAGAAGATGAACCACCACCGGCGCAACAAAATAAATAAAATTAGCTAAATTAAACAGTAGCGAAACAGTGGTGGGTGGACAGCATCATCTCCCACGCACTTTGGAGTACTCCCCATCCCCAGATTAAATGCACCATAGAAAAAAAAATTGCCCCTCCTTAACAAGATTTCTGTGCACGCTAGTGAAGGCAAGCATCCACTTTTGAACGTTCTAGTCCAAATTGTCGAAGAGCTTCATCCAACTGCTGGTTCCATACACGACTGGACTGTTTAAGGCCGTACAGTGCCTTCTTTAGTCTGCAAACCTTCGTTGAGCTGGAGCCCTCGCTGAATCCTTCAGGCTGATCCATAAAAATTACCTCGTGACCCAATGTGCCTTTCAGGAAAGCGGATACAGCGTCCATTTGGTTGATCTCCAAATGGTGCTTAGCTACCATTGCCATCAGGTAACGAATCGTTGAATACCTCACCACTGGAGAGTAAACTTCCTCGAAATAGATGCCCGGTCTCTGCGAACATCCCATCACAACTAAGCGGGTCTTGTACCGGTCAATCTGTCCATCGACGCCTCGTTTGGTTTTAAACACCCACTTAATTCGGATGGCCTTCCGTTCTTTCGGTAAGGCTTCAAGCCCCCATGTGTTGTTGCTCTCGAGGGCTTCGATCTCCTGCTGCATTGCTTCTATCGATTGATCTCGGTCCGGTCGCTTTAGTACCTCACTGTACGACATTGGATCGCTCAGCTCTCTGCTGATGTTCTATGTTCCGATTCGTCTGTTGGGAAACGTATACTTGCCTGGACAGCAGCGCTCCCGACCACTGCACCTCTGAATTAGCTAGTTTTACTGATTGTGGTGGGAGCGCAATTCCGTCGTCATCGTCGGCGTCCTCAAACTCGTTGTCAGATGAACTGCTCTCAGATGGTTCCACCAGAACGGTTGCTCCTCCCAAAATCGGTACATCATTCGTTACCTCTGACACGTCCGGAATGCATTCTGGTACCCTCGCTGGTACCTCTTTGATCCATTAAAAAACTACAAGAGACAGCCCTATGGGGTTGTACCTAATGGTGACGTAGGACTACGTAGTCTTATATAATAAATCTTAATTGTTAACTGCAGCATGAGCTTGTGTTTTGTGTAGGAATAGGAATTTGAGCTGCGTTCTCTCTGTTTATACTCTTTAGTATGACGCACGTGGCATAGATGACCCACAGCGACTCACGAAGAGCTACTGATTCCGATCAATAGCGGTGCGGCTTCTTCCTCCTTCTATGGATGCTCATGTGGGCTGCAGCTCACTGCTTGCGGGGAGCCTTTCGTTGTGTACTAGAGAATACCACCACTCACCACGCGGTGATTGAATAAACACCACTTGGTGAGACTGGATGGAATTCAACTTTGAAATCTGTGTTAGGGAAATCGCTTTTCGCAGCCAATCGGCGAATTATCATAGCAACAGCTGCACATTCGTGCAATTTTCAATAGTGACATTTTAAAAATTGATAAAGTCTTAAATTTACAGATGCGTAGAAATATTTCTGATCGATTGGTGATAAAATTATTGAAATTGGTCCAGGGACAGCTGAGTTATTAACGTTTCAAAACTTTCATAATTTTGTTACATGTTCCAATTTCGGTTTTCACAAAGTGTACCCCCATATAGAAATCACAGACGTAGTCCTAGGTCAAAAAATCGTTTTCCACGAAATCGACTGGATCCTTCTGGGCTCTGAATTCGCTGCGTTCTTCGTTGACAATGATAACGTCACAACTAATGACGATGTTGTCCCTCTCCAGATCGCATACCCGAAAGCCTTTCGTATCTTCAGCTTAGCCCATGAAAACACATTTGATTGATTTCACATCCAGCTTTTTACGCTTCTGCTTTGGTTGGTGTACCATTGCCGTTGCACCAAAAATCTTCAAATGTCCCAGGTATGGTTTCTGACCTGTCCATGATTCTTCAGGAGTTACTTCTCCCGTCAACGCTCGTGTGGGACTGCGGTTGATTAGATACACCGCTGTGTGCCTCGGCCCAAAACCTTTTGGGAAGATTCGCGTCGTTCAGCATGCTTCGTACTTTGTCCAATATTGTGCGGTTCATCCGCTCAGCGATTCCATTTTGCTCGGGAGTGTATGGGCACGATTTTTTATGTCGCACCCCGCCACGAACCATACTTGCCTTGAATCTTGAATTCACGTACTCACGACCGTTATCGCTACGCAAGATTTTCAATTTCTTGTCCGTTTGACGTTCCGCCGTAGCTTTGAACTCTTTATATGCATCCATCTTTTCTTGTTGCATCGTCGATGAATCTCATAAAATATCGGCTGCCGCCAATCGAGGGAACTTCAAACGGTCCGCACAAATCCGTGTGCACCAGCTCCAACTTATCTTCGGCCCGGCTGTCGCTGCATGGGAATGATTCACGTGAGTGCTTCCCTTGGATACACGCAAAGCATTCTAAATCTTCGGTGTTTTTAAATTGGATTCCATCCGCCAACCGTTGAAGCTTCTTCAAACCTTGTTTGTTCAGGTGCCCCAACCCTGTCCACTTGTCGTCGATTGAGTCGGAACAGTCCTCTTTCCGCAATTACCGATGCGAAAATTTCTCCAGCTTGCGTCAGAACTTGACATCCTTCCTTCGTGAACAGCACTTCAAATCCCTTGGCACAAATTTTGGTACCTCCAGTACATCGTGCACGGAAAAGTCACCTTCAACGCACTCCAAGTTCACCGTCCCTTTCGCTTTCGAACGCATGCTTCCGTTATTCGCTGTTCCAATTTGAAACGTCGTCTCTTGCTTGTTCTCGAAACTCGTTCCCACACGCGCCATGTGGGTGGTTGCTCCGGAGTCGAAGTACCATTCTTCCTGCTGAACATAACCGATTGCAAACACTGCACACATTGCACGACCTTTGATACATTTTGACGATCCAGATTTTTCCGGACAATTTGCAGCGTAATGACCTGGCTTGTTGCAATTGAAACAGCAATTGTCCTTTGCCTTGCTTGAACCGCCGCCCTTGCAACGCCTCTATTGTTGCTCACCACTGTAGAACGCTCCTTCATCGTAGCTGCTCTTTGGTTCCTGTTTTGGCTTCACGTCCTGCAGGCTACGTAAGAAGAGACTTCCATGCAAATTTAGGCAGCCGGATGAAATTTTCAGAATAATTCAGAAAAGTTTTCCGTGGGAAGTCCGGATGAAATGGTAGAAGGTGGAAGATTCTTCCAGAGCAAGTTTAAAAAAAAACTTCCAGAAGATGTTGGAAGAAACTTTCGTGCAAAGTCAGACGAAACCTCCCAGAGAAATCATAATGATCCTTCCGAAGAAGCTGGTCGAAATCTTCAAGAGGAAGTTGGAAGAAACTTCCAGAAATCAGGGTTGCTTCCACTCACTTGCTATAAAAAAATGTTTTTCGGTATTATGAAATCATGATATAGTATAATGCTTATTAGTACTTGTAAGTTACTAGAAGAGGTCATGAAGTATATGTTTGACACATAAAATCCGTCAATATTGCTTTCAGTGCGTCACAATCAGAAATTTTACGACTCGTAAGCGCTCACTCTGAGTGAACGCTCACGAATCATAAGATCGCTGATTGTGACGCTCTCAAAGCGAAATTGGCAGGTTTTATGAGTCAAACACATACATTACTCCCTTTTCTTGTTACAAACAAGTAAAACATAGCATTATTGCATCTAATGATTGCATAATTCCGAATAATATATTTTATAGCAAGTGAGTGGAAGCAACCCTGCCTGCAGGATCTTCTCCCATCACCATGGGAGCATAATATTTTGGTACTCCCATCAACAGTAACGATGCCAACCAATCGTCACTAACAATAATGTTCATCTCCGCCAGTTTGTGGCTTTGCAGTCAGCACCAAGCTGTAGTTGGTCTTCTCCAAACTGAGGCAGCCCTCAGCTTCGTGTCTTCATCCACGACCTCGCCTTCGCGCGGCTCCACGGCGCTCCACGTACCTTCTCGGATCAGGGTCATTTTCATCGCGAACGCCCACGTCACATAGTTCTCTCTTCCTTTCAGTTTCTCTACCGCTAAAGCGACGCTGCTCCCAGCAGTCCGAACGACCCGGCGATCCAAAGCCGCTGCGCTTGATCCCAATCCTGTTCCGCTTCCAGCTTCTCCGCCTCCGGTATTTGCCATGATGGAAAGAATTTCATGATTGCTTCAGAAATTTTTTAAGAAAAACTAATTGAAAATCTTCTGGTAATGCCCGTCGTTCAGGGCCCACAACCTATCGGAATTGAAAAGACGTCTTGATAGGGTGAGTTACGATAGTGGAATGAATAAATTTATTTAACCTTTCATTATCATGACATACTAACTACATCGCGGATTACTTTGATTCCAATCGAAGACCTTGAAATCCGCGATTTGTTTTCTACTTTGCATACAATCATGAGCACAGAGGAAATATTCCATCAATTCTGCTACCAGGTGGCCATAAAATGGTCCTCTGGATATCCGGAACTACTCCAAGGTTTCAAGGTTAAAAATAAAACTACAAGGGACAGCCCTATGAGGTTGTACGCTATGGTGACGTAGGACTAAGTGGTCTTCTATAATAAATCTTATTTGTTAACTGCAGCATGAGCTTGTGTTTTGTGTAGGAATAGGAATTTGAGCGGAGTTCTCTCTGTTTGAACTCTTTAGTATGACGCGCTTGACACAGATGGCCCACAGCGACTCACGAAGAGCTACTGATTCCGATCAATAGCGGTGCGGCTTTTTCCTCCTTCTGTGGATGCTCATGTGGGCTGCAGTTCGCTGCTGGCAGGCAGCCTTCTGTTGTGTACTGGATAACGGTGCGGTGATCGATTAAACACTGGTGAGACCTGATGGAATTCAACTTTGAAATCTGTGTTAGGGAAATCGCTTTTCGCAGGCAATCGGTGATAAATTTAATTATCATAGCAACAATTGCACATTCGAGCAATTTTCAATAGTGACATTTTGAAAATTGAAAAAATCCTATATTTAACAGATGCGTAGGAATATTTCTGATCGATTGGTGATAAAATTATTGAAACTGGTGCAGGGGAAGCTGAGTTATTAACGTTCTAAATCTTTCATAATTGTGTTACATGTTTCATTTTCGGTTTTCACAAAGTGTACCCCCATATAAAAATCACAGACGTAGTCCTACGTCAAAATAAAGAAGAAGAAGAAGAAGAAGAAGACGAAGGCAACTCTGACAGCGGAATGTTTCGTTTCTCCAGTAAAACCCAAAATGCCACAAATAGCGCAGCAAAGCAGGAAAATTCAAATCCCGGTGACCCCACCAACGACGAATCAGTGAACTCATAAATACAGAAATTCGAATTGAAATGTGCAACTTCGGATCAGTAAACAGACCATAGCCAAGTCGAAATTCCCTTCAGATCCTATCACTCTGCGACGACGGACGTGTGCCTTTCCGAATAAAAATCCACTCCAGGTAATATTTTAGCAAATTTTATGGGTCCATCTGACAAATGTGACGTGGCGCACCGGGTCCTCCACACCGCTCGCCCGAAACGCTCGAAGGAGGACGCGCAAAGGAGCACGGAGTTCATCATTTAGCGACCCATTGTTTGCTTGGATGTAAATGAAGGTCCGTTTTGCGATCTGACGCGACGAGACGCAATGTGCGCGGTATCTCTCTCTCTCTATCTGTCCCTCTCCGATGGTCCCGTAGCCGTGTGGGTCGGTGAACCCGTTTTTGCTCGCTGCTGACCCTCGCTCTCCGAGCCGAGCTGCGGCAAATGAAGACATCCGCATCCGTAAGGAGGACGACATTAATAAGACAGCCAAATTGGCGACTGGGGTTTGTTCGGGAAAAGGTTCAAGTCCCGTCAAAAAATCACTCATAACTCACACGCGGCAAGGTGCTAATTAGAAACGTGGCCAACTGCGATCTGCACGCTGGCTGCATTTAGCCCAGATCCAGCATATGCAGTTGTTGATGCTCGTGTTTGTTTTAGCGCCTCTAAATCCTGCAAAAATGAGAAAAGCGTTCCCCGGCGGCTCGCTCTGTTGGGAGATGAGAAGGGTTATGAATCGAGGCGAAAATTATGTAAAACCGTTGGATTTTTCTGGGGATACACCGGGATCAGCAAAAAGTTGACGAAGGTGTGTGGTTCCAGGAATAACCATAGCCCAAAGATGCGTGGAACGGTTAGTTTTAGCTTCTCACTCGAAGGTGCGCTAGAGTCCTTGAAACTTCAATGGAACTAAAAACTATGGCCGGAGAAGAGCAATCCACATAGTGGTGGTGTAGGCGTAAAACTCCCCGAAATCTATTTTGCAAAAAAAAATTTGTTACCCGTTAACAAAACTCCAGTAGGCAGCTTGAAACTTCCACAGACATTCTCCGGTTCTAAGAAACAGTTCCTCAAGTTCCTCACCCTCTCCGGATAAAGAGCACATGCTGCCACATCGCACGTGCTCACAATCGTATCCATCAAGGTAGAGCAGTGACGGTTCCGGATCCATTCTTCATCCGACCATATTCCACCACCAGCGGCGGCGGTGGCGATGACCGTTCGAAATTCGATCCTGCCCAACCCGAGGAGCGAGACGGAATCGTTTCAAAATTACCCCATCCCAAGAGACCTACCGCAGTCAAAGGCGGTCGATCGGGACAGGATCGATCGCGCTAATCGATACGCAACATTCGCATAAAAGACCTCTAATTGATTATAGAGGGAAAGGGGAAAGCGAAAAAATGCGTTGTTTTGACCGTCCGCGACACGGTAGGCGTTGACTCGGAGGTAAACAGTCGAAAAAAGACACTTGCGTCAGCTCAAAGCAGGGAAAAAAGCCTACTGAGTTTTTTAGAGTGTCCCAATTTTTCGCCGGGATCGAGGAACCCCTTTTCCTAGAAGAACGGGTCGCTTAGCAGGTAATTAGATTGGGAACTTTTGAACTTTTTTTTAATTTTTTTTTCGGATCATTATCGATCGAAGTAAACGGTACTTGATGGTTTCAACGGGACTTCTAGGGGTCGGATAATAGGAAAAACACAAATTGCGTAGTCCGATTAAAAGTAGGTACCGCTTTCCAGGAACTGGAAGTGCTAGAAAAACAGGAAGCGTCGAAAGGAAGCAGCTTTATACTGCCGAACGAAGGAAATTAAAAACGTCTTTCTTCTGAGACCTTTCAACGAAGAGGGTGATCAGAACCTTTGCCTTCGAGAAGCAAGTTACTTTTTTGTGCGATTTGGCCCCAAAAAAATCGATGCCGACGTAGGGTGGCAAAAAATTAGCCTACTGCACTTGAAGCAAGCCTCCTGCTGGGCTCGGGTTACACACTTTTAGTGGCCATGGCACTTCTTGGGATTGAGCGTCGTCGTCGTCGTGGCAACCGTTGACGTTTTCGTTTTTCCCAAAACGGTGTGTGTGGTTTATGACATTTTCTGGATGGCTGCACAATTACCGTCTGTACAAGGTGCAGTTTAGTCTTTTATGGTAAAATTGTTGAAATTTTTTTTTTACTAATCGTTTCGTGTGGGCATTGTTTTTGTGAGGTCCCATGTCAGGGTCAACTTTGGTGGTTGCGCAACCGAAGCATGTTAATGAATCAATTGACTTCCAAAGAAAGCAAAGAGGGCTTTAAATGATTGAAGCCGGTGAATTATTTACAATCCAACTCATCTTAGTGATCATTCGAATTCAATGAAAATTGTCGCCTGAATAACTGGTTTGTATATAGACTCGTCGTGTTTTGACCGTGTAATCTCGAATTGCAACAAAAGTAAGTCTTCTTATTCTTCTTAGCACTTCTATAGTTATTAATTAAGAGCTTTCGATAACCGTACTATATTTGCATTGGTATAATTGTGTGGCAAGTACAATCATACTCTATACCAAGGTAAGTCGAGAAATCATGCAACCCGAAAAATTCCTGGACCGGACCAGGAATCGAACCCGTGTAAAATTTAGTGCAACTTGTTAAATAAAACCAACGAAAAATATATTTCTATCGAAATTTCTGAACTCATAAAATAGAATTGCGCGTATGTGATTTAAGCTTCTCTTAAATTTGAACAAAGCACTCTGTTGTTATCATGGAGGATATAATCCGTTCTCAACCGTAAAACTAATAATAGTATCGGCAAACTCTTCTCGAACTCCTCACTTGTTTGCAAAGAAAAACCAGGGAAACACTGAAAAATCAAACAGGACTTTTCAATACTTACCCATGATGGGAGGGAAGTCGCATTCGATTGTTATGAATATAAATAGCAAACATTCATTGCCCATTGCAAAAGAGTCTGAAATGAGTCAACACTTCATCCTGATATGATGCCAATCCAGCCAACGTAACAATGTAACGGAGCACGCGGGGCCTGCTCTGATTCCCCGAAGCATATTATCGGCCAGGGCCCATTCGATAACGGACAGTTGCTGTCGGTCGTCTCGCGAATGTTTATCTCACTCATCCAGGTACTGAATACAAAAGCTGAGCAAACATTCAAAATTGTGATGTTTATTCGCTCGCGATATTTACAAAGTAGTCGCGCTAATAGAGATGTATTTATTGCGTTTGCTTGGATACACGCCGGCTACGATAAGCAGGGGAATTAACGTATTCTCGGCAACCTAAGCATTGGTTTGTTTACAATCTTTTGCTGCCAGCTGCTCTAACAATTTCAGTCGAAAGAATTGTCAAAAACTGTTTTGAAACGCTTTTACAAAGCTCCAATCTTCTCTAGTGAGAGCGACTATTGTAGGCAACATCTTTTTATTCGGCAACCTTTCTATTTGAGCTGCGTGTTAAACATCTGTGCTTTCATCGGCAACTAGAAATCAGCAGCATTTTGTAGTGCGTGTGTTTCATTTCAAGAAAACCCTGCTGGATTGCTTTTTCTCAGAGGTAAACATATAATCAAATTGAAGCTGAAAGCCTAAAGAATCGTTTGAATGCATTCAGCGAAGTGCTTTCATAAGAAAATGCAGTGAAATTAGCGTTTCAATTTGGGTTGCCGAAAATTGTCTTTCATGCCGAAGCCGTCATTTCCCCTATATGTGTTCAGTTTTCAGCTTGCTGATACAGTGTCCAGTCAGAATATTGGGCCAATTATTGGTAATAGGGGGCAGCCCTAAGTAAGCACCTTTAGAACGGATAAAACGAGCCATAAAAGAAAATTAAATACGCTATTTAAAAGACAGCTAGGTGATCCATAACACCCCGTTGAAAATCCCAAAAATGGTGCGAATGATTCACAAAAAAATATCAATATGATTTGTATAATATGTGAGAATTAGCATTGAAATTGATTGAATTACCCGTAAATATATTGCAAATGATCCATAAAACGTTCAATAATGAACTATAAACTACAAAATTGATCCATAGAAATTCTTTTTGATGATTATTTCAATTTTAATCCTGGGGGAAATACAGCTTTCGATTATGAATAAAATCGGAGTTAATTTTGAGTAGCTCGCGTTGCTCGATATCTTATACACGGAAACAAATCCAATTCTATTTTCATGAATTCATCAAATCGTAACAATGATTCATGATTTCGTCTTGGAAATTTATTATTTCATAATACAGTGGAATCAAGACCGCTACAAGCGTTACACGTACTTGGCAAACCGTGTTCATAAACCACACTACATAGGTATCTATTATACGCCTTTTGTCTTCTATCTTATACAAGTACTGATAGCAGTGGCGTTGTGTCCACATGTGCAACCTGTGCATGACACAGGTTTAAATAATTTAAAAAAAAAAATGCGTTTAGATTTTTATAGATTTTATGGTCACATTATAGCTGTACTTCTTTACTCCAGACCACAAGTGACCATGAATACAGTATTTTATAGTGTGGTTCAATTAAATCTTCGACATTGGTTTGCTTCAAAAAGGATTAAATTCAGTTCGGATGGTCTGCCTAATCCCTAATGCATTGATTTCCAAGCATGCCGATAACACTACCATCCCAACAAACAATTTTAGCTGCAGATTAGCTTATACAGCCAAATTTTGCCTTATGCAGCTAACTTTTGTCTGTATAAGCTAAGCTGCAGCTAAAATTGTTTGTTGGGATGACAATACTCGTTAAATAGTGCACCTAAAAGCGATATTTTTTGGGTGGCGGGTGGCAAGTTTGTGAATGGTCAAATGCCTGATGTAAGCCAAGCTGACCTTCTATCACCTCTTCAAATATACCACAAATTTTCCACAATGCATGGCGGTTTGCACCACTAGTTGTAATAGAAGCATTCAGCAGTCACGCGTAAAACGGGAGCAACACGGAAACAGCAGTCTGGTACGCTTTGGACGTGTATCATACTTGCACACCGGTTTGAATGTGTGATTTTAAATTAGAAGAACATTTGTGATGTGTGGGTGCCTAAAGCGTGCATTTCTCGCTGTGCACTTGGATATCTGATTGCAGGCAAAAAGAGTAATGGAGAAGGAGAGCGCAAAGGCTCGCTCTCAGTCTCTTGTCAGTTGTAAATCTCTCAATCACCGATGTTTGCGCCGGTGCGCCTGTCAAAACTTATGAGCTTCCCCTGGTTCATTCTTATAGTGTTGTTCTGATGAATAAAGAGTTGATTAATTAAAGTTTGCTACCCATAAGACTATGAATTTTCTCTAGTTTTTGACACTGTTTTGTATCAAAAAATGTTTTCGGAAGTGTTTGACGGATATTCTTTATTACACTTCAGTCGAAACAGTTAAAGCCGGCGCACAATGGATAAGTTTTCTGGTTTTTTGACAGTTAGTCTATTATCTGTCAATAAACCTGGAAACATATGCATTGTGCGCCTTTTGATAAAAACGAGAATTCAAGCTGAACATTGTAGCGGCCCCGAGGCAGCTACGGTGCTGTTGTTTGTTCCCGATCGGTTAAATAAACGGATGGCTTAAGCGCCACCTCCGAAGAGGACCACCTGTCGTGTTTCACGATGCCCGGCTAGATACTGACCAAATGAGCCAGTTCTAAAATTCGTCAACAGTGTCGGGAACAAGACAAACAGACCCGAGAGACTCAAGAAAGGAGTGAGCATACCCACCGAAATCCCAAGATCCTAACTAACGAGTCCGAAAAAACTTCCAATACCAAAAACCAATCCGAACAGGGGTATTATCACAGGAAGCAATCCCTCTGACCCATCAATTCGAACTTGCTTGAGAAAACGAGTAACACAACCAATTCAACAACAAAATACTAAACATGACGAACGAAACGTGAAACAACCTTCAGACTCTCTCAATCAAAACTTACTAACACTGATTTAATTTGTGATTGGAAACTCTACATCTATTCAGTTTTGTCTTATCTATAGGGTTTTTATTTTACATATTTACAAACTTGCTCTTGGCCGGCCTATCTTCTGTTCCCCTCTAACTGACAAGTGCGGTCGATCGACTATTCGCCTAGCGCGCTATCATTATGTGTCCGTGCTAACGGCCTTGCATGCAAGTGTGGGTTCGCTACTTACAATACTTCGGAAAGCTTACGTTGGCGAGCTTTGCGGACTTTTGCCTGGCTTATGCCGTCGTTGCAACGACGGCTGGTATCCTCCTACTGCGCTTGTACTTTTCACGTGGTGCCGTGAACCGGTCTGGTTGACGGGTTGCCGAACTCAGTCAGCGGATGGTGGCTTGCTGGACGTTAGCCGGAATGCCTTGATAACGCAGGCAACTCCCTTCCAATAGCCAATGGAAGCCTTTATACCCGAGCGTGGTCAGGGTTGGCAACCAGAAACAAAGCCGCGGTGCGAGGCCAACTGAGGCAGCGCTATTGATGAGCGGTCGCTTTGTTAGCTGTGGAGCACTAAAGAAAACGAACACGCGGAAAGTCGTTGACCGTGCAAACGACACAATTAACATCTTATAGGCACACACAAATTTCGTAGACTGGGTTTACCTTGCAGTTATCTGGAACGCTTGCACAAAACTCACACAACAATGACCGCACTACAAACTTATCTAGCTTTAGCCTATACGGAGAACATTAGGAATCGATTAAAATACATCTGAGGACACTTCACGTTTTCTTACTACTAACCAGTCACACCGCGGAACAAACTATATACATAATCGCGCCTTTCTTCTATCACAGTCAGGATCAAAGTGAAAGAGGCGATTACTTATTTTCCTCAGAAAAGTCCCAAGGTATGATTACCGGAAATAGAAGTACAACGGATTTTGTTAGTCACGATCGTGAGAGATCAAATAAAGTATCTCTTTCCCTCTTCAATCGAACTCGGTCTGTCTGTCTTGTTCCCTTATACTGCTAACAACTTTCATAACTATCCCATTCGGTTTTCTCTATCCGAGTAACGCGAAACTCTTCGGAGAAGCTACGTAAGCAATACGTTTTCGCTAACCTCTTTACGCGTAGGCAACTGACTTGCATACAAGTTGCAAACTACAATTCGTTTCATTTAGCTTCACTTCAGTCAATTTCAGTTAATATTATAAATTGAACTATGATTAATTTAAGAATGGATATTTGAAAATAAACAAGTACAAGTAACAAAAATATGATCTAACGAAAATGTCTACCGTTACAACATTCTCAATTTGGTATGAAGTAAACCATTTCTGGTCAGAAATATTATTACCAGGACATCGTTGCTTGTTATTTTCAAAATTCGCACAAGCACAACATCAGCAGCTCTTATTATGAGAAAAACTAAAATACATACATTCGTGACGGTCTTTGGCAACAGTGTCGTATGACAGAGCCTTTCATATGACATTTTAGTTTGGTACTGTAATTTGATAGCTTGTTTCGCAAGTGTCGGAAGCAAAGGCAGTCGATTATCACAGAAAATATGTCGACTACGGTGACCGCTTACAAGACTGATGAAGGGCCAAAAACGGAGGGGTGGACCCGTAAGCAGAGACACTTACGCGAAATCCACGGGAATTTAAGAATCTCCTTCCAACGATACGCTCCAACAAATCGAATAACACAATTCGCAATACTTATTAAGCTTCCTACTGGATGGTTTGTTAAGAAGGGCGCGTCAATCGCCCTGAAACTGTTGGAGTAGAATTCACACTACCACAATCGAATCGGTAGGATAAAGAAAATGATAGTGTTTATTCCCTCCTAGACTCCGGCTGTCAATCATACCATCGTCCAGTTTCAGTTTGAATGATGCTCCCTCCCAACCCAGTATTTATTTATATAATGAAAATATATGCAATGGAGAAATGAAATATATCAGAACCTTAAAATATGACATAATGAAATACATTTATATGGATAATATAGTTGCTACTGCAATGAAGAAGTATTTTACATATAATAAGATGCAACTCACAACAGGTGGATGCAACACTGAAATGTATAGGATATATTAAGCAAATAAATATATTTTGCTTAAATGATACTAACAATAATGCTAAAAATTGTGATGAATAACTAACATAACGAGAAATAACCTGCTTAATAATATAATATTATTTAATGTTTCTGCTTCATCAGCTTCATATTAATTTCGATGACTTTCTTGGGTATACTGAAATATTAAGCTAAAGGTCATAGTATATCATGCAATGTATAATTTATATAATATATGTAGTGAAATGCAAAATGTATGTATGTATGCAGGTATTTCCTTAAAACACAGAAAATATAAAGGGTGATACGGTCAAAATTTGGTCAAGGGAAAACGCGTGTAAATCGGTGAAATCGTTTATTTAAAAAATCAAATTAAATTTCTTTTTCAAGTTCAATTAGTATAAAATTCAGGAAAAATATTCAGTTAGGCTTCCGCTTTTCCAAATCCGAATTGCCGGGCCTTACGCTTGACCCCTGCCATCAGATTTTGTACAGCCACCTTGTCCACCTTCTTCGCCGCAGAAAGCCAGTTTGCCTTGAACTGCTGCTCGCCCTTAGCAGTTTTTTTGGTCTTCTTTAGGTTCCGCTTGACAATAGCCCAGTATTTCTCAATTGGGCGGAGCTCTGGCGTGTTGGGAGGGTTCTTGTCCTTGGGAACCACCTGCACGTTGTTGGCGGCGTACCACTCCATGGCCTTTTTACCGTAATGGCAAGATGCCAAATCCGGCCAAAACAGTACGGAACAACCGTGTTTCTTCACGAAAGGCAGCAGACGTTTATTCAAACACTCTTTCACGTAAATTTCTTGGTTGACAGTCCCGGAAGCTATGAAAATGCTGCTTTTCAAGCCACAGGTACAGATGGCTTGCCAAACTAGATATTTCTTTGCGAACTTTGACAGTTTCATGTGCTTGAAAACATCTGCTACCTTTCCCCTTCCTTTTGCCGTATAAAACTCCTGTCCCGGAAGCTGCTTGTAGTCGGCTTTGACGTAGGTTTCGTCGTCCATTACCACGCAGTCAAACTTCGTCAGCATCGTCGTGTACAGCCTCCGGGATCACGCTTTGGCCGTCGTATTTTGTTTATCATCGCGATTTGGAGTCACTACCTTCTTGTAAGTCGATAGTCCGGCTCGTTTTTTGGCTCGATGCACGGTTGTAGACGATACACCCAGCTTATTTGCGGCATCTCGGAGAGAGAGGTTAGGGTTTCGCTTGAAACTACCGGCAACTCTCTTTGTCGTCTCAGCGGCTTCCGGTTTTCGATTTCCCTCCGATCCAGACTTCCTGGCTGTCGACAAACGTTCCCCAAACACTTTAATTACATTTGTAACGGTTGATTTGGCAACTTTTAGCGATTTTGCCAACTTTGCGTGCGAGTAGCTCGGATTTTCGCGATGCGCGAGCAAAATTTTGATACGCTGCTCTTCTTGCTTGGACGGCATTTTGACAACTGAAGAGTGAATTCCAAAATCAAAATAGGAGCAACATTCTACACACACACACCTTCAAAATGAGGGGTGTTCAGGTTTTTTAAATGCAAAATTGAAAGAAATACGTCAAGTTGATATTGACCAAATTTTGACCGTATCACCCTTTAAATACCAAAACCAGCGGACGCCTCTATTAATGATCCATCTGGGAAGAACGATCTTGCGGAATCAACTTGGCCAAACTTTGCAGCGAAAATCGACGGAGCAATCATGGAACGATGATGCTAAAATGTTTATTTCAGAAGATAAAAAAAAATCATCAAGGACTTTCTTTCTGCTTTTGATTAGACGTTTTCGCACTTCATGAGCTTACCTTTAGTGATTTGGTTTAGTTAGGTAAGGGTAGTATCCATTTTGGAAATATATATTCATCAGCATGGTCTTTGTGAGCCAATGGACAATCTGTGTTCTCTCGATCGGTAGACACCTTATAACTTATACTCGAAAGTGTAGCATCCGAACTTGGAGAACCGGGCTCCTGGGAGGCAATGAAAACCGACACCGAACAATGGAACTGAAGCTGCGTCGTATGTTTTGGAGACAGGCAAAACACGATATATCACTAAATGATAACTTTATGAACACTTGAAACTAAATTTCAGCACACAAATTAAAAAATTCAAAGCGGAAATCTTTTAATTCGCTGGCGAAAAATACGCAGCAAAAGAAAAGCGATTCCTTAATGTACACATGTGTTGAAAATACACCCATTATTATTTTGTGGCACAACAAATCGAACATTTATATGAACGGAGCTTAATTGCTCAATGCTTGTATCAGCTGTCTTAAATTGAAAGATAATCGAACCAAAGAGCCAAAAACTTTGGCTTCAAACAAAATGTTGGTGGATGACGTTTCTGCCACCATAAAATTAAGTGTTACTGCGACGAAAATATAACCTTAGTTTAAAATATTTAAAAATACTTACAATTCTTACGAGGGATTTAAAAATTTATTGATATTTGGTCTAAAGTTTAGAGTGGGCTGCCCATAGGTGGACTGCCCCCAATGGGGTTGTACGAACAGTTGACGTAGGACTACGCTCACATATGTTAACTATTTTGATCGAACGTTATATAAAATTCCCGATATTATTAAGACATCCCTTGATTTCTTCTAAAGTGTAATAATTGATTAGTGTCCATTTTCCGTTCATTACTAATAAGATTTTTTTTCAGTTCATGTGTTCACTCTTGTGTTAGAAAATATTCCAAACTGACTCTTTCTTTGAAAATTATGGTGGCCCTGAAGAGAGCCGTTTTGATGTTTTATGACCCTCAAAAGGACCGTTTTGGTGATGTGGTTGGTTTAAGGGGAATTATTTTTGTCGCACTGAAAGTGACGGTTTCGGTTTGATGCGCATTAAAGTGATGCAAAATTTTAAATTTTCGCTCCACAATACTTAAACGATTCCAAATCGGATCCTGACTAACCTCTCAAAATTTGAACCCATTTGGTGAGAAACTGAGATGGCACAAACCATTTGAAGTTTGTATGGGAATTACTATGGTAAAACCAAGATTTTTGTTCATGTCTATCTAATAATTCACCATATCGGTTTGCTTCAAAAGCCTTCAACTGTACTTGTACAGTACTTGCTGTACTTTCCAGCTACAACTTTGCTGAAGACTACTTTTTGATTAAATGCAAGAATCGAAAGTTATCAATGGTTCAATGCGCTGATGTCTTATGATCATGCTCAATCAACTGCTCAGCAGGCAACATTGGTTTTTCTGGGGCGTTGAATAGGACACAAAAATCATGGCTACTATGTCACACTGCAAAATACAGTGTTGCCCACAGAGCAGCTGCTTGATCATGTCATAAGTTTACCAATCTCTTAAATAATTAATAACTTTTTCCTGTCTCGTTTTACATAGAAAAAATCTTCAGCAAAGTTGTAGCTGAAGAATGGCTATAGTTCTGTTCCGCAGCTCAATATGGAAAAAGACTAGAAGGCAATGAACAAAAAGTTGAGATTTCCCATAGTAATTTACATGTAAACTTCAAATGGCTTGTGCGAAGTCTGTTTTTAGCCAAATGAGTTGTAACTTTGGTAGGCTTATCAGGACCCGATTTGAAACCATTTTAGCACTGTGGAGCGAAAAAGTCAAATTTTGCATCAGTCTAATGCGCATGCGTCGAGTGGTAAGCAAATTACCCGGCTGTTGGCCCAACACGCACTATATCGTGTTCGAATTCTTCTGGCAGCGGTGAGTTTGATGCACGATAACGGGTTGTTCGATATTTGTCGTGGTTGGGGAATTCTGAGATCTGCAACCCTTTCGCCACGGATACGGTGAGCTAGTTTGATGTTCTACTCCATGACGATGACGCGCTTGATGAAGATGGTCCACAGTGGTGTTTCTCACTCAAGTTCAAACTGTCGGAGCCCCTGCAATCTCGGCTCAACAGACGACTGCTGCTCCACAGCCGCAGGATCTTCCCACAGCCCCTGGGCTAAACTGGCGTCAGGATGGACCGTCCCTACCGCAGCCCGAAATCAACGATGGTTCTTGCTTCACCGCAACGGAACTAATGATCATCTTCTTCAAGATGCACGACATTGCCAACACAATCAAAAACAAATCAGACCAGCTTCAAGCTGTGGCTACCTTCATGCTCACTTATGGACCGTGAGCACATCAAAATCGCAAACGCTTGCTCGCTCAAGAGCAAAATTATCGAGTTCGTTGACTTCCACAATGAACGTAGTATTGACATCGCCGTCATCACCGAAACACACCTGAAGCCGGAGATATATGTTCACCTACCCGATTTTAAGCTCGTAAGGCTAGACCGGACCAGCTCCAGTGAAGGAGGAGTGGCTATCGCATTGAGGAGAAATATTTGCTGTCGACTACTACCGAGTACCAGCTGAAGATGATCTAAGCGGTGGGTAAGACCTGACTTGGCACAAACCAATTGAAGTTTATATAGAAATTACTATGGGGAAACCATAATTTCGGTTCATATCTATCTCATAATTCACCAGTTCACTCTTCTTTAGAAAATGATAGCTGAGCTTGTTGAAAATTTTCTCAGCTACAACTTTGTTGAAAACCACTTTTCGTTTTAATGTAAGGAACAAATATTATTAATGATTCAACTAACTGATGTCTTATGATTATGCTCAATCAACTGTTCAGCAGGCAACATTGGTGTTTATGGCGCGTAGAGTTAGAGGACAAAAATCAGGGCTACTATGTCACACTGCAGAATACAGTGTTGCCCACAATTAAGTTGCTTAATCTTGCCATAAGATTATCAATCTCTTAAACAATTAATAACTTTTTAATTTGACGTTTGACTGAAAAACAATTTTCTACAAAGTTGTAGCTGATAAAAATTCCCATAAGAATAGCAAAAAAACTTGTTAACAGTACATTATGGAAAAAGGTTAGAAGACAATGAACACAAAGTTTTGTTTTCCCACAGTTATTTCCATATAAACTTCAAATGGTTTGTGCCAAGTCAGTTTCTTATCAAATCAGTTTAAACTTTCGGAAGCTAATCAGGACCCGATTTGAAATCGTTTGAACACTTTGGAGCAAAAATTTCAAATTTTGCATCAGTCTAAGGCTTACTACACCATATTACCGCCGGACTCTTCCACCCGGTTGAGCCGGTCTGGCGTACACTCCATCATCGACATCTTCATCAGCAACATAGGAGACAACATCTCACAACCTCTAACCCACCAGGAGCTGAGTTCGGACCACTATCCGGAGGTGGCCGAAGTGTGCTCATCCGTCAACCGATTCCAAGCTTCCCGACGAATCTACCATGTGATCAGTTCCAACACAGTGTCGATTCCACTGTCGACTACGGTGTCCTTCCGGAGACGCCCGAAGACGTTGACCGGTGTCTGCGTTCCATCGAGGAGGCGATATCCCGGGCCAGGGAACAACACGTGCCAGTATCCAGACAGGTGAGCAACATTCTGAACCTTGATAGAATTACCAAAAATCTCATTAGACTCCGCAACTCCATTCGAAAGCAATACTAGCGTTTTGGCTTGCCTGTCTTGAAGACCCACTGTAGTCGCCTAGCAAAAACCATCCAAGCAGGATGGTGGACCTCAAAAATCAGGACTTTGCTATTAGGATCCGCTCTCTCGCATATTGTGCAAAGCCCTTTTGGAAGCTAACAAAAATCCTTAAAAATTCCCCAGACCCAATCCACCACTGATCCCACTAGATCGTCCCGGCGAGCCAGTGGTTGATCTGATAACTGCTGATAAGAAGGCTGCCGCGATAGGTCAACACTTCGTCAGCTCCCATAATCTCGGACAAGACATCGTCAGCCCTCACGAAGCTGAGGTTGCTGAAAACGCAACCAATCTTTATCAGATTCCCAATATTTTTCCCGAGGAATACGAGATTACGGCTGACGAACTGTTGGCCTATATAAAATCATCTAAAAACATAAAGGCCCCAGGTTTCGACAACATCCTGAATCTGGAACTCAAACACTTGAGTTCCAGATTATACAACCATCTGGCACTAAATTTTAATCTGTGCCTCAGACTTGGCCACTTCCCCTCGTGTGGGAAGTCAGATAAAGTCGTACCCATTCGGAAACCTGGGAAGGATCCGTCCTCTCCTTCAAGTTATCGACCAATCAGCCTTCTCTTAGGATTATCAAAACTATTCAAAAGAGCAGTCTACTACCGGCTCCTAACATCTGCCGAAGAAATCAACTTGTTACTCGAGGAACAGTTTGGCTTTCGGAAAGGTCGTTCGACCGTTCACCAACTGACTCGAGTCAAAAAACATTCTCAGACGGAACAAGTCTGTTTCAAAAACATCTGCCATGGCGTTGTTGGACGTTGAAAAAGCGTTCGACAATCTCTGGTATGATGGCCTCGTGTTCAAATTGCAGCAGTATGGTCTTCCAATCTTCCTAGTGAAGATAATAAACAACTATCTATCGGAGAGGACGTTCCGAGTCTCTCTGAATGGCATAACATCGAATTCTTTCAATATCGGTGCCAGGGTTCCACAAGGAAGCATCCTTTGGCCCCATTCTATTTAACCTGTTCAGCTCCGAAATGCCAGCTCTCCCTAATGGTGGATCGTTTTCTCACAACACATCCATCGTCTACAAGGGTAGGGTCATCGGAGCTCTGAGTACCAAATTTCAGTGATGCCTGGACGTCCTGTCTGAATATTTCAACAGCTGGAAGATCCGTATCAACGCGGCAAAAACCAAGGTCATCATCTTTCCACACTCTAAATCTAGCAGACTTGTTCCGTCGGAGAATAATAAGATCTGCCTGAACGGCACAGTGGTGGAATGGTCGAAAGGGGTAGTCTACCTGGGTTAACACTAGACAACAAGCTGATTTTCAGGGAACACGTTGACAAAACCAAGACCAAGTGTAACATCTTGATAAAATCACTGTATCCACTCATCAACAGGAGGTTCACCCTGTACCTGAAAAATAAGCTTGCTGTCTTCAAACAAATCGTCCTTCCCGTAATAGAATACGGGATGCCAATCTGGGAGAGTTGCGCAAAAAGCCACCATCTCAAATTACACAGGATCCAGAATAAGATCCTGAGAATGATCATCAATAGTCCACCGCGGACTATAAACTCTGAGGTCCATCGCCTGCCTGGTCTTCCGACAGTTACGGAGAACTGACTCTATCGCAAGGTTCAGAGTTTGCTATAGGCGATCCGATCAACAGATCATCAGGGATCTGGCACGTTAGGTTAGGTTAAGCTAAGTTAGGTTAAGTAGGTAGATTAACAAATTAAAACATTTAAAACATTCTTCTCAAGTAACAAAATCACAAATAAAGAAGAATTTTACTACTGCTTGTAGATGGTGGAATTATTTATATAAAAGATGGTTGCAGGAGGATTCTATCCATAATGCCACTGCCAGTCAGTGGGAGTTAGATTGTAAATACACACACAGGGCCGAAACTGTACCAACATGCATAGTCCTGAAATAACACCACTACATCACAGTGGCGTCGTCCTAACCTCAATCTACCTATTCAACAACTCTCAAAACGGAAACAAACAAAACAATATTGGTTCCAATGGATACAAATCAGTGAAACTAGAAGATCCTATGTCTTTTGAAACTGATTTGAATGTAAACATGACCCTAAATAACGTTTTCAAAGTTGTTGAACGGGTAAAAAGTGAGGTTACGTGACGCCACTGCTACATCATCAAAAATCTTCAACGACAACACATTAACCTATCGATCCCTGGTCTGCCTTGGATCTTTGCTGGATGCTTGAAAACTGTGTTTATATTGAAACCCAAATATGCTGTCAGACGATATTAAAAAAAATCTTCGTTCAGAAAATAGAGACTTCTTTAATCATTTTTGAGTTAATGTGAGTAGCTCAAATTTACTCACTGCAAATATATTTACTCTGAGCACAGCTGTTTTGCCCCTATTTTTAATCCATAAATCTTGTAAAAATGTCTCCTTTACTGTAGATAGGCTATATAAAGGGCGAACACGAAATTATTGCGACACATTCAACAGGGCATAACTTTTTTACCATTGCACACTTTCTCATTGATGTGCATTGTGTACATGCTGTCAAACTCGAAGTCGTGTTTTTCGATTCAACGAAAATGGAGGTGAACCAACGCGAGTTGAGAGAACAAATTCTTTCCAAACACCTGGAATTTCCTGACCTGTCGCACCGGCAGTTGGGAAAAATGTTGAACATTCACCATTCAACCGTCTCCAGAGTGTTGAAGCGGTTCCAGGAGCGGTTGACGTTCGACCACGGCAAAGGAGCTGGAAGAAAACCGGGACCGGAGAACAAAAAGACGGAGGGAAAGGTGAAGCGGATGATTAAAGCATATCCCAACGTCTCAAGCCGTGATTTGGCTAAAAAGATCGGCATGTCGCAGAGCTACGTCCAGAATGCAAAGAAGAGAGCTGGACTACATACATACAAGGTACAGAACTTCCCAAACCGCGATGAGCGGCAACAATCGACGGCTAAAACTCGGGCACGGAAGCTCTACGAGAAGATGCTGACAAAATATGGCTGCTGTGTGATGGACGACGAAACGTATATAAAAGCCGATTTTAAGCAAATTCCGGGGTTGGAGTTTTTCACCGGCAAGAGCAAGTTCGATGTGGACGACAAATTTAAGAAGAAGAAAATGTCGAAGTTCGCCTCCAAATATCTCATTTGGCAGGCCATCTGCTCTTGCGGGCTGAGGAGTGAGCCTTTCGTGACAAAGGGCACAGTAAATGGCGAGATCTACAAATCTGAGTGCCTCGAGAAGCGCCTTTTGCCGTTCTTGCAGCAGCTCCGCTATTTTGGCCAGATTTGGCATCATGCCACTATTCTAAAAGTGTCCTGGAGTGGTATGAGGCCAATTCTGTCCATTTTGTTCCAAAGGACATGAATCCGCCAAACTGTCCGGAGCTGCGCCCGGTGGAGCAGTACTGGGCAATAATGAAGCGGGAACTTCGGAAGAGCAAGAAGACAGTCAAAGATGAGAAGGACATGTTAAGAAAATGGAAAAAAAAAACTGAGAAACTGGTACCGGATGACACTGTAAAGACTTTGATGGAGGGCATCAAGCGAAAATGCGTTCAATTTTACACTCAAGGCTCCATCGATTAACTTTTCTTTTGATTTTTGAAGTAAATATATGTATAAAACTACCCTAAAATTTTGGTTTGATTCTAAACATTATAAGAAAATTGGCATGACATTTTCGGTGTCACAATAATTTCGTGTTCGCCCTTTATTTACAGATTTACTATACTTCCCATATCAGAGGAGCAGAGTTATGGGAAACCATCTTTAATTAGGGTTACCATATCAAACATTTGAAAAGGAGGACATTTCATTTGAGGTTTGGAGATTAAGGAGGACAATGATTCCTTTTCTTAACATTAAAGAAGGACAATGAGTTTTTTATCAAATGTTTTAATAATATGTGCGAAGATCGAAGTAGGCAGCGCTGCGAAAATGACGTGTTTTGTTTTGCTGCGTCGTTTTCGTTCTTGTGAAAATGTGGAAAATTTACAATTTCAGTGTTAAAAAGTGTTAATTGAATGTACAGAAGTTGTGTTGAAAAGTGCATAAGTGAAAATCATCAAATCCTTCCCTTTCCATTGCATGAGGTGCCCTCCGTTCCGAATAAAGCGCAGCAACGTTCAGCTAAGTTTATTTGCCTTTTAGTTCCTCTTTCCTCTATAACAGCACTTCCCAGCGTGCGGCCTGCGGCCCGGAAATATTCAAAGATGCAGCCATTTAAAAAATACAAGATTAGGAAGATTGGACAGGACTTATCCCTCTAAATTGAGACGATCATTTAAATTACTAAATACCCGTCAATCTTTTATCTAGAGGCTATTTGAGCTACGGTCTAACTCCCGGGTCCAAGCTTCTTGCGTTCATAAGAACTTATTTCATACATAATGCCACTGCCAGACAGTGGGAGTTAGATTGTAAACAAACACACGTGGCATGGCAGCCGTTTGAAATGTCATTGACCAATTCAAACGGGGAAATATTCCGCCAGAATTAAGGAGCGAGCTTTTCCATGATTTCTTGGATTCTCAGGACTATCCCGCACGGCCAATGAGATCAACTTAAATTTGAGTTCAGTTTGCTCATAATCGCAAAGAGTGCAGAAACTCAGCGATGAGTAAATTTGCCTCATGTTTTCCGTTGGAAAAACTAAAAAAAAAAAAAATGGCAAAGTTTTTCTTAGTCTATGAAGACTGAGAGAATCCAATCTTTACTTTTCTCATATTCGGGAATTTTTTTTTTTTCCTGGAGATCCTGCAGAAGCATGAGCAAATTTATTCATCGCTGAGTTCCTGAACTATTTCCGATTTATGAGTAAACTGCACAACCGTTTAAGCAAACTCAAAATTCGCTTCTTCTCGTATACAGGTAGATTTTATACATAATACCACTGCCAGACACGAGTGTGATTGTAGATACATACAGTACATACAATAAATGAACGAATGAAAAATTGCATCAGTCAAATGTGTCAAAATTAGTCTGTTTTTTTTTTTTATAAAATCTTTATTCTAATCCTAACATATAAACATGTCTTACAAGCTAAGCTATTCTAAACTAATTACAGGCATTTATTTCTAAGAAGAATTTGAAGCTAGGCAAGGAGATCATATGTCATTCTGTTTCCAAAATATATTGACTAAACTGAACAAATTTTCTTAGAATCATAATTTTGTCATCCCTGCTAAACTCTTCTAAGGTTGGAGCTATCAAACTGGAAAAGGTTAAGAAGCGCATTAAACGAGGATCAAATCTGTTTAGTAAATGTCTAATAAAATAGTTCCATGACTGATTGACCGAAAAACGTTTACAAAATATATGCTCAAGATCTTCGAGGAATCCGCATGATAAGCAATTAGGGTTGTCAGCAATACCTATGCGATACAAATGAGCTCTGTGATCAATTTTCCTATTATAAAGTAAATAAAGAATAGATTTTTCATTTGAGTTCAGGTTCTTTAAGTTAATATTATTCCAGACACGTGGCCAATTGTTTTGTTCTTTACTTTCAATAGTTGGTCTAGGCAATGATCCAATTTTATCAGAATATAGTTTTGTCATAGAAAAAGGTTGTGTTAGATCATGTTCGTAAAACAAATTCATGAAAGAAGGATACATATGTGGTAATATAGTAACAGGTTTCCTAATGACTACTGACTACTGATATTAGGCAGAATATAATTTTTCAACAAACACGTGTCGGTCGAATTAGGATTTATCCCAGGCTACTATTCTAGAAAAACGTAATTGATAGATATTGGGCGGAACGCGTCGGAATGTTTAGAAAAATAGGGCGCACGCTTGATCCGGTTTAAGATACATTGTTGACTGCTTTCGGGAACATGATTTCATTTTAATAACTTGTTTACTTGTTTAACCAGGGCTTAAGCAATCGTCACGTCGGTCATAGCTTGTTATGATAGCCTGAACAATGCGTAAAGAGCAAACCGCGAAACATTGAACGTCGCGTGAAAGTGGAACTTAATGAAGGCCTAAGTGCTTTTTCGTAACTTTTAGTTTTCGGATTAGAAAAATCATCGGTTGCAGGACAGTGTTACCGATTTATATTGGATAATCCAAAGCTATGTTGATCATTATAACATTAAATTTTGAATAACAAATGATAAGACAATCTTATTCAAATGTCGTAATAATACCTCTGACCAAGGAAAAATGATTTATATAGTTTTCATAAAAGTTGACGATACAAATACTAATGAGGAAAGGAATTCCGCATTTCCTTTTCCCAAGTCCTTTTCCCAAGTCCTTTTCCTCTCCTTCCCTTCCCTTCTTCTCTTTTCAGAAAGCGAGTAATGGCGCTATAACCATATGCCATATAGGGCTAGGACAAGAGTTAGTGCTCAGGTCCCAACCGCTAGAAGAAAATGGTAGCGAGCAAGGGCGCTATAACCTAGGCGAATACAGCATTCCCTCCGTATAGGTTACGTCCGCACACCGCTCTCTGTTGTCCTTCGACTGAGGTCGGCTGGATCGATTGAGGGATGGCAGTGGGTTGGCGGTGCCGTCCACGCTTGTACGGAGGGAGGACTGTACGCTCGAACACAAGGGGTAAATACCTGTGTTCCATCCCAGGAGATCGGACAACCAAGGAGTGTACATTAACTTTCTTAGCTCTGTCACTCCCAACGATTTATATAGCCTATTTTCAAATCCTGCATACGGAGCGGTTGGTACGGTATGTCCCCGCTCTTTGATTACCTGTGGATTAAATGTTAACCACTGTCTATACTTATTAAGTAGACATGGTAAACATTCACTTCCACAAAAATTAACTAAACGCTACACAGTAGGCCTGGCCGCTTTATTGTTTGTTTCACATCCTTGATGTGCAGCAGGCATTAATAATGACAAGAAAAATGATAGATGTATCATTTTCCAGGATTCTTTCAAGTACTGGCTGTGTATGTGTAGACTAGACTAGACTAGAAATGTTTTAATAATATGTGCGCTATCACAAAATTCATGATTTGCAAAGGTTCAATTGAGATTGTTCATAACTTTCAGTCGTTACCAATTCAATTCATCTTCTTTCTATCAGTCAAATTTATGTTAAAATTCACCAAATGGAACACAGCCACTCAGATTGAATTCAACATGTGTTCAATTTTGACGTTCTGGTTCTATGGGATTTTAGATATTATACTTAAAATCCTATAGAACCAGAACGTCAAAATTGAACACATGTTGGATTCAATCTGTGTGGCTGTGTTCCATTCGATGAAGTTTCACTGGCACTTAGAAAATATATTATAATGTTCGAAATCCCTCTGTTGTTGACCGTTCGATTTTCGAGAAATTATTTGTCAAAATTGATTCCTGGTTTGTCTGAAAGAAGTCCGGTAGAATAGCAGGTTTATTTGAAAATATTCCATCTGTCAAATATAAGTTAAAATTCACCAAATGAACCGCAGCATAAATGTAGGGGGGTTGACAGCTGTAGTATACTCCTAGTCCCACCATCGAATGGCATTTGCTAGATAAGATGAGGTTGCAACATAATTAAACAAATAATCTCTGAAAACAACGTTCTTTGAAAACAATTTTATGAATATAATATTCTTTCATTTCTCGCATCTACTTGAGATGATGCGCGATATCTTTTTACAGGAAATCTTGAGAATCGTCATCAATCTTCTTTCTATCTACTCAGCGTGCGCGCAGCCAGCCGAAACAAAACACAATCTTTCCTGCATCGTAGCTAGAGTTGCCCCCCTCGAAAAAACGTCCAGTCGTTCCTTTTAGCGATCATATTGATCAAATGTGCATTTACCTGATGTGCAATATTGTTCAGATGATCAATATTAATGAACCGTTTCATAATGCCCCTAACCATTTGAGACATCGCGTTGCACAAAAAAGGCACCATAGGGTTGTTCGTCTGAAATTCCCATAGAAATGGCCCTACTTCGACAGCAACTGATTTGAAGAAAGCTAGCTTAATACCACGTTCAGACTACAGAGTTATAACATGTTATAACGGTTGTCAAATAATTGCAACACAGAAACCACCATCAAGATAGTGCTATAACATGTTATAAATCTGTAGTCTGAACGTACTATTAGCCATCAGCAGCGAGTCATTCAAACCGTTTTTAACATCTTGGTAGGAAGCTGACGTTGGTTGAATTTTGTCTTTCTGGACGCCTTGAATAAATGTTCGTATTTGCGGAGTAATTTTGATTGCCCTCTGAACAGCAGCACTATTTTCCAACCTTCGGTGACCGCAAAACTTTAACGGGAATATGGTAGATCCATAATACATTGTGATAAACGCTCGTCTTGCTGGTACATCTTTGAAGATATTGTAGATACCACGCAAATATTTGACAACATCTCAACTGATATTGCGAACACTATCCTTGAATGCATTATGCAAAATATGCAGCCCACAGCTTTACAGATATATCAGCTTCTCGCCACCTTTTTGTACCTCTAGCTTCAGTACCAATTGCAGTTTGCATAAAATTGGAATCTCATTCTCTTTATGTAGTGGCTATCTATCTTCCACCTAACTCGAGTGCCGAGCTATATATTGCTCATGCAAGGGCCGTTCAACAAGTGGCAGATCGTTTATCGGAGACTGACATAATCCTATCGATCGGTGATTTTAATCTTCCTAATCTGTGATGGCATGTTGACGAGGACATTAATGGCTTTATTCCTTCAAACGCCTTGACTGATACTGAGAGAAACTTTACAGAAGCTATGTTTTCTAATGGCTTCAGGCAGATTGATAACATTGTCAACACGAACGAAAGACTCCTTGACCTGGCGTTCACCAATCTCCCGGAGTATCTTGACCTGATTGCAGCACCTGCATCGCTGTTAACTGTTGATAATCATCATACACCAATCATTTTACTACTTGACGTGAGTGTTGTACCATCCGTACTTGACGATCAAGACAAATGTTTCAAATTTGACTATTTGACATGCGACTATGACTTGTTGAATTATATTTTTATGAATATTGAGTGGGAACAATTATCAAGTTATGCTTCAGTAGACCAGATGTTATCAGCTTTCTACGAATCTCTCTCTGAAGTTATAAATCATCATGTGCCTCGAAAGACACAAGCACTGATTTCTGCTTTCAGCAAACCGTGGTGGACTGCAGAGTTACGTATGCTTCGTAACAAGCTTCGTAAGCTGCGTAACAGGATTTTCCAAACAAAAAATGTATCCGATAAAGCTAGACTCGTTGAGCTTGAGTTGGAGTACAAAGTCACCCTTTCTAAAACACACGAAAACTATTTGTGTAGGATACAGACAACCGTCAAGGAAAATCCTTCGTGCTTTTAGGATTTCATTAAGAAACGCAATGCTGACTACGGCATCCCTGGATCGGTCAACTTCGAAGGAACCACTTCTCGCTCATGCTTGGAGACAGCTTTACTGATTTCTTTGAGAGCGTATTTAGTAAAGCATCACCCGTTCAACGTCAAGCCGGCTTCGAGCAGATTCTGTCTCATAACATAAATCTACAATGCATCCAGTTTTCTCCAGACGATGTTCAGAAAGCCCTCGATAATCTCGATTCAACGAAAGGACCCGGAACGGACAGCCTGCCTCCTGTGTTGTTGAAAAACTGTGCTGCTACGCTTGCGTCGCCCATCACTGCTATTTTCAACCGACCGCTCCAAGACAGAACGTTCCCAAATGCATGGAAAACGGCATCCATAGTACCGATCCACAAGTCTGGAAATAAAAAAAATGTGTCACCAATTATCGTGGTATATCCAAGGTTGCAAAGACTCATTTCAGCTAAAATAATGTTTTTCGGAATAATAAAACCAAAAGATGGTATGATGGCATGTTTTACTTGTACCTTACAAGAAGAGGTTACAAAGTATGCGTTGGAAACATAAAACCTGTAAATTTTGCTTTCTATGAGTCACAATCAGCAATTTGCTGATCGCTGAGTGAGTGAGTGAGTGAGTTTGTGAAAAATCGCTGATTGTGACTCTCATGAAGTGAAATAAACAGGTTTGATATGTCAAACACATTCTTTGCAACCTCTTCTTGTATCCTACCAATTCAAAATTTGATCATGGCATCTAATTATTTCATAATTTAGAAAAACATTGTTTTAGCTGAAATGAGTCTTTGCAACCTTGGGTATATCCATACTTTGCACTCTCAGCTAGATGTTGGAGAAACTGATCCACACAGCTCTCTGCAGAGTTACTGCCCCGATCATCTCCAACAGCCAGCATGGTTTTATGAATCACCGCTCAACGACATCAAACCTAATATGTTATGTGTCAGCGATATCACGTGATATAGCATCAAAACAGCAAGTGGATTCGGTTTACGTCGATTTTGCGAAAGCTTTCGATGCAGTTCCGCACAACCTCATCATTATCACAATGAATCATATTGGATTCCCCACGGAATGGCTCAACTCGTACCTGTCTGACCGCAATGCATTCGTTGTGGTAAATTCCGTACGCTCCAGGACCTTCGACACTCCATCTGGCGTACCACAAGGCAGTGTTCTCGGTCCTCTTATTTTTATCATCTATGTGAATGACTTGTGTGAGCTGCTCTCATCGTCCAAACTGTCTTATGCTGATGACCTAAAATTTTTTCGAGTAATTGTTTCTCCTGCGAACTGTGTTGCAGTACAAGAAGATATAAATCGTTTGCTGGTCTGTCTGGTGCAGTGACAAAGTGATATCCTTCACCCGCAGCAATAGAGTTACTCTTCATCCATACTGCATGGGATTCCCTAGAACGTGTAAACTCAATCCGCGATCTAGGCGTTACAATCGATTCTAGGTTAACGTTTTGCGAACACATAAGCATCGTAACTGCCAAAGTATACACTGTGCTTGGTTTCATTCGTCGTCATGCTTCTGGTTTCACCGACGTTTATTGCCTCAAGACACTATTCTGCTCGCTGGTTCGTAGTATCTTAGAATATGCTTCCCCAGTGTGGTCTCCATTTTACACTACGCATATTCTTACGATTGAACGGATTCAGAAAAGCTTCATAAGGGTTTGCTTTAAGTGAGCTCCCATGAAATGATCCGCTCATTCTTCCCAGTTATCCAGACCGATGCATGCTGATTGATTTGGAATCTCTCTCAGCATGACGTATCAAATTGCAACGACTGTTCATCTTCGACCTAATCACCGGCAATGTGGACTGTCCCGAAATCCTGGAACGGATTCCATGGAACATTCCTTCTCGTAGATTTCGTAGCTCCCCATTACTGGCAATTCCATTCTACAGAACTAACTTTGGATTCAATATCTGTTTTAACTAATGTTTGCGTTCCATTAATGATGTTTGTAATGAGTTTGATTTTACTATGTCCAAAAATTTGTTTAGTAATAGAATAAGAGGTTTAAAGGGTGTCCACGATGAAATTGCCACACTATGAAATTGCTCTAACTTTTTAACCGTTGGGTAGAATTTAATGAAAATTTGGGTGGATTTAGTTCATAGTGCATTATTTACATCCTGCAAGTTTTAAAGTCCTGTGATCAAAACTCGCGGAAATGAAGTCGAAAGAACAGCTCGTGCGTGATAAAATTTTGCGCATTCATCACGAGAACAAGGATCTCTCGCATCGTTCCATCGCTAAAACGTTGGGAATCGCGAATTCCACGGTGTCGCGAGTGATTAAGCGGTTCGAGGAACGGTTGACCACCGATCGGAAGCCCAGAAGTGAAGGTAAAAGTATTCCGTACAACACCAAAAATCACAACCGCGTAGTTGGGGCCTTCAACCGAAATCCGAACGCCTCCGTTAGGGATGTGGCTAAGAAGCTGCACCTAAGCCGAAGTTTTGTCCAGAAGGCCAAAACTAAGGCTGGGCTTCGAACGTTCAAGGTACAAAAGGCCCCTAATCGCGACGAGAAGCAGAACAAGTCCGCCAAAACCCGTGCCAGGAAGTTGTACCTCAACATGCTGACGAAAGTTGAATGCTGCATCATGGACGACGAAACATATGTGAAGGCCGACTTCAAACAGATCCGCGGCAACCTGTTTTTCACGGCCAAGGATAAGTTCAGCGTTCCGGAGTATGTCCGCACTCAGAAGATGTCCAAATTTGCGAAGAAATTCCTGGTTTGGCAAGCCATCTGCATGTGCGGGAAGCAGAGTGCACCTTTCGTGACCCAGGACACGATGAACGGACAGGTGTACATAAAAGAGTGCCTCCAGAAGCGGCTGCTTCCTCTCCTGAAGGCCCACAACGTCCCAACAATCTTCTGGCCGGATTTGGCCTCATGCCACTACTCCAAGGACGTGCTGAAGTGGTATGCGGACAATGAGGTCAATTTCGTGCCGAAAATGTTCAACCCTCCCAACGCTCCGGAGCTCCGCCCCATCGAGAAGTACTGGGCGATTATGAAGCAGCACCTTCTTAAACGACCTAAGGTAGTGAAGACAGTCGAGGAACTGAAGAAAGTATGGGTTTACATGCAAAAAACGGTTGATTCACAGGTTGTGCAGAATCTTATGGCCGGGGTTAAGGCCAAGGTGCGGGCATTTGCGTATGGACTGTAAATAAAATACGTATGGTAAAATGAAGTTTAATAGTTATTTCTCAATCCCTGAAAATTTGATGGCAATCGGATGAAAACTCGAATTTTGCGAATCAATTTTGTGTGTGGCAATTTCATCGTGGACACCCTTTAGATTAAACAAGTTTTAGTTTTAAGTAATCAGTCTGTACGACGTAGTCGAAGACGGTGTGCAATAAATAAATAAATAAATTCACATTCGGCGCATCCATAGACACTTGCAGCAAGTTGTTCGAAGAGATACCGGCAAGGGCGTCCATAAACGCAGCGAGTAGATCTGATGCCCGGGATCTTCCCAAAAACTTTGACGTCATGCACTGATAAAATTTCAAAGATTGTTTTTATGTGTCCTTCACATGATTTTTTGCAATGTGATCAACGTTATTTTTTTCCCTGACCTACTCTAAAATTCCCTGAAATTCCCTGACTTTCCAGATCGTAAATAGAATTCCCAGACATTCCCTGACTTTCCAAGTTTTTCTGGGTAGTCGACACCTTGACTACACTATATTACCGTCGAACTCTTCCACCCGGTTGAGCCGGTCTGGCGTACACTCCACCATCGACATCTTCATCAGCAACATAAATAGGAGACAACATCAAACCTATTTTCCTAACACTTTCAATCCAATTCCAGTCAATCTAGACACCTGGGAGATTCAATTGGTGAAACAAAAATTCAAAATTCCATCAAACGACTGCCGAGATATTAGCATGCAAACTTTAATTTTGACCTTCGATCTTAGCCCGGGGTTTAGAGAGTTAAAGGATAGCATAAAATAAATACTCAATTAAAATGAAACAAATGAACGCGAGCAATAATTTCAATTTCAGTTATAAACTATTTTTCTTTTTCTTTCCCAACAACAACCTGTCCCGATTTCTCCCGTAAACGGTCACAGCCACCTGTCCGCGAATTTTTTTTTACCCCCATACATCAGGTTCGCTACCGTGCACTTTGCTCTCATACAGAGCCCTCATCAATATTTATGCAAATTGTTTCCCATTGTTTCCAGCTGAACTGGTTGCCCAAAAAGCGATATAAACGTTTCAAACACCCCCTCCGCCATACATCGCATCAGTCAGTAGTAGCTCGGTGCTTCGGCACGCACCAAAAGCGCGCACTTCAACAACGGTAACCCTCTTTCATCCCGCCCTCCTCGGTCGCTCATCCAAGCAATCGATGTGACACATATGGCGGTGGTCGTCGTCGTCGCCTGCTCTTCGCGCGTTCCGGTACATAACCTGTTTGCAGTGAAAAAAAATAAAAACAACAGAACAGAGTCCTCCCCCAGCCAGAGCCAACTATGTTACACCATTTCTCATTGGTCGCGTGGCACGTGTGGGTCACACTCATACCATATACCTACATGTACACATGTGTGTACAAGCGAGCCAGTTTCATCTCAACGCCTCCGGGTCTGTTGAAGCCCGCGTGTCGTGCAAGGACAAGTCCACTGTCGGGTAGGGTAGGAAAGCGAGGGGTCGGAAATATAAGGATATCAGACGAACTGTGGTGCGGTCGCTCCATCAACCGTATGTTCTACAATGTTTTCGATTGGAATAAGGGACCTCTGTTGCTTCTGAACCCTTCGGAAGAGAAATGAAAGCGGAAGAGCGTAGAATTTTAATCGATAGGAAATTACTTCCACGAATTGATAGAATTTCAAAGGTCAGTTCTCAGTTGGCACCGGTGACGACAATGTCGACGGAATTGTACTTCTTCCCATCGCCTCCGTATAGTGACGATTTGCGTTCGCCAAGCCCGGTTGCGAAAGCTAGACCATCATGTCCGCAATACATTCCGCTAACCTCGTTGGAGTACGTTCGAAGTTTAACCTACTCGCCGCGGGTCAATATTAGTGTGGAGACATACGATCGGATTGCCACCCCAAACTGGATCCACCAAAGGAGCCCTGCCAGAGGGCCATCGTCGTCTTCGTTGTCAGGGGAGAAGCCAAAAAAGTCCAGCAAAAGAAAAGTGATCCCACCGGTGATACGAAGGAAGCGACGCCTGGCGGCCAATGCTCGCGAACGGAAGCGGATGCACGCGTTGAATGAGGCGTTCGATCGGCTACGACAATATTTGCCCACGATTGGCAACGATCGGCAACTATCGAAACACGAGACGCTCCAAATGGCCCAGAGCTACATCACCGCTCTGAGCGAACTGCTCAAGTAGGCGGGTGTGAATAGAATATTTAGTTTTTCTTTAGTGATTAGGCTGAATTAGCATAACAATCCGCACGAGGAGGTAGCCGTTATTGGGCTTCAGGTTCTGCACTGAGTTCGATGGTTGGAAGTCAAAGAGCACCAAAGAGAGAAATAAATGTTAAGTTGTTGAACATCGGAGGTTTTGTGTTTGTTTGTCCTATATAATGCGTGGTTTGTTGATAGTGGATTTTTTGCGCAGCCAAGTAGGCTCTGGGTAGCTGTGGGAAAGTTTGTTTTTTTTTTTTATTTGGGCTGTTTTTTTACGGCGAATGTCGGTGTGATCGAAGACGGATTTTGGTGTAAGAGAGTCTTGGAGTGTCCAATGAAAGAATGCAGCGAACTGATAGGTGCTCAACCAACCGAACTGTCAAAGTTTGAGCCCATTTTGTTTGTATTGTTGCTAGAAACAACTTATGAATAAGTTCCCAAAGCAGGCCTCTGTTTCTTAGTCAATTACATTCAATTCTGTTTTCACGCGTTTTATTTTTTTTTTTTTCGATTTTGCCCTCATGCAGGATGGGTAAACCTGATTTTTCTTTGATTTTTTTTAAACAAATTGTATTGAATTTGGTTGGATCACACGATCAAAAATATAGGCGAAAAAAATCGTGTAAAATCAGAATTGAGTTCAAACCCACATTTCAGAAAGAGGCAATAGGTATATTGCTGCATAGTCGGTTAAATCAAATCGTAAACAACACAGCAGGATACCTTGAAATCTTCCGTTTGACATAATGATCTATACGTTGTTTTGATTTACTCATAATTAGAGGCAGGCGCCATTCGCTGTTTCATTCAAACTTCAAAATTTGATAAATTACTTTAAGTAGGATATCGAATTTTTGCAGCAGTCGTACATTTTGCCAACTCATTCCTGTCGAAAATCACCACAATCCCGAAAAATTCAGTTTTTATCATAGCAGGCATAAACATTAATTTAGAAAGTTTCTAGAGCATGAACATGACCATGATTGACCGCCCACGGTTGCTGGTCTGTTATTGCCAGATCAGCTGCAATTACACAGAGAACCAACAGATGATGTTTGGGACTAACATTCATCCTCAATGTGAAAAAACTGGAGATCTAATATTTAGCAATACCAGCGCCGACCGTGCCCGAATGCAGATCAAATAGGGATTGAGAAGGAATGTTTTGACGTGATACCAGTGGCGTTCCGTAACCTCACTTTTTACCTGTGCACCAGATTTCAAAACCAGATGTAATGCCATATTCATACTCGAATCGGCTGAAAAATAGACTTAACCTTCTAGTTTACTCGATATCTATCCATTGCAAGCAATATTTTGATAATTGTTTATGTTTTGAGAGTTGGTGCACAGGTAGATTAACGTTAAGGAAACGCCACTGCGTGATACACTTTGAAGCAGGGATCGTTTAAGTAAACTAATGCTGATAATGACGTACCTTAAACACTAATGCATATGAAGTATAAATAGATAAAAAGGAAAGATCTTACCGAAGGAATCAAGTGAACCTGCAACAACATGAACTGGTCCAGACTCTTTTAGAATTTATTTGAAAAACACCTACTTCACTTCTGATAAAGTTTCAACGTTCGTTGGTTGACCATTCTTGAAATTCGATTTGGTCTTGAGCTATCCACGGATGATATTCGACAGATCAGCAGCCGAATAGATTTATAAATAACACAACGGAGAAATCGAACGTCATGTCTGTTCAAACACACAGCCTACTCTCCGCGCCATCAGGAGCGAAAGGTTCTAGAAAATATCACAAAGTTCAACTTTCATTAGCAGTACATTATAACAGATTATAAGCTACATTATATTTATAAGACGTGTCATAGGCGTAGCCAGAGGGCATTGGGAGAATGCCTCTCCTAACTCAGCCCCATTTTTAAAAGTTCAACATTGTTGAATAATATTCAAGCTTCATCTCCAAACTCTCAAAGTCTCATAATTAATGTTTTTAAGCGAGATCTGAGAACCTCGAAATTTGCTTCAGTTGCAGAAACATGAAGTTTTACGAAGTCCATTCGATCGATCGTTATTGGGCTGACTGGGCATTATATCCAAATATTGTGAAGTAAGAATTGGTCTGAAGATATTTTTGGAATCCTTGAATTTAAATCAATTATTTCAAGGAATAGTGTTCCGACTTGCGGAAAGAGAAAAAAAAAACAAATATTGCAGTCATAATCTTCAAGATTACAAGACATAGATTATATACGGATGTTTTCTCATCAATAATACTTACAAGAATATTGAGTTAAGGTGTTGGGAATATTTTGAAACCTCTCAGATTTTTAATTTGTCAAGGCACTTTGAAGAATTTTCTTGACAATCGAATTTTGAGGAGAATTAAAAAACAAGTCTGTAGTACACTACCAGTCAGAAGTATGGAATCGCTTAGAAAAGTATTGGAACACTCACTTGAATATGGCATCACCCCCCAATAAGTTTAGCATCGCCCCCGGCATCGCCTATATCTCGAAATCCTGATTATCTGAAAAGGTGCTGTCTTGAGCAAAGTTGTACATAAGACCAAGTTTGGTTCGAAATTTTGACACTACTTGACGCTAGGGGCGCTAGCGTGCACGTAAAATTGAGCATTTTTGGATTTATTGTATCCCGTGATCGCGACGACCTAGAAAGTTCGAGTCTTGAACAAAGTTGTTCAGAAGACCAAAGACATCCGAAAGATGGATGGTATAGTTCGGAATACTCTCAGTACGTGTCGCTAGTGTGCATAACAAATTGAGCATTTTTTAATGTTTTATCTCATGATCCCAACCACCTACAAAGTTCGAGACTTAAGAAAAGTTATTCCAGCTCGTGATTCTGACTTGATAGAAAGTTTTAGCCTTGAGCAAAGTTGTTCAGAAGACAAAGTGCATCCGGAAGATGATTAGTATTGTCCAAAATTATGTCACTACGTGTCGCTAGTGTGTATGTAAAAATTGAGCATTTTTTAGTTTATCTTGTGATTCTGACTTGATAGAAAGTTCGAGTCTTGAGCAAAGTTGTAGAAAAATGTGTGGCCGAGTGAATAGTTCGTTTTGAAATTATATCACTACGCGGTGCAAGAGTGCATACAAATAAGTAAAATGTACCGGTTCTGAGAAATTGGGAATAAACCTCGTGGACAGCAACATCTGTCGGTGTGGAAACGGTCACGATGACATCGATTACGCAGTTTGGCAATGTACGGATAATGACGCTGCCAGAGAGCGACTTTTGAATACCCTCGAGGCCCAAGGAAGACAACCCTATATCCCTATCAGAGACGTGTTGGGTACCCGCAATCTCTGCTATATGCAGTAGATTTATATGTTTTTGCAAATGTCTAGTATAAGAATTTAATTCGTTTGTCTTTTGTATCTCTTTATGAGTTTTTGTTTGTCTTGTCCCCCGTCTCGATGAGTCTCATCGTCGCCCACTGGTCACCATAGCCGGTCGAACTCCAGACGAATCTAGAACCACACTACCGTTCATACTGGCGACTTCGCTCTGATGAGACAACGAAACCCTATCCCCAAGCTCCTCCCCTTTTCCTATCCTTTGACAATGTACCCCTCTAACCTCGAGTAAGCCGCGAATATTCGGCCCAACTCCTACTAGACATAGAATTAAGTAAATTTTGTTACAAACAAAGAACAATGCATTATCGGCTCCGTAAAGCTAACGCGATTGAGCCTTAAAAATAAACGAACTAGATAAAAAAAGAAGTTGGGAATCACTTGAATATGAAGTGAATCAGTCCTGATAATTTTGGACTCACAGTATGTAATCACTTGAATATGAAATGAACCAGACATAAGTTTGGAATCACTTGAATATGAAGCGAATGAAACCTGAAAAGCTTGAAATCACTTGAATTTGAAGTGTAACCAGACCTGAACCGTTCAGATCCACTGGAATATGAAATGAAACAGACCTGAAAAGTTTGGAATCACTTGAAAATGTTTGGAATCGCTTGAATATGAAGTGAATTCAAAATGAAAACTTATACCCCGTTCACATTACAGCGTATATCACGTGATATACGCTGTCTTGCAATGAGCACTCATACATCTAGTTTTTACTGGAAATCCTATGTATGAGTGCTCATTGCAAGACAGCCTATATTACGTGATATAGGCTGTAATGTGAACGGGGTATAATACCAACAATCAATACGAAACTAAGGATTTGAAATTGGCTCACTACTTGACTACCCTATTGGTCCCAAGCAAACGATTAACGTACCCCATTCTAGTCGAAATTCTAGTACTACACTATGTTTGTTTTGATTCGCTTTGAAAGTTTGACAGATAAAATGAGGGGTTATTGGTTTTTCCTATGTTTCGAGGGGTGAATCGTTTAGCTTGGGACCGAAGAGAGTACCAGAGCTGAGCCAAAAAGTTGAGCACGTTATTTCGGGACCTTCTAGTCTTAGAGTTACCTCTATGGTATAACACTACTAGTCATAAGTATGGAATCATTTTCATTTTCATTTTGCAGCGTTTGGTGGGGCAATTGGGTCAATCTAAAGCCGAGGATAAAGGAAGGGTAATGGCTGAATAGTCTATGCGGACCACTTGAACGCCATGGGAAAAGGAAGGGATTGAAGAGGTCGGTAATTGGGGGTTTCGAGGAAATGACGCCTAGTACTAGATTTGTGCTGCAAAATGTAAAGAAACCAAAAATCCATCTCCCACTGATTCATCCTTTCACATGTATACCAAATTGATATTTTAAAGCAACCATCAAAATAAACAGACAATATATGAAAAGGCTAGTTGCCAGTTGCTTTAAAGGCTAACGTTTGCATTTAAAAAAATGGACAAAAATTGTCGATTTTTCATGGGTTTACCTTCACCCGCACTGACAAAACTACCCATGCAGCATCAATCATAGTAACCCATGAGTCAGCAGACAAAATTTGACAGCTCTATCAGTCGAACTCTAACCGTGATGGCAAAAACAGTGAAGCAACTCTGTTCAGAAGTGTGTGCGTTCAAAGAACAGCAGCCCGCCGCGTCGAAAACGGACATCGTGCGGCAATTTGTGGGCGCCAGATACGCCCGTTCCGGCATCTACAACATATTGGCACTATTAGACAACAATCAGAGAATCGAAAGAAAGCTCGGTTCCGGACGGCCGACGACCCTGAGCGACAAGAAGCTCCAAAGGATGTTGAAGAGGAAGACCGAGGGAAAAGTGGCTACATCAATGCGTTCGCTTGGCCGGGATGTCGGTGCAACCGGCCAAACAGTGAAAAAGTACCTGGCGAACATGAACATACATGTCAGGAAGCGGAAGTCACGTCCACTGGTTTCGGAGCTACAGGCAATGACGCAGCGGCAGCGGCTGAATAAGATGGTCAACTCGTTTTCCCGGCGAATCGCGACGTGGCGGTGGTGATGGACGACGAGACCTATCTCACCCTGGATGGCAATGACTTGCAGGGCGCTTCGTATTTTACTTTCCCCACGAAGGAAGTGAGCTCCGAGGTGAAGTTCATTTCACACACCAAGTTCCCCAAGAAGGTGCTGCTGTGGCTTACAATCAGCGAGAAGGGGATGTCAAAGCCGCTCTTCTTTCGTTCCGGACTGGCCTTGAACGGGGAAATTTATAGTACGTCGTTCATCAAGAAATACCATAAGGGCGAAGACGCGGTGTTCTGGCCGGATCTGGCGTCGGCCCACTACTCGAAGCGATCGTTGGAGGAGATGGAGCGGCTTAATATCGATGTGGTACCCAAGTCGGCAAACCCGCCCAACGTCTCCCAGCTGCGTCCCATCGAGAATTTCTGGGCCAACCTGAAGCGTAAGATCTACTCCAACAATTTTGTCGCGAAAACTGAGGAGCAATTGATAAATAAAACGAAGAAAGAACTCAAAAAACATGCCTACACGCATGTTTTCGTCCGCCATGGCGAATGTTACGGTTAACTGCCGGAAGGCCGCTCGCAAGGGCGTAGAATTGTTTTGCAAGTAAGCTTAAATAATTACCTTCCATGGGAAATTTATCAAAAGAAATTATCTGTCTTAGCTTTTTTTATCGGCATCCGAAAAAAGTCCATTTTTTTAATGCAAGCGTTACTTGCCTCCCTAAGCGGACCTCCCGCATCTTAACTCATTTGTTAATCTACTTAATGTTATAAGGCTGCCTAAATTTTCTTATCTAAGTTTGATGATTATGATATCTCATTAGCCTAATTTAATAAATAATTGAAATCTCTAATCTACCTAATAAATTATAACCCATGCTTTATTAAGTACCTGCACTTGTGCATGTAATCTAAAATTTAACGTGTTTCAAGTTGTAATTGACTTTGACCTATATTTATTACATATTAGTTCGTCCCAGGTGACACCTTCAAGTGACTAAAATGCTTCACTTTGAAGTTAGTGTCCTAGTTGATTTTTAAATTATATAGGGTTCCACTATGTCGTCCCACAAAATTACGTATGGATATGTCACAATAGAAGCAACGCGAACCGAACGACATCTCCAGCTTCACGGAAGTACTCTACGACGCTGTAGCGTACCCGAGCGAAAAGCCCTACGTTGGTGGAACGAGGATACCAAATGTGCGGTAAAAGCGCGACGCAAAGCCTTACGCCGGCTTAAGCGCCTAGCCTTAGACGATCCTGGTAGGGAGGAAGCGCTGAAGGTCTACCGAGAACTCCATCTCTCGTGCAGACAGGTGATCCGTGACGCAAAGCGATCCAGCTGGATAGATTTCCTGGATTCAATCGACGAATCCCAATCGTCGAGCGACTTGTGGAATCGCGTCAACGCTCTGAGTGGCAAGCGGCGGTCTACTCCACCTACTATTCAAGCTCATGGCACCACGATCTCAGAACCGAAGGACATCGGTGACAATTTAAGGAACTATTTTGCCGGCCTGTCCGCTGTCAGTGGCTACGACAGCGCGTCAAGCCTTCCACAAGCAGCATTCGTGACCTGCGAATTCCACCCGATGTCCCTTCCCTCCAGATCAACGATGCTCTTACCTTCCGGGAGCTTCAGTTTGCCCTCGGCAGCAGTACTGGTAAATCTGCCGGGCCGGACGAGATTGGATACCCGGTGTTAAAAAACCTCTCCCTCGACGGAAAAACGAGGCTACTCGCCCTCTTCAACGACCTATGGCTCACTGACTCGTATCCGGACCTCTGAAAACAAAGCCTGGTAGTGCCCATTCCGAAGAACAACGCGGCGAGTGGAGAAGCCTCCTCCTTTAGGACGATTGCGCTCACTTGCTGCGCGGCAAAAGTGATGGAGAGAATGGTAAATCGTCGACTTAGGCAGTTCCTGGAGTCTAACAGTCTCCTTGACGAACGGCAGCATGCATTCCGGCAAGGACATGGCTCCTCCACTTATTTTGCAGCCCTCGGGAATGTACTCAAGGAAGCCCAGGACAACGGTCACCATGCGGAGTTAGTATCCCTTGATATTTCAAAGGCCTTCAACAGGACGTGGACGCCTGGCGTCATCAGGCAGCTCATCGGCTGGGGCCTGAAAGGCCGCATCACGCACTTTGTACGGAATTTCCTCCTTGATCGTACCTTCCAGGTGACTGTCGGGAACACTCGATCGGATCCGTTCCCCGAGGAAACTGGAGTGCCCCAGGGATCCGTCATAGCGGTTACGCTATTCCTGGTGGCAATGAACGGGGTGTTCAGCCGACTGCCCAAGAACGTGCACGTAATCGTATATGCCTAAGACGCATCGTCGTAACGGGACGAACGACTAAACGGACCAGGAATATTGCCCAAGCAGCTGTCTCCGCCGTCAGCAGGTGGGCGCTTTCTATTGGTTTCCAGCTCTCCGCTCCAAAGAGTGTATGGTGCCATATCTGCCACTCGGGCCATCTGAATCGGGAACCACCGATCACCATCCAGGACCATCCAATTCCGCTTAAGAAAACAGTACGTGTTCTGGGGGTAGTTCTGGATCGGACTCTAAGTTTCGACCAGCACTTCAGATCGGTGAAAGAAAACTGTCGTAGCCGCATCAAAATCGTCAGGACAATCTCCCGCCCGCACCGCTCCAGTAACCGCGAGATCCGCCTTCGTGTCGCCCGGGCTCTTTTCTACGGCATTGAAATTACCTGCTTAGCCACCGAGAAGCTGAACCGCATCCTCGCTCCGGTATACAATACCTACGTACGCATCGTATCCGGCCTTCTACCTTCCACGCCTGCAGACGCTGCTTGTGCGGAAATCGGAGTCCTCCCTTTCCGCTATCGATCTGCTGCAGCTACTGCTACGAAGGCCGCTGCCCTCGCTGCTAAGACATCCGGGAATGATAGGATCTTTCTCCTCAACGAGGGGAATAGAGCCCTCCGCACTGCAGCCAACCTTGACCTCCCCCCGATGGCCAGGGTCCACTGGCAAGGAGAGAAAAGTTGGCGATCTAACGTTATCAAAATAGATAAGCGGATTAAGAGAGGATTCCAAGCCGGAGATAACTCTGTAGCGTTGAGGCGTTCAGTTGCAGAACTTCTTGGGGTGGTCTATCCGGGGCACGTCCATCGCTTTACGGACGAATCGCGACCACGGGCTGGAGTGGGACTCGGAGTGGCAGGACCAAACTCCGCAACAAGTCAAAGTCTACCGGAGGAGTGTTCCGTTTTTTCCGCAGAAGCCGCTGTTATTCTTGATGCAGCCATCACTCCTGCAGATCAACCGATCCTTGTGCTCACACAGCTTCATCCAGGCGCTGGAAGCCAAAGCCCCGAGCCACCCCTGGATACAAGCCATTACACGATATGCCCCACCCTCAACCGTTTTTACGTGGATTCCCGGGCACTGCGGTGTTCCTGGAAATGAGGCTGCGGACAGGCTGGCGGGATCCGGTCCATCTGGTCCCCGCTTCACCAGGAACGTAGGGTAATTGATTCTGGTTGGACCTATCAAAAAACTGATGATGGTTGGACCTATTTTTTCAATCGCTAGTTTAGGCAATCTTCGCTAATATTTTTTTCAAAGACCACTTTAAAGGGCGAACACGATATTATTGCGACACCGAAAATGTCATGCCAATTTTCTTATAATGTTTAGAATCAAACCAAAATTTTAGGGTAGTTTTATACATATATTTACTTCAAAAATCAAAAGAAAAGTTAATCGATGGAGCCTTGAGTGTAAAATTGAACGCATTTTCTCTTGATGCCCTCCATCAAAGTCTTTACAGTGTCATCCGGTACCAGTTTCTCAGTTTTTTTTCCATTTTCTTATCATGTCCTTCTCGTCTTTGACTGTCTTCTTGCTCTTCCGAAGTTCCCGCTTCATTATTGCCCAGTACTGCTCCACCGGGCGCAGCTCCGGACAGTTTGGCGGATTCATGTCCTTTGGAACAAAATGGACAGAATTGGCCTCATACCACTCCAGGACACTTTTAGAATAGTAGCATGATGCCAAATCTGGCCAAAATAGCGGAGTTTCGTCGTGCTGCTGCAAGAACGACAAAAGGTGCTTCTCGAGGCACTCAGATTTGTAGATCTCGCCATTTACTTTGCCCTTTGTCACGAAAGGCTCACTCCTCAGTCCGCAAGAGCAGATGAGATATTTGGAGGCGAACTTCGACATTTTCTTCTTCTTAAATTTGTCGTCCACATCGAACTTGCTCTTGCCGGTGAAAAACTCCAACCCCGGAATTTGCTTAAAATCGGCTTTTATATACGTTTCGTCGTCCATCACACAGCAGCCATATTTTGTCAGCATCTTCTCGTAGAGCTTCCGTGCCCGAGTTTTAGCCGTCGATTGTTGCCGCTCATCGCGGTTTGGGAAGTTCTGTACCTTGTATGTATGTAGTCCAGCTCTCTTCTTTGCATTCTGGACGTAGCTCTGCGACATGCCGATCTTTTTAGCCAAATCACGGCTTGAGACGTTGGGATTTGCTTTAATCATCCGCTTCACCTTTCCCTCCGTCTTTTTGTTCTCCGGTCCCGGTTTTCTTCCAGCTCCTTTGCCGTGGTCCAACGTCAACCGCTCCTGGAACCGCTTCAACACTCTGGAGACGGTTGAATGTTCAACATTTTTCCCAACTGCCGGTGCGACAGATCAGGAAATTCCAGGTGTTTGGAAAGAATTTGTTCTCTCAACTCGCGTTGGTTCACCTCCATTTTCGTTGAATCGAAAAACACGACTTCGAGTTTGACAGCATGTACACAATACACATCAATGAGAAAGTGTGCAAAATTTGGTTGATTTTTACCCAATGGTAAAAAAGTTATGCCCTGTTGAATGTGCCGCAATAATTTCGTGTTCGCCCTTTATGTGTGAACTTGAAAGGCGCTATTCAACCTTTTCCCGGTTATCTAATAATCACTACACAGCTTTCTCTTGAAGCCGGGTTTAATATTGTTCACGTTTGTTTTGTTGTTGGTGGAATTTATTAAGTTTATTTTGCTGTGAATCAAATTAATTGAAATTAGTTATAAGCACACCACCACATTATTTACCCTGCACCGGAACCTGGAATCGAACTCGAGACGACCGCAACACCACCAACTTAGCTACGCCAACACTTTGAACTGATGTAGAACAATCTACATGCCCTTCTGCAACAAGATCGCTGAGTAGAGGCTTTATAACAGTGCACATGAATCACTTTTCCCGACTAGTTACTTCGGCTTTGTAAAGGAGCAGAGTAAAAGCTGTAAAACCTCACTCGTCTAAAAACTAAACCTAGTTGTCTGTAAGAATGCTTCCAAAGTAGCACTAACAGAGTGTATTAACTGAATACAGGTTATTTAGTTGTTGAAAAAGCACTTTTTATGTTTATGTTATTCAGCAAGAGTGGTTGGTTGTGTAGAAGCCATCAAATGAGTAATGTATTCAAAGTTAATAAGTTTTGCAGCTACAAGTTGAAAGTTGATTAAAATTAACGCTGGAAAAGTTGGCTTATAAAGCTGAAAATGTTAGCAGGAATGTGAGCAGTTCCAAGCTAAATAAATAATATTACAGAATGCTTACAAATTACATGACATTTGTATGGTGAACTCAATCGGATTTATTATAAAGTTTCCAACAGAACGTACAGTATGCCATGTTCACGTTTCATCCATTGGTTGGATTCTGACGAATCGTATTTAAACAGGCTCGATATTTTTGAATCATCTTGCCCCTTAAATGCTGCATAATAGGCCTGACCATTGTGGTATGTATGACGCATCCTCGATGTGGAGTAGATATCAAACAGACAAGAAAAAGTATGGATGTAGGGGAAATGTTGGCTTTGGCAATACCTTAACCTATTATCGTCAGGGGGTAAACAAAGTCCTAAAGCACTCAAATTTGGCCAATAGATGCTCTGAAACACAAGGTATCCACATGCCAAAATTGAGCTCTCAATGACGTTGTTTACCCCCCTGACGATAATAGGTTAAGGTATTGCCGAAGCCAACTTTTCCCCTATATCCTGTGTTGGTGTTAGATTAGATTACTATCTTTCATAATTCTTTAATAAATTCGTAAATTTTTGAAAGAATAGTTAAAAAGTCGACGTTTAGTGTTCTCTGTAGAATTTCTGAACTATAAAGAAAAAAGAGCGATTATCAAATTTATTTCAAATTAATTTTAAAAAGAACTTTGTGAACAGTAATGATTTTGAAGACAATTCCTAAGAAATTCTGTGAAGAGTTATACGAGTTTTTAAGGTAGCCCCGTAATGTGGGTAGATCACCTTTTCGTGGTACGTTACGGGATGTAAGATCTACCACCGATTCCTAGTCCTGACTACTTCAAACTAGGGGAACAGGATTTTTCAGTAATCCAAGGAACACATCTTAGTCCTTGTTACTTTTTATGCCTTGTTGATAGTGACAAGACTCGGCTTTGTCTACCGAGGATGATCTCGAAAGAAGGAAAAAAATGAGTTAGTTGTCTTCATCTATGTGATTCCTAATCTTCTATTCGTTGTTCCCTAGTTTGAAGTGGTTAAGACTAGGGTTCTGATGCATGGTCATTATCGGTGTCATACCTTAATTTTGTTGCTAAGGAATCCAATTTTGATTGACAAAGGGGCGCGCCTTTGGAGGGTGTTTCAACACTCCGAAGGGTATAAATAGCGGGACCTTTCAATTAGAGTCGGATCCTTGCGATAAATGCAAGAGTGACAACTGTAAAAAAATCGAATACTTCATCATTTCTCAATAGTGATGGAGTAATATGACATGCACTAAACTAAGGACACGGGATATACTACAATAGATCAATTTACTGGTCGCAGTAGTGTTAGGTCCCGAACAGAGAAAAAAAAAAAAAAGGTGGTATATCTTTGTAATGACTTATCGTAAGGTTCAAAAATTCTAGAACTCCAGGAAAGCTCCATGATTTTCAAAAAATGAGCGGTATTTTGTCAGGTTCTAAAATTTCCAGGGGAATTCCCAGATTTTCGTAGAACTTCAGAGGTGATAAGAAATTATTTGAGAAGCTCAGACATTTTTAGAACAGTTTAGTTAAAATCATGACAATAAAGTTAGAGAGGTTTCTAGAATTTCAGGAAAGAACAGAGAACTTCAGAGCCGTTCCATAATGTTTAGAGGAATATTTTTTTTTTAATTTCGAGAACTTCCGCGAATTGTTAAAACATCAGGAGCTTCCTAGAATTCTAGAAAAAATGCGGACACTTCACTGAGATGAGAAAGTGGCACTTGCACAAAATTTGATTTTTAAGCAAAGTGCCCATACATTTTCGCAGAATCAGGGAAATTTTTTCATTGTTTCTACACATAAAGGTTGAACACACAAAAATCCGGACACGAAAATCTTGTTGGGGTTTAAAAATTCGTTTTATTTTTCATAGTCCAATGTATTAGCTAACCATTAGTAGATATTATGCTTATTGTAAGACCATTGTTTCAGTCTTCCTCTTACCATAGATAGGCCAGATTTTCTTCGTACACAACCCATCATCGTTTGCACGAGCCCTGTTCCCACTTGTTTGGCTGCCAAATTCCATTTTCGCTTGAAATCCTTCAGGTCAATTGCAGTTCCACCCTTTTTCTTCAGTATGTGCTTCACAATTGACCAATATTCCTCAATTGGCCTTAGTTTCGGTCGGAGTATTGGCCGGATTCATCTCCTTGGGAACCACTGTGACGCCATTTTCGCTATACCACTGTTTGGTGGAATTTGAGTAGTGGAAACTTGCCAAATCCGGCCAGAATAGGCATGTCCACCACATGTTGCTCCAGAAAAGGCAGTAGTCTCTTCCGTAGGCACTCCTTTTGATTAATTTTCTGGTTCATAGTCCCAGAAGTAACGAAAGTTTCGCTTTTCAGCTCACAACTGCTCATTGCTTTTTGGGGAATTTCGACTTCTTTTTGATTTTACATTATTCCGGGGCAGTCTTCCGGTCAACCGAGGTATAAAATTCCTGCCCAGGAATTTAATCGGGAACTGCGGATCGACCGAGATTTTCGATTCAAAAGTGCAGGATCGAATCACGACTTGCTTGCTCCGGTGAAGCCATGATGTAAACAAATGAACTTATCCTGACAACCAATGCCTACTGTGATTCTATACACTCTTAGCTTGATTCAATTAAATTTTGAAAAAAATTACTCATAAAATGCCTTAATAGCAAGGGGTAATCAACTCTTCACATTGTGCCGAAACACATCGTGGCACACTGAACGGCGGGCCATGGCACACGATGACAAGTATGATACAAAATATAATATAAAATGGCATCACTGTTTTGTGTTGACATTTTTCCAATCGTTGCTAGGGTTTACTTTTTCGTTTACTTCAAAGTAAGGGGAAAGGGATTTTTTGTCAGTGCTATTTTCCAGCGAAATTGTCCCCAATCATAATAACAGATTGTATAATTGACGAAACGATCTTTGTCCTTATACCTTCCGGGGGATGAACCGCTACAAAAAGTCCACACGGCTTTTGAGAGATGTCCTTAGTTTCAGGGAAGTCCAAACGAACTAGTCAGAGTCACCACGCCCCACAGAATAGGACAGAATTAACTAGAATTAAGTACTAACTAGATGGCCATAGGATCCGGACCGAGAGTCATTTGTATGGGTAAGGAGCATAGCATCGATAATGTACGGTGTCAACAACACACCGGTGCCAAACGATCCTACCATACTTCAGCTGTATCTGCAATCGCAGCTGTTTCTCCCGCAGAACACCTCGGTACGATTAATGGTTCACCGACGGCAACAGCAACATTAAGAAGAATTGTGAAGGTAACCACACCGGAGGTAACAGAGCCAATCTGAATCGCGGTCTTAGCCGTTTCAGGGAGATTAATTTGCAATTCTGGCATGACCAAGGATAACAATATGAAGGAACAACAAGCAGGTACAAGGAGGAGGTAGTCATCAAACGACTGCAATAAGTATCGAGATTCTGTGCCGACATTTTTGGATAAACCATGCACGAGGGGCAGTCAGACGAATTTAGTACCTAACCACGACTTCTGACACTGGGAAGCTGCTGCTGCTACTACTACCGCCGGTGGGTATTTTAGGTCGAGTCCTTCCTATTTTTCAGATTGTAGCATCATCCGAGTTGCATGATGATATTGCAGACTTAGTTTCGGCTAACGCCTGCCAGAATGACGCACGGTAGAGAACTATCTTCTCCTGGATGGACAGCTTCTGCCATCAGTCACCCTTCTGCTTCTCGCGGAGGGGCTAATCTTCGGTTGCCATTTTCTTGAAGCAGATGACCGGGAAGCAGCTCGTAGAATATTATATTGGAATTAAGTTTCACGACTTTTTTCAGTACATGACTTGAAAATGTAAACACACAATTTCAAAAGTCATAAGTGCAGGGTTGCCAAACTCATGGGTTACTGAGACTACTAGCTTGATTGCCACACTTCGGCACGTTCGGCACAACCTTGACCTAGCTATCGGCATAGATTGGGATGTGCATAGTTGAACACCCTTTGCTTAATAGCGTTTTTTATGTGTCCGGATTTTTTCGTGTTCAACCTTTAAGTGACGTCTACCATTCATATTTTTAGCTTTATTCAGATCATATTAAACAGGTCTAGTAATAATTTTGATAATTTTCGTAGATAATTAGCAAAGTCCAAAAAAGTTCAGTTAAATAAAAAAAATTAAAAGAATTGTTGTGAGCTTCAGGCTACAAATAACTTCAAGACAGTTCAATTAACTTCAGGGAAATTTTGGGGACTTTAAATAGTACTCAAGACCTCCGAATAGTCCAGGAGAATTTACTTGGAGTCCTCTTCAGCTTTAACTTCTTGCGAAGTTCCCTTGGATTTTTTTCTAGAAATTTCATGATTTTTCTGAAATTCTCTTCAGAATTCGCTTCACACACTTCTTTTAATTCTCTAAAAATATCACCAGAATATCTTTGGGATAATTTTCCGAATTTTCTTGAAATATTCGTCAAAACGTTAAAACTATCCTCGGAATTCAATTTTCTCAATAATAAACCCTTTGGAATAATTCTCAGAATTTTCATTTCAGAATTGAAATTCACTCCAACTTCACGGAAAAAATAGATATGCTCTTCTCAAGTGATGCCCAAGAAAACCAATAGATGGCTTTTCTCCACGAGTACAAATAAAAAAAAGTGATTCCTCAGAACCAAACACTCTTCATTCTCTTTTGTGTTTGTGTTGTTCTCGAGCATCTCGTCGAGTGAATCTGATTTTTCCTCTAATTTTAGGCTAAGTCCAGCTCGGTCGGATGTATACCGAGCGAGAGTGATGCAAACCTTTTCAGGGAAGGCCATTGACTGACTGACATGCTAATTGGAGGCAATTTTGCCTCCTGGTCGGACGGCGTTGAGGTAGACTCGCGGACTACGGCGTGGCTTGGAGCTGCAGTTGCAGGTAGGTAGACCCTTTTGTGTGGCTGCTGCGCGATGCAACCAAGCTCAGTTGCACTTTTCATTCGATTTCAATTGGAATTAGATGTAACTGATTTTGGTGTTATGTAATTTTATCGCACTGGGCTACCTAGATTTGCAAGAGAGGACTACAACTAGAAATGACGGCCTACTCCGATTGAGACTCGATCTTACTACGAGAGCATCGATCAACCATCTGTGATCGCAGATGGGCCAGTTATTCTGCTATAGAGGCACTTCTCAATCTAATCGGAAGAAACGCATGAGCACAGGCAGAGAAATATATGGTCTTTCGAGTGGTCTACATTTCTGAAGGATTTTGCTTATGCCGCTGTTGGCTAACGCGTGACCCGGTCTACCTGATCCTTCGGGTGCGTGCGCACTTATCTAAGGGAAGGTCATTTAGCGCCGTCATAAATTTCCTTTACGAGGGACAAAGCAGGCACTGGCTGCTTGCCAAATCCCTCTTCAAGCATGTGTTGCATATGATGATGCTGCTGATGATGATGATGGTGTTTGTTTTCATAAAAACCTTGTGAGCTAGACGTATATGTGCCATGATCCTAGTAGGCCTTTTTTTTTGCTGTGTAAGGGTTTTTCCTAACACTGGCCATTAGTGTCAATTTGAAGCACTGTTTTGATAGGAACACTGAAGAAGTGCCCGATTCAGATTCACTGGTAAATATTTGACTGTTGCCGATATAGGAGCAATCGCTTCTTATGCAGCAAATTCCCAGAACCCGATAATCAGCATCCAATTGATGGTTGTTCTCACTTGTGTTTTGCTTTCGCCCTTTTTTTATACAATCGCATTCAGATGCAAGCACCAAAAAGCGAAGAAGAAATTAATTTTGTGCGAAATTAAATTACGCTTCATTCCCATCGGGAAAGTTTCGCGAGAGATCCTTATTTGATCACTGCTCTCAGCAGACCTCCTATCATTCACTGTGACAACATAATATGAACACGCTCGCAAGTCACTCGCTCAGCTGAACCTGAACTCCAAAACGAAAATCGATCCAAGGTGGCTGGCTTTGGATTCGAACTAAAAAATCGAATGTTTTTCATGGTTGCTGCGCAACCTTATTACCGTAATGAGGCTCCAATTAGGACCCTCAGCTCCGCTTAGAAGAGACTCAACGGACTTACCCTCACTGCGGTTATGCATACCTAATCCTTTTTGTTTTAATCATAACTATCAAGGCTCGGGATGGGTTTTTTTACAGCTCGTCCGAGCGCAGAGAGCATAATTGCGTTTGTGTGTGCGCGCGCGCGTCAGACTTTCGGAAGTGCTCATGAATACTACATTGTTATTTGGCCCATTTCCACAGGGCCAATTAGGAAGCAAACCTTTGAAGTCTGGCACGAGCAGCAGCTCAGGTCTGAGCGCACAAATCCTAAATGGCTTTCAAAAGCCATTAACGAGTACATTTCAATTTTTGGACGAAAGTCGCAAACCAGGTTGCATGAGAGTCGAGTTCAATTGGAATGGGAAAAAGGCATGGCATGCTGCTCGTTTGTTCGACGGAAAACACGTTTAGCTGAAAATGGGTGGTGGCGATCTAAGCAAGCCATACTTGAGCTTGAGACTTGAGTATTGTTGCGGTACAGCAGGTAACAGTTGAAGAATCCTAATGATGATTGATTATTAAGAAAAAATCGGAAAGTGGCAGCCCGTTTGTCAATGTGCCTTAATGACAGTTCTTTTCGCCATAATAAAGACATTTGCTCGGTCAATTGTCCTTGTGCGCATTCCATGTGAAACGATCAACATGTCCGCCGGTTGCGTGTAAACGGAACTAAATAAGCAACCGCTGCTACAAACTTGAGTCTTTTCTAATTATGGGGCAAGCGACGACTGATTTCCCATCGATTCTCTAAATTGTAGTGAAGATGCCTGTGTAATTTCGAGCTGTTGCGAGCCAATTTGACGAAAATTCATTCACAAAATTCCAGAGAAATTTATATAGGTATAACAAAGCCATTCCTGCTTTGCTATGTAGCCACAGTTTTCGTATCGATTAAAACCTTTTAATGTCAATCACGCAGCTCACCGCGCTACAAATTACAGCATCGATCGGCCCTTGCCTAAAATATATACAGGCATCATGGCCCAGTTTTCTTCCTGCTTTGAAACGCTTGTTTCCTTAACATTTAACCTGGTTACCTTCGCGAGGTTCACCCTCGCGCCCTCTATAATTAAACCCTGTTAAGTGGACACATTAATAGCGAAAACAATCCAATTTACTAGCGATCGATTTCTAGATCTAGAAGCAACCGGCTTTTGTGTTGTTCTGTTTCTATCTGCCTTCCATCCCACCGCCATCGATCGATCGGGAGTAGATTTAGACGTTTATCAGAGCAAATATACCGACACTACCTAGCACCCGAATAAAGGAAGGAGAAAGAAATCCTTTTCGTCCCATCAGGACCAGTGAATTTCCGGTGTCCTCATCGGATCGGAACAGATCATCCGATCCAATCGACTCTTATTGTCCCGCCAAATTGGATTAGGTTGTCAAGCAGAGAGCGACAGAGGATGCAATCTAATCGAATTTTCTACCCGGTTCATGTTCGATCCCGAAACCGGGTTGAAAAGAATCACAGGAGGCGGTTTGTGAGAAAAGCAGAAAATAGCAACGTCATCATGCAATGGCATGCTGCGATCGAGAAAAAAATAACACATCGCAATCCCGCTGGGATTATGTGAATACTAATCATTGTTTGTGCTTACGAACCAATTTTGACATTTGCGTATTTTCATATTTCAACCATTCTCACATCTACCAATTATCTCCAGACAGCCTTAATTGGTAACCGCTCCCAACATGAAAGATTCCGATTAGGCGGGGGTCGCGAAAGAATTTGTACGCTCTCACGCCTTTCATCCGTCAAGCCCTCTCCCTTGTAAACAGGCGATACGGCACCGGCACAATTTTACGACGGATCAATTAATTTTCCCTCCTTGGCGGATCCTCATCCCGACCGAGCCCGACCGTCGAAGGTGCTCGTAAAACCGTGGCGTTCAAGACGCGAAAGTGTCGGCTCTGATATGTTTGTTTTATCCCTTTCCACTGATTGATGAAGAACACAGAAAGGACGAGTACGCCATGCGAGCATCTTAATCCTGCTGAAACTGAAACCCTGAGTTTGAACCAAAGCAACCCTTGGTAAATGTTTCACGCTGCGATAATGAGAAAGATTTTCGTTGTGTTCCGTAATTTATTTGTTTTCAACGATTGCTCTTGTAATGGCAGACTTTGACTCCCTTTGATAGGGAAAGCTTGAATTGGAAATTTTTATTAATTTGTTCCCAGAATAAAACACCCACCGCAAGCTCCGACAAAACCAAAAAGGTCAAAAAAGACTCGGAACGAAGAAAGCAACAATGTTGCTCTTTCTTCATATTTTAATTATAGCCTTCGCAGGCGCCGCCGTCCCAAAGAGATCCATCCACAATGTATTTTCATGGGGCGGAAAAATTGCATTCGCATTTGCCATTTGTGACAGTAATTTGACATTTATGACACCGTTGTGGATCTTCCCCTTTCTGGAAAACAAAACGAGCCGAGACCAAAAAAAAATCCAAGCCTACTGCGCTTTATTCCAGCATCACATATTATTTACACAAGCTACCGGTCAAGTAGTTCAGGGAAAATATTGTTCCAGTTTCCCCCCGGGAGACGAGCGGTGGTCCCATTCAAATTCCACTCCACACCGGCTGAACCGGGAGGGATTCATGATTACTGAAGTGTTTTGATACCACTCGACTCGGATGAGCAACTCTCTTCCCTGTCATCGATTTTATACGTGTTTTGAATCCTATATGGCTATATGCGCAGGGAAGAAAAGTAGAATCACTGTTTTCTGTGGGTAAGCTGTTCGAGAGGCCTTCTTCGATTGGAATATTAGTTCATTTACAAGTCAAATTTGTGACAGACGCTTCCAAACTGGAAACGAGGGGAGGAAAGGTGGCGTAGATTTGTTTAGCGAATCATAATTCCTCTTTAAAAGGTTCAAATCTAGCTTTTCGTATCATGTTCATGAATAACTGATTGGACCAATCCAGTCGTAATAACTCGTAATAACTCCAATAACAGAAAATCGGTGAATCGATCATTAAAGGAATTCTCAAGCATGTCATTTTTTAATATGTTCTTTTTTTTTTTTTTCCTTGGATTTGTTTTCCGTCGATCTTGTTTTCCATGCTGAGCACCAATGCTACCGACGCCAGGAAGGCAGCTCCCACACCTGGACCCTACCTATCGACCCATCAACTCATGAACCGGGGACCAACGGCTTTACTTCCCATCCGAAGGAAGGCGTGATCAGAGATGTTATGCCTCAGAACATCCCGGCGGCGCCGACTGGGATTGAACCCAGGCCTGCTGGGGTGAGAGGCAATCACGCTTACCACTGCACCACCGGCGCCGCTTTTTAATATGTTCTGGCAACAACCTTTTCCATAGAATAATAATACACGGAGAAAAAATACTACCAACAATTTAAGTTCTTTTTACTTAATATTGAGTTCAGCCTCTCACTTGCACTCGTTATTGTTGTCAAAAAAGGAACGGTATAGTTCAGCCCAATAAGTTACTTTTGGGTAAATTGCATATTCTCAAATTTACGTGAATTAAACTTAATTTTGGGTAGAATATACTTAAAAGTAGATAATATTTTTTTTTTTGTAATTGGGCTGAACCCCGGAATTGAGGGAAAAGTACTTAATTTTGGGTAGTTTTTCATCTCCGTGTAGGATGAACCAGTCGGAGAATAAACTTTTTTTTCGGTGGCACTGCGTTCGGTCTCTTTCATCCACACACCCCTATGCCTGGTGAGTGCTTTTTACACTTTTGCTGCCCCCTCGATAGAGTTGACGTTTTGCGGTTTATTATCAAAACAATCACATCAACAATCCAGAGAAGTATGCAGAACTTCAGGAAAGGACGTAGAACTTCAGATAAAGTAGATCACTATGGAACTTAAGAGAAGTCACGATGCTTCAGAGTAATTCGTAGAACTTCCAGAGTAATTCACAGAACTCCATCGAAATTCGCAGAACTTCAGAAAAAATACTGAAACGCAGAAAACTTCAGAGAAATTGGCAAAACTTTGGAGAAGTTAGCAGAACTGAGGATAATTTCTCTAAATTTCAAGAAAAAAATACAGAGCAGAGTTTGCAGAACTTTTCGCAGATCTTCAGAAGAGTTTACAGAACTTCAAAGAACTTTGTAATTTTCTGAAAAGTTTGCAGACCTTTTTTAAATTGTTTTCCATTGATCTTGTTATACGTATTCAGTGCCAATGCTACCGACACCAGGGAGCTCCCACACCTGGACCCTACCTATCGACCCATCAACTCATGAACCGGGGACCAACGGCTTTACTTCCCTTCCGAATGAAGGCGTGATCAGAGATGTTATGCTTCAGAAAATCCTGACGGAACCGCTAAATTTGCAGAACTTCCGTGAATAACGTAGAACTTCAAGTAAGAAAGGTAGAACTGCAGAGAAGTGTTCAGACCTGCAGAACTTCAGATAAGTACGCAGATCTTGTGAGTGATCCGCTTCTTCGCGCAGAGCTTTAGATAAATTTTCAGAACTTCATGTAAGTTGGCAGAACTTCAGAGGAGTTTTAGAAATTTCAAAGCAATCTGTAGAAATATCCAGAAGCTCATACAACTTCGAGCAAAACCTAGAGCAAAACGCAGAACTGTAGGAAATGTTTGCAGAACTTCAAAAAACTTAAGGGCGGCTGGAGCTTCCCTCGGATTATTCTCTTAATGATCTCCAAGCTTCTCTGAATATCCCGAAAGTTTTGTAAACTTCTAAAAACTTTCTTGATGTTTCCACAATTTTCCTGATCTTCATGAAGCTGCCCTGATATTTACACAATTATCTGAAACTCTTGAAACTTTCGGAATTCCTCGCAAATCCTTCCTCGGACTTCCTCGGATCTTGGAACTTCTCTGCATGGAATTTTCCTAAGGCTCTAACATCTTTCTCTAAGTTCTCAAAACATTCTTAAAGTTTCAGTAGTTTTTCAACAAGTCACGGTACTTCTCTGAAGTTCACAGAACTGATTTGAAGTTCGTGGGACTGCTCTGAAGTTCGTGGAACTCTTCTGAAATGCATGAAACTTCTTTCAAAATCTTTAAACTTTCCGGACGTTACTCGGATTGCCCTGATGACGGTAATTTCCTGAAATCCTCTGATTTTTCCTGAAGTTCTCTATTCTTCTTATATGTTCCCTAGAGTTTCTTGGAATTGACCTGAAGCACTCAGAACTTCTGCTTGATTTATGGAACTGCTTTGAAGTTCTCTGGACTTTTCAATAATATCATGGAACTTCCATTATGTTCTATGGAACTTCCATGATCTATATATATAAATGAAATTCTGTCTGTCTGTCTGTCTGACCCTTATAGACTCGGAAACTACTGAACTACTACCGAATTTGTATGCAGAAGTTTTTGGGGCCGGAAAAGGTTCTTTTGATGGTTTGAGACCCCTGCCCCTTCTGTAAGGGGGGCTCCCATACAAATGAAACATAAATTTCTGCATAACTCGAGAACTAATCAAGCAAATGGAACCAAATTTGGCATCTGGAGGTATAAGGAGATGGTAATAGAAGGGAAGCTCCTTAGATAGGTACTACGTACAATATAGTATACGGACTACGTACAATATAGTATGCTTTTTTTTTTAATCGGCGCATAAACGCAAGCTAATATTGAATCGCGAGCAAGGCCGGGCATACTCAGCTAGTGTTCTATATAATTGCATAGAGTTCTCAAAATTTTCCAGAAATTCTCAATACTTCACAGAAAAACTCTAAACTATCCTGATCTTCACTGAACTTCCCTGAAATTCTTGTATTTTTCTAAAATTCTTGGAACTTCTAGAAATTTCGCAGAGCTTCTTTGAAGTTTCTTGAATTTCACGGAAAGTTTTCTGAATTTCCTCGATGTTCTCGGAACTTCCATGAAATTTTTACAACTTAGCTGAAGGACCTGAACCCCTATGTAGTTTTTTGAAAAGTGACTTGAAGTTCTCCAAACTACTATGGATATGGAGTTCCCTCTGATCTTCGCTAAAGTTTTCGAGTCTTTCTTCATGTTTATAGTACTTGTCTGAAGTTCGTGGAACTTTGCCAAAGCTCTATGGAGTTCTCTGGAGGTTCCTGATGCTCTCAAGTCTTCTCAAAATTTCCATGAGCTTTTTTGAAATTATTTGGATTTGAAGCTTGTAACGAACATGAATGTCGTTAATTGTGAGATATTTGTTTCTTGTTAAATAATTAATTAATATTCAAATAAATATTTATGAACCAGCCTAAACCGCGATCACTCAGATAGAGTTCACTTCATTCACTCGGTTCAGGAGCAACACGACCACGTAAAATGTAAATAATGAGTTCCCTACCTAAGCCTATAGCGCACATGTAATCCGCCGCCTAAATAGTAGAACGTTAGGAAAAATCACCAAAATTTGCGCGCTTGCTTCTGACCGTTGACCCAAGCAAAACGTATTCAGATTTCCTTGACCCGGTCGTTGCCTTTGTCTCTCTTCGAATTTGGGAGGGAAACGAGAGAATGGATAATGCAAAGTTGCTCGATAAAGGATACCCCACTTCCTCTTATCCTGTCACGTTTCGTGATAATAAACGAATCTAGAGCTTCGTCATTTCTCTCGGGAAATGACGCAAACTGATAGTGGAGATGATTTGAATCTCGCGCCTTATCTGAGGATTTGGGACTTGGTTCGATCACTTCGTTCTGGCTTGTGGAAGAGGCAGGAGTGATCAGTTTTAGTTCGCGCCGTGATGTGTAATTGGAGGTGATTTAAATTGACATGTGTTACCTTTCTGTGACTAACTTAGGCTTTCCCTTTAGCAGTTAATAGGCTTCTCGAACAAGTTTGTGCGTTGCTGAAAAATTATGTGCGAGTGGTTTTGGGAAAACAGGTAACAGTGCGATCAAATTGTGTTCTTTGTGCGTGTGCTTATTCCGCTGCCAAACGGCATCATGTGTATCTATAGATTTGTGCCAGTCTTGCGCAACCAGCACATCACACCTGTAGTACCGATCGCTTCTGACCCCACCTGCTTGCTACGGAGTTCCCGGACGTACGGTGACCGGAAGAGGGTTGCGTTTGCCAATATCACGCCCTAGGCAGGTTCGCAAGACATCCGTTCGCCATTTCGTGCGCCAATCAACGTGGAGACACAATCTGGTGGAAGTCCATCTGCAACGTCGAAGTTCACCCCCGATGCCACAACGGTCAAACCTCGATCACAAACCACGAGGCATCGACATCAGCGTCATCATCATCCATCGACGCGACTTCGATCAGCGGTGCACTTACTTGCGTAGTAGTGACCGTTGTGATTCCGACGACGACATTCCCGCCACGCCTCAAAGCGTAGGTACGCTGTAAAACCGTGAGTACTATCAGGCCTGATAAAATATAAGACCATGCGCATGGCTCAGTTCTTCCCGCTACCGAATGACTACGAGTAGGTAGCGTGGTTACGACCGCAGAATTCTATTGGCATTCATTCGAATCGCGCTTGCGCCGAATGTCACCCTGAGCACACACACACTGTAGGATGAACACATCGCACGCACGCACCACACCCCCAAAATGAACAAAGAAGAATGTTAGGTAGAGAGAAAGGGAAAGCCCGTAGTACGTAGGCCTAGGCAATAGAGAGAAGAACAATATACGAGTACTCTAAAATGAAAAATTAAACTGTTTTGCTCCTTCCAAATGTGTTAGTCGATAATGGTAATGCAGGAGAAGGTAATTTGAAACCCAAAGTCGCCTTGATGAGTTCGAACCGATAAGAAAGTCACTGAGAGGGGATACATGTTAATCGCGTCGTAATTCTCTTCTTTACTTTATTCGTTTTACTGGGGAGGTTGCCCCGAGATCAACCAAGACCACTCTCGAGTCTTGTACTGTTGAAAGGGTGGTCGTCTAAGTCTCCCAGTGATGAGAATTCGGTGGGTTTAGTTTCCGTTATCAGCTGGATTCTTTTGCTATCACGTAGAATTTCCTTTTCCACGACTTTCAGGTCGTATAACCAATGAGGCCTTTGCCGAGACTTTGCGCTAGCCAGCTCGTTTCCCTTCCCACTTTCGGGAGTAATTAGACCCTTCCCTGAGGGTCTCAACGGCCGGGCAAACCGTCAACTGGTAGGTGGTCTCCGAAAGGAGTGGCGCATAAGCCACCTTACTTAAATCCCGGGAAACTCGTTAGGCTGGCCGGTTACAAGCTCATAAAAAATTCTCAAACTTATCTAAACTTTTCTGGCTGCCCCGAACACCTTGAAACTTCTCTTAACAAACGGAACTTCCTGGAATTTCTATGTACTTATGAAATTCTTACAATTTTCATGAAGTTCTCGGAACAGAAATGCAACATCAACATTTCTGAAGTTAATACAATTTCCATAATGCTTTCGGAACTTTCCCATAAATTCCTATGAATTTACTTCAAAAATTCAACCATAATTTATTTGATGTTCGAAGAATTTCCCTGAAGCTCACAAAACAACTATGAAGTGCGCTGAACTTCTTTAGAGTTTACAATAGTTTCTTGAAGATCGCATAACTACTTCGAAGGAACTTTAAAGAGTACCCATGCAATTGATGAATGATCTGATAACTTAAAGGGAAGTTCTCTGACCTTAAAAGGAGGTTCTCTGAACTTCAAGCGTAGTTCTCTTAAGTTCTGCCGAAGTTTTCTGAATTTCAGGCAAAATTCGCTGACCTTTAAGGGAAGTTCACAGAACATCCAACGAAAAGTTCACAGAACGCATAATTTTCGAACATTTCTCAACTACTTTTTCAAAGGGACGTATCAGCTTTTGTAAACAATGCATATGATAGTCGTTTTGGCGTAACTGGTAGCTTGCCCACGCATACTAACACTACTATCATAGAGGTAGCTCTGAGACTAGAAGGTCCCGAAGAAACGAGCTCAACTTTTTGGTTCAGCTCTGGTTTTACTATCTTCGGTCCCAAGCTAATCGATGCACCCCTCGAGACATAGGAACTCCTCATTTTATCTGTCAAACTTTCATAGCGAATCAAACAAACATAGTGTAGTACTGCAATTTACACTAGAATGGGGTACGTTAATCGATTTGCTTGGGACCAATAGGCTAGTCAAGTAGTGAGCCAATTTAAAATCGTTAGCTTCGTATTGATTGTTACTACTATCAAGTAGGGGTAAACTTCCCCATATCTAACCTATCGTCAAATCGACGATCCAATGTTCATCAACTTCATCAAAGGTCCCTAAAGTTTGACGAAAAGTTCGCAGAACTTCCAATAAGAAGCTAAGAGAATTTCCGACGAGATGTTCAGATGATTAGAAGATGTTCATAGTACGTCCGACGAGAGGTTTACAGAACTTCCGACCAGAAGTCCAGAGAACTTCCGAGGAGAAGCTCAGAGAACTGTCAAAGAGAGGTTCAGAGAACTCCAGAGAACTTCCGGTGGGAAATTCAAAGATCTTCCGAGGGGAAATTCAGCGACCATCTGAGGAGAAGTTCAGATACGTTCCCAGGAGCAGTTCTGAGAACATACGATGGAAAATTTAAAGAACTTCCAATCAGAACTTCACAAAATGTCCGATGAGAAGTTCAGAGAACTACCGAGCAGAAATTCATAGAATCAACAACGAGGAACCCAGAGAACTTTAAAGGAGAAATTCTGAGAACTACTGTCCGGGAACTCTCTACTATAAATTCACAGTACTTCCTTCCGAGGGTAATTTCAAGTGATTTTTGAAAAAATTCGGATTTTGGGTAGAATTTCAATATTTTTCAAGGGTGAATTGACCAGTTTTTCCGCAACCAATTTTACCGGTAATACCGTGCCACTCTGTAATATCAAAATACATATTTTTAAAGGCAAACATACAAGCTAAACGGCATATTCAAACTCATAAATGATCCGTAAAGAATTGAAAAACGGCTCTTAAAAAATATCCAGATGATTTATAAAACCCCGTGAAAATCCCCAAAACAGGGATGAAAGGATCCATAAATAATTTATGTAAAATTTAGCAAAACAATTATAAAAAATATACCGCTAAATTGACAAGAATGAGCATTGAAATTTCACAAATCACCCATATAGGGGAAATGCAGGTAATATCGGCCTAAGTGTCCCTAATTTGGGCCCATACATAAATTCAGCAATCAACTAAATTTTCAATAGCAACCAAAAATATCCATTAGTAACGTCCCAATAACGCGTTCATCTAGATAAAATTGATAAATAGCAGACTTTTAGCGATGGGCCCAAATTAGGGACATGTAGGCCGACATAAGCTACATTTCCCTTACCTAGGTAATTCGTACAATTTCAATGCTCATTCTTGTCAATTTTAGCGGTATATTGTGATGCTAAATTTTACATAAATTATTTATGGATCATTTCATCCCTATTTTATGGATTTTCACCGGGGTTTTATGGCTCATTTGGATATTTTGACGTAGGACTACGTCTGTGATTTCTATATGGGGGTACATTTTGTGAAAACATAAAATGGAACATGTAACAAAATTATGAAAGATTTTGAACGTTAATAACTCAGCTGCCCCTGGACCAATTTCAACAAGTTTATCACCATTCGATCAGAAATATTTCTACGCTTCTGTTAAAATTAAGGCTTTATCATTTTTAAAAATGTCACCATTGAAAATTAGACGAATGTGCAACTGTTGCTATGATAATTTAAATTATCACCGATTGCCTGCGAAAAGTGATTTCCCTAATACAGATTTCAAAGTTGAATTCCATCCGGTCTCACCAAACGATGTTTATTCAATCACCGCGTGGGAATGGCTGATCTCAACCGCTGATCAGATTCAGTTCCAATCACCATGTGTTGTGGTGTCCGGTCGTCTGCATCATTAGCAGCAGCAGTAGCAGTGCTTTCGGCTGTTGGCGTTGAACATTGTTCTCTAGTACACAATGAAAGGCTGCCTACCAGCAGTGAGCTGCAGCCAACATGAGCATCCATAGAAGGAGGGAGAAGCCGCCGAAGCCGCACAGCTATTGATTGGAATCAGTAGCTTTTCGTGAGTCGCTGTGGGCCATCTATGTCAAGCGCGTCATACTAAAGAATACAAACAGAGAGAACCCCGCTAAAATTCCTATTCCTACACAAAACACAAGCTCCTGCCGCACAAGCAAATTAAGATCCACATGTGAAAAGGGCATACAAGCTTTTTGTAAACAAACCTTTGTAGGACCTTTTCTCGCCAACCTAAGGTCGCCCACGCAAACCAACAACATCATCGGGAAAGGGAAAGTTTCCCCTACCGGGTGATGTTGATGGTGTACGTGGGTGGAATATGGGTTGCGAGAAAAGGGCATAAGAAGGTTTGTTTACAAAAAGCTTGTATGCTCTTTTCACATGTTGTTCTTGAAATAAGATTTATTATATAAGACCACGTAGTCCTACATCACCATTGCGTACAACCCCATAGGCTGTCCCTTGTAGTTTTTTAAGGAGCGTTTTTCAATTATTTATCGATCATTTATAATACGTTCAACAATTAATGTACTACTGCAGACCCGACTAATGAAATGTAATATTAACACGACTTTGTTTCAAATTACATGTAAAACCGGTTATCAGCAAACATACCCGGTAATGTCAACCCTAATTGCACTGGAATTCTAAGGAAAGTTCGATGTTTTGAAACCCACCAACAGGTGTGCCCTCTTAATCCCACGTAACAGTGCAAGTTTTGTTGAGGTTTTAAAACGTTCTTTAAGATCAAATCATGGTCTACAAGACTATGATAATACCATACTTGTTACTTGGAAATTAAACTAGTATAATGTTTTCTATATTTTCCTGAAGCTCTCGGAACTTCTTAAAAGTTCTCTCAATTTTTCTGACGTTAAGAGGTCTCCCAAATGCATTGAAGTTTTCAGGTATTGTTCTTAGAACATCTGTAAAGCTCCTGCATTTTTTCTGAAGTTAATCGAATGGCTCTGAAGGTTTCTAAAATTTTCCTGAATTTTTGGAAACTTCCATAAAGTGCCCAAAATGTTTCAGATGTTTAGGGAACTGGCCTGATGATCTCAGACCTTGCCTAAAGATCTTTAAACACACTTCAGTTTTTCTGAAGTTTCTTGAAGTTCTTTTAAAGTTCCTGAAAATATTTTGAAGCAAGAACGAACTATCGTGATATTCTTTAATTTTCATCTAAATTCACGATACTCTTCCGAAGTTCATGAAACGAACCTGAAGTTGTTGGAGCGTAGCCTTAAAGGTCGTTAAACTTTCCCCAAAGTTCTGAACTTTTCTGTAGCTCTCGGATCCACTCTTGAAACATATCTGAATGTTTCGGATATTTGTTAAGGGATGGTCCATTAATTATGTCACGCAAATTTGGCCCTCCCCCCCTTTGTCACATTTTTTGTATGAACCTTATTTTTTGTATGGCTGGTCACAGTTTTCAAAAAAAAACCCCTCCCCCCTAAATGTGTGGCATAATTAATGGACGACCCGTAAAGTTCATGAAACAACTCTGAAGAGTTCGAAGCTTCTCTGAAGTTTTTGAAATTTCTCTTAAGAAGTCTAAACTTCCTAGTTTTTATTTCTGGACTTCCCTGAATTTCTCAGAACTTCTATAAAGTTTCTGCAATTAACAGCTGCACATAGGACATTCCGCTGTTAGTGTAATTTTACGTTGCACGATACACAACAATAGTTTTTTGCTTTAACTTTTTATTTCGATTTAATTTTGAGAACTATCTTGGAAAGACTTCATGAACATGAGAGGACGCATCTTTTAAAGATTGTTGAGAACTCATTGAGAAATAAGTAGTTCTAGGTTAGTATTGGGTCCAATTACGCATGGCGGGCTCGAGGTTAATGGGTAACAAATTAGATTGGAAGGAGCTAGGAAGGAAACTGGTTTCTGAAGCCTTCTTCAGATACTTCTCTCGGACGGTTGACTTAATCCTGGCTGGGCAGGGGAAAGTAGCACAGCACCAGAAGGATTATAAGACTGGGACACAATGGCTGTAAATTGTTTGGAAAGGAGGGGATGGTCACATCACACTCTAACATCAGACAAACAAAGGATTCGTAGATCGCCTGCATGTAGGGAAGATCACGGGTTCCCAATACAGTCCGCATCGTGCTCTCTTGCCGTGCGGATCTATTTGCTTTTTGCTGAAGGAAGTGTTACTACTACCTAAAGCTACAACAAATTTAAACAGCACTTTTCAGTGCTCAACCTGTAAAAAATTTTCTACCTTGTTCAACTCTTATTCCTCTTCGATCCTTGTTTGGACCCTACCCGAGGTAATCCTTCTTGGATATCGATTTGGAAAATTCCTCTTCGATCCTTCAGATTCTTATAGTAATCTGCTTGGAAGTCGATTTGGATAAAAATTTACTGCCGCCATGGCGCCTAAACGCAAAAGAAAGGGGCAAACTCTTGACCCCCCTTCTGATGAAATTAATTTGAGTAATCAATTTGATTTGCTCACGGATGATGAGAATGATCCATCATCCAAGAAAAATTCTAGTAAACTTTCCCGGCTTAATACCAAGAAGGAAAAGATTCCCCCTATTGTGATAACCACTACCGATTTCCATGCTCTTCGCATGGAACTTTTGAATTTCGTGAAAGTTAAGTTTTCACTACAAATTGGACGTCGGGGTGAATGCCGTGTATTGGCTGAAACCTTGGACGGGTTTAAATGTCTTCTCAAGTATCTTACTGAGAAGAAGCACAAATTTTTTACTTACGACACCAAAACTGAACGTGTGTTCAAGGTTGTCATGAAAGGACTGCCCAGTGGTGAATCCCTGGATCAGATCAAAGATGAACTGGCAAAATTACTTGGAGTTGTGCCACTCCAAGTAATCAAAATGAAAATGAAATCCCGTCCTGGCGATTCGCGCAACGGGATTTCTAATGATTTTTATTTAGTTCACTTCAAGTCTAGTGAACTAAACAACCTTAAGGCCTTAGAAAAAGCTAGCCTTATGCTCCATGTCCGAGTGAAGTGGGAACATTTCAGGAAGACTGGAGGAAATTTCCAAAACCTCACCCAGTGCCGTAAGTGCCAGGGATGGGGTCACGGAACTAAAAATTGCTACATGCCAGCTAAATGCATGAATTGTGGTGATTACTCTCACGCAAAGGACGACTGTCCTGTGAAGGAAAATCCTAAGAAATTTAAATGTTCAAATTGTCCAAACACAACACAACCACAAATCCAATTTTTGGGAATGTAAGACTCGCAAAGCGATCCTACAATCTCGTTCTAACCGACAGGTAAGAAACGCTCCACGTTTCCGACCAGGTACAAATTCCTCTGCTGTTAACAACGGTAAGCGAGGAACAAATTCTACATTCGTACCCGTAGGTACAAATATCACCCCTGCTTTAAATTTTTCATCTGTACCTACTCCCCTCGCTGCTAACAATGTTCAACGAGTTAATGGAGCTACCTATGCTGCTATTGCAGCGGGTAGAAATCAAAATACTAACCAAAGTAATTCTAACGGAAATTTTGACAATTTTGACTTAGGAAGCATTACTGCCCCTAAAATGGAATTTTTACAGAAATCATTAATTGACATGATTTCTGATATGCTTAAATCTAACTCCATGTTTGATGCTATTCAAACTGGAGTAAAATTTGCAAATAATATTGTCATGACTTTAAAATTCAGTAATGGATTTTAAAGCATTAAACATTTTAAATTGGAATGCTCGATCTCTTAAAGATAATGAAGACGAGCTATTCAACTTTTTGAGAGTTCATAACGTGCATATTGCCGTTATAACTGAAACGTTCCTTAAACCTGACCATAAGGTTAAGAAGGACGCAAATTACTTGATTTATAGAAATGATCGTCTTGATGGACCCTGTGGTGGCGTTGCCATCATTATTCATAGACGAATCAAACATAAAATTCTTTCTTCATTTGAAACCAAAGTTTTTGAAACTTTGGGAGTTTCTGTTGAAACAAAACTTGGACAACTTACGTTTATAGCTGCCTATTTGCCATTCCAATGCGTAGGCCAGCAAAAGAATTTTCTCAAGGGTGACCTCCAGAAACTTACCCGTCATAGGTCTAAATTCTTCATTATTGGTGATTTTAATGCAAAACACCGCTCATGGAATAATGCTCAAAGCAATTCCAATGGTAATATTCTGTTTGATGATTGTTCTGCAGGTTATTACACTATTCAATATCCAAACAGCCCAACATGCTTTTCTTCTGCAAGAAATCCCTCCACTATTGATTTGGTCTTAACTGATTCATGTCAACTTTGTAGCCAATTGGTTACCCATGCTGACTTCGGTTCTGATCACCTTCCAGTAACTTTTGAAATATCCCAAGAAATAATTTGTAATCCCAACAGCTCTACTTTCAATTACCATAGAGCTGATTGGGAGCAGTATCGAACATTTATGGAATATAACTTAGATCCAAACATTCCTTTGCAAACCAAAGATGAAATTAATTATGCTCTTGAATCTCTGACTACTTCAATAGTTGCAGCAAGAGCTGCCTCAGTACCAAAATGCGAGGTTAAATTCGATTCAATTATAATAGACGACGATCTTCAGCTCTTGATCCGTCTTAAAAATGTCCGTAGGAGACAATATCAAAGAACACGCGATCCTGCCATGAAGGTTATCTGGCGGGATTTGCAAAAACAAATTAAAAAGCGATTCTCTGCCCTGAGGAACAAAACTTTTGAAAATAATATTTCTAAATTAGACCCGAGTTCCAAACCCTTTTGGAAACTCACAAAAATTTTGAAAAAACCTCAAAAGCCTATTCCAGCGCTTAAAGAAGGTGGTAAAATTTTGATCACAAATTTGGAAAAAGCTCAGAAACTTGCTAAGCAATTCGAGAGTTCCCATAATTTCAGTTTGGGTCTTACTAGTCCTATTGAGAATCAGGTTGCTCGGGATTTTCTGAATATTTTCTCTCGGGAAAATATTTTTGATGATTCCTGGGGGACTGATTTGGACGAAGTAAGGTCTATAACTAAAAAGTTTCAAAATATGAAAGCTCCAGGTGATGATGGAATTTTCTATATCCTCATCAAAAAACTCCCAGAGAGTACCTTGTCTTTCCTGGTAAAATTATTTAACAGATGTTTCCATTTGGCATACTTTCCTGATAAATGGAAAAATGCAAAAGTTGTTCCAATTTTGAAGCCGGATAAAAATCCAGCTGAAGCTTCTAGCTACCGTCCAATAAGTTTGCTTTCTTCAATAAGTAAACTTTTTGAAAAAATAATTTTGAATAGAATGATGCTTCACATCAATACGAACTCAATTTTTGCAGATGAGTAGTTTGGATTTCACCATGGGCATTCAACTACTCATCAACTCTTAAGAGTTACCAATTTAATTCGTTCAAACAAATCGGAAGGCCACTCAACTGGAGTTGCTCTTCTAGACATAGAAAAAGCATTCGATGGTGTTTGGCATGAAGGTTTGATTGCTAAATTGAAAAAGTTTAATTTTCCACTTTATATTATGAAATTAGCTCAAAATTATTTAACTGACAGAACTCTGCAGGTAAATTATCAAAATTCCAAATCTAATCGACTACCTGTTAGAGCAGGAGTTCCTCAGGGTAGCATTCTTGGGCCTATATTGTATAACATTTTCACTTCGGACCTCCCTGATTTGCCTCAGGGTTGCCACAAATCTTTGTTCGCTGATTACACAGGCATTTCCGCTAAAGGAAGAAGTCTTCGTGTTATTTGCAGCAGACTGCAGAAAAGTTTAGATATTTTCTCTTCTTATTTACAAAAATGGATGATTTCTCCCAACGCTTCCAAAACTCAACTTATAATATTTCCACACAAGCCTAGAGCTTCGTTTTTGAAACCTAGTAGTAGTCACATAGTCACTATGAACGGAGTTCCAATTTCCTGGTCAAACCAAGTGAAATATCTTGGATTAATACTTGACCAAAAATTAACTTTTAAAGATCACATTGAGGGCATTCAAGCCAAATGTAACAAATATATTAAATGTTTGTATCCTCTTATAAACAGGAAATCCAAACTTTGCCTGACGAATAAACTTCTAATATTTAAACAAGTTTTTAGACCGGCCATGCTTTACGCTGTGCCAATATGGTCTTGTTGTTGCACTACCAGGAAAAAAGCACTTCAAAGGATTCAGAACAAAGTTCTGAAAATGATTTTGAAGTTGCCTCCCTGGTACAGTACTACCGAAGTACATTAAATTTCGAATGTTGAGACTTTAGCACAAATGTCCAACAAAATAATTAATAATTTCCGGCAAAAATCGTTGCAATCCTCAATTGCAACGATTAATTCCCTTTATACTTTGATAAGATTTAGTTTTAGTTTTTAGTTTTAAGATATCAATTGTTATACTGACATGCAGGTTAAAAAACCTGTTTAAAATACTTAATTGCCAAGACATGAACAATGTAAAAACACTTAGATATATATCATAACAATTAAGGCTGGTACGTTACTGCAGTAACTGGAGCACCTAGGTTAAAAATGAAATGTAATTTATTTTGAATTTGGAACAAATAAAGAGTTAAAAAAAAAAAAAAAAACGGGTTCCCAATACAGGTCTTACTTTATGGAAGGGTTGTCTACCTCGGGCCACTAGGGTATCCAACAGTCGTGCTCTGGAGATGTCATTACCCGGGCAATACCAAACTGCGTGATCGATGTCATCATAACCGGTTCTACACCTACCTATATTTTGCTGTCAATGAGGTTTATTCTGTAGAGATGTGCGTCTAGCGGACATAAGTCTTGACATCACTCGAATGAATCCCCGACTTACATCCAGACCTTTGAACCACACTCTCGAAGAAACATTTGGAATAATGGAATGTAACCACCGCCCAAGAGAATTACTTGTCCAATCGTTTTGCCAACTTAAAAGAAAACTCTGACGTACTAATGGGAAAAATTCTTCTATCATAAATCTCGCCTTGTTGTGCGCCTTCTCATTGCCTGGGATTGAGCAATGTGAGGGGACCCATACAAAGGTAATCATATATGATCTTTCGACCAGCACACACATCTGCTCCCTTACCTTTGAAAGGAAATAAGATGAGTGCCTACCTTGTTTCATCGACCGAATAGCCTCAATCGAACTGAGACTATCCGAGCAGATGAAGTAATGGTCTATGGGCATGTCGGAAATCATCCCCAATGCGAAGTTGATTGCTGCTAGCTCAGCAACATAAACGGAACAAGGTTCCTGAAGTTTCCGAAAGGTGGTTGCGTATTCATTGAAGACGCCGAAGCCAGTGGATCCATCAGTGAAAAATACACTATTGCAATTGACGCGTTGGTATTTTTCAGCAAAAATACGGGGAATTGAGAAAGGTCGAAGTTGATCTGGAACTCCTTGAATAGCCAGTTTCATGGAGAGATCATAGTCCATGGGGGAACTGTAGTTAGTGAAGCATACACGAGGAGGGATATAGCACGGAAGGCTAATATCCGATGACTTATAATTAAGATAGATTCACACGAATCTAGACTGGATGCTCAATTCGAGCATTTCTTCGAAGTTTTCAATCACAAGGTTGTTACTGACACTACATTTAGGGGCTTATTACGGATGTCACTTCACGGTGAAAACTTGTCACTTGTCGTCACGGTGAAGTGATTCCCATTTGATTTGTACGGCAATCACGGCTCTTATTCCGAGTATCACTTCCTTATCACCGTGTAGTGACACCCGTAATAAGGCCCTTATTCAATATTGTTAATGAGATCTCCCAGAATCGGTTCTGCAGGGGTTTACTCCCGCTAGAACCTCTAGGCTCATATTGTGTGTAGAATGCATATATTCAAGAGCAATACGTAAACAACGATATTGAATGCGTTCCAATTTAATTAGGTGGCTATTTCTTGCTGAGAAGAAGAAAAAATAGCCATACTCAAGAACTGAACGAATAGTCGTTTTATACAGTTTAATTAGGTCTTCGGGGTGAGCACCCCACCATGTCCCGGAAATTGATCGTAGAAAGTTGATCCTTTTGTTTCAAATACTTAGTGTGGGTACAAGTGCATTTTGCATCGAACCAGACACCAAGGTATTTGAAGGTTAAAGATTGGGTAACGACTCTGCCTAAAAGGTTTAGACGCAGTTGGACTGGAAACCGCTTTCTTGTAAACATTACCAATTCTGTTTTTTGCGGTGAGAACTCGATCCCCAAATTATCTAGGGAAGAAATACAAACTTATAAATTATAATTTCGATAAAAGTGGTCACCAGGTTCGCTAAAAGCGAAGACTACAAATCAAGAAGACTGGCAACTCTGCCAAGACAGTAACGGCAACGCCTCTTCTGAGCAAAAGTGGAACCTGTGTATGATTGGTGTGTGTTAACTCATGAGCGCATTCACACACATAGGTAGAAATAATTAGCTGTCAACATTGGTTTTGTTATGATTGTCGTAAAAAGTGAAACGTTTCTTTCTTTGCTTTATGCTGACAACGAGTTAAAAATCCAGCTGAAATTGAACAGATGCGTAAGTAAATTTGTTTTGAAAAATAAAACTATGGCAATGATGCCATTCACATTGATGGTGGGACCTTCCTCGATCATTAATTTGCTATCTCAGAGTTATCTTCCACTTTTCCTAAGCCCTTTAGTGATGCATTTATGGGCATTCGTATGGTGCATTAGTAAAATGCATGCCCGTTTCGCATGGCTTTGGCACCTGGCCACAACGGGGAGGGTTAAGTTGTGACGCTCGGCAACTTGGCACAGTACTCGCTGACCATTTGAATGTCACTGGCCAATCCGACACTGTTATCATTCTCTGGAAGGGGTTGGTCGATTCCAAGAATTGTCAATACATACAGAGGATCACTATCCGGTGGTTTCATGTTCTGACAACATCTAAAATGGAAATATATACCGTTTGGGATCGTTTCATTTTCATTTTCTCCAACATTGAATGATGTAGGTACCGGATCTTTCTTCTTTTTGAATCCTCAAATTTTCAGCAGCTTTCGAATGACGGCAGTTCACTCAACGGAGGTGGAAGCCGCCAATTCTTTATATTTGATTGCTTCCAACAGGCAAAGTAAACAATATTGCGGTTCATCGTACACAAATAAAAGTTACTTTCACTAGGTATCGATTCGAGTTTCAATCCTCTACTTGATCCACCATGACCAGTTTTCGGTTTGGAGTTGAAAACCCACCGGCTTGCTGTGATTAGGATACAAATTGCCGTAAAATTTTGTAGAGCAAAACAAAAACAACAACGAGTACCGTGTTATGATTATTTGTTTCGGTGACATTAGGTCACACACACAGTCATTGTTAATGAGCAGTCTCACTAACACTTGTGTTCCACCTTTGATTGTCAGAGGCGCTGTTATCAGTGATGTTTGACATTTGTATGGGAGAGGGGAACAGTTGCCAGTCTTCTTGATTTGTAGTCTTCGCTAAAAGGAATTTTTTTTCATGTAGACAAACTCTCTCAAAGTTGTAAAACCTCTAGAGTGCATAGTTTTCGAGATATCGATTTTTGTCGTGAAATTTTGCGTTTTCGACCAAAGTGCATTTGCGTGACCTCTAAACCTTCATCAATATTTACCATTTTTGCAGGGACTCATATGTCAAACTGGAGGGTGTCCTGAAATCTAACACTCTTTTTTTCAAAAATGAAGCACCCTAGTGTTTTGTAAGAGGGCTAAAACCAATTACATCCATCGAATATTCAAATTTAAAAACAATTTCGAATATCGGGGATCGACAGTCCCATACCTTCTCATAAGTGCCTCTTCAGAAATCAACCACATGACGGCGGGTGCCTACACGTGCTTCATTTATTTCTTCGTCCGAGCATATCCCAGATTCTGGAAGTCATGCACAACAAGTGCGAAACGCATCATTGCACGCCGGACGCTTTTTGCCCTAGATTATCTTCTTGATAAATGCCCTTGACAACACCAGCTGATGTTCCCGTCTCGTTCAACCCTTGCACAAATTAATAGCAATCTTGTAGAGTTATAATTATCACCCTGTTCCTACCTGTTGATGGTCCGAGACTACTACATACTTTACTTTGTATACGGGACTAGAGCCGTCAGATGGCACGAGGTACAGTTGATCCTTAACCTTCCTGCTCGGTCGGTGGTTTCTGCTGTTCCGGTCCAGCTAACTGTAAATTCTATCAACTTCAATTATGTTTACTTACAAACACACACACACACACGCGGGTACGTACCTAGTAAATTCGTGATACGCCTTAAAGAGGAAGCAGCAATTTCCAATGCATTTCACTTCCTTTCTTTTCACGCAGCGCAGGATGCATCTTTTCGAAATTGATCCACTACCATCCACCGGAAGCAAAGGTCAACGAAGGAGGCACGAAATTTACATAATATACTCTCATTTCCGGGCAACGATTTTACTCTTTTCGAAAATTATAATCCTTTGGGGTATTTTTTTTTTTCTTCATAAGACCTTAATTCACCGTGAGATTTCTTATGCTTTCTCCTTTTCATGCATGGCCAACTCTGCCTGCCGGGAGATGAAATTATTAGATTAGGTGACCTGCTGGGAGATTTCAATGCTTACTAGATTAGCAGCGATGCTTTTCGTGGTGGTGGTGGTGATGCTCAGCGGGTGAAAACTAGATCACGATGACTGATCAGCTTTCGAATCGGATCGGAACCCTTTAGTGTGGAACCATCTGTTGCAAGGACCAAAGCTAGAGAAAAATCTTACGCATACTATAAATAACACGTGGCTAGGCGAGAACGGTAGCATAATCACATTTCTCCCAAATATACGCAATCGTGTCCTCAGACCACCTTTAGGTACGGGTCCTGACCTAGTAGCCCAGAAGAAGATCCCGGACAAGTTGTGACGGCTCGGAGGGTAAATATTGAATTACACAACCGAAAATTGACTTGTCGTTTTCGGTGGTAGATTTTTTTCCTACGTTTCTCGAGATTTGATCATTGTTTACCTCTCCTTTCATGCTTGCTTACACATTTTCGGGAGCCGTAAGCCAATTTGTAAGGATTTTTCGCCACGCCAAAAGTGCGTAAGACGAGAGAAAAAAAAAACAGAGATCCAGGCGCAGACAAGCGTGAAATCTCCTGGTGTAAGGTGAATTTTTGCTCGTTCTTGCCTTCGGTTAACGCCACCAAGAGGTTCAACCGTTGCGGCTTTTGTCTTTCGGGACTTAATCAAGCGGGAAAATTCTCCTGCCGAGCGTAAATCATAACAATGGCCAATGATCCCTTTTTTCTCCCAATCGTGCACACAGAATCGGATCGCCCACAAAGTAGGCTTTTGTTGTTGCGCGTTGATGCAACGGGCGTGTTTTGAATGTAGGTGTGCGCATCGACACACCTAGCTTCCTCCCTGCAAGGGCGAATGTTGAGGGCAAGAGCATTTCAATGGGTGAGGTGAGAAATCCGACTAAAGGATCGCAGCTATTCTCCGTCGTTGGACCGTGGCCAATTTTATCGCTTTATTTCGTGTGGTTCCCGGGTGGAAGGTTCCTTTGTCCCAACGAAAATAATTATCCCGCGAAAGGAATTCCGGCCTACCACCCAGAGTCCTGGACTGAAATTTATTGGAAAATTCCATTCAAAAGGCACAAAAGACATTTGTGCTGCAGTGGCGCTCCGATCCACTATTGGCAATTTGGCTGGGATCATTAATTCTGAAACTGCTTTCGGGGTTCACTCGGATTCATATTTTGTCGAACCAGTTTCCTCTCGGAACCGCTCAAAAATGAAATTATAATAACTTGATCAATTGGCCCAAGTGTTTGGCTCGTGTTTCCGAAACTTAGCGCTCCCAACAATGTTTCGTTCTTAAATTGTCTTTTAATGTATCAGTTATTATCCTTTGTTTTCGATACATTTTTTCACACCAAGTGCTAAAATACGTCCTGCGAAAAATTCTGACACCTTAAATACAGAGCAATCAATCAAAGATATTGCGCCCATTCATCTCCGGATTTCGGCACTCTTTGGTTGACCGGTGCTGGTGGTGGTTGCTGTTGGCACATGGTTAGCCCCTTTGACATGCCCGATGACCACCGAACGTGTCCGTTGTCTGTGGTGACCCTGCTGATTGACAACAAGGCGTAAAAAACCGGGAGCCGAAAAACCGAGAGAGAAGCATCATTAGCAGAAAATTGCCGAGATTGCATGGCTAACTAGAACCGGATGCTCGGCCGGTAAAAGTGATAAAAAAGAGAGTATTGCTTTCACTAATGTTAGGTTCTTAAGTGTAATTAGAGCAGCATGAGATCGAAGTAGGCTGTTGTTGCTCTGCGACGCGATGCGAACGAAAAAAAAACCGACGATTACTACGATTGAAATACTGTTTGAAATTCGGAACTTGGCTCTGAAACATCTTCTCTCGGCAACAGTTGCAGTCTTCCACACTCGTCGGAAAGGATGCAACATGTGGTCTCCAGCGGAAGGAAAATGCCACAAAACTGAAACGATCCGGCGCGACGTAAGGATTTGGGGGTCGTGCCTGGTGCACGTGTTTCCACCCTAAGGGCTCTGCGCTCACAACAAACACATCAGGAGGGAATCCTTTCGAGAATGGAACCCTTTTTCTGTATTTTAATATCCTACACCGCGGAGGGAGAATCGGTGCATCGGAAAAGGGGTTAATAATCAATCAAATAACTGTTATTAGGGATGATTTTTACAACCCCCTGTTTGAGGAGAATTGTCTGGCTCTGAAACGACAAGTGGCTCATTTTTTCATCGACCGTTGCGCTAGAAATCACTCAAATAATCCGACTAGTCGGAAAATGGGATGCTTCATGAAAGCAGCATGATTGAATGTTGGATTCATTTTTCAAAAATCCGACCTACCGGAATTTTTGTTTTGCCCCGGTGATGGAATTCCTGCCCGGGGGGTATCAATCGGATTCGGTAGCCTCGAACTGACCGATATCCTCGCAGCGTGGTGTCCTTGTTCAACAAGAGCGATTCTCATCGGTCAAGAAAATTGCAATTTTTCACATTGAACTAAAACCTCCAAGCAATTGAATTAGAAATAGATTAATTTTTTCAGCTTCCGTAAATCTGTTTTTGTCCTGAAAATTACCACAGGATAAGGAGAACTAAAAAAAAAACATCCAACATGAGGAGTCATGTGCGTGACTTTCAGCACCGTCGTCGACAGAATGTTACACAAATCTAGGTGTGCTTTGCTTTTCATTTTCGTTCTTGCCTGGATGAGGCAAAAAAAAAAGGACGATCTTGCGAGATACGGAATGAAAATATAATCACAAGGAAGAGGGCACACGACTCCGAGGCTCTCCTTCTCTTCACTCATATATTTACGGCGATCGAGTGGAGTGCGCCTCAGCAAACCGCACAGATGTGATCCCGATCATCGCAACAACAGCTGACACGGAGAAATTTGTAACATTTGAGTGGTTTGCTAGGATGAGTTTCAGATGTCTATGATTTTGAATTCGATCGGCCTACTGCGGTGACTGGTTTCGAATCTTCTCTATCGTGTAGTAGAACGAGAAAAGCTCGCAGAAATCGTTGTGTGCAAAGTGCGCGTGTTTGCCACGCTTCAAACATATGTATGCAAAATTGTATACCTTTTCGATGATGGGTTAGCGAGGATATGCACGGGAGAAAAAGGTGTGTGCTTTGCGGCAAATTATTTGCTTAGAACGTGAATCTAAACCTAAACACGGATCGTGGAAGGAAATGAACAATTTCCGAGTTTGTGGATCATTTGTAACTTGCACATGTGGCGCTCACAATGTTTTCGTAATTTTGTAGGGCTCGTTAGTGAGCATTTGTTTTAAGTTGAATTAAATTGTGTTCAGGCTTGCTTCCAGTCATTTCGCTATAAAATATATTTTTCAAATTTATAGAACCATTGGGCATTTCGATGCTGGAAAATGGCGTAAAAGACATTTTTCAAAAAATTGTAGCTCGGAAAAGGCATTTATGATCGAAAGGACGTCTGAGACAAAGTTGTAAAAAACCCAAATATCTCCAAATTTTCTCGCCCTATTGTTATTTTTTTTTCTAAAAACTTTTGGAATGTTCAAAACTATACACACTTGAAAACTGTCAAAAATCGTAGAACAGAAGCTTTTGTTAAAATTTTTGAACTATTTTCGTACGCGTTTTTGTGTATTGTTTCACAGAAAATGATTTCAATGGTCTCAAACAATATTTTCTGAGTATGAATTACATGAAATATCAATTTAACAAAATGTCAAAACAATTGAATTAATGTTCTAAATGCTAAAGTTTGAATTTTTATGAGCTTTTCTTCAAATTACATTTCAAAAATTGGACAAGGACATTTTGAAAAGACTTCAGCTCCATTTTGTAAACAAACCTTGTAAGGCCGTTTTCTCGCGAACCGAAACCTATATTCGTAAATCTAGCACACAATCAGGTAGAGGAGAATTGCCCCTACCTGTTCATTTGGTTGGTTTGCGTTGGTTTGCGTTGGGGCCTCCCTTAGCTCAGTCGGTAAAGGCGCAGCTACAAAGCAAGACCATGCTGGAGGTGGCTGGGTTCGATTCCCGGTCCGGTCTAGGAATTTTTCGGGTTGGAAAATTTCTCGACTTCCCTGGGCATAGAGTATGATTGTACCTGCCACACAATTATACTAATGCAAAAATGGTACAGGCATCGAAAGCTCTCAATTCATAACTGTGGAAGTGCATCTAGAACACTAAGTTGAGAGCACGCAATAAGCTTATAATGCCATACGCAATAAGCTTGAAATGCGAAGAAGAAGAAGAAGAAGCGTTGGCGGACTTTGATTCGCGAGAAAATGGCCTTACAATGTTTGTTTACAAAATGTTGGTCTTGAATTTTTTCATTTCACATTTGCATAATTGTTTATTGTGGGCAATGATTCAAATTTGTGCTAAAATTCGGCCACTTTGAATCTCGTATTACTTTTCAAAATGACGTATCCGAATTTTTTTTAATAAATATCACTTCTGAGCGAAATGACGTCTGAGTCAAAGTTAAAGTCTTTCTAGGAAAATATAAACGGTAGAAAAAAATAGTAATTGAGGGTAAAATATAAAAAAGTATTACAAACTTCAATAACAAAAAATGTCCTTGTTTGGTAAAAAAGTTAATGAAAAATGCAAGTTTTTGAAATATTTTAAACCTTGGAAACATGAAAATTGACAAAACTCGTAGGACAACAAAAAAAAATAAAAATTTTAAACTTCTTTTTTGTTCGAAATTTTTGGTAGTTTTAGCACCGAAAACGATTTAAAAGGTTCCTATGATCTGTGCAAAAATATATTATTTTTTTAAATTTACAAAAACATGTTGTTTCACTTTTTTGACGTAGAACTACGTCTTTGTCGACTCCCCAGTATAGTCAATCAGAAAATATGTGTGGTGAAGGAGTGTTAGGTTTTAAACGCTTGTAACTTTGTCATTTATGGATGAAATTAAAATCGAAATACGTCAATCGATAGGATGTTACATTACGAACCTGCTGAAATAAATATGTGTCCATGATGCACACATGATAATTTTATCACTGTTTTCATGAAATAAGCCTTTTTCCCAAACCCAGTCATCATAAACGAATACCACTTGGTTGCACATCATTCTGCTTGAACCTGAAAAGATATAAATCAGCGCAGCTCTCCTGCCTCCGTTTACACTCTTTGCTCGACTGTTGAGCTGTTCAGTTCGTTTTCTTTTTCGCTCGAGTTCTCGCTTCGATTCGGTTTGTGCTGTCGCGTTGCGCCGTGGAAGCGTCGCCACCTTCGCGCGTTCTGGCAAGTTTACTGCAACTTGCCAACACGAAAGAAATGGTGCGTAAACGTACCAATGATTCAGCAGCGGGCCCTTCAAAGAAGGTGGTAATCCAGCACAGCGCGTCGCAGGATGACGCCGGAAAACGGGTATTGCAAGCCAACCAGTTTGCGGTGCTCCCCGAAGAAAATGGCGATGGTGACGTCGTTCCCATCGCTCAAGAGAGCGGATTCCCCCGCTTTTCACGCCGGAGAAGGATGTTGCCAAGCTGCGTGCCGAACTGGCAAAACACAAGCTGCTGCCTCGCTTCAAGCTTTGCAGCATCGGCACCAAAATCATGTGCTCCAGCCTGGAGGAGTACAATCAAACAGGATGTTTCCTAAAGGAAAACAACGTTGACTTCTTCACGCACGATCTGCCATCGAGCAAGCCACTGAAGCTGGTATTGCGTGGATTACCGTCGTTCGAGGCGGCTGTGGTTAAATCCGAGCTGAAGCGGCTTGGGCTCAAACCTGAGGCGGTGTTCCCAATAAACCGGCGTTCCAACCACAACACCAGCTTCCGTGACCAGTTGTTCCTGGTGCACTTCACGAAGGGATCCACCAGCCTAGCGGCTCTGAGATCCAAAATCCGGGACCTGTTTCAGGTCATCATCAGTTGGGAGCATTACAAATCCCAACATCGTGATGTTACGCAGTGTATGAACTGCCTCTCCTACGGCCATGGCACCAAAAACTGCCATATGAAGACTATCTGCGACAAGTGTGCTGGAACTCACTCGACTGCGTCCTGTGAGCAAGATGATGACATCGAGCCAACGTGTGTCAACTGCGGTGGTAACCACCAAGCCTCCAATCGCGGATGTCCCAAGCGAGTGGAGTTCATCAATATCCGTCGGAAGGCTACGATCAATAATCAGCCCGGTCGCCTCCGTAATCATCGTTCGCCTCCTGCACGCACGGAAGTCCAGTACCCAGCTCTCCAGCCCCGTCGACATGTTCCGAACTTAGAACCACTTCCGCTCAACAACCAACAAGTCAAGCATGTGAGTATTCCTAACAATCGAACAGTCCAGCATCGTCTTGCTGCTGCTGCTGCCCAGCCAATGCCAGGTCCCTCCACCGCCCCTGGTTTATCATACGCTGGTGCTGTCTCAGGTGAGCCTGTCGACGATTCTCCGTTCTCCTCGGAGGAACTTGTGACGCTCGTGGCCGAGGTCATCATCATCTTGCGCACCTGCAAGACTCGATCTGAACAGCTACATGCTGCCCTGTCTCTTGTCACTAAGTATGGACCGTGAAGCCATCAAGATCGTAAATTGGAACGCTTGCTCCTTGAAGAGCAAAAACATCGAGTTTGTTGATTTTCTCAATGAACGAAACATCGACATTGCCATCATAACTGAAACCCACCTGAAGCCTGAAACAAACGTCTACCTTCCCGATTTCCGACTCGTGAGGCTAGATCGAATCAACTCTGGAGGAGGAGGAGTGGCTATTGCAATAAGGAGAAACATCTGCTGTCGACTGATGCCCAGCTTTCAGCTGAAGATCATCGAAGCCGTAGGGGTGGAAGTTTCTACTCCTATCGGCCCCATCACCATCGTCGTGGCTTACTGCCCCAAACAAGTCAACATCAAGGACGGATCGGCAGCAGATCTGCGACGAGATATTATCAGCTAACACGACGACGGGAAAACTTTATCATCGCTGGCGACCTGAACGCCAAACATCAAGCTTGGGGCAACAATCGGCGCAATCAAAACGGCACCATCCTGAAAAACGACCTGCAGGAAGCGCAGTACAACATCTTGAGTCCGGAAACTCCCACCCGGTTAAGTCGGTTCGGTGTTCACGCTACCATCGATATCTTCATCAGCAACATGGGCAACAACATCGCTCAACCTATCACCTATCAGGAACTCAGCTCGGACCACTACCCGGTGGTGACTGAGGTGGGATCCTCCGTAAATCGATTTGAAGCTTTCCGGCGCAACTATCATCGTGTTGACTGGGGTCAGTTAGAACATTGCGTCGACAGCTCTGTAGACTACGATGTCCAACCGGAATCGACCGAAGATGTTGACCGGTGTCTGCGCTCCATCGATCAAGCAATTTCCCCGACCAGGGAGCTACTTGTGCCAGTATCCAGACAGGTGAGTAATACTCTGAACCTTGACAGGACTACTAAAGACCTCATTAGACTCCGCAACACGATTCGTAGGCAGTACCAGCGTACTGGGCTGCCTAACCTGAAGACCAATTGCAACCGTTTGAACAAAATCATCCAAGCCAGGATGGTGGATCTCAGAAATATCGATTTTGCAAACAAGATTCGCTCTCTCCCAGATTGTGCTAAGCCATTCTGGAAAATGGCAAAGATTTTGAAAAATAAGCCGAATCCCATTCCTCCCCTTTCCTCTCCTAACCAAAATTCGGACCCATCTTTACTTATAACCCCATTTGAAAAGGCCAATGCTCTTGGACAACACTTTGTAAATTCACATAACCTTCGCCACGCCATGGTGAGTCCCCACGAGCCTGCAGTATCACAGGCAATGGCTAGTGTCGCTGCCACCCCCGTAGTTGTCCCTGTAGAATATCGGCTGATGAGGTGATAGCAGCGATTAAATCAACAAAGAACATGAAGGCCGCTGGTGTCGATGAAGTGGTCAACCTCGAGCTGAAAAACTTGAGTGTTGACTTCTTCAAGCACCTTGCAGTGGTCTTCAACAAGTGTTTAATGCTTGGCTACTTCCCTGCATGCTGGAAGTTAGCCAAAGTTATTCCAATTCACAAACCTGGCAAAGACCCTACCAGTGCCAAAAGCTATCGCCCCATCAGCCTCTTGTCCTCCATCTCGAAGCTATTCGAAAAATTGATACTCAGCCGTCTGCTGGTGTTTTCAAATGATAATAACATCTTTCTCAAAGAGCAATTCGGGTTTAGGAAAGGCCACTCTACCATCCACCAACTCGCACGGGTTACTAACATCATCAAGCGGAACAAGTCCGTTTCCAATACATCTGCCATGGCATTGTTGGACGTCGAGAAGGCGTTCGACAATGTCTGGCATGATGGTCTAGTGTACAAGCTGCATCGATACAACTTTCCGATCTACCTCGTGAAGATCATCAAAAACTACTTGTCGGGCAGATCATTCCAGGTCTACTTGAACAATGTCTCCTCTGATACGTTCAACGTTGATGCAGGGGTCCCTCAAGGTAGCCTGCTTAGGCCTATCCTATTCAACATTTTCACGTCAGACGTTCCTCCCCTGCCGCGTGGTGGTATCCTGTCAATGTTCGCAGATGACACCTCCATCATCTATAAGGGTCGAGTGATCCGTGCTCTGGCGAGTAAACTACAATCAGGCCTGGATGTTTTGTCCGACTATTTTAAGAGCTGGAAGATTTGTATCAATGCAGCTAAAACACAAACCATTCTGTTTCCACATTTGTATTCACCTCGGCTTGTTCCGCCTGCTAACGTCAAGATCCATCTTGATAGCACTCCCATTGAATGGTCGAGTGAAGTAGTCTACCTTGGTCTCACCATCGATAGCAAATTGCTATTCCGATCCCATGTGGACAAGACATCCACCAAGTGTAACATCTTGATCAGGTCGCTCTACCCTCTGATAAACAGGAAGTCCACCCTGTCCCTCAAAAACAAGCTTGCTGTCCACAAGCAAATCATTCTGCCGGCTATTGAGTATGGTATGCCAATCTGGGAGAGTTGTGCTAAGTGCCACCACTTAAAGCTTCAGAGGATCCAAAACAAGATCCTCAGAATGATCCTTAACAGTCCACCGCGAACTCGTAATTCTGAGATTCACCACCTGGCCGGTCTTCAAACACTCGAGGAGCGAAAGACTTCCACGCTGGAAAGGTTCAGAGTCGCCTGTCTGCGATCAAACCACCAGATCATTCGTGATTTGGCAACCTAGTTTAAGTAGTTAGGTGCTCAAGTAGGTAGGTTATCAAATTTTTAAATTCAAACCAAAACAATCCCACAAAGGGTATCCTGTAAATTAGCGCTAAACGCAATCATCACATTAGAATAACCAATTAACTAGAACAAAGATGAAGAGCAAAGGCTAACCAATTGAAATGTTAAATCAAATGTTGAAACATAAAAACCCAGAAAGTAAATGTAAATTTTACTACTACTGCCTCCGCTTACAATCAGTGCTCATTACCGCTTCGGACGGCGTGGCACTAGGTCCTGCAGCAAGGAGGACTAAGTCAGCGGCTAAAGGTGGATCATGGCGTGTCCACCACAATGAGGAATGAGACTTGAAAAAACGTGCATGTAAAACCCCCTTCCCCCTTAACATAACCTGAAAAAGACATGGACTTTGACGATCATTTTTTTTCGGGAAATAAATTTTAAGCGAACCACAATTACCTATGTATAAACAATTAAATTTTTACATGCAGAGCCAACATTTTCAAAAAAAAAAAATGCTTAACAGGAGACATACACTCGATGAATTACCAACAACTGACTGTAAAACATATCTGGTACCTCTATATATGCAATTATATTAACATCCAAAGTCCATTCTTTTTTACATATTCTGCACAAAAGAAACTTTTTGCTCCGCCCCATTCATAAAAAAAAACTGCGGGAAATCCTGTCAGGTGCGGTTGCACATCGTTCTGCTTTAACCTGAAAAGATATAAAAGAGCACTGCTGTCGTGCTTTTGCTCATCACCTTTTTCCTCTGCTTGATCGTCAAGCAGTTCAGTTCGGTGTTAGCTCGCTCTCTCGAGTTGTTTGAAAAGTTCGTGGCGATAGTGTTCGCGCTCTCTCTTTCGCGGTTTGTCGTGCGTGTGTCTCTTTCGCGGTTTGTCGTGCGAAGGTCCAGAACCCCGGTGAAGAAAGCTCCGGTGTGCCTACCTCGAACAGGCTTGCTGTTCTCCCCATGGATGGGAATATCCAGCCAGCTGTGTTGGAAAAACGCAGCAAGAAGAGGAAGAAGAATCGAGGCCAGTCCGATGGCACTATTGGTCGAGCCTCTGCGACGAACGGAGATTTCGGTGACGCTGCCGATAAAGAAAATGCTGCCGACATGAGCGCGGCAAGAGTGAAGCTACCTCCGCTGGTAGTGAAAAATGCCCATCTTAATGAGCTCATCGCAGATCTAGCGACGCTGGGCGTTAAAGCCGAATACAAATTGGGCAGAGTCGGCACCAAGGTGGTGCTCCGTACCAAAGCGGAGTATGACTTGGTCATCGCCCACCTGAGGACTCCCAAGGTGGAATTCTTCACCCACGACATCTCCGGTGAAAAACCGTTCAAGGTCGTCATCAGGGGCCTACCAAATTTCGACCCGAAGTTTATCGAACATGAAATCAGGGACCGGTATAAGCTGGCCCCAAGTGCCGTGTATCGAATGACAAGAAGAGATGAGAATGTGAAGGCGTATCCGGATAGCTTTTTCCTGGTACACTTCCAGAAGGGAACGGTGACGCTCAACGCACTGAAAGCCATCTGATCCATCAATTCCATCATCGTTCGCTGGGAGCCATACCGTGGCGGCCATCGCGATGTGACTCAGTGCCAGCGGTGTCTGAACTTCGGACACGGTACCCGCAACTGTAACATTAAGCCACGCTGCGGAAATTGCGCTCAAGACCATGCCACCTCTGAATGTGCTGCGGATGAAGCTGTGGCGTCCAAATGCGCCAACTGTGGTGGTGCTCACCAAGGATCCAACAAGCAGTGCCCTAAACGCGAGGATTTCAAGCGCATCCACCAACAATCAACCAGCACGAAGGAAGGATAAGGCCCCGGCTTTCAGAACGGAGGACTTTCCGCCTCTTCATGGACAAGCGAATCCAAGGGTGCGATCCGTGCCCCCTCAAGAAACGTCTGGATATTCTGCTGGACAAAGCTCTCCATCTCCTGGATTCTGGAGGCAACCAACAGCTCAAACAAATAATCCCGATCTTTTCTCAGCAAATGAACTGATGGAGATTTTTATCAACATGATCGGTGCTCTACGTAAGTGCCGCAATAAGCCCGAACAGATCCAAGTGCTCGGTAAGTTCATCATCCAATATGGTGTCTAACCCGCTAACCATCGCTACCTGGGACGCTTGCTCTGTAAGCATAGCACGTCCGCACTTCTATCATCGAGGCCGTTAGTGTGGAGGTGGAATCACCAACTGGAAACGTCCGGTTTGTCGCTGTTTACTGCCCACGCCAGTGTACCATAAACACCGGCCTAGGCATCCAATTCAAGAAGGACCTGACCGCCATCACCCGTACTAGCTCCCGATTCATCGTTGGGGGCGACCTGAACGCCCGCCATGAAGCTTGGCGGAACTACCAGCGGAACCGGAACGGATGTCTATTGTTCGACCACGCACAACATGGACTGTACACTGTGCAATTTCCGGACGAACCAACTTTCATCTCTCCGACGGGAAATCCCTCCACCCTGGACTTCTTCCTGTCAAACAACGGACTATCCAAGCCGGAGGCGCACAACGATCTCAGCTCCGACCACCAACCGGTGGTGACTGAAGTCGGTGTCAACGTGGTTCCTGCTAGAGGCTGCCTGCGTAAAGACTACCACCATGTCAACTGGGTGCAGTACGGTCGAATGGTGGACAGCAACATCGATGAAAATCCACTGCTCGACACTGTAGATGACATCGACCGGGCGTTGGAAGGACTCAAACAGGCCATATCCGTGGCTGACGAGGCGTGTGTTCGACAAGTTCCTGTGAGGGGTAAGTTTGTTGCTATTGATTCCCAAACCCAATTATTGATTCGATTGAAAAATGTGCGTAGACGCCAGTTTCAGAGGACTGGAGACCTGGGCAAAAAACGTGAAATGGCCGATCTGCAGATTGCTTCCAGAATGGACTCACTCCGAAATGAAAGTTTCGGGCGTGTTGTCCAGAATCTGGACGACCGCTCCAGACCATTCTGGAAGGTAGCCAAGGTGCTGAAAAATCATCCCAAACCCGTTCCACCTCTCAAAGTCGAAAATGATGACGATCGGCTTTTAATTACCCCACAGGAGAAAGCAAATGCGATCGGCAAACATGTCGCTTCATCGCATTTGCTTGGCTCAACTATCCAAAGTCCGCTCGAAGATCAGGTTGCGCAATGCGTTCAAAACCTAGATGCCTCCCCTTGTGTCGTGCCTCCGGCGGATATGATTACAGTACAACAGATTTGCTCAGCGCTGAAATGCACCAATAACATGAAGGCTCCCGGGTTTGACGGTATATTCAACTTGATCTTGAAGAGACTCAGCATGAAAGTGCAGTCTCTTCTAACCGCTATCTTCAACAGATGTTTGGAACTGCACTACTTTCCAAGCATCTGGAAGACAGCGAAAATCATACCTATCCGCAAACCCGGGAAGGATCCAACATTGTCTTCAAGCTACAGACCAATCAGCCTCCTTTCAGCGCTGAGCAAATTGTTCGAGAAACTCATTCTCAATCGTTTGCTCAAGTTTGTGGAGGAAAATAACATTCTCCTTCCGGAACAGTTTGGATTCAGAAAGGGGCACTCTACCAATCACCAGCTAGTACGGGTGATGAATAACATCCGAAGTAACAAAGCTGTATCCAAGTCCACAGCCATGGCCTTGTTAGACGTTGAAAAGGCGTTTGATTATGTCTGGCACAATGGGGTTGTATACAAGCTTTGTAACTTCAACTTTCCATTACATCTGGTTAAAATCACCCGTAGCTACCTCCAGCAAAGGTCGTTTAAGGTATCGTTGAATGGTTGTCTTTCCGACACGTTTTCCATCCCAGCAGGAGTCCGACAAGGCAGTCTGCTGGGTCCCTTGCTGTACAGCATTTCACGATTACTTTTTCAAAGGGACGTATCAGCTTTTGTAAACAATGCATTTCATCGTCGATTGGGCGTAGCTGGTAGCTCGCACACGCTTACTAACACCACTAGCAGGTATGGGAAAATTTCCCCTATCTGATGGTAGTGTTAGCATCCGTGGTCGAGCTACCAGTTACACCAAATCGACGATCAAATGCATTGTTTACAAAAGCTGATACGTCCCTTTGAAAAAGTTATTGTTCGTGCTTCAAAAAATCTAGCTAGACGTATGGATTCAGGATGGTCTATTCAACTAAATCCAAGCGTAAGATTCAAAGAAAGGAGCCAAAATCCATCTTGGCTGAACATAAAAACCAAATTTAAACCTGGCTTTGGGTGTGCTTAAAAAAATGATCATCACATATGAATTCAGCAAGGTCAATTCTATAAAATCTAAGCATGACTTTCAAAGGACAGTATCAAAATCCAACAGAAAAGGAAAACAAAAAAAAACAACCTTTTCGAAATACAAACCCGTATGGATTCAGCAAGGTCCATTCTAAAAATACAAGCCTATTTTTCAAAGATATGAGCCAAAATGCAATTTGGCAGAACCGAAAAACCAAATTTCTATGAAAATACGGATGGATTCAGCAATTCGAAAAAATCCACTCCTATTTTTCAAAGGAAGGAGCCGAAATTCAACTTGGCTGAACGAGAAACCTAAATTTCTATAAAAATACGTACTTTTGAGAACTCAAACCCAGTTTTCTAAAAAATTGTGCATGCTTCAAAAAATTTACCATCACGTATGGATTCAGCAAAGTCCATTCTATAAAATTCAAGTCTATTTTCAAAGATCGGAGCCGAAATTAAACTTGGCAGAACAGAAAATCAAAGTTTTTATGAAAATACGTCCTTTGTGAATTTGAACTCGGCATTCTCAAAAGTTGAAGAAATTCAACCCATACAATCCATACGTGATTCAGCAACTTCTTTTAAAATACAAACTTATTTTTCAAAGATAGAAGTCAAAATTCAGTTCGGAAAAACAGAAAAATTAATTTTCTATGAAAATACCTTCTTTTGTGAATATTAACCAGGTTCGTCCTTCCGATATTCAGCAAGTTCCATTCTATAAAATTCAAGCACAAATTTCCTAAGATTGAAGCGAAATTCAACCTGTGTGTGTGTGTGTGTGAGTACAATCCATCGCCCTCTGTACCGGCAGAGTTTTTATGGAAGAAACTTATCTGCATTTTCTGTATGTCGAATGTGCAAATATTTTTAGCCCTGGAGATGGAAGGTGACAGCTCTATCGTACATCAAACGACCCATTTCAAGAATGCCTGTTTCTGCACGTACATTCTGAGGTCATTTTCTGATACAATAAGCCCCGCAAAAATACACAAGTGTATTCTCACTTCCAGAATAAAAAAAAACTTTTTATTCTGGCACGTAAAGGGTGATACGGTCAAAATTTGGTCAATATCAACTTGACGTATTTCTTTCAATTTTGCATTTAAAAAACCTGAACACCTCTCATTTTGAAGGTGTGTGTGTGTAGAATGTTGCTCCTATTTTGATTTTGGAATTCACTCTTCAGTTGTCAAAATGCCGTCCAAGCAAGAAGAGCAGCGTATCAAAATTTTGCTCGCGCATCGCGAAAATCCGAGCTACTCGCACGCAAAGTTGGCAAAATCGCTAAAAGTTGCCAAATCAACCGTTACAAATGTAATTAAAGTGTTTGGGGAACGTTTGTCGACAGCCAGGAAGTCTGGATCGGGGGGAAATCGAAAACCGGAAGCCGCTGAGACGACAAAGAGAGTTGCCGGTAGTTTCAAGCGAAACCCTAACCTCTCTCTCCGAGATGCCGCAAATAAGCTGGGTGTATCGTCTACAACCGTGCATCGAGCCAAAAAACGAGCCGGACTATCGACTTACAAGAAGGTAGTGACTCCAAATCGCGATGATAAACAAAATACGACGGCCAAAGCGCGATCCCGGAGGCTGTACACGACGATGCTGACGAAGTTTGACTGCGTGGTAATGGACGACGAAACCTACGTCAAAGCCGACTACAAGCAGCTTCCGGAACAGGAGTTTTATACGGCAAAAGGAAGGGGAAAGGTAGCAGATGTTTTCAAGCACATGAAACTGTCAAAGTTCGCAAAGAAATATCTGGTTTGGCAAGCCATCTGTACCTGTGGCTTGAAAAGCAGCATTTTCATAGCTTCCGGGACTGTCAACCAAGAAATTTACGTGAAAGAGTGTTTGAATAAACGTCTGCTGCCTTTCCTGAAGAAACACGGTTGTTCCGTACTGTTTTGGCCGGATTTGGCATCTTGCCATTACGGTAAAAAGGCCATGGAGTGGTACGCCGCCAACAACGTGCAGGTGGTTCCCAAGGACAAGAACCCTACCAACACGCCAGAGCTCCGCCCAATTGAGAAATACTGGGCTATTGTCAAGCGGAACCTAAAGAAGACCAAAAAAACTGCTAAGGGCGAGCAGCAGTTCAAGGCAAACTGGCTTTCTGCGGCGAAGAAGGTGGACAAGGTGGCTGTACAAAATCTGATGGCAGGGGTCAAGCGTAAGGCCCGGCAATTCGGATTTGGAAAAGCGGAAGCCTAACTGAATATTTTTCCTGAATTTTATACTAATTGAACTTGAAAAAGAAATTTAATTTGATTTTTTAAATAAACGATTTCACCGATTTACACGCGTTTTCCCTTAACCAAATTTTGACCGTATCACCCTTTAGTCGACACCCTGCAAAAGGTCGAAGGACTAAAAGTTGAAGGACTTAAAGTCGAAGAACTAAAGGTCGAAGGACTAAAGGTCGAAGGACTAAAGGTCGAAGGACTAAAGGTTGAAGGACTAAAGGTCGAAGCAGGCATGGCAAAGCATTTACATTCATTTCGTGCATTCATTTACATTCATTTGCCTCTAACTTTTTCCATCAACAGAATTCCGTTAAATGATGTATGAAACTTTTGTAGGTTTTGATATTAACTACAACTTTTGTCGATAACTCAAATCTGTACCTCTTATGCTTGACGAACTAGTGCGGGCCGAACTTGTTACTATTTTTCAGTGAATGTAATTTACATTCACTAAAAAACATAGGTAAGTTCTGTTCGCCCCGGTTCATCATGCATAAGAGGTACACATTTGAGTTATCGACAAAAGTTGTAGCTAATATCAAAACCTACAAAAGTTTCATACATCATTTAACGGAATTCTGTTGATGGAAAAAGTTAGAGGCAAATGAATGTAAATGAATGCACGAAATGATGCCATGAAAATTCTCTTAAATTTCTTCTCAAAATTCACCTGGTATTCTCCTCACAATCATGTTGGAATTTTTCTCAGAACTTCATTGGAAGTCGTGAGATTTTGTGAAATATTATAATAATTTCAAGCTAGGAGAATTTTGTTTACGAATCTGGGCTGTGTTCAATTTAGTGAATCCAATCACTTAAATTTGCCCCTTTATAAATTATTTCATAATGAAATTCGGAAATCTCTCTGTTGTTGATGTTCCGATTTTCAAGAAGGTGTTTGTCAAAATGGTTTCCTGGTCGGTGGTAAAACAGCAAGTTTATTTAAAAAATTTCCATCTGTCAATTTTATGTGAAAATTCACCAAACGGAACACAGCCTAAGAGCAATATTCCAGAAACTGGGTTTTGAAAATTTTCTTTGATTTTTGATTTGAAAAAAAGAAATACAGATTATGTTCCATGGAAAAATTTTCAAGCTCTGGGGCTCTGGGAATAATTTGTATGATTCTGATAAGGGGAACTGCACCAGTTATGGCACTACTCAAAATTTGCTCCAATTTTGGCATATGATGTATATCGGTAGTGCTTAAAACTGGCACCGCTACATATATGGGATTGTGCTATAACTGGCTCATTTACCCTATTCAAATCAATTTCATGAGACATCTGATGATAATTTCTAAACAAAAAAATTCAAAAGTCAAGTAATAATTTGAAGGGAAATTTTAAGGGTGAAATTCCAAATGAATCCTGTCTCGAATTCCAAGGTCCAATTCTAAGATGAAATACGAAGGAATTCTGATGATCCCATATTGCATTAGAGGGTGATTTTGAGATGAATTTCAAACGAATCGTGAATAATTTTCAAGGCACCTCAGAGCAGAAATTCCAACATGACTGTGAGAAGAATTTTACAAGGATTGAGAGGAGAATCGCAGGTGAATTTTGAGAAGAAATCCGAGAGAATTCTGATTCTGATTTTTTAACAAAAAAAATCAATGACAGCTCCATGATAACTTCAAAGACATTTTGAGGGGAAATTCTGAGACAAACTCTAAATGAATTCTGCCACGAATTCCAAGGTAATTCTGAGATGAACTTCGAAGGAATTCTGATGGGAATTCCATGGGAGTTCTGAATTGAATTCCAGGATGATTTAGATTAGAATTTTAAGGGCATTCCGAATAACTTCCAACGCAGCTCTGAGCAAAAAGTCCAATATGATTGTGAGGAGAATTTTACATTGATTGTGAGGAGGATTCCAGGTGAATTTTGAGAAGAAATCCAAGAGAATTCTGATCACAATTTAAAGGGAATTTTAAGAATAATTTAAAATGAATACTGAGGAGAACTCCTAGTGAATCGAATTATGATGATAGTTCGCGAGGAATTCTAAGGAAATTCAAGGGAGGAATTCTAATAGCGAATTTGTTTATTATTCAGTCCCAACCTGGATCGGGTATCAAGATCGGCTCTGCTTGTTTTCTGACAAACGTAAGTTTGATCGTTTGTTTTTAAAACCTACCTCAGGTTCAGGTTCGCACTGACAAAAAGTTCGATTTCGCACTGGGTTGGAACTGGTTCCAACACCAATAATAAACAAATTTGCTATAAGGATGATTTCAAAGAAATGTATGCGATTCTTCATTCCTAGGGGCCTCATAGCCTAGTCAGTAAAGGCACGGTATTACCAAGCCGGAGCACGCAATAAGCTAATATGCGCTAAGCAATAAGCTTGAAATGCGAACAATAAGAGAATAAGAAGTATGCGATTCCTAGAAGGATTCCAACGTTATTCCGAGGACGGTTCTCAATGAATTCTGAGGAGAACTCAAAGAAAATGGTGAGGGAATTTTCAAGGAATTTCAGGAATTATTATGCTGCCGTTATACGCATAACTGTCCCATGTTCTATGTAATCTTTATGCACAGTGGGACTCTTATGCGTATAACGGCAGTATGCAATGCTTATAATAATTTCTAGAAGAATTTTGAGGAGCATTCCAAAAAATTATGAACAAAATTTCAAGGAATTTAAGAAGTGAATTTCTGTGGAATTATGTGAAGAATAGCAAGGTATTTATTCTGAGAAATGGACGAATGGATTTTTGAGGATTTTTTCCAGCGAATTTAAAAGAGAATTATGGAGAGAAAGTTAAGCGAATTCATGTAAGAATTATTAGGGATTCTAAAAGAATTGTAGAACGAATTCTAAAAGTTCCCTACAGAGCAAACGGTACGATGAATTGCAATGTTAGGTTCGAATGAAGAAAAAATGCAACTAATGAATCTTGCAGGTGGAGGTGCATGAGATTAAACTCATGATATTCAGCTCAGTAAGCAAAAACGGTCGCTTTAAGGCCATCGGGCCCCTCATACCACATCAAACAACTTATGAACGAGTTGTTGAAGCCATTAGGTATTTACATAAGATGGTAACAGAATCTACAATGCCTTCATATTTGTGTTGAATCAAAATGGAACCAGCTTTACTTTGATTTGATCTAGAAATGAACTTTGCCGAACATGCTTTCCGGAATTCCAAATTGTTTCGAAATGAGCTAAATCTAAACTCACCGAATACATCACGCACGATTGAGGCCATCTCGCCGGGAACAAACGGAAATCAACAACATTGATGAAAAGTTAGGGTAGATCACCTTTCCGTGGTACGTTACGGGATGTAAGATCTACAACTGATTCCTAGTCCTGACTACTTCAAACTAGGGAAACAGGATTTTCCAGAAATCAAACGAACACATCTTAGTCCTTGTTACGTTTTATGCCTTGTTGATAGTGAAAGGAATCGGCTTTGACCACTGAGGATGATCAAGGAAACAAGAAATACCAAGCTTTTTATTCTAAGAGGTATACGTATGGATTGAGGGAATTTGAAAGAGAACTATCGAGAGAAAGTTGAGCGAATTTAGCTGAGCGTCATTAGGGATTCTAAGAGAATTGTAGAACGAATCCCAAAAGTTTTCTACGAAGAATTATTAGAGTGTTGTGAATTAAATAATAACGGAATATCAGACAAAATCCCAAGATGATTCTAGGGAAAGTCTAAAAACTATTTGCGGGAATCAAAACAGCAGAAAACGCAAATTAATTCCACTTAATTCATTTTGGTATCCATGACAGATACGTATTTCGACTACAATGTGCAGTCTTCATCGAAATCACATTTAAGTAAAGTAAAGGGGATAAATCTCTACAACTCTTTAATAAGGAAAATATTTGCTTTCTTAAGAAAATTTGGCGCTATCAAGCGATTCCTAAATGGATTAGTGACGCCTCATTTGGTAGCTAAAATTTGACACAATTTGGGTTTTTTGTCTTTTTATTTTTCTGAAAATATTTGCGAGAATTATTGGTTTATTTTAAAGAAATTATTGAAATATGTCAATTAAATCTATCGAAGATTATTTAGACATGGAAAAAAATTCTAGGTATCGATACATAAACTAATTTTAAGATACAGAATTTGGAATCGTTTTAAAGATTCTGGGACTTGAATGTAATTTCCCCCCTCGAATTCAGACCCCGGTTACGCCCTTGCAATCTGACCTTGTCAACTCTGGCGTCTGCACCCTCTAAAGATATCTAGCTGCACCAATGGGTGCTGGGGGCGAAACACGAAAAATATAAGCGCAGGGGATGCATCCGTGATTCGGCGCAGATCGGTCGCCGAGTTACTTGGGTCCAACTATGCCGACCACGTACACCGGTACACCGACGGCTCCCGATCGATAAATGGAGTAGGTATCGGGATTTTCGGAGACGGTACTGCTGAAAGCAGTAGTCTTCCTCCACAGTGCTCGGTTTTTTTCGGCCGAAGCTGCAGCGATCTTCCGTGCCGCTACGACGCCTGCCAACAAACCGATACTTATCTTAACCGACTCACACAGCGTCGTTCAAGCGATCACCTCGGAAGCACCAAAACACCCATGGATCCAGGCAATTATCAAGTATGCCCCACCGAACACCTTGTACACATGGATTCCCGGACACTGTGGAGGTGCCAGGTAACGAATCTGCTGATCACCTTGCCGGAGCCGGGACATTGGGTCCCCGACTCACTGACAATGTACCCCTACAGGACGTCCGCAACAGAACTGCCTTCATCGACAAAGTCGAAGGGTCAACTGAAGCATGGAGAGAACAGGACAATCTAAGGGATCAACGCGTGATTTCGCGGCTTCGGACCGGGCACACCAAACTCTAATATAACTATGGTGGCCTGCCGTTCCGCAGAATCTGCATCATCTGCGAGGTACCCTACACCGTCGAACACATTCTGTGCAACTGCCCGGAGTTCCAAAAACTTCGAGAGTCGCTCTACCTATCTTCCAGCATCAGGGATCTGCTCGAGAATGATACTTCGGCCTTGGCAGCACTAGTAACCTTCTTAAAAGAAGCCAAAATCTACCACTTGGTATAGCAGGAATTTCTTTCGGCCGTCCGGACATCTCAGCTGGATGTTAAGTTATTTTAAAAATGTTAATATACCATGTATTTAGAGGTTACTCACTCTGAGGCCTCTCTTTTCTCCGGAGATGAACCATAGGCTAAAAATTTCCTTAAAAATAATTAAAAAAAAAAACAAATATATATAAGCGTGCCATCCGCGGAAAATTTCATGCGTAGTTGGGCCTCGGCATGTACACAAGTGTGCGAGGTATATACTTGGACGTGAAAAATAAGATTCCCTCCTCACTTAATTTTGTTAATTGTGTGTACGACGGAAATAAAGATAAATGCTTCTTACGTAAGATAACATTTCATTCTGCTTGAAAAACAGGTTTAAAACACTTTTTTTTTTATTTTTATTTACTTTAAATTGCTAAACAAAATCATGTCGAATAAAAGCGACGTTTTCGTGCTATGATTTATTGAAAAATGTCAAATATGCTATTTTGAAAATGTCTGCAAAGCATCATGCTAATCGGCGATAGTCGAGTCTGACTTCCAGTTGATTTGCTATTTATCCTGGAACTGCTCACTACTGGACATTTTTAAAGTTAAAAAAAACTTAAGTATTAATTAGGTCAAATGTCTTTCTGACATTTTTTCCATCACGCGCGAAGTCATAAAATTGATTTTTGTTTTCTGAAATATATAAGAAACGATTTTCGGCTTTTATTAGCATAAGGAATAATTGTCAGCTTCGGTTATGTTAGTGTTAGTCTTCTGTAACTTATGAGAAACAGTTCTCGACTTCTTCTAAGAGAAAATAAAAAGAAACTCTGCGCTAAAGGATCTCCATGATTCCAATTGATTTCACGCAAAAGATAATTGGACGTACTCACGACGGAACCGTTATGAACGTTCAATACATAGCCACCAGAAGAACCCAAACAAACTCTTCACGCTTGAGCCACTAACTGGAATCTGTAATATTCGAAAGGGAAGCACTACCAATTAATTTACGAAAAAGGTTACCTTCCAGAAAGTAGGCTCTGGCAGCAGGAAGCAAAATTTTCTGCTTATTAATATCTTTCGCTCGCAATATCCGTTCGCTCTGGAAAACAACAGGAACAAGATTGTGTAAGGCTTTACCGAAGAAGGAGGATCATTTTTCTTATACCTTCGTAGTAATCCCATTTTTTTTGTTTTGATCGTCGTTCCCTTCCGAAAGACAAAAAAATGTCATCGCTTCTACCTTTGTACAAGTGACGCAATAATTCAGCACCCACTAGGCGGTCGTCCAAGTAGGCGCTGAACAAATTATATCACCATCAAAATGATCAATAGCCTACTAGTTTTATCGGAACGTACCGATCATGCCAAACAACAACAAAAGTGTCCTCTCAGCGTAAAGGGTTTGACAAATTTCATCTTTCCCTGTCCTGATCCTTCCGGGAATCGATCCCATGCAACCAAATGGACGGCGCTTCCACCAGGTGCGACAGGTAGCTGATCATAAATACTTCACATCACTCTACATGTCATTCTGGAGCACGTACTTCAATGGGCGCATTCTTAATCCAATTATCGCCCATTTACGCGTTTTATTGGAGCGATTACATGGCTTCCTGAGGATGATTAACGTCAAACACACCTCTTCTCACTGCCATTGTGTGGTAGATCATGTCTAACCGCGATCATGCTCCTAGTCGGCGAACAAAGCAGAAGAAGAAAATCCAAACAATTCGAGCATAATAGAATGAATTTACATAATCTCTGACCAACCATCGCCGGGAGAAGTAGCGCGGAGAGTCGAGTGGATCCTCGGAACGCTCGCGTTGATGAGGCGCGAGAAGAAACCTTTCAACTCATCTAGTTTTGTTATGATTATTTTTATTGTTATTCTTTGGGTAGCTAAGGAACGAACACACTTGTCGGATCGTTCCCCGGCGGCGGCGGCGGCGGAGGAGAGCCTAGTTCGACGGATTCGGCACTTGAACTCTATGGAATCTTCCTTGAATGCGCGCACGTTGAGCTCAACGGAACGCTCTCGTTGATGTGATTGCGATGGGACTGGATCACTTTTCGGGAGCTCCGTTGGGCTGCTTTTGGATGGTCACGGTCTCACTTCATCGCAGTTTTATTTGATTTTGTTTTCTTTACGCCGCACTCGATCCGCTCGCCGCTGTCCAGTCTCCCGGAGCCTTTTAAATTCAAATCGTGTACTCGGATAAAAGTTCAATGAGCCACTCGTCGATCTAAGCTCTGGAGGGCTTTCGGGCTCTCGGGAAAAGAATTCCGAGATTTGAAACTCGGGAAGAATGCTAAGGTTTTTTTTTTTCTTTTCTCTGGTGATCTACTGCAGCGAGGTAGGCGTTGGATATAATATGCCACATTTTCACAAATACTCATAGCAGGCATAGGAACTTCTTCACGACTATTCTTCGGTACGTCAGCCTTAATGAACGAGCTAAAATGTCATGCAGCTTAAATCATTTTTTGGATCGACTTCGGTTGGCGAAAAAAGCTACCGCATGGGGAAAAAACCCCAAACTGTGTCAAATTTCAGCTAACCTGTGTGTGGTTTTGGTCGTTTAGCTACCAAATGAGACGTCACTAATCCATTCAGGAGTCGTTTGATAATGCATTTTTTTTTTTCAGAAAGCAAAATCGCTCGTTTTCACTTATAACAGAAGAATTAATCTTACAAACAATTTCCCACGGGGTCATAAGTCATGCATCGGGAAATAAACCATCTGGGTAAGATGGTGGCCAGTAGCCAGCTGCTGTCAGTTGCACGCTAGATAAACACAAACGCTGTCCAAATAAAAGTCTTACCCTTACGTAAACACTGACTGTGCCCCATTCCTGGCAGCCGAAGTAGCCCTGGATCCAATAAAAATCCAGAGCTTACTAAACTTGCCATATAAGTGGCTCCAGATAGCTCCAAAGCCAAAGCAAGCGGTACCTTAATTCGACAAGTGCTCTTGAGGAGTCTTGATGGAGTTCTTGTTGAATTTTTCTTTGCCTCAGTCATCGCTTGATTGTGACGTCGTATTTTGTTTCGTTCGTTTATTCCAATTTAGGAAAACTATCCCTTATTTTTAATATTCCTAAAAAAAACCTCTAGAAAATTGAGTCTCCAATCCTCAGACGATGCCAACTAAAACTTTCAAGCATCTTCTCAAATTACACTCTTGGAGAGCGTTTTCGGGGTGCTCGAAAGCTAAAATTCGCACGCTCTGCCCGTTCCATCGGCCTTTTTTTTCTCTCACACACATACGCACAGGCACTAGTGCCATTGAAGAGCCCCAGCTCCAGGTCAGTTAGCCACGGAGTCTTATCACCACCACTCGAGAGAACGAGAAAAGCCCGTTTTTCACACCGCCGTGCTCCGGTCGTTGGGAAGAGTATGCTAATATAAATGAGCTTTTTTCCGTCTTTCGTCAAAGCCTACTTGCGGGGCAGTCAAGTGTCCATATCTTAGCTTGACGCGACGACGACGACGATGAGGATGGGAAACAGAGATGAAGAATGGTTCCATAGATGCGGGTCGTCTGCGACCGTCTCCGAAATGACCCAGAGGGGAAAGAAGGTTGATTTTCACTTTTTTCCCGAAAATTTGTACAAACCGAGATCTATGGGTCTCTCGGACGGTTGAGTAGAATCCAGAAGAACTGGCACGTCATCGTTAGCATCGTTGATCGGGATCACTCGAGGTGGCGCCACCGAAAGCATCACGGTCGACGACGGTCAGTCGCTCTAAGTCACACAGATAAATATTTGCTGCGGTGAGTTGGCAGAAAATATTTGCCGGAGGTTTGTTTATTACGCAAAATAATTTATGATATTGATCGGTGCATCATCGCATCGGATGAATCGGGGAAAATCGAAGAAGGCGGGTGCGGTTCAGAAAACAAAAGCAAAAGGATCATTATGTCAACCGGTGCGGCGGCGCGGTCGGCGATGCATGATAGCCTGCTGAGGCGGCACCTTTTTGACCGGCTTACTGTGTGATGTTTTCGATTGAGCGTGACCGAATTGCCTGTCTTGTTTTGCTCTTTTTTTGAGTTTGTTGGGCTTATAGGGCGGCTAAACAGGTACACCATCGATTGAATGGGAAAACTAGGATTAGGGAGTGTCGATGACATGTTAAGTTTGTTGTGCATTTTGAATCTGTATATCTTGTTTGCGTTTAAGGATTTTTTTGCTACGAGATTAGCTATTCTGCTATCTGTTGAAATTTTGTTGAATTTTTCTGGACTGCTACCAGGGTTGCCAATAGTTAAATAACTGGCAAAATAGACCTAAAAAACTGGATTATCATAAAAATTTGATTGGCATGCAAACATGCAAATATCAGATCTTTCCAAGATTTTTTTTTTGTAAATTGATTTATTTGTGCAGGCGTAATCGAACAAACTTTACAGAGCCAAGTTACCATTATCATCCATATTCTTGTCTTCGTTCGTACCGTATTTTTCGTTAGCGTTAGCGTTAGCGTTGTTGTGATATACTTCGTACATTGGATACTAGCGACACTCACGTCTCTTCTGAAATTCTCAGTTAGACTACTTTCAGGAATAATGCTGAGGAGTAAACATTGGTTCCAATCTAAACAAGCGTAACAGAAGCATGACTGTCGCTATTCCCGGCCACGCCCATCTTTACCATAACTAGGGATAGGGAAGGAAATTTTGATGTAGTACTTACTTAACGAGAGGCCACCGACTTAGCGACACCCTCATAAGTGCTACGGAGTTGGAGGGTTGGGTAGGGTATTCGGTTAGGATTCACCTCAAGTTGGCGATGCAACCAAAAGTATGTATTGTTTATTTGTTGTTTATTTAATCTCTCGATAGCCGGCTATCGAAAGAACATATTAATTTTGTTTAGTGATAATGAATTTTAAGAGTCATGATGGAGAGCTTGGGATTAAACCCATGATTTTCTGCTCAGTAAACAAAAACGATCCCTGCAGGGTCATCGAGCATCTCAGAACCATAACGCTTCGCGACAATACAGGTCTACGTTTTCGCTTGATATGCAAATAGTTTCCGAGGTTAATGTTCAATATCAAATATACAAATGATGGTGGCGATTTATTGTGCTGTGGAAGAGCTTGGGGCTAAATCCATGATTTTCTGCTCAGTAAGCAAAATCGATCCCTCCAGGGTCATCGAGCATCTCACAATCCACAGCGCTTCGCGTTAAAGTACGAATATATGGATGAACTATCTATTATTGAATAACTATTATTTACGATAATTACATGAAAGAAATCAAATATAAACTACAAACAAAACGTGACTACTAAAATCTCAAACAGATATTCTCACAAATATATTTCACGCAACCAGGAATCTCAAAACCATTAGACGCTATAATGATACTCTGCACATGTTAGACACAAGAAGAGGCCAAAAAGCTAGCGTCCGACACACAAAACCCGCCAAATCTACCTGCAGTCACAATCAACGATTCTACGAATTGCGAGCGCTCACGAATCATAAAACCGCTGACTGCGACACTCTGAAAGCGAAATTGACAGGCTCTATGCGTCAAACACCCGCCCTCCAATCTCCTCCCGCATCCAACAACATAAATTCCCATTACAACATCTAACGTATTCAAAACTCCGAAAATCACTCATCTATAGCAAGTGAGTGGAAGCAACCCTGCATGCAACCATTCTTCATGATGCACTTTTTCTGCCTATCTTTCTATTAGGCCTGTGGACATGCGTTAGCTTCGAAACTTCTAACCAAAATAGGAAAATTTCAGGTCACAAAAAAAACTTGAAAAAAACTTTCAAAGGTAATTGCACGTAAAATATATATTGATAATTTTACGCAAAAACGAGCAAGTAATATTAAATATTTTGTATCGTATGCTAATGCCCATTGACTGTAACAAAAATAATATGCTAAAATAAAATAAAATTTTAATAACATGATAGGCAAAATTTACTAGAAGATCATTACTTTATTGGTGAGAAGTTTCTAATAAGCCCTCCCAGTTCCTCTGTATACAGAACAAATCTGATACTATAATCAGAATTGCTCAGTCTGAATGAAGCAGCCGATTTCATCAAGGAAGTTCTACACAGATAAAAATTCTGAATTTTAATTGTGATGTGAACATTTATTCACGTAAACTTGTATTTCATCTCACGCAACCGAGCAACTTGTAAACAATGTTGTTTACAACAATGGGCTTTTGTATACAATATTTGCTACATTGTATGAAATGTCTCAGAACTTTACATGATATATAATGTAAACTTATATGATATGTGACGCTCCATTTATGTGCATCATACTGAACAGAAATTTACACTACTTATTCGAACTGTGTATTAACAACCAAATATTAATCGTTTGAGGCATACTAAAGCATTAAGAAGGTGATATGTGTCACTATAGGAAATCATCATCGTTGCAAATATAAAGAAATTAAACATAACCCTTCCCTAATAAAAATTGTATGGTTAATTTGCTTAACGACGTGTTCTGGGTATCATCCAAACCATTTATGGAATAGTTCAATGATTTGGGTTATCGTTCGTTTATGGTTATTTTTTATTAGGGTTTGCTTCATCTGTTTCGGATGATCATTCTCTGCTTGAACGTCAAGCAGTTTAGTTCGGTTTGAGCTCGCTCTCGTGAGTTGTTCGGAAAGTATTTTTTTGAGTTAGTGTTCGCGCTCTTTCTTTCGTGGTTTGTCGTGCGTGTGTGTGTGCCCCGAAATGGGGAAGCATCGCTCGCGAAGCCCGGTGAAGGACCAGGACGCCGGGGAAGGAAGCTCCGGTGTGTCCACATCGAACAGGTTTGCTGTTCTTCCCATCGATGAGCATACCCAGCCAGCTGTAAAAGGAAAGCGCAGCAAGAAGAGGAAGAAGAATCGGAGCCAGTCCGATTGGACGATTTCTCGCGGCGATGCTACTGCGACAAACGGTAGTGATGTCGGAGATTTCGGTGACGTTGCCGACACAAGCACGGCAAAAGTAAAGCTACCTCCGTTGGTAGTAAAAAATGCCCATCTTAACGATCTCATCGCAGATCTAGCTTCGCTGGGCGTTAAAGCCGAATTCAAGTTGGGCTGAGTCGGCACCAAGGTTATGCTCCGCACGAAAGCGGAGTATGACTTGGTCGTTGCCCACCTGAGAACTACCAAGGTGGAATTTTTCACCCACGACATTCCCGGCGAGAAACCATTCAAGGTCGTCATCAGGGGTCTACCGAATTTTGACCCAAAGCTGATTGAAGCGGAAATCAAGAACCGCTACAAGCTGGCCCCAACTGCTGTCTTCCGGATGACAAGGAGGGACGAGAACGTCAAAAGGTATCCAGATTGTCTATTCCTGGTGCATTTCCAGAAGGGAACGGTGACGCTCAATGCGTTGAAGGCTATCCGCTCCATCAATTCCATCATTGTCCGATGGGAGCCATACCGTGGCGGCCGTCACGACGTCACCCAGTGTCAACGTTGCCTGAATTTCGGGCACGGCACCCGAAACTGCTTCGTCATGCCACGCTGTGGCAAATGCGCCCAAAACCATATCTCCTCCGAGTGTGTTGTCGACGAGTCGGAAGCGGCCAAATGCGCCAACTGTAATGGCGCTCATCAAGGGTCCGACAAACAGTGCCCCAAACGCGAAGATTTCAAACGGATCCGAAAGCAGGCGTCCACAAGAAATCAACCAGGACGAAAGAAGGACAATACGCCGGCATTCAGACTGGAGGATTTCCCGCCTCTTCCTGCTACGCAACACGGTCAAGCAAATCCACGGGTGCAATCCGGCCCCCGTCAAGAAACGTCTGGTGCCTCAGCTGGACAAAGCTCTCCATCCCCCCCTGGATTCTGGAGACAACCACCAGCACAAAACGCCAATCCCGATCTCTTCTCTGCGGATGAGCTGATGAAGATTTTCGTCGACATGACCAGCGCTCTTCGCCAGTGCCGCAGCAAGCCCGAACAGATCCAAGTGCTCGGTAAGTTTATTATTCAGTATGGTGTCTAAACCGATAACTGTCGTCACATGGAACGCATGCTCTGTAAGAGCAAAAAGACTCGAGCTTGCTGACTTCCTCCGCAAGCATAGTATCGACGTGGGCCTCCTAACAGAGACCCATCTTAAATCCGGTGACAGCTTTTGGTTGCCTGATCACCACATTATCCGGCTTGATCGTATTGACTCCAGGGGGGGTGGTGTTGCGATCATCATCAAGAAAGGAATCAAGTTCTGCACGCTGCCGCATATTCGCACTTCTATCATCGAAGCCCTTAGTGTCGAGGTGGAATCACCAACCGGAAACGTCCGGTTCGTCGCCGTATACTGCCCTCGTCAGTGTGCTGCCAGTAATGGATTAGGCATCCAATTCAAGCATGATCTGACCACCATCACTCGCACGAGCTCACGATTCGTCATTGGGGGCGATTTAAATGCCCGCCACGAAGCATGGCGGAACTATCAGCGGAATCAGAACGGACGTCTGCTCTTCGACCACTCGCAGCATGGGCTGTATACAGTGAAATTCCCTGATGAACCGACATTCATCTCTCCAGCGGGAAACCCTTCCACGTTGGACTTTTTTCTATCGAACATTGGACTATCCAAACCGATGGCGATCAACGATCTCAGTTCCGACCATCAACCGGTGGTGGCTGAAGTCGGCACCCACGTGGCACCTGCTCAAAGCCTGCGCAAAGACTACCATCATGTCAACTGGGTGCAGTTTGGGCATGTGGTCGACAGAAACATCGATGAAAATCCACCACTTGACACCGTAGAGGACATCGACCGGGCACTGGAAGGGCTGCACCAGGCCATATCCGTGGCTGACGAGACGTGTGTTCGACAAGTTCCTGTGAGGGATAAGTTTGTTGCCATTGATTCCCACACCCAATTACTGATTCGCTTGAGAAATGTGCGTAGACGCCAGTTTCAGAGGACTGGAGATCTAGCGAGGAAACGTGAAATGGCCGATCTGAACAGGCAGATTGCTTCCAGAATGGACTCACTCCGAAATGAAAGTTTCGGGCGTGTTGTCCAGAATCTGGATGACCGCTCCCGTCCATTCTGGAAGGTAGCCAAGGTGCTGAAAACTCATCCCAAACCCGTTCCACCTCTCAGAGTCGAAAATGATGACGATCGGCTTTTAATCACCCCACAGGAGAAAGCAAATGCGATCGGCGAGCATGTCGCTTCATCGCATTTGCTTGGCTCGTCTATCCAAAGTCCGCTCGAAGATCAGGTTGCGCAATGCGTTCAAAACCTAGATGTCTCCCCTTGTGTCGTGCCTCCGGTGGATATGATTACAGTACAACAAATTTGCTCAGCGCTGAAATGCACCAAGAACATGAAAGCCCCCGGGTTTGACGGCATATTCAACTTGATCTTGAAGAGACTCAGCATGAAAGTGCAGTCTCTTCTAACCGCTATCTTCAACAGATGTTTGGAACTGCACTACTTTCCAAACATCTGGAAAGTAGCAAAAATCATACCAATCCGCAAACCCGGTAAGGATCCAACATTGTCTTCAAGCTACAGACCAATCAGCCTCCTTTCAGCGCTGAGCAAATTGTTTGAGGAACTCATTCTCAATCGTTTGCTCAAGTTTGTGGAGGAAAGCAACATTCTCCTTCCGGAACAGTTTGGATTCAGAAAGGGGCACTCTACCAATCATCAGCTAGTACGGGTGATGAATAACATCCGAAGTAACAAAGCTGTATCCAAGTCCACAGCCATGGCCTTGTTAGACGTTGAAAAGGCGTTTGACAATGTTTGGCATGACGGACTTGTGTACAAGCTTTGTAACTTCAACTTCCCATTACATCTGGTTAAAATCACCCGTAACTACCTTCAGCAAAGGTCGTTTAAGGTATCGGTGAATGGTTGTCTTTCAGACACGTTTTCCATCCCAGCAGGAGTCCCGCAAGGCAGTCTGCTGGGCCCCTTGCTTTACAGCATTTACACTTCCGACATTCCTCCCCTCGGTGACGGTTGCGTGTTTTTCCTGTTCGCAGATTATACCGCAATAGCCGTCAAAGGAAGGATGCCTCGCGAAATAACGAACAAACTTCAACGATGCCTTAACGCCTTTGCTGAATATGCCACCACATGGAAAATCAAAATCAATGCCTCCAAAACTCAAGCGATCATGTTCCTTCATCGGCAATCGCCCAAACTGAAACCGGCTCCATCTTGTACTGTAATCATGGATGGCACAAGGGTTGAGTGGTCCGCCGAAGTAACCTATCTCGGGATGTTGTTCGATGAAAAGCTCCTCTTCCGTTCGCATGTGGAGAAAACTGTAGTCAAGTGTTCTGCCTTGGTTAGGTGTCTTTTTTTTTTTTTTTTTTTTTTTTTTTTTTTTTTTTTTTTTTTTTTTTTTTATACAGGGGGGAATCTACTCACAGACACCTGAGAAGGAACTCAGGGTGTGGGGATGGGAGAATTTCACTCCCGACCCACTAAACCTTACCCTGTGCGCTTGGCCCTTGGCCTCCCCGGAACCGCCCGAAGGCATTACTTCGTGGGGAAGCTAGGTGTCTGTATCCGCTGATTTGCCGCAGATCTCGCCTCTCAAGGGTAAACAAACTGGCCGTCTACAAACAAATCATAGCACCTGCGATCCTCTACGCAGCTCCGGTGTGGGAATCATGTGCACAGACTCACAGGAACAAAATTCAGGTCGCACAAAATAGAGTGCTGAGGATGGTTCTGGATCGTCCCTTCGATACTAGAATAACAAATTTACACGAAGAGGCAGGAATTGCCAAAATAGATTCAAGAATTAACGAAATTAAGACTAAATTTGCAGAAAAATCATCAGTGAATTATCAGAACATGCTTTGATAAGCAACTTGTATATAGTAGGTTAGGTGCATATACACACAAAAAACAAATATTGTAGCTCTAAAAATTATGCAATTTTATATTAAAAGTTTCGCAGATTTCGTAGTTTTAACTAAGAAAATATTCAAAACGAAACTTTTTTTTTCGTTCAAAAGTGTTTCTTTCACTTTCGACTTGTAATTTTAAAAGTGGATTTTTTTAAATAAAAATTGTATAATTGTCAAAAATACCTCTTAATTGCAAAGTTTTGGCAGCACTGCACCTTAGCTAAATTTTACACGTGCTAAAGTAAACAAGACGTAGCAGTGAGCAGCAGGAGTGCTTCCACTTGTCCAAATTTTTCTTCCGCCGGTTTATCTATGGCATTGGAATCGGTTCCTGCTACTAGCAGAGCGGTACACCACAACTCGAGCCACCACTAATTTCAACAAATTTCAGGTGTCAGCAACCAACGAAATAAGCTCAGTGTGCCTGAATGATCAGCGAGCAAGGGTTCCGCAAGTGTGACGTCCGGCTCGAACAAACATGCATTCTGATCCTGACAATTGGAACTGCTTATGGATCAACGCCACGAAATAGCTTCTGGAAATGTCGAAAGCTGCAATAAGTAAGAATAGATTTTAAAACCCTCACCGTCAGGAAATAAAACAGTTTTTGTTGTATTTTTGCAGAAAAAACGAGCTTATTTCAACGGAAAAGGTAGGTTGTGAATCGGGAAGCGTACACGGCTAGCAAGCTGCTGATTCAGCCACGCTTGAGGCAGGAAGAAAATTCTCCGATGTACAACCCAATTGAGAAGCATACCAGGACGTTTATGCTAAGAAACTCGACTTCCTTAAGGAGCGAATCAGTCCGTAGAAAGGAAATCTTTGGAGGATTCCAAGGCCACTGCACCGACGCTTTAGGAAACCGGGTGGACGAAATGGTCCCAATAGAGGATGTCCGCAGCATCAGCTGATGAGATCAAATTCTTTCGGATAAATCCGACGGATGACCAGAGCAGCTTAGTCCGGAACCAGATAACGGAATCCAGTTTTAATGTAAATAAAATATATTTAGTAATAAATCATTTGAATAGTAATAATTTTTAATGTAATACAAATTAGGTCTTAAAATGAAAATTTTACTGTAAAAATTAAAATACTTGTTTTTAAAATGAAAATATATATTTTTACGATCCGAAATACCATAGTTTCGTATTAAAAGTTGTTTTAATTAAAAAGATCTAATCCGCTTTTAATTTCAACATTCCCACGCTTTCCATTTGACAGTACAACAATTCATTTTGAAAGTTTTAACTTTTAAAAGTAGGGAACGAACAACTTTTGAATTAACAGTTGACTGAGTTTTGTTTTGAATGCTGAAGACTTTCTACCAAAAAGAACCAACGCAAACTTTTAATTTCACCAATGCTTTTTTTAATTTGATTAACGATAATTTTTTGTGTGTAGTAGTTGTAGGTTAGTTGTAGTTGTAAATAGTAGTTATAAGTAGTCTCCTTTTTCCAATTCAAATCAAACCAATCCCACCAAGGTGGTCATACTTTAAAATAGGCCTGATAGGACTAGTAACTGTAAATAATAATTAAAATCTCAAATGAACTAAAGTTGAAAAGACGCATCTGTGTCACTTGAAAAAATTCATAAATGTAAACCACACAAACACAAGAAATAAAGATCATTTTAGGTTGTAAAAAAAAAACTCATTATTTCTCAGCTCTATCGATTTGCGTTCCTGCGTGGTTTTTGTTTCACGCTCAGCATATTATCCTGTAGTACGACTTGGGCAAGCACCATGCAAGTAACTCATCTCTCGTCAAAATGATGGGATATGGGGTGATGGTGAAGGGATATATAAAACGAATAAAAGAACAAAGAGAAAGGTATTAGTATTGGTTACATTAACCCCCCCCACACACACACACAACGAAAAAGAAACATAGATGCACAGACAAACATAAATAACACATTTAGTATTTCTCTCTACAAAACAGTGCTGAGATTTGTCATTGTCATTGACAGACTTTTGCGCGATATTGACAAAATTGTTTGTCACATAGTCAATGATAGACTTGATCCTCAAAAAAATCTTTGTCAAAATCTCATTCATTTTTTCGTCAATGACAAAGATTCAGTAACAGAAAGGGTAATTTCTTGCATTCTGAGTCACATTATTGTTATCCAAGCTATTCAGGACGTAGATGCTTGTTCACTTTAATGGCTCCATGTGAATGTTTTCCTCAAGACATTTAATTTCATTTTAAATTTAGCTAATAAACAAATCAGCACATGTTCGTCACTGACAAAAATGCTACTGACAATTGACATGGTTTGCCTTGACGATGACTGTTAGCTCAAACGAGTGACCAAAGCAGAATTTTGAGTATCACCGTGTATTGTCGAAATTGTGCAGCACTGCTACAAAACATAGTCACTAAAACACTACCGCCATCTGTTGAGTATAATGTGATGGATAGTACGCTGAACAGATGGCGCTAGTGTGCAGACGTCAAACGCAAGGGAACCGACCGTGCGCGCCACAGGTGGCAGAACCACCAACCAAAAACACTCAAATTGACCGTCAAATGCGTATTCGATGAACAACCTGCGAGTGTTATGTCTGTTTGTCTGTGATAGATGGGTTATTAGGAAAGTACAACTACATTATAACTATTAGTGCAATGGATTATCGTTAGTTTCGGGGTCATGTTAGTGTTAGAGTTTTGTTAGTATTGACCCGTATTCAGCCCTGTCGGCCTCTCGAACACTAGTCGCAGGCAGTTGTTGTTAGGACATGCGACACTGTCACTGCTACTATGTTAGAGGTATGACCCGTCAAGTTTCGAAGTGCAAAAAAACTATTAGAACTTTCTTATAAATTAACTTTACACTCAAAGCAACCTATTTACCTTAGCATTACAAAACCGAATTTAAAATTACTATTTTATTTTATGCTAATATTAAAATTATGATAAAACTACAATTTACGGCTCCGTGAAATTAACTCGCATGAACCTTTCAAATCAATGAACTGGAGAAAAACTACAATTTTAACAAATTGCAAAAAAAAAATCATAGCCACACTTGACAAATCATCATCAAGCCCCTCATCCTTGGACAGGGAGTTGCTCTATAATACGTCTATTTTGTAAAAATATATGAGATGAGATTTGCATTAATATATATATTTATATATATACAGCCATTCCATAGCACAACGATATAGTGGTTCTCAGAATTTCGTAACAATTGGCAGTTTTGTTCCTTATCGAAAAGTATTAGACCCGTATTTTTTTTATTTTCTCATTAGGGTGACCATTTTCCTTTTAGGGGATTTTTTTTTCTATTTTATCCAAAAATGGTATTTTAAAAAAATCATAACTTTTGAACCATTGAACCGATTTGAACGATCAAAATATCAAATTAAAGGTTATTTAAAATTATTTTCAGAAAAAATATAATTATTTTTTTTTTTAATTGGAGTTTTGTATAGAAGAACTTTCATAGTATTTGTTTTTTTTTTTTATGGTTTTCATGGTTTGAAGACAATGGGCGTAACATGTTTTTATATTTTTTTTAATTTAGGCTTTTCTACACAACATATCAAAAAATCAGCGATGTATTTGTCTTCGTTTTTTAATTACGATTTTTTTTTTAATTATCATGTCTAGAAATTTCGCTTATTACTCCAATACGACTAGATTTCCCTGCGTCTCCATTGGTACATAGCTGACATAGTCACATAATCCAAATAAATTTTCTGCTTCTGCGTTTATAGTCTTGTTTATTCAAAGTGAATACTTCACCAAGTAAATAGCTACCTAGACAGAGCACATGCTAAAATCATACGGAAAACTTGGTAGATAAGGTGTTCGTTCGTAGGTACAATGCATGGTGGTATATTTAAGGATGAACTTAGAAGTGAGGAAACAAAAGCTCTGTTAATCCAAAGATATTCTGTACAGCCAGTGTTTTATAAACGATGAATTATAAATGTTCTTGTTGTTGTTTGTGGGTTTCAAATGCTTTAAAGACGAATCTTCCCCAAGTATAAACCCGCACCCGAAGAGCCCTCCGCTGGACCATCCGGAGTTCCTGCTGTCAACAGCCAAGGTGAATATTGTATTTAAAAAATGTATTTACATTGGTAGCCATGAGTCAAACGAGCATGACGTCACATTATAGCAGTGACGTCTCGAAGTGGCAGTGAAAGTGCCTATGATTTATGGACGCTGAACTCAGTATATTCCATTCCCAGGTTGGAAATTTTCTCAACTCCCTATTGCGATTTGAGGCATTAAATTGTCATCACAGTTTTGTTATTGTATGTTTTCCGGTAGCTGATAATGGACTCCTGGAAAAAGCGAAGTGGAACCAGAGTCCGAGATTCTGGATCGTATCACCTTAAAACAATTTCTATGTAAAGATCCCTTCAGACCGTTCGCGTTTGTCATCGTGTTCTTTGGTTTTTTGTTCATGATTCCGTTAAAAAAATATGGGACTTTGAACAGTTATCTGAAGTCTATGACTTGGAAAATTGGTAACTACACTGCAATGCTCATTTCTGTTTGTCAAACTTTGTAAACATATCAAACAGAAACGAATAAATAGTGTATTACTGAATTATAAGTGGGGATGGGTGGCATTCACTAGCCCGAGAATACCCTTTAGATGCTAGCCTCTTCACCAACCATATACCAGTACACACTTATCGAGTCAGTAATTTTTACCGAGTTTTTGAATTGCGGAACTCTTCGGTAAAATTTAAAAAAAATCTGTGAAAAATTCAAAGTTGAGAAAATGTGTGACAAAAACTTACAGACTAACTTCTGTTAGCCCCATGTAATGATGAAAAATGAAATTTGTCGATTTTATCCAATGTTTACGAATAACAGTCATTTGAATTTTAACCGAGTCAGTAATCCAAAAATCCAGTAAAAATACTGACTCCTGTAAAAAAAAATCTAAGTGGGTTAACAGAAGCAGCGGAGCTGTACACTCCTCCATCGAAACAGCACCGCAGCTGAGCTGCGAGTGCTATGAAATAAAAGGGACATCGACTCAGTGATACCACATTTTTTCGAAGTTCAATCTGTATTTTCATCGCAAAAAATCTTTTTAATCTGTATCTGGCTGACAAAAATCTGTGAAAAAATCTGTATAGTTTCTATATTACGGTCTCAGTGCTAATTTACGTAAATCTCCATTGAGTAAATTCATAGTTCAGAAGGAGTTTGTTCAATGTTAAGAATCATGAAAAATTACTAAAGTTTGCTCTCTAAAGAATTTGTCTATTTTAAAAATCTTGAAATCCTACAATCTTGATTTTTGGACTGTTTTGTATCTCTTCTACTGTCTGAAAATACAAAACATTAAGTACCAGTTGTAAGAGACAAATCTTTTTCCGACTGAAAATTTCCTTAATGAAGTAACTATCACAATTCCCTAGAATTTGATTTATTTATGTCTCAGATTACGCAAACCTTTGTCTGGACATTGGACATAACACAGAACTTTTACAGGAAGTTTAGTCAAATTGCATGCAATATTCTTTATTTCTATAATTACGTTTTTAAATATAAAAATATCCAGTTGATTATTCGACTCACAAACTGTAATCAACCACTTTGAGGGTTTTCTAAAATGGCTTGTTTACCGAGTTGACAAAATATATTTAATTAACTTTGTATCTGAAGGGGGAATAGAAAGCGAAACTAATATTCCTTCCAACGAGAAATCAGAACATCTGAACATCAGAAGTCCATTCGAAAGATTCCAAGTCCACCTGAAGCTAAAACAATAATAATTTACTTAGTGAAAAATACGATTTGAGTTTGATGCTAAGCTTGAATTCAAGCTGCTCAAAAGGAAGAAACGATTATTTATCGGAATCAATAAATATAAAAAATAATGCAAAATTCAGTCCCTTTATTTGAAAAAATCTGTATATTTTTCAAAAATCTGTAATCTGTATATACAGATATCTGTATCAAAATATTGAAAAAAATCTGTATGATTACAGATAAATCTGTATATGTGGCATCACTTCGACTTATTACCATTTCCACTACCTACTTCTCTCCCTTCCGCTCTCAGAATTCGCCGATTCGGTGCCTCTCGTTGTGCTTTCTGCTGAGACTGAGCAATATTCGATACCGCGAAACATCTCCGCAGTTATGTTTTCTTTCGGCGCAGGAGATGTGCGGTAATCGAAAGTTAAGAATGTAGCTCAACATTTACAATAACGTTCTACCAAATTTTCATGTGCGTAGTCCACTGTAACAGCTGAACGTACGAACGAATAGGGTGACCATAGCGCATTTTAAGAAAATGTCACAAGTTTTTATGGCTGTTTTAAATCATTAATTACGAAGAAACCATACAGCCTACATGGTTACTACCAAAGGCACAAATCTAGGGAACTGCATGGAAAATGTTTTGTAGAACAACTAAATAAACAGAAATGAAAATTTTCAACTTAAAAACACTCAAATGTATGAAATTTCAACAGTTTTTTGGGTACTTTCAACATACTTTTCAATTTTAATGTATGATAATTAACTTTAATCGAGTTCATTTTCAAAGAGCAATGATAGCTAAGACTTTAATCTTTCATTTGGTAGGTTGAAATCGGAAAACCACATTAAGATTAAAAAAATATAGCTAAAGGGTGATACGGTCAAAATTTGGTCAAGGGAAAACGCGTGTAAATCGGTGAAATCGTTTATTTAAAAAATCAAATTAAATTTCTTTTTCAAGTTCAATTAGTATAAAATTCAGGAAAAATATTCAGTTAGGCTTCCGCTTTTCCAAATCCGAATTGCCGGGCCTTACGCTTGACCCCTGCCATCAGATTTTGTACAGCCACCTTGTCCACCTTCTTCGCCGCAGAAAGCCAGTTTGCCTTGAACTGCTGCTCGCCCTTAGCAGTTTTTTTGGTCTTCTTTAGGTTCCGCTTGACAATAGCCCAGTATTTCTCAATTGGGCGCAGCTCTGGCGTGTTGGGAGGGTTCTTGTCCTTGGGAACCACCTGCACGTTGCTGGCGGCGTACCACTCCATGGCCTTTTTACCGTAATGGCAAGATGCCAAATCCGGCCAAAACAGTACGGAACAACCGTGTTTCTTCAGGAAAGGCAGCAGACGTTTATTCAAACACTCTTTCACGTAAATTTCTTGGTTGACAGTCCCGGAAGCTATGAAAATGCTGCTTTTCAAGCCACAGGTACAGATGGCTTGCCAAACCAGATATTTCTTTGCGAACTTTGACAGTTTCATGTGCTTGAAAACATCTGCTACCTTTCCCTTTCCTTTTGCCGTATAAAACTCCTGTCCCGGAAGCTGCTTGTAGTCGGCTTTGACGTAGGTTTCGTCGTCCATTACCACGCAGTCAAACTTCGTCAGCATCGTCGTGTACAGCCTCCGGGATCGCGCTTTGGCCGTCGTATTTTGTTTATCATCGCGATTTGGAGTCACTACCTTCTTGTAAGTCGATAGTCCGGCTCGTTTTTTGGCTCGATGCACGGTTGTAGACGATACACCCAGCTTATTTGCGGCATCTCGGAGAGAGAGGTTAGGGTTTCGCTTGAAACTACCGGCAACTCTCTTTGTCGTCTCAGCGGCTTCCGGTTTTCGATTTCCCCCCGATCCAGACTTCCTGGCTGTCGACAAACGTTCCCCAAACACTTTAATTACATTTGTAACGGTTGATTTGGCAACTTTTAGCGATTTTGCCAACTTTGCGTGCGAGTAGCTCGGATTTTCGCGATGCGCGAGCAAAATTTTGATACGCTGCTCTTCTTGCTTGGACGGCATTTTGACAACTGAAAAGTGAATTCCAAAATCAAAATAGGAGCAACATTCTACACACACACACCTTCAAAATGAGGGGTGTTCAGGTTTTTAAATGCAAAATTGAAAGAAATACGTCAAGTTGATATTGACCAAATTTTGACCGTATAACCCTTTAACCAAAGTTGGCAATACAAAAAAACATAAAATAAATTCACTGGAAGGATAAAAAAAAAGTGATTCAAGAAGATTCCCAAGATTCTGGGGCTTTAAAATTTGTGTAGAGTCTGAAACTACACAATTTTTTCAACATGTGTGATTAATAACAATCTTTGTGATGCAATATTTGGAAAAAAAAAATAACTAAAATGTGAGATTTAAAAAAAAATTCAAGATCACAGATTTGTAAAAACAATCATATTTGGTGTCAGTGTTCGCAAAATCATTCTCAAATCTCATTCATTGAGCCTCCTTGCGAGAGTAAGCTCGCGTGCGAATGCGGCAAACAAAATTCACGCTTGAGATTCTCCTGCATATTCACGCACTCACACTCACAATGCCGAAAAATCATTCCAGCTTTAAGCTCATAAAATCCTCTCAAAAGTCAATTGATAGCAGGCTTATGCATGTTGTGTTAGTTTTCCAACCCCTGATGCATAAACAATAGTAATAACAATTATAAGCGCCAACATATACAGAAATGAATTTTTGAACCTGAAAACTCATCAGCGATTTTTGCGACGTTAAATTTTGGAAGGCAAAACTCAAAGGCATGAGATTTGAGTTTTTGAATTTTTCCGAACACTGCTTGGTGTCATAGTTATCACGCTCTGAGACTTATAAGGGTTATAACAAATTACAGAACAATCTATAGAATCTAGCGGACATACCCTGGAATTATTAGTCAAAATTACAAGAATTTAAAGTGTTGATTTCAAACAAATATTGAGAATTTTCGAAGGATAAGTTCTGAGCAGAATTCCAGAACTATTCTGACATGAAATCCTTTGAAATTGTTAGATGAATTAAATTGTAAGGTAATTTTTGAAGATTTAAAAAGGAGCTATGAAAAACAATATATTGCGGAAAATTCCTACGTGATTCTGAGGAGATTTGTATGGGAATCATATGGAAAATGACAGATGAATTTTAAGAAGAATTCCAAGAGAATTATGATCAGCATTCAACAAGAAACAAAGTTCTAAGAGTGATCTGGCAATAATTTCAACCCTAGTACAAAAGATTAATCACAGAACACCTACAAAATTGATTGCAAAAAATTTGCTGATAATTAGAAAGAAATTCTTTAAAATACTCCAAGGGGTTTCTAAATAAAATTGCGAAAGATGTCTGCTGTTTTGAAAAGAGTTAAAAGAGATGTTTGAAAAGATTTTCAAAGGAATCAAAGTCTCCGGATAGGCTCAAGGGAATTCTAAGAAGGATTCCAATTAAGTTTTTAGAAGGGGTTGCAAGGAAATTCCAAAAAGACTTCAACGGTAATTATTACGCGGAGTGTTTTCTGGGAAACGTAGAATTCAACTGAATTACTATAATACGGTAATACGATTATTTGTATGTATCGACGGTGTACTAAATTTCATACAGTAGATTTCATTGTTCCGTAAAGCTTCCCATACTGAATTGTCGGGATCATAGTTCAGATGGTGCAGAGCATACTGATTTGTAAATAGATGGGTAGGAATATGGCAGGAATTGTAAAATTTTTACTCCTTTCAGCTTTGAAGCTCTCATTGACAAACGCTTTCAAACCTCAGTATTTTCTTTACAACTTGAACCGACAGACAGCATCACGTAGAAATATTTCTGATCGAATGGTGATAAAATTATTGAAATTGGTCCAGAGGCAGCTGAGTTATTAATGTTCAAAATCTTTCATATTTTTGTTACAAGTTCCATTTTTGGTTTTCACAAAGTGAACCCCATATAGAAATCACAGACGTAGTCCTACGTAAAAAAAAGCACATGAAAATACTTACTTTTTGAATGTATAAAATTATGGACACTTGGAAATTTCTACAAAAATTACATTGCCCATAACAAACGTTTACACAAATTTACAATTTCATACAAATCGAAGAAGGTCGCTTCAAAAATTCAATTTGTTTTGTGCTAATTTGCCTGAAGCTGCCACCTTTAGTAATGTGGTGATATCACATGTTGTGATAGATGAATTTGAATCTATTATGTGATGAATGGGTGTTGGTCCTAACCAGAAACTGATAACTTCCCCAAGGGCACCCAGAAACATGTCCGGGTGTGAGCAAGTGAGTTTTATTTTGATTTAGTTAGGATAATTTTCAGTAGGGAGCGAAAGCAGAGCAAAGGAAAGACGCCAGTAGACCTCCGTGGTAATAAATTCACCTGTAAAGGAAAATATGAGGATCATTAAAGACCCATGACGCATGTGATATTATGCAACTGAAATAAATAAAGCAGATAATATTTGTTTGCATTACTCTCCTCAACATTTACTATCATCCAGCATCTGATCCTGTCTATCTTCTATCGACAAAATAATTTAAACTTCTTTGTTCAAACTTAACCGCTAACTTTAGTACAACCAGTTTCAAAAAAAGAAACCTAACATAACTATTTACGTAGTACAACTTAACACTGGCACGGAATGAAGGAAGGAAAAGGAATACCCGGTCGGAAAACTCCAAACCAGTCTCCACAAAACTCTAGCAAAAGCCTCATAATTGTTGTCACTAACTGTCTCATTGAAACGATATGTACAGAACTTCCTTAAAGCGAAAACACCACTACTGGCAACTACTGACTAAGAATCACTCGTCTGCGGCCATCGGCACCGGGGTGCGCCTCCCTCTACTGCAGCAAATCGTACAGAGCCGTGATGTACTGCTGCGCCATCTGCAGGGTTTCGTGCTTGGACAGTTGCCGATCGTTGCCCAAACTGGGCAGCCACGTCCGCAGCCGATCGAAGGCATCGTTGAGACTCTGCATCCGTTTGCGTTCGCGTGCATTCGCCGCGAGGCGGCGCTTCTTCTTGATCTGCGGTGCGACTGGTTTGCGTTTCCTCTTTCCAGTCACCGGTGCAGCAGAATCGGATGGCACCTTGGAAAAAATCAAGCTATTGCAGGAGAGGCCGGAAGTTGGCGTCGCTTGGGTGACCATTCCCAGTGGTTCCGATTTGACCTTCAATGTGCGCCGGTATTGGCGTTTTTTGACCGGAAGTGTTGGTGTGTTGGTTGTGGTTGCGAGGGCCGTTGAAGGTAGGATTGGTGGTGATAGAGGAAGCACAGTTTGCTGAGTGGCTTGTTTGAGTAGGTTTTCTTTGCATTCTTCAACATCGATAAAAGCCGGAGAACTTATCGAGTAGTAGTCGGGGCTTTCCGAACCGAAACTGGACGGTGAAGGTGTCATCCAGGATTCGGGATAGCTGATGGTTTGAGATTCATAGTTCGGAAGCATCATCATGTTGGAGATGTTCATTCCTTGACTGTTGATTGCTGGGAAACATCCGTAGTAATCTTCGGTGCTTATGTGTTGCTCGATCTGCTCCATTTTCACGTTCACGTTGACCGCTTCCTGGCCGTAGTAGTACTGGTACTGGTGACGATTAAAGTCCGTTGTCATGGTGATTCACTTGAGATCACTTTCAATCACTGGCACAAATTGGAGAACTCTGACTCACTTCAAAACTAAAGACAGAACCTGTTCAGAAAGTTACGTTTCGAAACTAAACCAGAACCTGAGCCAACGGGTAGTATTTATACCGTTCTCGGGATCAGCGTTTTGTTTTTACCCCCACTACTGCAGCGCAACCCACAAAGATCACGATCGCAGCCTCATGGTGAGAGAAGTTTTCTCTCATTTGCCATTTCTCCAGGAACAAAGCGAAAAATGAAACAATGAAGAGCTGAACACATCCCGCACAAGAGAAGAGAAACGAAGAGAGGGAGAGAGAGAGAGCGAATGCCACGAAGGGGAAGAACAGTAGGCCACGTGCCATTCGACCAATCAGAGGAAAGCTCACGGCCTGTTCTACATAAAAATCGAAATGACAGCAGCTGTACATAACGCGAGAACGGAGCATAGGCACTGGATCTGTTCGGAAACGAAGTTAGTGGAAGGACCAAGTATAGGAAGAAAGGAAGGATACAACAATCCTTTACCACTGGAAAATTGGTGTAAAAAAATAAAACAGAAAATGCAACGAAAAAATGCTGGAGCCTTCACACCGAACCCATATAGAGGTAAAAATGAAGGGAAGTAGGCTTAATCGATACGCTCACTCACTCACAAAGCGGACAAATTGGAACACTTGTTCGGTTCGGGGAAGGGAGGTATAAAAACAATTTTTTATGTGATTCGGATCGTACGGAAAAAAAAAACTATTTCCGATGGAAGGTTTTATTCTATTTTTTGCTACCTTATTTATATGTATTGAGATTGTTGCCACTTCCGAGCGTTCTTCTCTTTTACAACCCATGGATGTTACGCAACACATGACGCTGTACATCATTTTCGAATATTTTTTTAATCCAACCTCAAAATCTTCATTCCGAAGGTATTCGAAATTTATTAAAATTAGACTAATTTTTAGCAACTTACTTTTTTTTTATATGTTTCAATAAGCTTGAGAAAAAACGTAACATAATAACTACGGCAGCAGTTGACTTTTTGTGCCTATATCCAGGGACCCACAGGAGTCACCATCTGGCACGCGCATCCACCGTCTGCCCGTCCTGATGATGCGCTTAGTTGGTTCAGAAATATGTATATAGATTGTTTTTTTTTGTGCTCTGGTGGTTGGGTGATGATGTCTCGCAAAGATGAAAGATGAAACACGTGTTAGTTCAAACATCAACAGTGGCAGGCAGGCAGAGATCCGTGCTATAATTCAGTAGTTCTAATTTGTAAAGGTTTCGGGCAGAAATCGGTCATGTGTGTTTGCACGTAGTGGTTTGCAGGATGTAAACTGCACTATTAAATGCCCCACCGGCCTCGGCTGGGATTGGACCTAGACCCATTGGGGTGGGAAAACAGTCACGCTTACCACTACACCACCGGCACCGGCACTTTTGAAAAATAATTGGCGTCTTGCAGTGAAACTTTTCCAAGCTTTCGCCACCTACATTTCGAAGTGAGAACTACTAGAAGGAGGATAGATTCCAAATTTTCCAAGTAAAACAGACGCTTTTTGGGGCAAATCCGTCCATAAAGAAAAACTAATAATTTCCCGTGGAAACTTTTGCTTGAATCGTGTAAGAAAACGTGTTTGAAAACTATTTGTTATTATTCCGGTATGGATCGGAGATGTTTTCATGGCAAATTATGCATAACAAGTTTGCACCCACAGGGAGAGGTTACCTCCTGCGCAGCTGCATTTTTCAGAAAATGGTTAATATGTGCGATTTTTAGTAAGATGAATGTGGAAATTAAGTGAATTTACTTAGGAAAGGTTGTATCATGCTGGTGGTAATAGAGAATTGGTTGTATGGGACGCCAAAATTTAATAAATGCTTATTTTGGCCTTTTTTAAGCAAACATATTGATACTCACAATTTTTGACGAAAAACGCACCGGAGCTTGATTTACTCAACACGCACCATACTATAAAATGGTGCTAGATGGTCTTCAAAGTGATAACAAGATGACAAATCATCTTTATTTTGAGTAATTGAGCAATTTACTTCTGTTTACCATCATATTTACGATGCAGCATTGATGGAGCCGTGAAATGAAATGAATATATCTTATGAAAGTTGACCTGGAAAAGTCAAAGCTGCACATCAGTCTGATCGTAAAAACGTTTTCTTCTTCAATTCGAATGTTATATTGGAAGGATTTTACGCAGGCTTGATGAAAATTATGATTTAATGCTAATTTTCACGAATTTTATATGCAGTCTGTCAACATTATCATCATCATGCAGTGGCGACATCTGCGTTGAGCTTTTGCGGCAATCTTCCAATAGGCTACGACATTTTTCCTATTTGCTTGCGACCGCCCCACAGTGGGACGAAATCAAGAAAAAGAGACATGGCCATTTTCGACGAAACTATTGAGTGTAGCATGTTGATGTCTGAATGTTTCTTCAATTTTAAATACTTTACTGCAGTGGTGATTTTTTTTTGCCTAAGGGGGGTATACACTAAGATAAAAAAAAAAACTTTTTTATGTCTTGTTGAAATTGATGATCATCTATGGAAACATTGAACATAAAGTCATTTTAAGGAACTTTGTCCAAGAAGTCAATTTAACATCTCTCACGTGGACGAAGTTGTAGGGCGAAAATGAAGTACAATCCGTAGTACCCCTTTAAAACCCGTTTTTTTTAACCATAACTGTTTCGTTTGAATTTTACATTTTTTTTTTCAAGGGGGTATATCTTTCATGTAACAGGTATTAGCAGGAAATCTCAACGTTATTTTGTTCAGCATTTCTAGTCTACTGTTACTTATACAATTCTTAGGGGGATCCAAGGGGATGCATCATGAATTTTCTAATAAGTACCTGTATGTTTTGTTACGTTTTGCTGTTTCCATAACCATTTTTTCAAGTGTTTACATTAGAGTGTGTTTCCCACTGCTCTTTCAATGCTTATAATCTCGATATGCGGGAGAATTTTAAATTTTGTATGGGAAACGGAACGATCCTATAAATTGGCTTTCCAAAAATCCAAATATTGCTCAAGTTTCACCAAAACTATACTATGCCAAACAACTTTGTCGAAGCTGCAAGCCGCTCTAATGTACATACCTGGAAAAATGGTCATGAACAGCAAAACGTAGCAAAACATTGAGGTATTATATTAGACATCCCCTTGGATCCCCCTATGAATTGTATTTGTAAGAGTAGGGTATAAGTTGCTGAACGAAATTACGTCGAGTTTAGCTGCTACAACTTTGTAGAACATTGAAAAAATTTAAAAATTCAAACTAAAAAGTTATGGTGAGAAAAGGTTTTTAAGGGGGTACTAGCAACAATCAATACGAAACTAACGATTTTAAATTGGCTCACCACTTTAGTAGCCTATTGGTCCCAAGCAAACGATTAACGTACACCATTCTAGTCGAAATTCTAGTACTACGCAATGTTTGTTTTGATTCGCTATGAAAGTTTGACAGATAAAATGAGGGGTTATTGGTTTTTCCTATGTTTCGAGGGGTGATTCGACAAGCTTGGGACCGAAGATAGTACCAGAGGTGAGCCAAAAAGTTGAGCACGTTTCTTCGGGACCTACTTGTCTTAGAGTTACCTCTATGGTACTAGCGTTGGTACTCCGTTTTCACCCTATAACCAACAATCAATACGAAACTAACGATTTTAAATTGGCTAACTACTTGACTAGCCTATTGGTCCCAACGCAAACGATTAACGTACCCAGGGCTGATAGCACCAAATATATCCAAAAATAGTGATTTTAGTGACTAAAATGAGTAAAAAAGGGACCATTAAGTGACTAAAATGAGTAAAAAAGTGACCATTAAGTGACTTTTAAGGGACAAAAAGTGACCAAAAAAGGAGACCCAAGTAGAACTTATTGAGCTCCAATTTAAAAATGTATAAGAAGATTTTAAGCATTTTGTCAATAATAGTAGTATTTGTTCTTGTATGATCGGTATCTGTTGTAAACAGACATGAGTGATTGATTTTTACACTAGCCTGCTGCTGGATACTCTTTCATTTTGTTCAATTTTCAAGATAAATCCTTTTTTCAGTAAACCTGTTCCAATTCATAATTGTTGCCCAAAATGTGTGTTACATTTTAAATATTATGCTATGAAAATTCATTATAATTATCGTTAATAAAAACAATCGCTATTGTATGGTTTTTTGCGTGTTTTATAATACAACAACCTATATAATCCGTCTTCATCTGCAGGAAAACACATCTAAATTTCAGCTGTTCGATGGAACACAACGTACCAAGAAGACTGGCAATTCTACTAGCTTTCATGCGCATCCATATAGTATTTCATTTGAACAAATTCCCCTAAAGCTTTGAGCGTTGAATGGCGAGACTGTGACCCTTGGTTGGTATTGTATACAAGCACTTATATGTTGTCAGTTTTCTTACAGACAGGGCTGCACATCAGTCCCATATGAGTTTTTGTCAGCTTTGAGTTCGCAATACTATTCGTTATCTAATGGCATATCCTAATGCATTACGCCTCTTATTAAATTTGACCGCGTTTAGTGCACTATTGGTATTATTGTAATTGGTCAGAAAACTGGAGCGATTATCCGGTAAAATCCATTTCCTTTCACAATTCTTCAGTATCTATTTTATGAAAAATATTGATTAAATCAAACGGAAAATTACCAATTACGGAAGCACAGCAAAATCTAACATATAGTCAGATGTTCCAAATTAAAACCCTAAAGCTTTCAGCATCCCATAGTGAACCACTTGTTTTAATTAACATTTTTTGCAAAAAAAAATGTAAAATGAATGTCTATTTCTGGGTTGAATTTAATGTGATTCAACCTTATCTTGTGCTTCTGTGCCGAGATTAGATTCTTTGATTAGTATGAATTTCTCCTTGTTTTCCAGTAAAAGTTTGTTATCATCCATCATCAGAACGTAAACAATCCTTCAGCGAACACTGAGTGGTCCACAAAAACGTAATGATGACTTCAACTTTGAATGCAGATTGCATGGAACCAATATATTTGACTAGTTAAAGTATCAGGTTAACGTTCACCTTATTAATAAACAGTTTAAAATCAACAATGAATAGTACATGAATCTAGTGACAGCTAATAGAGGATCCAAAATAGGGAAATTAGTACTACTTCTTTCCGAAGTAGTTAGTTATAACAGTTGCTTTCTTCTTGTTGACTATTTCCTCCATGCTGTCAGCTGCTCGTTTTTGCGACGCTTGCTTTTTGCGTACTGACTCGACACCATCAAGCATGGCTTGAGCCAGGTATATTTCAGCCATATCCTTGTTTTTGTATAATTTTCTAAAAATTGAAGTTTGGACACACAATTAAACACACAAAAATCATCGATTCACAAATCGCCTCGTTATTCAACAATGCTCCATGGAATCATTGATTTTATACATGAAAAAGGTTGAACATAGCCACTTCACCTAAAAAACACATAAAAACTATTAATATGGACTCAAACTATTGAAACGAAAACAGGTCTTTTCGTGCAACTCACTTTTTTTACATATTTCTGATTCTTCTCTTAGCTCAAGTAGGTGTCGCTACCGTACAACAACATCCCCGTATTCTAAAGATATTTTATTTTGGTGCAACAATTAGTTTTTCTCAAAAAAACAAAACAGTTTAGTTATACTTAACCAATTATATTACTATATAAACTCACTTATATTTTTCTCACTGAGAAGATGAATAATCCTTCATTATGTGAAATTAATTTATTAAAATTATTTAATAGCTTTATAAATGTTCTTATTTCTTAGACTTCAGTAATTCACTTCAACGAAACATGAAGTACACGACAATTTTAGAGGGAAGCCCTCAGAATTTTATAGAAGTACTCATCACTTCAAGAAGTTCCATAGATATTAATGAAGTTCAGAGAAGATCATTGGGAGAACTTCAAAATTATTTAAGAACCTTGCGTCAGTTTATTTCAACAATATATAGTTTAAAAAATCTCAAAAGTTAAGAGCAATTTGAAGGGTTTATTGAGAATCCTCCAGCATGTTATCTTAACTCAAAGCCTTAAGAGAAGATCATAAGTTTTCAGAAAGTTTTAAAGAACTTCAGGTAATTTTTGAAAATTTTAAAGATTTTCCTCAAATTTCAGAGAAGTCCTAAAAACTAATGAATTTTACAGAATTTTAAAGAAGCTTAAAAGTTTCATAGAAGATCCTAGTTTGTCTGTGCTAGAACGTCAGAGAAAGTTTAAGAATTTCAGACAACTTTATATATTGAGAGAATTTCTCCCAGCTTCTAAAAAAATTAAACAAGTTTTAGAATCTGCCAGCATTTCGAAGAAGTCTAAACTTTTTTTTTAATACTTTGGAAATTTTTTATAATTTCAATAATGTTCAAAGCATATAAAAAAGTTCCCTGAATCTCAAAGAATTCCAAAGAACAAAATATTTCAAGACCAAACTAACTAAAGAGAGGGTTATAGTTTTTCATTAAATATCGCAGAACATCAAGGAAGTTTGAGGAGCTTGGCAGAATATGTCAGAAGTTCAAAAAACTCTTTGAGCTTCAGAGAAGTTTATTGATTTTAAGGACGAAGGGGTAGCGGGTCTTGAATTATTAAAAAATTCTACGCTAGAGGAATGCTCCTTTAGAAAATGTGAGAATTCAGGAAAAGTTCATAGAACTTTAAATTATTTCCCAGAACTTCAGATAGTTTCCTTGCACATCAATTTTGTTTTTCGGATTGAAATTCTTGTTCAATTAGTCCAAATACGTAATATAAGAACACCAAGCTTCTCCAAAGCTGCTAAAAATCAAAAGAAGCTCCCAGAATTGTAGAGAATACGAAAAATCTCACAAGAATATCCCAGCATTTTAGAGAAGTTCTCAAAACGTCATAGTACCTTCAAGTACTTCAAAGGATTTTCCAGCATATACCAGGTTCAAAATAATGCACAATATCACTCCTATTCTGTATTTCGTTTCGAACGAAATTCTCATACAAAAAAATATTTTTTTGTATGAGAATTTCGTTCGAAACGAAATACAGAATAGGGGTGTATATCTAGCATAAAACAAAATTTACAACACCGGTGTTGTGGTCTTTTTATAGTTCTAAATAAACCGAAACCAGGATTTAGGACTACGTTGAAGAAGCCCGTAGAAATGACGGAATCGAAAACAACCAAAAATACACTAACGAAAAACCAAAAGCAACATTTCGAACGCTAGGCAATTTCCGGGACACTTGATAATGTGGGACGTTTTGCAGGACATTTGGTAATGCGGGACAGGAAGGCGAATCCGGGACGTCTTGTCACTTTAGCGTATTCCTTACGAGGCAAGGAAAAAGTGAGCCGAACACCTCAAGCCGATGCAATGCAAAAGCGCAGTTTTACGACCATTTCCGCCATTTGGAAAGCTACCGAAAAAGTAGTTTAGTTGGGTGAGAAATGCACAATAAAAAAACGCACTAGGTGGGGTTATGTTTTATGAAATTTCTCTTGTTGTTTTCACTGCGGAATTTTATTTTATTAACGAATAAAAGAAAGCGGATACCTCATTGTTCGGCGGTATGTTTGGGCGAATTTTTCGCCAGAAAGAGTAAGAATAACATTAATCTCACTCATTTTCATATGCTAGAACTCTTTACTCCTTGTGTGAATCATTCGTATTCATTCACTCCACAGAAAATCCCCATAAGGATCTGTCAACCTGTGCGCCATATTTCGTAGGCCCGAATAGAAGTGAACTTCAGTCAACATTTAACCTGTCAAAGCGAAAAAGAATTGACCGATATTCCTAAACAGAGCTGAGTGCTATACATAGGTGCACTGAAAAAGATTTTATGGTTGAAAAAAAAAAAATTTTTTTTCAAGAAAAATATGTTGCGTTCTTTATTGAGCGCCTCCTTCGCTTTAAAAAAAAGTGACTTTAGTGACTTTTTGACGAAAATAGAGACTTTGAAGTGACCACCTTAAAAAAAGTGACAAAGTCACTAAAAAGTGACCCGCTATCAGCCCTGCGTACCTCATTCTAGTCAAAATTCTAGTACTACATAATGTTTGTTTTGGTTCGCTATGAAAGTTTGACAGATATCATGAGGGGTTAGTGGATTTTTCTAGTTTCGAGGGGTGAATCGATTAGCTTGGGACCGAAGAGAGTACCAGAGCTGAGCCAAAAATTTGAGCACGTTTCTTCGGGACCTTCCAGCCTTAGAGTTACCTCTATGCTATAACTTCATCCACTTTAGAGATAGAAAATTGACGTCTTGGACAAAGTTTCTTAAAATTGTGAAAATCCGCCGATATTACTTATGGGCAAATCACCCACGACGAAGCTAATAAATGTTCAACTGTCGTAACGGGGCGGAATCCCAGGAATTACGATGGCGGAAAAGTAAATCGCGAACTTTATTTCGAGACGAGTTGAAACACGTTTTACTTTCTACGTTGTTTATTTAATACTCATTCGTGAAACAAGATGTGTATATGTTTTAAGGCAAGGACATTTTTGGATTCAATGATATGAAATGGTAGGTATGACATCTCTCCCCCTCTTGGTTTGAGGTTAAACCACTCTGCGATACCTCCGGTTGGTTCGGGTTACCTGTTGATTGTGGGCTTCCATTCATCGAAACGGTTGGACCAGGAACTAGCGGATCGATACTAGCAGTGTTCCGGTCTTGAGCAGATGATGCATCGGTGAAAGGCACCGTCTCCGTTGGTGGCGAATCATGTTCAAAACGATGTGGTTCGTACACTGCAGTTTGTTTGCTTGTCGGTGACATCAAGTCCGCGCCAACTCCGACGATATGATCGATGTGTCTTTCCCAGATCCTTCCATCGTCAAACTTCACTGCGTCCCGAGCTTCGAAATCACTCTTCCGAACTTCCATTTGTGGCTGGAGAGGAAATCCCGTACGCGAACTCGGTCCCCATTTGCTAACTCACGCACTGCTGAAGTTGAAGGCAAATCTTCGTAACTCCTCGGCAGCATCAGATCAAGTCGCGAACGAACCTGCCGGCCAAACATCATCATAGAAGGAGATTGGCCGGTCGCTGGATGTATCATCTTCCTGTATGTAATATTCGCCAATTCCACTTTCAGTTTCGATCTTGGGCACTGCAGGGCTTTCAGTTTTTGTTTGAATGTTTGAACGTAGCGTTCCGCTTGTCCGTTTGTCGTAGGATGGTACGGGGCTCCCATTTTGTGGACAATGCCGTTTCGTTTCAGGAACAACAGGAAAGACTCTGCTGTGAACTGCACCCCATGATCGGTGACGAATACTGTTGGAATGCCAAAGGTGCTGAAAATGTCTCGACACATGCTTTCCGTATTCTCTGCTGTGATCGATCTGCACACGCTGATTTCCGGCCATTTCGTGTAGGCATCAGCCAGAATAAAGAAATAGCAGTCCATAAACGGACCAGCAAAATCCGCATGTTGGAACGGCTCAGTAGCAGGTTCCCAGTAGTGTGGTTGAACTTTAGGCGGCACAGGTCGAACGGATTGATATTCGGCGCAGTTTGCTATCATCTCCTCGATTTCCTTGTCCATACCGTTCCACCAGCAGTAACCCCTTGCAAGTGATTTTGTTCTGGATACTCCGAAATGTGTAGAATGCAGCTCTGTTAACACCCGCTTGCGAAGTTCTGCCGGCACGTATACACGAATCCCACGAAGAAGATATCCCTTCTGCAAGGAAAACTCAGACTGGTCGATTCCAAATCTGTACGTTCCATCGATGATTTGTCAATGTTTCAGTCCTTGGATTAGTGTACTCACAGACTTATACGCGGCTGTTGCTTCAGAAAGTTCAGCTGCAGTTAACGGCAATGTATCTATTTGATTGATTTCTACGACGTCGGATTCCTCGATCACGTTTTCAGGATCCATACTCTTCAGTGGCATTCGAGAAAGGGCATCAGCATTGGCATGGTCCGCCGACTTACGGAATCGAATTTCGTAGTCGAAGGACTGTAGATACGTAGCGTAATGCTGCATTCGAAGTGCAGGCAGCCCTTACTCTCGCTAAATATCTTCGAAATTGCTTGATTGTCTGTAATCAGAACAAATTTCCGACCATAGAGGTATTGGAAGAACTTATTCACTCCAAATACGATTGCATACGCCTCCTTCTCTATCTGCATGTACCGTTGCTCGATACCGTCCGGAAAAATATGACTCAGCACAGCTCCCACACCGTACAGCGAGGCGTCGGTTGCTAGAACAAGTGGCAGATCAGAAGAGTAGTGTACCAGGCAGTTGTCCTTCTGCATTCGTTCCTTCACAGTTTGGAATGACCTTTCAGAGTTCTTGGTTCAGTTGAACTCCACTTCGTTCTTCAGGAGATTATTCAGCGGATACATCAAAGTACTGAGATTTTCGTAGAAGCGACCGTAATAGTTAACGAGTCCGACTAGTGAACGTACTTTTGTTGGACCTTGTGGATACCGTCACGATCTATGAGGTACCCACAGTACTCGATTTTGTCGGTGAAGAACTCGCATTTCTTCCGATTCACACGAATACCGTAGTAGCTCAGCCTGCGCATAACTTCTTCTAGTCGTTGCAAATGTATCGCGTCCGTGAACCCAGTTATTTTGATGTCATCGAGGAATACACTTACACCTTCGATGCCTTTCAGAATCGTTTCGATTTGACGCTGCCAAATCGCAGGAGCAGGTGAAACGCCGTACATCAAGCGGTTCGGCCGTTACAGTCCACGATGTGTATTTAGTGTAAGAATCTCCCTATCTTCCTCAGCAACCTCCATTTGAAGATAGGCTTGCACGAGATCAATTTCAAGTGAACTTCTGGCCACCTGCCAGTGACGCGAAAAGCTCATCAATAGTTGGCAGGGGATGCTAATCCACTTTCAGATAGGGATTCACCGTCTGTTTGTAATCCCCACAGATACGCACACGGTTGTCAGCTTTTTTACCGGCACGATCGGTGTTGCCCAGCTACTGTAGTCCACTTTCGTAAGCACTCCTTCGGATTCCAATTTATTCAGTTCTTTGTCCACTATGGCTCGCAAGTTGAACGGAATCTTCCAGGCTTTCAGGAATACTGATTGAACATTCGACTTCAAATGTAGCTTCGGCTGCACTGTCGAAATTTTCCCGATGGAATCCTCGAAAACCGTCGCATACTCCACGAAAATCTGTTTCAGGCACTCATCGAACGATCGATTACGTTCACTGGATCCGCCTTCTTCAAGATGACGTTCCAGTTTACGTTCAATACTTTCAACCACTCTCTGCCCAGCAGTGGATGCTTCGAAGAATCCACCACGTACAACGGTAAGATAATCGGTTTCACAGTAACTAACGAGATTCAACAAACACTTCCGCAACTGGACCTCTTTGAAATGCTTACGGAAAAACTGCGAACTGATGATGCTAACGGGGCTTCCCGTGTCGATCTCGAACCGAATTGCAACATCGTTTACCGTGAGCACCAGCCACAACTTAGTATCAACCGACTTTGTGTTTAGTGTGCAAATCGCACCGAACGTAAACTCATTCGTATCACCAACATTTCCCTTAATATCACTACGCTGTTCAATGTAGTTTGTTTTACCTGCACTGGGTTTCGTTCCTGAGCCTCCGGCATGGGTCTTGCCCGCGGAAGCCTTCTTCATACAAACCCGCTCAAGGTGCCCTTTAATGTTGCAGTACGAGCACATGGTATTTTGATGTTTGCATGCCTTAGCTAAGTGCAATTTGTCCCCGCACCCATAGCAGTATTTCGCTCCCGCGGATTTGCCAGCAGTTGGAGAATTTTCACCCACTTTCTTATTGAAAACCTTACCTCGTAGGTGTTGAACAGCGTTTACTTCCGATTTCGAAATTGTGCCAGCAATTTCTGCTCCACCCTTCTGTGACAGCTCCATGCTGACAGCAATGTCCCTTGCATCGTTCATTGTCAGGTCCCTTCGTTCTAGAAGACGTCCTCGAATATCATTCCGCTTCAAGCCGAACACTAGCTGGTTCCTCAGCGCTGTGTTCAGATAGTTGCCGAAATTGCAGGTAACAGCAATACGACGAAGAGCCACAAGGTATTCGTCGATGGTCTCGTCAGGGGAAGTGGCATTCTTGTCTCCCTGACGACGGCACTTGAAGCGAAACTTTTCGCTAATTTCCAGCGACCTTGGGTCGAAATGCTGCTCGAGAGTATCTACGATCACTGGATAGGTTTTGGTCCGGGGATTGTCCGGCGCAATCTTGTCGCACAATGTCTCGTATGTTTCCGGCCCCATCAAATGGAGCAGCAGGTTCTGACGTAGGTTCTCGTTATCTACTGCGTAAATGGTGAAAGCGGTTTCGAGTCTTTCTACCCATCTAGACGAGCTTGTTTTCTTCCGGTCGTATGCATCAATGTGGAAATTCGGTGGCAGATTTCCACCAGCAGCAGCAGGAACAGGATCCGGATTCGGATTTGCCATGTGGTAGAAAGTCTGTTTATATATATATCGGCATTGACGGCGGTGGACTTCCGGCGGACTGACTTGACTGTCATTTTAAATAAACAGTCTCCAGAGAAAGAGACTGTCCACCAAATGGACAGTTAGATAGGGAACCTAAACGGTATCAAACAGGGACTACCCAGAGGGATCCCCAATAAGAGCGTAGAGGCTATAAGTACTTGTACTGAATAGACTTCAGAACACAACTGCTTTATTAATCAATTTCGTTGGCCTTAAATAGGTGGCCCTATGTTGCGCTACATTGTGCATTTGCACGGGTTCTAATGGGGAGACTTCTGGAGTGACTTATGCTGAAGTCAGCGTGACAAAATAATCAATACTTCGCGTATAGAACTTTGTACTCAGCGATCGATTGAACTGCAGTGCACTTGCCGTGGCGTGGTGCCTCGATACAGCGTATCGGTCACGTAAGCATAAAACTATATGCGCACCGTATTTAATTTAACAAAGAATGGGCACATCTTTTATTTCGTGCACCACACCCTAATAAAAATTGTATGGTTAATTTGCTTAACGACGTGTTCTGGGTATCATCCAAACCATTTGTGGAATATTTCAATGATTTGGGTTATCGTTTGTTTATAATTATTTTTTATTAGGGCAGCCATCCTCGTCGCCAAAACTGTCGTAACGGGGCGGAATCCCAGGAATTACGATGGCGGAAAAGTAAATCGCAAACTTTATTTCGAGACGAGTTGAAACACGTTCTACTTTCTACGTTGTTTATTTAATACTCATTCGTGAAACAAGATGTGTATATGTTTTAAGGTGAGAACATTTTTGGATTCAATGATATGAAATGGTAGGTATAACACAACTTACCCGTGCAGCAGCTTGAACCGAGGGGGGCAACTCTATCTACGATGCAGAAAAAAATGTGTTTTGTTGTGGCTAGCTGCACGCACGCTGAGTAGATAGAAGAAAGATTTATGTCGATTTTTAAGATTTCCTGCAAAAAGATGAAGCACGATGCAAGTAGATGCGAGAAATGAAAGATGATTTTTCGAAGATTGATTCGCTAGTGTGAGATTTTTTGAGCATCTAGAATTGAGATTTAGATGTGTCGCCCCCCTCGGCTTTAACCCAAATGACCAACAGTCAGGAAATGTGTATGAAAAGTCATGTCCTACCTTGTTATTATCCATACTCTTCTTAGGTATAAAATTTAAACAAGTTTTTTTTTTTAACAATAATTAATTATTATTAAAAGACTTCATCTACAAGGTTTTCATAGATGTTCATCAATTTCAACAAGATATAAAAAAGTTATTTTTTTTATCTTAGTGTATACCTCCCTTAATAAAAAATGCTCACTTCTCAATTAAAGTACTCAAAAAAGAAACATTCTAAAAGACATCAAAATGCTACACTCAATAATTTCGTCGCAAATAGTCATGTCCCCTAGCGGAGTCTTACTTTTAGAATGCCCATTGAATATGCATTTCTAGACCAACAATTGAAATAGGCGGAACAGCCAAACGTAAATAATGGCTTTAAACACAAAATTCTCGAGAATCAAAACACTCCCACGCAAACTAACAATGCAATTCGATAAAGCAAATTTGCTCTATCAGATGACGGTGTTAGATCAAAGATAAATACTAAGATGAAACTGTCGGAAGAAAAACTTTCTATTTTAGTGTCCTCTTTTACGGTCCTTTTCATCCAATGAATACCCCCCGTATTCAACGTAATTTTGTGGTTTTGGTGCCCCCTCGGTAGAGATGAAATTTTGCGCTCATTTTTATCAAAACAATCACACCAAAATCAGAGATGTCCCATTTTTTAATTATTCGATTGACAACTAATCGATTATGTTTTGTTCGCTGTGCTGCCATTTTTCCACCAATGAGAGTGCAGCACATTTTGAAACGATCGGTGATGACCCTCTGGAGATGTTAATGCTTATATCGGCATCATATAACCGATTACAAATATTTTACTTTTCGGTTCGTTAATCGATTAATCGATTATTCGAATGAAAGTCGGCCATCCCTAGATGAATGTGAAACGTCATTTCAAATATAAGGACCGTACAGAAATAATGATACAATTTGAAAGGGACCGGGGCTAATCACAAATTACGTCCCCACGGTAACTGAAATAAACACGAGTGTTCACCGGTTGGTTAGATTGCTTGGATGTGCTTTGATTCTCGAGAAAGCCATTGTTCGGATCAATTATAGAATATGACTAAATTTTTGCAGCAACTTTTCAAGCAGCTCAACTGTAATATATTTTTTAATAAAGAACTATTTCACCTTGAATTAATTACTAAATTACTTACAAGAAATAGTCCCCTCTAATCCCTCGTGCTACGACACTGGTTATGCTGCTGTTTTCAGTTCCAACACTAGTCCTAAATAGGTAAGTTTAGTTTCTAATTGTTTTGCTTCTAATCTTATTATTTATAGGTACTCACAATCAATCAATTAATTCAACTTGTTTACGGAACTATTCTGATAGTATCTTCAGCTTCTGGCAGGTAATCATCCGATTTAGAAAGTCAACCCTAATATTGAAATAGTTTATGTCACATCTAGTAAGTATAGTGCATTTCATTTTGTTTACTTACGGATTATTTAGCACTAAACTAAGAAAATACCACCTCCACAGAAAACTGATTTAAACTTTAGATTTGTTTGTGATTTTACAACTTTATTAAACAAAACTGAGCTCCTCCACTATCTCTTGGGTTTGTTTTTGTTTGTATCCTCCGTTCTACTTCTCCACGAATCGATGTAAACAATCAACGACGGTCCTACCGCTGTAGACCGGTGACGCATACATCTCGCTTCTCACATCTCACTTCACGGCAGGCCGGTCGCGAGTACAGCTGAAGCCCAGTGGTGTCAACAGCCATTTAAAGCCATTGTTTACGTTTGGTTGTTCCGCCTATTTCAATTGTTGGTCTAGATTTAATTTAAATCAAATGCATTTAATTTCCATCGTTTCCATCAACCATTCAGTGGAATGTGAACATCAAAACAAAGCATGCGCTTTTCCGGTGACAACTAGTACATACATACATGCATCGAGGCGAAGATAAACAAACACAACAGCAAAATAAAACTCGAAGTAGAGAATTCACGAAAATCTTCCTGCAACCTTTTCCGGCAGCAAAGAAAATCTACAACGAAATCGTGCAGAATCTGTCCCTGCCAACATCAAAATCACGAAAAACCTGCTCCGCCGAGAACGCGAGACAACTCCGTCGAAATTTCGTAGAGCCTCCATTGGCAGCATCGGAAATCTCCACCGGAATCATGCGGAAGCTCGTCCACCTAAAAAAAACCCGAGAAATACCGCACAGATTTCCTGAAACTTTCGTTGGCAGCACCGAAAATCACCACCGAGAATGCGAGAAAACTCCGACGAATCTGGAACATACGCTGCCAGAATCAGAAACCTCCATCAAAATTGAACAGAACCGAGAACGCGTGAAAATTCCGTTAAAATTTCCTTAAACCGCCTAACTAAGCTAGTTCCACATCACCCTCCTCTAATTGTTACTGTTGAGCGAGGGCGACGACTCTATCTACGATGCAGGAAAGATTGTGTTTTGCTGTGGCTAGCTGCGCACACGCTGAGTAGATAGAAAGAAGATTGACGACGATTCTGCAGATTTCTTGCAAAAAGATGACGCGCGATGCAAGTAGATGCGAGAAATGAAAGAAGATTTTTCGAAGATTGATTCGCTAGTGTGAGATTTGTTGAGCATCTAGACTTGAGATTTGGATGTGTCGCCCCCCTCGCTGTTGAGGACAAACTCGTGCGTGATTTCGACAACTATCTTGCTACGGTGTCTTATGACTTCCGTAAAGTTGACCACCGTAGCATCATAGATGTATTGTCTAGCATGGTATGGGAGAATATCCTTGATCCAGATGACGTTGAGGCTGCAGCGCAAACTTTTTACAATGTCTTGGCATATGTCATTGACAGACACGTCCCGAAAAGAACTCACCACAAAGTGTCTCACCCTCCCTGGCAGACGAGAGAAACTACATTATGTGAGGCTGAATCACATGTACCAGCGAGTCAGTCGTGAATGCTTTTCAAGTTTCCAACGAGGCATCCAGCGCAAACTTAAGCTACACCCGAAATCCTTTTGGAACTACATGAACGAGCAACGCAGGGAATCTGGCCTCCCATCGTCTATGGAATTCAACGGAGCAGTTGCTGCCACTGTTCAGGATATATGCCACCTTTTTTCCGAAAAGTTTGCCAGTGTATTCACTAATGAGATACTAACTGACGACCATATTAACCTGGCTGCCAGGAACGTTCCAGCAAACGATCAAACGCTGGGTGCAATTGATGTTAATGCAGAAATGATTTCTAAGGCCGCGACTCTGCTCAAGTCATCCTTCAATCCTGGACCTGATGGAGTTCCATCTGTATTTTTGAAGATACATATTGCTAGCTTGTTAATTCCGCTTCTTCGCCTGTTCCGAATGTCTCTCTCAGGTGGCATATTTCCATCTTGCTGGAAATTTGCGCACATGTTCCCGTCCACAAAAAAGAAAGGGAACGAGCTGTGGATAACTATCGAGGAATTACATCGTTAAGTGCCGTTTCAAAGCTATTTGAGCTAGTGATTATGGAACCGTTGCTATCCCATTGCAAGCAGTATTTGAGTGCTGATCAACATGGGGTTACTGTCGGCCGCTCTACAACCACCAATCTGCTGTGTCTCACATCGTATATAACCGAAAGCATGTCGGATCGGGTTCAAAGGGACGTTATTTATTCAGACCTATCCGCAGCATTCGACAAGTTGAACCATGCTATTGCGATTGCTAAACTCGGCAGGCTCGGTGTATTCGGTAATCTTCTGAGTTGGTTTCGATCATATCTTACCGATTAATTTTTATACTGTACTTCAACGACGTGCATCTGGTCATCGAAGCTCCTCGGTTATAATATGCAGATGACCTCAAAATCTTCCTACGCATCTGCTCCATCGCTGACTGTCACTTTCTTCAACGTCAACTGAATGTATGCGCTAGTTGGTGCAGGTTAAACAGAATGGCAGTGAACCAGCCAAATGCTCCGCTATTACGTTCTCACGAAAACAACAACCGATAATATTTAGCTATGACCTGCTTGGCTCGACAATCGAACGCGTGAATCAGGTGAAAGACTTGGGTGTGATCTTGGATTAGCAGCTTTCATTCAAGCAACACATTGCATATGTTGTTGATAAGGTGTCAAGAACTTTAGGTGCTATTAGTTAACCAACTAAGATCAATTAATCAATAGATTTAGAATATTGTTTTGATTTAAAAAACTAGTTGAATTTGAGAAGCACACAAGGTGATTGAATTTCTGTTCTATTGCAATACTCTCAAATTTAATCTAGTAAGAATAAGAAATCCTCGGAAAAATTCTAATGGGAATGTTCGATTGGCTCAGATTTTGACAGTTCATTTGGCTCAAAACATTCTCTCCGCCTATTTCTCCCTCTGAGTATTTCTAATTTCTATTAGTAACTAATGGTGGTAAGCTCCAACCGGTATTATCCTCGGATTAAATCCCGATCAAGAATGTCCGGCTGGTTTGATGTCGACTCTCTCTCACCGGTGAAGTGACAATAGTCACCTCGTGTGAGTTGACTCTCCATTTGGTTTGCATGGAGAGTCACCTCACACAAGGTGACAATTGTCACCTCAACGGCGACAGAGAGTCACGTGACTCGCAGAATAAGGGAGACTGTTCTTCGCACTTCAAAGGAACTCAGCGATGAGTAAAATTTGTCTCAAGAAGTTTGTCTTAAGAAGTTCCTAGAATAACTTCTTAAAATGTCCTGCAGTTTTTCGGAAGCAAATATATACGCTTTGAGGTCCTTAAAGTAAGTTCCCTGAAAATATCAGGATGTTAACTTCCCTTATGTTTGCGCAGTTTGTTTATGAAGCTTCTCTGAAATTATCAGCATTTCCTTTCATTCCTCAGAACTTCTGTAAAGAATTCCCACAAATGTTTTTAAGTTAATGGGACTTCACTAACGATCTCTAATCTTTCATAAAGTTACTAACTTGAAATAAATCATTTATAGCCCCACGTTATATAACTGAGTAAAATTTTCATGAGATAAAAAAAGATAGCAACACAATTTTACTCAGTCGCTTAGTAAGATTCGCCGACCGTTGTAAAGGAAAGTCATCGATGACTAATAACTAATAACTAGGATTTCCGGATAAACTTTGTTCAATCAGCCAATGCCGATGTATTTCTTTTCCTCGCCAATTAATCAAATTCAAAACCGAACATCTTGGTGCCTACCATTCCCTATAACCGCTTCAAACGAACAGCTCCATATTGAACTCCACCACCGAGCACGGCGTGGTAATTTCGAAAGCGTGCAACACGGTCGGATGCAGCACTCCGATTCGACCGATATCCGCTCCCTTGTAGACAATGGAAGCGCACCTTCCGGGGAAATATGCCGGATCGTCAGCCGCCCGCAAGTAGTACCCATTTTCTTTATCCCAGGGAACCTCCAGCAGTTGCATCACTCGATCCAGCAGTCCGTGGACCACCTCGAAGCCGGCGGTTTTGTTGCAATTGACGGCGCAGATGCGTCGCTCGTTACGGGCACCGACTTCCGCGCGAGAATCGGCCAGCACAACGTCCGATACCTCGAACAGCTTCAACGGCAGGGGCATTTTGCGATTGGCGGCCAGGGTTTTCAACAGACCGGAGATCAGAGTCGTACGAACGACTTGGAACTCCAGCGTTTTCGGGTTTGCGATATGAACCGCGGAAATTTCCTCTATTTTATGGTTCAACTTGGTGGAAATGTCGTCTCGCGAGCAAAGAGTGAAAGTCAGACCTTCGGTGAATCCGGCTTGGGCGATTTGCTCCCGAAGTTGTTCGGTAAGCTTGTTTAGCGGATACTGACGAGCGATGTGCATCGTTCCGGGCAGGGTTTTCGGAATTTGGTTGTATCCGTACGCGATGGCAACATCCTCGTAGATGTCACAAACGTGCATCATGTCGTGGCGAGTCGGGGGAACCACGACTTTCAGCTGGTCCTTGTCCAATACACTTTGCGACGTCGGAAGCAGTCGATTGAGTATCTTCGCCATCTCTACGGGACTTGATTTGATTCCAATCAGAGCGTTAACCTTCTCGACGGATATGGTCTCGTCGCGGAAAGCCAGTTCCGGGTATTGGACAGTCTCACCACTCGGATTAACCACATCGCAGGATTCTACCGTGAACGGCTTGGCGCAGTGCACGGAAAACATACACACCAACGTGTCCAACACAATATTCGCCTTGGTCAAATCCGTGGCCGTACATTCGATAAAGACATTCTTCGTTTCCAGCTTGATTTTCGAATGATCCCCGTTGATAATCGGAGGAAGGGACAGAACAACTCCGTTCGAATCGTAGATTACCGGATAAACCGGTGAATCGCGAATGATTGGCAAATAAGCCTTCAGCTGAGCGTGAGTGGAATAGAACTCCATCAATTCGTCCGCCGTCATTTCCTTCTCCTGGTTCAACGGAATGAACTTAATCGCCTTCGGAGGTTTTGCATCAAAAGTGAATGGACCCTTCAAGGTGTCCAGATCGTGAGTTCCAATCGCGACCAGCGCACGCTTGCGGCAGATATTCTGATGTAATTTGTCCTGCAAATCGATGAAGCTGTTGTAGGAATCCTTCGTAAAGCTAATATCCCTGAGGACGGCAGCCACGGCAAAGGGACGAATCTGCTTGGTTGCTTCCGTGATGACCAGCTTCTGTACTGCTCCCTTCATCGGTTCCACCTTCATGAATTTCGGATAAGATATCCTACAATGAAAAACTCCAATTACCCTCCTTCCCTCATAAAACCGATTGCATCACACTTACTTTCCCAGGAACACCTGCAATCCCAGGACCAGTCCTTCAAGGCACAACAAATCGTACCGATTAGCCGGAATATCGATCCGGTAGATAATTTCCTCCGAGGCATCCTTTGCCGCATCCACCTCACCTTGCTCCTTGGTGATCATCTGCTTCTCGGTGGTCACCTCATCCAGTTCCAATCCATACGCGAAGCAAAGCTTCTGGAACTCATCGTCAGCTGCGAAGCGGAAAATCTACCTTTAGTCACAACCAAAAATTACCCCCGGGAAGGTAAACATAACCTACTGTAGGTTTTTCCGAGTGCTTTGAAGAGCAGATCGCGCTTCACTCCGACGGTCGGCATGGTTCAACGGCTGGACGCGAGATTTCCGAACGATATCAAACTGGAACCGGCTGGTTTGGCAGGATGTTTTCCACTTATTCCAACGATCGCCGCGACAATGCCACGCACCAATGCAAAAATGCAGCCTGTGTGCCGATTGCGGAAAAACAGCAAAACAACAGAAAATTCAGTGCCAACATTTCAAAGGGGCGTAATTGCTTTTGTAAACAATGACTTTAGCCGTCAATTTCTCGCGAATGAAATCTTACCTCTCCAAAATAACAATGCTAGCTGGTAGAGGAAACATTCCTCTACCTGCTAGTGTAATTATTTTTCATGAGTGAGCTTTTATTCGAGAGAAATCGATGGCTAAAGCCATTGTTTACAAATGCAATTACGCCCCTTTGAAATGTTGGCACTGAATTATTGATGATGACATCAAGAACTGTCAAAAGGGGATGAAATGTTATGGCACTAAACGGGATTTACCTGCTGCAATAAAAATTAGCTATAAAAACTGTTCGTGCCCGTTAGCAATGTACACTCAAAAATATTAAATTAATAAATTAAGAAAGATTAAAATTTAACCTTTCGATAATTCGGTGACTTTTATACATTGATCTGAATAAAATTTTCTTCAAAATTATAATAAGACTGCACGGCGAATGAGAACGACCCAAATTTGAATTTAGTTCACTCATAATCGCCAAAAGTGCAGGAACGCAGCGATGAGTTAAATTTGTCTCATGGTTTCTTGTGGAAAACCTAACAAATCTGCCCGAAAATGAGGAAATTGACAAAAAATTTATGCAGTCTCGGAGTAGTACCAACAATCAATACGAAACTTACGATTTTAAATGGCTCACTACTTGACTAGCCTATTGGCCCCAAGCAAACGATTAACGTATCCCATTCTAGTCGAAATTTTAGTACTACGCAATGTTTGTTATGATTCGCTATGAAAGTTTGACAGATAAAATGAGAGGTTATTGGTTTTTCCTAGAGTCGGTGTATAATGAGTCACGCCAAGAGTGAAGCCAAGTCTACCTATTGAACTGTCAAACCGGCTACCTATCGTGCAAAGTAAATAAACATTACGATGCTATGAAAGGTCCACGAAAGGTATTGCAATAAAATATAAAATATAATCGAAGAAATGAGCATAAACACGCAGTGAGCGTTAAATTGTCATGGGATACGCTCGGTAATGATTAGCAATGAGAATTTCTACTATTTTTTGTTAAGATAATTTGACAAAATCACTGATATAATGATTTACTACAGCCGCAATATTTTTTCTCTCGCTTGAAGTCATTTAAAGTTGTTGTAGAAGTCCTCTGTTGCCAAGTGAAAAGAATGGGAATCTTTCGAAAACCGTGATGCGAGTTCAACTGTTTTTCTCTTGGCGTGACTCATTATACACCGACTCTACACACAAAGAATTATCGTTGATACAATTAAAAAAAACATTGGTAGAATTAAAAGTTTGCGTTGGTTCTTTTTGGTAGAAAGTCTTTCGCATTCAAAACAAAAGTCAGCCAACTGTCAATTCAAAAGTAAGCCGCACCCTATTTTTAAAAGTAGAAACTTTCAAACCGAATTGTACTACTGTCAAAATAAAAACATGGCAGTTTTTAATTTGAAAGCAGATTGTTTCTAATCCACTACATACTTTTGGCAGAAAAGTGTGATATAGTTAAAAAGATATGGTCTATTTTGAATCTACATCAAAATTGTTTTTAGCATGAAAAAATTTACTTTTAGATGAAATACTTAAATCTTTTAAATAGAAAGGTTATGTATTCAAAATAAATGTTTATTATATCAAGCGAAAAGTATAGCAGTATGAAAATGAAAAGTTTTCTCAAATATCACTTTTAAAATGAATGTTTACTATAATTAAAATGATTTTTAAATCTTTCATTTTAAAAATTGGATATTATTGATATCACTATTCTTGTTTTCAAAATAAATGTTTATGGATCTTAAAAAGTTGAGCTGAGCACAGGACGTGTGACTCTAAGAATATACAAGCCTGTCCAATCCTGAACAATTCTGTTTTTATCCTTACACGACCCTCACAAGCTTTTTTTTTTTCATGATCGTTCTCATAGGGATAGAAAAGCAATGTTTGGATTTGGATTGGATGATTGATTTGTATACTCTTAGAGTTACACCCCTTGCCCTATTTGCTGTATCTAACATAGCTTTTTTGTGTATCAAAACACACGTATGCAAATCAGCATTATTGACATTAAAGAAATATCTTACAATAAGGGATCATTCTGTTGGTTTGCATGTGTTTAGAGACTCAAGAATTTGGCTAGTCATTGTTGATAAAGGCAAATAGGAAATAATGTGAGAATACCTGATTTATTAAACGGATAGAATGGAAAATACAATGCAGGTTTTGTACCTAGTTTGAAACAATGCCTTCATTTTGAATCAAGTTTGAATGATATATTAATGACTGTAATAATAAGCCTAAAAAATGCGTTTCAATGCTGTGGCCCAGTGCGACTGGCTCATTTCCGGAAACGAGCTTGTTCGCAGCACTAACACCCATTTTGCAGGCTAAGTATGCAGGCTTTTTACAATGAACTCAAAATGGAAGCACGGTTTCAAAATGGGTACAGAGTCCTTAATGATAATTAACTGTCAAACATAGTTTATTTGAAGATATTCAAGATTTATTACATTCATATTCTGTACTAATGATGGTAACGCTTAATGGAAATATTTTTTCAACCTAACGTAGCATTTCCCGTTATTCAGAAAATATAAATGTATCGGAGGGCCATCAAAACAGTCAGGCTCCAGAATTACGTAATGATCCGTTTTTTTTTTCCTATTTCATATGATACATAGTGTCTATCGTACCCTAGAACCTCATATTCAATCCCAATTACATGAATTTTTTCTTTGTCAAATATAAGGTCATGGATTTCGTACAGTTTAACATTCTGCTTATTGGTAATGCTTAAAAAGTATTCGCGTTTATACAACGTTCCTTTGAAAGTTACTTTGTCACATACAATGATTTTCTGTTCATTAAGATCTAGGTTAAGTTTTTTAGAGTAATGAAGATCGGACCAGTGAACTTCCATAAGACAACAATATTCAAGGTCTGGCTTAAAAAACTGATTATTATACAAATTATTGGAAAATTTCAACGAAGCTTTAACAGCGATTGTATGTAAGATATTTCTCCTAGTTTTTACGCTTCGTGCAACAGTTTTGTGTTGCTGGTGCTCTTCCTCGAATTTAAAACACTTCATAAATCGAACAGGACCACTCTTTCTAATAACATCGCAATAATGCAAAAGTAAATGAAACTTTGGTTTTAGCTTAGATTCTGGAAACAGTTCTAAGTAATTACTGTGATGATATTTAATTTCGTTTTGTAGCGTTGCGAGAGAATCGTTATCAAAACTTGGCAAGAGTAGTTCAACTATTTTAACAAGGGAACACAAAAAGTCCCATACGGGGTCATCTGCTGGTATCATGTCTCCAATAATTAACGGAAAAAAATGTATGAAACTCATCATTTGTCTAGAAAACATCTTGAAATTGCATTCTTTTATGTTATTCATGGTAATTGGTTTTGAAAGGTACTTCAGCTCTGTTTCACCTAACTTAAACATTTGTTTTCTGTAGTTTATCGTTTCAAGACTTATATTTAGCGTGTTCATCAAATGTCCGAAAACTTTGACTAAATCGTATTTGCAAACACCTGATAAAAACAAATCATGCATGAGATCAACTCCTGCATTCTGCGTTACATGGAAATGTCTTAAAATATGGAAAACAGATTCACGCTTTACACCGGTTTTTCTAACATCGTTAATATCAACATCTTCGTCGTAGTTTTCTACGTTTCTTACCAAGCTAGAATGAATGTGGACATCCTGTTCCATTGTACTCTTATGTCTTTTACAAAAACGGCAATAAAAAAATGAGTTGAACGAAGTAGTGAAATCCAAAAGCATGTTAATTCCTAAATTGTCTCCTAAAATAGCTCCTAGTACAAAGAACACGTGATGTACGTCTCCATCTACCTCTAGATCAATTCCATCATTTTCCAACTTACAAAAAATTTCGATAATCGGTTTCACTGATTTTTGAACTCCATACTCGGAAAAATCGTTTGAGTTTACAAATGCAGCTACGAAAATATTTTCTAACCGTGATAAATGATGCGACGGAATTGTTGGAAAATTGTAATAAAACCCACATATCTTATGGGTTCCAGCATTCGATCCCAACGGATCACAAATTTCAACCTCGTCCGAATACAGGAAATATGGAATCAAAATATCATTTTTACGAACTTCTTTGACCTGTCTCCAGAGTGAACCATTTATGAAATTATTAATTGAATTCGATTTTTCTATGCTCCTTATGTTTTCCATTGTCTTATGGAAATTGGATCCACTTTCAAAATACTTTTTAATTTGAAATTCAATTGGCATGAGACATCCTCGTACATGTTCAAGATCTATCGTTGGTTCACCATGTAAAACCATCTCTACCAATTCTTCATTTATTGTGTACATTGTTGGTAGTTTCATCAGGTCGTGAGAATTAAGCTGCTTGAACAGGCGATGTTCGGAGGAAATAAAAGAAAATGGTTGCCTCAACTCCTGTACAACTAACTGCAGATCTTTCTTTCTGGTTGCATCTGTCATGAAGGGTATAGTAGCTTCTGATATAATATTCAATATAGGTTGGACCACCTTCAAGGTTACGGCATTCTGAATGCTTATGACTTCTTTTCGTGTTGTTCTGCTATTATTATGTAATCCTAATGTAAATTCAAAGAGCGAATTTCTTACTCTGTTTATTTCTTCACTCAGATTGTCTCGTGGCTTAGCTTCTATCGGATTATCCTCAAACTCTGCTTGAGTTGTATTACTGTTATCTAGATTTACGCTGTTTTCAATTGGTGCATTTTGCTCTACCGTTTGCTCGTGACGATTTTCTTCGACAACCTCATGTTTATTTTTTATATGCTTTCCGTAGCTATACACGTTCTGGAAACTCAAATGGGGATCACATTGAACACATTTGAATGTGAAATGGCTGGGGGTGCCATGTATTCTTTTTAGATGCCGGATAATTGAGGATGCTTGATTAAACACTGCTGAACATATGAAGCAATTCATGATTTCAGAACTTTCTGAAGTTGCACAAGTGAACTAGTTTTAGAATATTTTACATGGCGTTCTTGCATGAAGAAATCACGAACAAACGTCCAGAAAAGCTCATTGTATGGTGAAAATTGAAGATCGAAAACCTTGCAGCTTTTCACAACAATATCAATACATTTTAGAAAAGAGCAGGGCTTCCAGAACAAGCCGTCCTTCACCACATAAAACTGGGTGATACAAGCGTCCTCAGCACCGACAACGATGATACTTGGTTGATAACAAGTTTTCTTCTCTTTCAGCTTTTCAAGTGTTGGACCAATATCGCTTGCTGTTAAACAGTGTATGAGAGAATCCGACTGCGCTTGTGCAATTGAAGGAAGGGTTCTTCCACCAATACGTTTTGGTTTGATGACACCGGGGAACAATTTATAGATGAGAAAATTACGAGAGCCTAAAGGAACAAAAAATACAAAAGTAAATAAATTGGGCCAATAGTAAATCCTAAAATCCAAACTTACACACTGAAATGTCCGTCCGATGCAGTTTATCAATAATTTCTAGGCAAGATTTCTCCCGTGGTTCATTAGCAGTGACGTATTCCATAAACTTTTCAGAAAACGAGGGCCAACCAACTAAGAGTCCGTTTCCTTTTCCGTCCGTTAGAGCATTGTAATCAATGTCCAGCTGCCGAAGAAAAAAAAAAACATAGAATGTAGATATAAATATAAATAAGAACTTTTATCACATGGCAACACTAAATGTACTAGAATGTTTTGGTTCTATCTCTTTCCCTCTACTCTAAACTGAAATGCATAAAAAATGACAAAATGATACACTCTTTTCACACTGTCAAAGATCATATTGCTCACAAAATCAACTATGTTCAAATCAAAACAAAAATAATAGCCCATCTGGTGGCTGATGGCACAAGCTTCTAAGAAAATTCTATTACAGCGAACCACATTATTTTAATTGATTTCTTTGCCAGTTATTCGTCTGTCACTTTGTTTGTGGTGGAAGCAACAATCAATACGAAACTAACGATTTTAAATTGGCTCACTATTTGACTAGCCTATTGGTCCCAAGCAAATCGATTAACGTACCCCATTCTAGTCGAAATTCTATGACTACACAATGTTTGTTTTGATTCGCTATGAAAGTTTGACAGATAAAATGAGGGGTTAGTGGATTTTCCTATGTTTCGAGGGGTGAATTGATTAGCTTGGGACCGAAGAGAATACCAGAGCTGAGCCAAAAAGTTGAGCACGTTTCTTCGGGATCTTCTAGTCTTAGAGTTACCTCTATGGTGGAAGTGCATCTAGAACACCAAGTTGAGAGCACGCAATAAGCTAATATGCGATATGCAATAAGCTTGAAATGCGAAGAAAAAGAAGAAGAAACTTTAACTGAAATGGTTATGGAACTTTACATGAACGTTTGTGGGATAAAGTTTTAACCTTATGTATTACACGCAGAAAAAATTACCGTCGAAACAAAAATATTTGAGGTAAATTTAAACGTAAATTCAGTTTGTTCTGGCCACAAACATAAACTAGGTTGATTTCAAACGTATTCTACGTTTGAATCCATTGATAATAATGTTTAAAACAAAAATAATGTTACGTTTATTTTAAAAATATTCGTGTTGAAAATAAACGTGAATATTTTTGATTTATTTGAAAACTATATGCAATCAAAAATTAATATGTTTATTTTAAACATGCTTTTCATGTTTAAAATAAACAAACATATTTTGAAATTATTTTAGCATTTGAATGCTGAATAAATCAAAATAAAATGGATAGCAAATTAATGGAAATTCCTGCGATTATGGAAAGTCTGTGGATGTTTGGATCCGGGGGGCCGTCGGGGTGGGTGTCCGATCCGATCCAGTTCAGTAAAACTGGTGAAACTTTGTGATATTAGCGTCATTTTGTCGTTTATGACGCTGGTCCTCATACCGGCCTCTTTCTACGTTTAGTGTTCGGGGATGATCTGTTTTTCTTTCGACGTCGGGTGGGGGGTGAGGATGATATGGGGATCGGTATCAGAAACGACGGATTGCCGTTAATATTGTGATGTTCCACCGGTTTTGTCGAGCTTGGAACATTGCGTGGGTTTCCGGACCCTCTACTTCGGTTTCGCCGCTTGCAGGCCGTTTTCGGTTAAGTTTGCCGAATGTAAACAAGAAGGAAAAAAGGACACGCTAAAAATTGATTACCCAGGTTATGTATTGTTGAAATAAACATGCTTTTGAATTTATTCTAAACATACATATTTTTGTTGAGAACATGTTTGTAATTTACTTTGAACTATTCATATTTTTATTTAATAAACATATATATTTTTAACTTAAATGAACAAAATTTGGTTCCGTGTATGATTCTTTGGAATTGAACCTTACAAAAAATGGGTTGTTAAGAACCATTACCATTCAAAATAGTTGTTTTCTCCATACATTTTCGGAGAGGGACTATATTAGAACCTTTTTACTAATGGTTTGAGAACTTTAATTGTAATGGTTATGGTAGTCAGTAAGGTCCATTAATGGTTTTGTATAATCGGTCAACTTTACGTGGAATATATCGCGAATTGGTAATCAGTAATTTACAGGCAAGGTATTCGCGATATATTCCACATAAAGTTGATCGATGTTACAAAACCATCCATAATACCATAATATATAAGGTTAAAACTTTATCCCACAAACGTTCATGTAAAGTTCGATAAACATTTCAGTTAAAGTTTAGCAGGGATTATAAACAATGTCTAACAATTTTTGGTGAGGTCAATTAATGGTTCACATTTATGTGGGTTTTTATTTGCTGTGGTGTGCTGTTTTCATTTTGTTTCACCTTTTAAAGCGTTTTTTTTTTTATTTTTTTCAATCACAAACATCTACAATAGCGTTTATTTTGCTTTTCTTATGAAAAGTATTTCATTTGATATTGATAGTAACATTAAAATCTAAAGGATTTATTCTAATAGGGTCCCGCGCTACTTCGACATATAGAGCCTATCATGTGTTGAAATGGAATGACACATTTTAGAAGTGTATGATGAAGAGAAGTGTGACGCTAAATTCTTCGTAATAGTACGTTCAGACTACAGAGTTATAACATGTTATAGCGCCATCTTGATGGTGGTTTCTGTGTTGCAATTATTTGACAACCGTTATAACATGTTATAACTGCTCAGTCTGGCCAGCGTTTAAAACTAAAACATTGTGTCTAAGAGCCTTGTCTTTCATCACAACATGCAATGACATGCAACGAGGGTTCGTACCATAGACCTTTTTGACGTTTAACCGCCTTTCTCTATCTAGCACACATGGATGAATGGACGATTTGTTTTCCCACCAATCTGTTTCCCTCTTGCTCGCACTCGTTCGATTTAAATGGTGCAGTAGTGTGCGCCGATTAAACGTCAAAAATCTCTATACACAGCAAAAAAAAAATGTAATATCGATCAATTTAATTCAAGCTGATGTATGAAATAATGATGTGATAGCAAAAAGCAGATACAATATTACATCAATGGATGTAATTTTGTTTGCAAAATCGATGTACATCGTACAACGTTATATTACACAACCGATGGATTGACCTGGTTGCAGCATCGTCATCCTCAATCCGATTTATCCTTGCGATTACAAACCAAAACATTCAAGGTGTCAGAAATACCGGGTTGCCGGTATGGGTATTTTACAAACAATCGCAGCTTGCTCTATTACCGGCACAATCGGCACACCTGCGGCACATTTGAGGCACACTTACAAAAAAGATGACCCAAGATTGGTGTGCGGAGTGACCTACCATAGAGGTAACTCTAAGACCACTGGGTCCTGAAGAAAATCATTATTATTTTTGGCTCACTCAGTACCAGAACAACGGTCCCAAGCAGTCCCAAGCTATTTCACTCACCCCTGCATGTTCTGCATAAATCCACACACCCCTGATGTTATCTGTCAAACTTTCATAGCGAATCAAAACAAACATAGTGTAGTAATAGAATTTCAACTAGAATAGGGTACGTTAATCGTTTGCTTGGGACCAATAGGCTACTAAAGTGGTGAGCCAATTTAAAATCGTTAGTTTCGTATTGATTGTTGGTACTACCTCCTTCCTCTTGCGTTTCATAACATTTGAATGGGTGAAAGAGCTCTACACCAGGTCAGACGGGATAAGGTGAGACCCGGAATCACCCATCGAAAAATAAATTAACTATTCCAAGTTATCTTGATTTACTCACATAAACTGCTCCTTCGCTATCCTTAAACCGAGGCCACACCTCCAAAAGCTTCTGGAACTTATTTCTTTCGTTCTGCAGATCTTTGATACTATCAAGACGAAACTTTACTGTTCTTCTCCAACGCTCTTTAACATCTTCGACGGGAACATTATTATTCATCAACCAGGCATGATCTTCCTTCAGGATAACTAAATCTGGATATAAATTTATGCAGGAAAATACCATGTAAAAATCATGTTAACATTAAATCTGTTGAAAAACTTTTGTTACCTTCTTGACTGAAATGTTGATGAGCTTCACTTGTTCTTGGATCGTCGTTGGGGTTTTCCAGTTTGCGTTTCCTCTGAACTGGTGGCTGGAATGCTTTCCGATCTCGCGAGTTATAGTACCGGTTATATATCAATCCAGACGGGTTCAATTTGCCAATTTCTTTATCACGAGCACATAGATAAGCGTCCTACAAAACAAATAAAGGAAACAAAACTACTTGTAGAAGAACACAAGCAATAATTCTTATTTTTGAAGCAATAGATACTTTTGTTTCAGAAGAAAATTTTGCGGAAATAAGTTCACTGAATTTTTCCATATCTGATAACGGGAAGGGCTTTTCTAATGAAATATATGAATCGCAGATGATTTCACTCAATTGCTTTCGCATTAGGTTATTGAGTGTCTGAAATTTTTCAAAATATTTAGAAATTATTTTTCCTTTCTCATTATTCTTCAGCAGTTGTTCTAAGTCCTCAGACTGAACTTGTGACTTTGAAAAGTTCAAACTTCTTGAGCATCCTTCTTGAGGTGGTTGATATTGTTTGGACTCCGACCAGCAGCGCAGTTTCGATCGCAATCGAATTTTTTCTCCAGTCCTGCTGGGACTAAATACGTCATCAACGTCGTCCTTCGAGAGTAATTTAAGATCCTCGTATGTCAAGCCTCTTTCTGAAAAAAAAAGTAACAAAAGATTTATAAACTACTGGGAAAATTATGACATGGATCTTTTTGCTATTTGCTGAAGGAAGTGTTACCTAAAGCTACAACAAATTTAAACAGCACTTTTCAGTGCTCAATATAACCACAAACGAAGTGACAGACGGAGCGGCTCGAAAACTTTGGTGACTAACCTGCTATTGCAATTTTTCAGTGTACCACATGGCAACACCACTACCAGTGGATTGTACCACATGGCAACACTACTACTGGATTGAACTAGCATTTTCACCAAATGTACTAGAATGTTTTGGTTCTATCTCTTTCACTCTACTCAAAACTGGAATGCATAAAAAAATGACAAAATGATATACATTCTTTGCACACTGTCAAAGAATCATTGTACACAAAATCAACTTCGTGCAAAACCAAAACAAAAATACTATCCCATCTGGTGGATGATGGCACAAGCTTCTAAGAAAATTCTATTACAGCGAACCACATTATTTTAATTGATTTCTTCACCAGTAAGTCGTCTGTCACTTCGTTTGTGATATAACCATAGAGGTAACTCTAAGACCACTGGGTCCCGAAGAAAATCATTATTATTTTTGGCTCACCCAGTACCAGAACAACGGTCCCAAGCAGTCCCAAGCTATTTCACTCACCCCTGCATGTTCTGCATGAATCCACACACCCCTGATGTTATCTGTCAAACTTTCATAGCGAATCAAAACAAACATAGTGTAGTAATAGAATTTCAACTAGAATAGGGTACGTTAATCGTTTGCTTGGGACCAATAGGCTACTAAAGTGGTGAGCCAATTTAAACTCGTTAGTTTCGTATTGATTGTTGATATAACTGTGAATTATCTACCTTCTTCGAATCTTATTATTTATTATTTTATTTAGTGTAAAATAGCAAAAATTATAGAATGACGCGAGCTTTTTGCAATCAGAAAAAAAACGCATTTGAATTTATCGAAATGTATCAAGATCTTCAACCGTTTTCGAATTATAGTTACAATGTCTTTCTGTGCTTCGGAACAAGTACTCCACCCCACCTCTCCTAACAACCCAATTTTGTCAAAGGAGTGGCGAAGTGGCACGTAACCCTTACCGATATAGTAAAAAGCATTTAATTTTTCATAATATGGTGCCACGCCATCTCTTCAGAGCCCATTTCATCCTACCGTGGACGCAGCTAAAGAAATATAAAAAAATCAATGTTTTTTTTTAATCACTTCTTGATTAAACTCTTAAAAAAGCTGCGTGTCACTATTTGACATATCAAAGAAAAGGAACAAAAAATGTAAGAATGGTCAAGTCGAATTTATTTAAAAAAAATGGAAAAAATAGCTTTTGATATTGTTTACGCACTATTGTTCTTAATGTGACGCAAAATGTTTCCAAATTAAAATGTTATGAAAAATGTACATAACAGTATAATATTAATTAATGAGTTGGGCCGGAACATATATGCACCAATTAGTAGACATCCATTAATCAATCAAGCCTTGCCATGTTTAACTTGCATTCTGGTTTTTCGAGAATATGTGAGAAGGTTTGCATTGTCCATGAAAGAACTATTTAATCAAATCAGTTCATACTACTATTGAATCTTAAAAATAGTAATGTGTTGTCAAGAAAGATTAAAAAATAAGGTTACCCACAAACAGTTTTTCGTGACGAATGTAAGAGTTGAGTGTTAATAAATAAGTGGGAATGACACTGATGAAGACTGAACATTGTAGTCGAAATACGTATTTATCATGGATACCAAAATGAATTAATTGGAATTAAATGGAAAATAACTTTTTTTTTGCTGTTTTATATAAGCATTCCGCTAACATCCCAATTTCATTACTTCAAAATAAGTACCGGTTATTAGGATTGTTAGGAGTAATTTCGTGAAACACATGTCTGTGTGCGAGCATAATACAGAAGTGAGTCAAGTTTGTAATTGCGTCTAATATGATGCATCCACGACATGCATTAATAAAGATGAAAACAGCTTTAGATATTAATTTGCCATCAAATTCTAAAAGGTACATTATGTGCTAAACCCTATATTGCAATACAAAAAATGTAAATACAACAAACAACACAGGCATACAAATTGACTTTTCCCCTATGTAATACGTGTTTAAGGACATTGATATAAGTGAAAAAAAAGATAGATTACCTTTCAACAATACGTATATACTAGGAGCCAGTTTCCATTCAATCGTCAAGATCTGTTTTAGAGGAGAACCAGTAGATGGATCCGTTGACATCTCAGACGTTCTGGGATAGAAGTTACTGGGAACGGTTGCTGGAGCTACAGAACTGATTAATGTTTCCACAGCCTCATGCGGCTCCAATCGGTGACATGACTCAGGAGCTGCCACGGCCGTTTCAGTGACCGGTGTGGATACGTTTTGTTCAGCTGTAGAAGATAAAATAATAACATTTAAAACAATATACAAAGAGAAATAGAAATCTATCCAAATTTATAGCAGAGTTGTTGCAAAGTTTAATATGTCTCGATCGATTTTTATTTTGAATTTTTGGCTTACCACGGATATACAAAACAAACATTCAAGCGTAACTATTCAAATCGACGTAACTGATTTTGTAAACAATCACTTCAATCGACGATTTGTCTTAACTGCTAACTCACCCACGTAAACACCATCATCAGGTAGGGGAATCTCTCTCCTACTATCTGGTGTTGTTAGTGTCTGTGAGTGAGCTAGCAGTTGTCACAAATCGTCGATTGAAGTGATTGTTTACGAAATTAGATACGTCGATTTGCATAGTTATTCTTGAATATCAATAGAAATTGGATTTTTTTTTCATCATGTTTTAACTTTATGTATGTACACAGCCAATGAGATCAAATCAAATTTGAGTTTTGTTCACTCAAATTCGCCAATATGTCGTTAACTAATAGACTGAGATAGTTTTCTGGTATTTTCCTCAAAAATCTGCTCGAATGTGAGAAAAATCGTTGAAAATTTTACAGTCTAGGTGTACAAAAATAACTTGCTACTTACCTTTCGGTATGAGCTCGGACCCTATTTGAGTTTGTTGTTTGATAATAACAGGATCTGATGGTCGAAGTCCGGTTGGCGTGTCATGTACTGTGAAGTAAAAAAAAATAATAAGAGAAAAAAATGAGGTTATGCATTTTTGTTAATGGCTGCTTTGTCTTAAAGGTTATGTCAGTTATTCTTTTTATGTTCTAAGTTCAATATTACTCACCAGCTAATGTATCGAAGCTTGGATCATCCTCCTTAAGGGGTTCATCTTCGTCCCCGAAATCTTCTGATATATCGGAATCATCTAGAGATTCCAAAATTTCAACCTCTTCCTCCTCACCTACATCTTCTTCTTCTTCCGCTTCCTCTTCATACATCTCAACGTCCAGAAATTCTGGCTGAGGTATCATATTTCTTTTCACTTCTACTCTTAATCTAGCACTGAATGTATATTTACTTACTATGAATCACTAGACGAAACAGCCGCAACATTTAAAACATCCGAAACGCGAAAACATCCGAAACGCGAAAACATCCAGTTTCAATATCGACGGGCACGAAATACAACCACTACAAACGCCGACCAAAACGACTCGCTTGTATTGTTACAGCACTGGGCACTGTGAGTTGTTTGTCCCTTTCATTCCTATGCTGTTCTTATGAGCCAGCTAATGTGATGTCGTACACTGCATATCAAATAAGAAGCAGAGGAACGAAAGAGACAACGAATTCCATACGGTCAAACCCGAAATATGTGATATTGTGGTTGTGTTGTACGATTTGACAGTTCTACAATTTTCACGTTAAAAGAAAACACTTTCAAATCGACAACAGAACCGATGAAAAAACACTGTTAAATCAAACAAATCACTTTCATACTAAAAATTTTCCCTTTTATTTCAATAAAAACAAACCACTTCTTAAAACAAAAGTGCAATATATTCAATAGAACAATTTTTGTATTTTGTGTGTAGTTTTTCCTATGTTTCGAGGGGTGAATCGATTAGCTTGGGACCGAAGAGAGTACCAGAGCTGAGCCAAAAAGTTGAGCACGTTATTTCGGGACCTTCTAGTCTTAGAGTTACCTCTATGGTAGTACCAATAGACTGAGTGAATCCAATCTTTACTGTTCTCAAATTCGGGAATTTTTCCCTGGAAAAACCTAGGAAAACATGTGGCAAATTTACTCATCGCTGAGTTCCTGCACTTTTGGCGATTATGAGTGAACTAAACTCAAATTTGGGTCGTTCTCATTCGCCGTGTAGCGTCTTGCAGTGAAACTTTTGCGAGCTTTCACCACCTACATTTCAAAGTGAGAACTGTTATATGGATGATGGTTGCAAAATTCTCCAAAGGGAAACAGGTGCTTTTTGGGGAAAATCTAGGTTACACTCAAAGATAAATTAAATCAAAAAAGCTTAAAAAGTATGCAGATTCCTGCATCACCTTATTGAGTCCAAGCCATGATTACTTCGGCAGTAGTCATGCATGATTAAAATCGAAATAATCTTTCCAGTAATAAATTTTATTCTTTTTCAATACTGATATATAATCCAAACAATCAAACAATGAACAATCAAAAATCATCAAAAATGATTAAAATTTATTCAAAAAAAGATTATCTACAATCCAATCAACCATGATTAAGCTGGGATTAATATCAGATGCTTATTTTTTTAGAAAGAGAGGATTCATTTTTAATCATTCGATATGATTAAACCATAGAGGTAACTCTAATAGTACGTTCAGACTACGAGTTATAACATGTTATAGCGCTATCTTGATGGTGTTTTCTGTGTTGCAATTATTTGACAACCATTATAACATGTTATAACTCTCCAGTCTGGACAGCGTTTAAGACTAGAAGGTCCCGAAATAACGTGCTCAACTTTTTGGCTCACCTCTGGTACTCTCTTCGGTCCCAAGCTACTCGATTCACCCCTCGAAACATAGGAAAAACCAATAACCCCTCATTTTATCTATCAAACTTTCATAGCGAATCAAAACAAACATTGCGTAGTACAAGAATTTCGACTAGAATTGGGTACGTTAGTCGTTTGCTTGGGACCAATAGGCTAGTCAAGTAGTGAGCCAATTTAAAATCGTTAGTTTCGTATTGATTGTTGATTAAGCTGAGTTTAATGTCAAATTGATTTAATTTCAAGCAAAATGGGAATAGTTCAATTTATCAGTGTACTAACCGTCTTCCAGTGTGATTCTGTGACGTTTTCACGGTAAATTATTCATTGCAATTATGCACTTAAATGGCAAGGTTACCTTCGACGCTGCTTAAATTTTCGAAAAATTGTGCAAATCTTAGTGGTGCGGAGTCGATTACTTTAAATTTTCAAATTATCTTGCTTGAAAAATATTCATTTTTTAGCCATTGTTTACATCCTCTCAACACCGCTCATAAATTGGTGCAATTTTTCCAGAGCAAAAATGAAAACTCGTTCGTGTATTTCTCATTATTTGTTTACAATTAATTGATGGAGCCAATATTTCATGTAAAGTTCTGAATAAGCTTTAAAATGGTTATCAATTAAGAAACTGATCAATTTAAAGTCATACAGTCCAATTTGCAGGTTACGTTTATTTTGATGTTTATGTTTTCTTTCTTGAGAATGTTTACAATCGTTAGCGATTATTGCAATGAATTAATCGTACTAATCGTACTAGTAAAAATAAATTTGACCAGCCTCTAAAGATACACTTGTTTTAATATTTTATAATTTAATTTAAGGATTATTTTTTGAGTGTTGATCATAATACATCTTTCGAGCGAATTTGTTTAAGCCTTGGTGTTGCCTGTATCCATTAGAATTTCACATAATTGTAGCTCTACTGTCTGTATCCCGGTAAAAACGCTCAGTAGCAAGAAACCTCTCGAGCTGTGTCTCATGGTCGGCTTACTACTGGGTAATCTTGAGGGGCTTCGCGATCCTAATGTGCAGTACCGTCACCTGACTAAAAGCTATGGAAAGTTTAAGTGACACAGTAATCAAAGGGTGTATACTAATTTTTTATTAATAAAAGCTAAAGCAGGTGTGGATTGGATTTCTAATAGTAGTTCTATTGAATTTTATGGGTGTACATTGGGGTTTTTACTATGGGGGTTTGACGTACCGGTACTGAAATGCTGCCGTTGATTCTGCTCCGCCGAAGACTACTCTGCCGATGTGCGAGCGCTCACCGATGATCCTACGTACGACGAGCTTCACGTCGGGCGAATCAAGCCTGACAGGGTGGTGATGTTTGAACAACAGATCGACTTGACTTGATGGCGATCTGCGGTCTCCTGGCATCTACCCTCGTTGACAAGAATCACCAGAGTCCAGACAAGGCCAGACTGACTCTGCTGAGAGGGGTCCTCTTTTGCGTTTAGAGCCGTCTTGGCCCGAGGAATGCGGCGATTTTGACCTTGCAATGCCAAAGCGAAATGATGTCCTTTACTGTTAGGATTAATAGCCACTAAGGAACTATAGTCCGACTCGTGTGCTTCCTGACCGACTTAGTCGGTTGGTTCACAAAATGGCGCTGTACCGAATGGTACCACAAAAAAAGGTCCAAATTGAACAGATATTCCCGCGATTCACCACTCACTTTTATTACTTTAAGGACACTTGGTTTTAACGATCCGAAGCACACGAACGCCAGATACTGGAGGAATGGCGGTTTTCCTTCGCGCTTTTCCCAGCCTATTGCTCTTCTCGTGAGACGTTATTTTCCACCCATTTTGAAATCATAGTTTCTCCCGAATGTTGTTGTACCCACTGATAGAATACTCATACCCACTGTACACACTCATTTTTTACCAGCAAAATTTTGCTGGATTTTGCCGAGCTGGCAGTTCAGCAATCCTTCCAGCAAAATATTTTTGCTGGATGACCAGCAATTTGGATCAAAGTCAAAGTGACAACACACTACTGAAAAATCCAGGGGGAACGACACTCATTTGGATGCATTATTTCAGTACAGTAATTACTTGGGATTTTCAAAGAAAAAAAAAATGATGGGATTTTTTGAGAGTGTCGTCTTGACGAAAATAGAGCATGGATAGAAAAAATAGATGGGAATGGATTAGGGAATAGATTGGATGTGAGGGGTGTTAAAATATTTCAGTGGAATACAAGTGGCTGTCAAATACGAACAATCGTCGCCTACCTCGCATAACTGGTTCCAAACGTAAACAAGCCATAAGAAACCTACAGCGTTTGTTTACGTTTGGAACCAGTTTCATACAAGAATGATAAGTATAAGTAGGCTTATTTGACAGCACGTCCCCCCCAGGTGTCTACGCGAAGAGGATTGGCGTTGACGGCGCCGTCGAAAAATCGTCTCTGCTAGCAAAGTTTTTTTATTTTATCATAAGAGTAAAAAGCTCTCGAAAGGGCTTCAGAATCGCCGTGAACGCCAAAAGGTGTAAAAAGCATTGAAAGATGAAAAAGAAGAAAACAAGGTAACAGCAAGGTTAGTACAGTTAAAAGTAAATGCCAGAATGGAAAATTCTGATTTGGATATTGCACGATTGATTTGAATTACACGACGTGATAAGCGCTTTCTGGATGTCCGTGAGCCGGAAACGATAAGGCATTCTATGAAAAACCCTGATTATGGAAGGTTTTAATGTTCCAATGAATTCTGGCAGATATTACATGACGAGGATCAACAACGTTACACTTTCCGAGGATGCTACACTATTGCAACAATAAGGATAGACTTGTTTTAAAGTGTATGGTTATTGGAATTGAACATGTTTTATTTCTAGATTGGTCAAATTCAACTACAGTCATCTTTTCATATTCGGATCGCCATTAAAGAGCGTCCTAATAATATGATGGATTTGACGGTCGGACGGACGAAGCATCGGAGAATCTGTTCAAAATGACAATGAAGCAGTGACCAAACGAAAGGACATCTTACGCGATGAACATGAGCTATGTAACGTGCCGTTAACAAGAAGGATAGCAATGCAATCTAGACGGGAAAGATGAAGCGTTTCAAATAAAATAATATTATCAGGAACACGATTAAACTAAACTAAACAAAGCTGCTAGTTCGATGAAAAAAAAAGAATGGCATTCAGGATTTCCGTTCTATATGAAGCTCTGGAAATCTTTCGTAGCTTGTCGTGGCAATCGGATTCAATATTTCGGTCCACCTAAAAAGTAAAAATCTAAATTAGCACGACCCAACGATATAAACAACATTTGGTGGTAGAAAAAAAATATCACTATAAACTTGTTTAAAATGTAGCAATTTCTACACAGCAAAAAAAATGTAATATCGATCAACGTAATTCAAGCTGATGTATGAAATAATGATGTAAAAGCAAAAAGCAGATACAATATTACATCAATGGCTGTAATTTTGTTCGCAAAATCGATGTACATCGTACAATGTGATATTACACAACCGATGGATTGACCTGGTTGCAGCAGTTTCGATGTAATATTCAACAACTTTTTTTGCTGTGTAAGAAAACACGCTCAATACTTACCAGAATCATGCTACTACGTGAACAGTTTTGAATTCAAATTCTTATTAATTTACAACAAAAATAATTATAAACTATAACTAATGCTACTTATTACCAAAACAAATAGAAGAAACAAGGCGACTTTTTTAGCATCATGTTTTTGTAGAGATCGTAGAAAAGTGACAATGAGTATGGCAGAGTGTTTCGTGGCTTGCTTGATAATTTGTGTGCATGCAGATAATTTGTTATAAGTTATGGATAAGTTGGGAATAGAAAGAATAGATAGGATGAATTGAAATTTTCAGCACGTTGAAAACTGTATGAGACATTTGGGTAAAAATGGGATAATCCTTAAGTGTCGTTCCCCTTGGAAAAATCAGCAATTTTTACTGAATGTGCAGCAAAGTTGAGCAACAAACTTTTGCTGGAATTTCTGCTAGTTTTATGTACCTATTGTCTTTTCATATTAGCAGCAAATTAATAGATTAGTGAACTGCATATACACTTGATAACGTTAATTTATTACACCGTTATGTTGATTAAACATCCCTTTTAACGCTGATTATGAACTATCCATAATAAAAACGGTCATTTATGATAGGCAGACAGAATCGAGAACAGGATATGACTCTAAGCTTATTGAACAAGTTTATCTTGAATTGGAGAGGCTGTAAAGAATATGGAGTTATTATTGTTCATGAAACACAAAGATTTTTATACTTATTCAATGGTTTAATAAATATTTACCTACATTTTCTTCAATTTTATCCTAGGATTCACAAGAAAAACACCTTGCAGTATGTACAACATGGAGTTCACAACGAAAATCTATAAACAGTTTGACAGTTCATGAAATTCACTGAGCTTCCAGCAAAATGAGCATGTTTGCTGAATGTACTGTAAAATTTGGATTTGCTGAAAACAAACCAGCAAATCATTTTGCTGGAACTCGATTTCAAAATTTTGCGTGTACTGTTGTACGGTTTTATACAATTTTCAAATTTAAAAACAATTAATCCTACTAAAAAATTAACAATTTTTTACAACGACTACTAACCCTACTAATCCAACACCAAATAACTTTAAGAGACGTGACGGTACATTTAACAACTATGCACAAATTAAAAATCTTACATGTTTTGTAACAAATGGTTACATAATTTTCATGTGATCTCATAATTGAGAATTACTTCACAACATCATATGAACCTTATGTGTCCATTGAAGTTAATGTGATTTATTACATAGAATTCATGTGATCATATGTGTTATGTGAATTTCTGAGAGCAACCGTAACGGTCGTTGTCATTTGCGCGACTATTTTAACAGCGCACAGCGCTCTCATTTTAGTTTAGTCACTCTTCTCCACACCGGTCGCTGCTATCGCGGTTATCAATTTACTCGCTGTAGTCCGTACCGGTAGTGAGCATTTCGACATTTCTACGAATTGCAACCTTTCTCCCGCGCTGCTATCGCGCTGCTAAATTTGGTAACGCGCTTCTCACCGAGAAGCCGACTGCTATTTTAGTTACTCGTATGGCAACCCCCGATACGGTAGCTGCGCTATGATGAGGGCTGCTAAAATGAGTTTAGCAGCGTACCGTTACGGTTGCTCTGATAAAAAAAACATTAATTTTGTTGTTGGAAAAATATCATATGCATTCCCAATGGAAACTATATGAAAACTTTTTTCAGTGTACAACAAGATCAATTCGACAGTGAGCATTCATAAGGGCGTATACGCGATGATCGATTCTCTTCATCGAATTTCTCTTTGCATTGCTACAGCTAAGCGAAACAATTTTCTAGAATTTGTTCAATGCAGAGTTGTAACAAGTTGTATTAGCTATCAAAAGCAATAGCAAACGTACCGAGAAACGTTAAATCTAGCGAGTTATTAACAAAAGAGAAAATCGATGAAGAGAATCAATCGTCGCGTATAGGCCCTTATGCATGCTCACTGTCGAATTGTTGGCAATTGGAACATTGCCGCAAAAGCTCAACGCAGATGTCGCCACTGCATGATGATGATAATGTTGACCTACTGCATATACAATTCGTGAATAATAGCATTAAATCATAATTTTCATCAAGCCTGCGTACACGGATAGAAATCCCCTTATACCTTTTGGCAAATTTCCATTGCTGATTATTCATAAAATGTATAAATCAACTAATAAGCAGACGCCTTGCAAAAAGTTAATAAAGATCATGTGTCAAATGAAATGCATAAATGGTAACACATACCGTTTATGTATTCTTATAGGACGTATGTGGTTTGTCTTATGGAATGTATAAGGCTGATGTTTTGGCAAAAATATATAAGTGAAACACATGAATAAAGTAATTAATTTTCGTTTCGTGTAAAATCCTTCCAATATAACATTCGAATTAAAGAAGAAAACGTTTTTACGATCAGACTGATGTGCATCTTTGACTTTCCCAGATAAACTTTCATAAGATATATTCATTTCATTTCACGGCTCCATCAATGCTGCATCGTAAACATGATGTAAACAGAAGTAAATTGCTCAATTACTCAAAATAAAGATAATTTCTAGACTAACATTTGAAAGGGGCGTAAGAGCCAAAATGTAAACAAACCATATTTTGCCACATATAGAGAGAATAGTTCACAAACTTCTCGATAAACACGAAAAAGTAGAAGAAAATATCACTTCAAATCACCAAAAACGTTTCTTCTTACATGGCGTATTTCCAACTTTCAAATCTATGATGAATATGGTTGTTACGCCTTGCACCAGAACAACGAATTATATTGTTTTAATATGCCAAACGTATTGACTCTGTAGTATCTAGTCACGCCCGATTCATTTGAAACGCATCCGATTGATATTTCACGTGTAAACAACGAACAAAAAGAAGACCAAAAAATCTCCGGGCGTAATTCCACTCTCACAAAATTTGCGAACGAAGAACCAAGGCGAAACAACAAACAAAAAATCCCGAGGGTGTACTTCCACGGCGTATCACCAGTGTTGGCAGTTCAAAGGGTGGATGATCTGGGGGGTAACAACATGTATGAAATTATCAGGGCGTATGATGTTTTCTTCTCAATTTCACGACAAAGAAAACTTTTTTTGAGTTTTTAGTGATGCACGATGATAGATTACACTATTAACTATATGTCAAGCTTATAAAATCAACCAGAAAATGGAAAGTCGTGTAATAGGATTAATTTTTAGGTCAACAAAATTCAGAAGCGATTTTCTCGATATGGTCATTTTGGAATTACGCCCTTTTCAAATGTTAGTCTAGATTTGTCATCTTGTTATCACTTTGAAGACCATCCAGCACCATTTTATAGTATGGTGCGTGTTGAGTAAATCAAGTTTCGGTGCGTTTTCCGTCGAAAATTGTGAGTATCAATATGTTTGCTTAAAAAAGGCCAAAATGAACATTTATTGAATATTGGCGTCCTATACAACCAATTCTCTATTATCACTAGCATGATACAACCTTTCCTAAGTAAATTCACTTATTTTCCACTTTCATCTTAGTGGAAATCGCACATATTCACTTTTTTCCGAAAAATGCAGCTGCGCAGAAGATAACCTCTCCCTGTGGGTGCAAACTTGTTATGGATAATTTGCCATGAAAACATCTCCGATCCATACCGAAATAATAACAAATAGTTTTCAAACACATTCAAGCAAAAGTTTCCACGGGAAATTATTAGTTTTTTCTTTATGGACCGATTTGCCACAAAAAGCATCTGTTTTACTTGGAAAATTTGGAAACTATCCTCCTTCTAGTAGTTCTCACTTCGAAATGTAGGTGGCGAAAGCTTGGAAAAGTTTCACTACAAGACGCCAATAGATCTTGATGTGATTGTATTTTAGACCAAAATTTTAGACCAAACCAACCAATTGGATCGCCGCTAAAGATACCCTGATGTGATTGTATTTTATTTTATGATAATTTTCGCGTCACTTTTCGAAAGGTCCTCAGTTACAAATTTAAACAAATCGAATTAGCCGTACAAACTTTTACTTTTCTATCATTGTATGTGATACAAAAACACCCATCCAAATTTACCTTCGTTTATTTATGATAATCATAGGTCTAAAATTGTCCAATGTACAATTTGAAATGACTGGTACATGATTGTTACTTCGGTCATTTGGACTGCCTAACATGATTGGAGCTCATTTTCCAAAGGCGGGGCCAATCTAAAGTTAGGTACTCTACTTTGAAATCTGTGAAAGGGAATCTAGTATCATGCAGAACAAAACATCCAATGTAACACTCATTGATTATGTCATAGAGAAAAATCGTCCAATCTAACATGTCCGATGAACAACTTGGCTAGTCAAAACGTCCTATGTGATTTTTTTCTATATTGCATATATTCAATGTAAAATTGTGATTTAACCGTTTCTACTGAATTTCCAACGTTATTACTCACTGACTACATTAAAAATAGTATTGCAAAATGTATTGTTTCTTAACAGTTAAAATAATAATCTGTCGAACTTCAACTTCGGTTTTCCCAATACGGCGGATATCTTACATTGGTCTATTTGAAAAGTGACGCGAGAATTGGATGGTTTTTTTTTCCGGGCATGTTTTCAACCAAAATCCATCAAAACCTGTGAAATATACTCGAATGTTTCAACATTTTCAACTACTCATATCCCACAGTCCAGTCCTTCGTTCCATCAGCGATCTGTCAAGTTTGCCTCACTTTCCGCAGGGGCTGCACTCACTTGAAAATGCATCTCTTTTCTTGTTCTGTCCGGATGTGACGAAAGCTCCCGATCTGAACACCATTGGCCGGAGCGAGAGGGCAACAGTCGATCACAGTCGGTCCCGCTCGCACGCATCAAAGCAGTACGGTGGAAAATCGAATATGGCGAAAAATTGTACTGGCAAACGAACGACGAACAACGCAACGACGACGGTGTTCAGAAAGAAGTGCGTTTTTGTGCGAGAAATTTCCGGGCTAAACTGAGCCCCCAGTGCGTCGAAAAGTGCGTCAAACGCGAGTTGAATGTGTCCGGCGTTCGGAACCGTTGCCGGACAAGATGCAGAATGCGGAACAATCCGGATTTAAGAACCGGGACAAATCTAGAAGCAGCAGTAGCAGTGTGAAGAAATCTTCGCTGGCGAATCAATCGAATTCGAAGGCCCTGCACAAGCAGCAGCAGCCGTCTTCGTCATCCAACAGTAATAGTAGCGGTAGTGGTAGTGGTAATCATTGTGCTAGTGTAAGTGCCAGTGGTGGAAGCAATCGTAGTGGTGGTAACGGAGTTTCAGTGGGCAGTGGAACTGCTGCCAAAGGGAATCATCCGAAGCAGCAGCAGCAGAATAATTCGTGTCGTACCCAACCGGAAGTTGGAGTAACTGCAGGAAGTGCTTCTTCTGGTGGAAATTCCAACAATATCCGTGGTGAAGTGGCAAATAATGCAAAGGCAGCAATGTCCACAGTAGCAGCAGGAAGTAACAGTTCCACCTCCTCCGGAACGGCAACAGCCGGTGGTGGAGGAGGTGGTGGTGGCGGCGGTGGAGCAGGAGGAAGACAATCCAGCAGCCAGCATTCATCCCCGGCCAAGTCCGACACGGAGACGACGTTCTCCGAATTCCAGCCCCGTGTTTCGGACACATCGGAATCGGACGAGGAATCGGTATCGGAGGTAAAATAAAAATTAGTCAACCCAAAAATAATAACGTTTAAGATGAAGATTATCATCATCCACGCAAAAAGTTGCAAACGAGACGAGTACCTTCAATACCGACATCATGTAAAAAAAAAAAAGAAAATCTGCAACCCGAAAGAGAGATCCCGTTTCGGTGTTTCTCATTCTCGTATGATACTCGAACTCGTCGTTCCCCACCCTCTAGATTTCCCTTGTTTCAGTTTCGTTCCTTTCTCACCTGCAGCAAGGTGAGGTTGCTTCTTTTCCTTACCTGATTTTCTCGCTCAATCTGCTCGCAGCAGCTCGTCCATGGGTTCTTTCCTGGGAGGTCTCTGGCATTTTTTTTTTTTTTAGTCCCCTACCGATGAAGGACCGACAATTTGTTAGCTTGTGTTTGTGTTAGGTGTACGTGTGCATCAACCACCACCACCACCAGCAGCACCGTTTCTCGGTGGAATAAACGAGTTGCAGTCTTCGTGGCTGGTCTATTGCTCTTTTCGATTGCTGCCTTGTCGACGATCGGCAGACATGCGCTGAAATTGTACCATAAAAATGATTGTTGACATTATCCTGTGTGGGAATATCTTGTTCTAGAATATTGGAATTCGTCGCGTTGCATCTTACGCTGCCGACTGCCGGGACTTTTTCGGTGAAACTGTCATCGATCAGAATTTTCTAAGGATGTGCCAGGCATTTCGGACAACCGCAGAAGTTTTTCGCTAATGATTTTTGGATAGTTTATTAAATTGGTCATGTAAATCATTTGGCAACCTTCTGTCAATTTAACTGTGCGGAAAGTGCTCAAATTCTTGGGACATTTCCATGCAAAAACACAGTTGACTGTATTCAAAAGAAAACATGAAAAGTATGAGTGATCCAAGGTGTGATCACACATTTACCTAATTCGTGGGAACATAATATGAAAACGAGATTTGATTTTTACTCAGTGTACGTCGTATTGCTAGGGAATTCTGAGGATTAGTTCATGGTAATGCTGAGGCGAACTTCAAGGTAATGTAAAGGAGAAATTATGAGGATAATTTCAAGAAGATTTTGGGGATTTTCGGAGAATGCATAGGGAATCTGCTAAAGAGGATTACAGTTCAAACCTGAGCATAATTCGGCCTAGAATTCCAAGAGAATTCTGAATTGAATGGCACACAAATTTTGAGGAGAAATCTAAGGATTTGGAAGTGAATTCTAAGGAGAATTTCAAAGTTGTGAGTTGAATTCCAAGTGAAGCAGCAAAATTTAAAGGAAATTCGTTAAGAGATGAACCAGCCTATGGCTGAAAGTCAAGAAAACAAGATTTCCTTTAGAACCATTTGCCATCACAGAGTTTCTCTAAAATAAATTTGAGAGAGACCCTTGAAAATGTCTGTACAATATTTCAGAAAACTTAAAAAAAAAATCGAGGAATTCATCGTAAGATTCGATTCTAAAGAGTTCACTGAAGCTTCCTTACATAATTGTATTTAAAATTAGTCTGACTTCTCCCTATAATGTCCATGCAATTCTCCTCAGAATTGCCATGCAATTTTGCTCATAATTATCGTGCAGCTATCCTCTAAATTATTCTGAAAATTCGTCTTGAAATTTATTCTCGTTATGCTCTTGAAATTATTCTAGGAATTCTTATAAAACTCATCTCAGAATTCCTTTGGAATTGTTCGCTCAAAATTTGATCCCCTTGGTATTTAGAATTCACTTTAAATTTTCTAAGCATCTCCTTCGAATTGGCATCACAACTCTTTTTAAATTCTTCTAAGATCTTAATTGGAATATTATCTAGCAATGGACTTGGAATCCGCTTCAAAATCGTCATGAGTTTTGCAAAAGAACTACCTAAAGATTCTACTCTAAACGTCTGAAGTTCCGCAAATGACTTGCAGTTCTAGTCAAATCTCAATCCTCATTATATTTAGTTCATCAAAGTGACTGTATACTGCAAACTTTGTCCAGCCCAACAGTCTTAAAATTATTTAAAGGTCTAGAATCTTATTTTTTTTCTCGATTTGTCATCGAAATTCACGGGCTTTTCCCGGATATTCTAGGTTCTCCAAATCGTCCTGGAGTTCTGTTAATTTGTTCTACTAGATCACCCAACACTAATTCAGTATCTGTAGTATCGAAATATGTCCAAAAAGATTTGCAGTGTTGTGGCGTCCTACCATCCAATCCTCAGCGGGGTATCGGATGCTTGGATGATCAGCTACTTACTCGTATGTAAGTCCTATCCACGCAATGGTGCGAAGTGTGCCTCGTGAGAATGCAAGTGCTCAGAAAGGGATTGAATAGTAACTGAAGAGGGAAAAGGGAGAGAGGCGATGATTACGGGATAATAGCCACGAGTGAACTCTCATTCACTAGGGCTGTTCTTATATAATAGAGTAGCCTATATCCCACAAGTGTCTATGTGAATGCTGCCAACCTATTTCCGTGTAAGCCAAATGTTCTATGATTTCGATACTACAGATACTGCGCCAATCTTTGTTGCTCTAGTAGAACATATCAACTGATCTCTAGGATAATTTGGAGAACCTAGACCATCGTGGTACATGGTAATAGGCCATGTATGATCCACATAGTCACTGTGAATCTGTTTGGAAGTATTTCGTTACTACATACATTATTCTAGTCTTGGTTGATCATCTAGTAGATTGAATTATCTGAACTCCAGGACGATTTGGAAAACGTTGAACATCTGCAATACTTGGAAATAGATTGTACATGTTCCTTATAGTCACTACACTGAGGCAATTAAACATAAGAATTTCGTAATGCTCGACTTCTGAACTACACATATGAATTTCATAGGCGTGACTTGCAGCTAATGTGAGGTAGCTCTTAATAGTTGAAAGAGGAGTGGTCAACACACAGGCCCCGTAATCTCAACGTCCATGGTTCGGTCCTAGTCTGCTCTGTTTTATTATTTTCATAAGGCAAATTATTGAAATTCATACCGATTTCTTGTGGCTAAAATTCATAAGTGGTTCTTATGGAATTCTTGCGTTCTTTTGCCTCAGTGTATGCATCTGTTTGGACATATTTCGATACTACAGATATTGTCCCAGTCTTGCGTACCGCAGGACACATTACGTAAACCACGATGGAAATACGACCAGGCTAACTGGTCCCTTTTCAGAAGTCCGTCGACGCCGCATGGTCCAATTTAACATCGGGCAGTATCCAAGACATTAGCTCCATCCATCAAGCGGCACTTTCATCAATTCCATGAACCAGTCCCAACCCGGGATCTAAGTCTCTACCATGGTGGTCCCCAGAGACCAAAGCAGCATCCATCGAAAGAAGTGGCCATGACCACCTACAGAGCAAAACGCAACGAGTGCCGACAAACTATCCGGTCTGCCAAGAGTTCAAGCTGGGAGCAATTTCTGGACAGCATTAATGTTGACCAGACGGCCACTGACCTGTTGGTTAAGGTCAACGCATTAAGTGGCAAACGGAAAAGCCGCGGAATGGCCATCCGAGTAGATGGTACCACCTCTAGAGACCCTGATAAGATCGCCCACGCTATGGGGGAATATTTTGCCTCTCTCTCGGTCACTCTTTGGACAGCATCTACATCCCAGAGGATGAACTACCGCTGGAGATCAATCGGCCTTTCAGTCCACGGGAACTCGACCTAGTTCTATCCAAGGCTACCAAGAAATCGATTGGCCCAGATGACGTCGGGTTCCCCATGCTAAAATACCTATCACCGGAATGCAAGACAACACTCCTCAGACTTCTCAATAGAGAATGGCTGGATGATTCCATTCCAGAAGACTGGAGACACAGCCTAGTCGTCCCGATCACGAAGCAGGGCACCTCGGGTCGCGATCCGAAGGACTTCCGACCGATATCTTTGACATGTTGCATCAGTAAGGTTCTGGAGAGAATGGTCAACCGTAGGCTCGTACTCTACTTGGAGAGTAACGGCTACATTGACCACCGCCAGCACGCTTTCCGTCCTGGACACGGTGCCACTTTGAACCAGGTACTTCGAGACGCGAGACATGGACACCCGACATTCTTGCTCAACTCACGGACTGGAGTCTGTCGGGCCACGTTCTCCATTTTTTGAAGAACTTCCTTCGACATCGTACTTTCCAGGTATGCATCGGGAACCATAGATCAAGAGGATTCCTAGAGGAGACTGGCGTCCCGCAAGGTTCGGTGGTCGCAGTCACGTTGTTTCTAATACGGATGAACAGAGTGTTCCACAGCTTACCCAAAGAAATACACATCTTCGTGTATGCAGCCGATATCGTCTTGGTGGCGGTCGGATCCACAGTGAAAGCCCTTCGCAGAAAACTCAATGCAGTTCTACGCTCGACTTAATCCGTATACCCGGACGTGCTCCGCTCTCCTATCAGCGTCGACGGAAGGATCATGCCGTTTAAGAATTACGCCTGGATCGGCATTTAAACTTTGGAGACCATTTGAACGAAGTGAAAGGGAACTGCCAAACAAGAATCGGCTTGCTGCGGACATTAGCCAGGAGGCATCTAGCGAACAACCGTGCGGTCCGGATGCGCGCGGCCAAAGCGGTAGTCGATTCAAGATTAACATACGGTATAGAACTGACTTGCCTAGCTGCCGGCAGGATGATTTCCCAACTGTCCCCGGTATATTATCAGGCCATTAGAATCACATCAGGTCTCCTCCCCTCCACCCCCAGGCTTGCAGCTTGTGTGGAGAGTGGAAGGTTACCCTTTGACAAATTTTCTGATTCGGCCAGCGTATTAACAGCTCTTCAGTCCGATACAGCCAAGCACCCTTGGATCCAGGCTATCCAGAAGCTCGCTCATAAAGGAACAACTTTCATCTGGATCCCAGGACACTGCGGGATCAGAGGAAATGAGGAAGCCGATCATCTGGCGGCATCCGGAAGACAGGCAAACCTCTATACCCAAAAGGTTCCTGCTCAAGACATCAAGCGGTGGATCGTGACTACAGTATGGAACTGCTGGACAAATGAATCCGCCTGAACACCGATCTCAAGTAATTCTATCGCGGCTGAGAATCGGTCATACCAAAGCCTCTCATAACATGGGAGGCGGAGATTCATTTAGGAAGCAATGCGAGACTTGCAATGTGCCACATACAGTGGAACATTGCCTATGCAACTGCCCCCAGTACTACGGACCACGCATCCAATACGGGATCTCAGCAAGCGTCAGGGACACCCTGAGTTATGACCCCTCTAGCACCACAGCGCTCTTCTCCTTTCTGCGGGAGACAGGATTGAACAACCAAATTTGATATATGACCCAAGCAACGACAACGGACAAAGGATTGAACTACTATTCGCAAAAACCACTGACTCAAAACGGACGAGCGACTATATTAAGATGATGCACGAATAAGGACACGAAAATGGACGGATGATGACACAAAATTACGCACAGCGATAACAATGGAACTGAACACGGAAAACTACTACACATAAAAGCAAAATGACCACAATAATCGGACACAAGACCAAGCGACGACAATGGATTACGACAAGGACCTACTACTAGACACACCGCAAGTTATCTGAATATCTGCCAACAAAACCATAACTCTGTCCAACACAATTGTACCCTTTACAATCAGGGGGGCGCTCTCTGAAGCCCTCTATCCCCTTTTTAAGTGACGAACCAGCCAGTGGCTAAAAGCGAAGACAACAAATCAAGAACTGGCAACTTTGACAGAATCCAAGCGACAGATACAATAGCGCTGCGCGTGAGTGAAGGTGGAAGCAACGCATAGAAAAATGAGCAAATACACAAATCCTTCTTCTGAGGATGTATTCTTTGCTATCAAATTCGTTCGCAGCGTTTACCTTTGAGCGGCAGATGACGCGATTGTACCTGTCTCATAGCGTTCCTATGAAAAAATGAAAGAGTTGCCAGTCTTCTTGATTTGTTGTCTTCGCTAAAAGTCTTGCGTTGATCTAGTAGAACAAATCAAATGATCTCCAGGACCATTTGGAAAACCTAGAACAACTGGTATACATAGCAATTAGTCATGTATAATTCACATAGACACTTTGAATCTGACTGGACATATTTCGATACTACAGACATTATTCCAATCCAGATTTGAATCACCAATCACCTCACCTTTTCGAAAGTGGTATTGGTTTGCGTAGGCGTACTTTAGTTCGCGTGCAAAGGGCCTTGAAAATTTTGTTTACAAATGCTTTTGTGCCGCTATCAAATGTTACGCTTGATCTTCTTCTTCTTCGCGTTTCAAGCTTATTGCATATCGCATATTAGCACTTCCACAGTTATTAATTGAGAGCTTTCGATGCCTGTACCATTTTTGCATTGGTATAATTGTGTGGCAAGTCCAATCATACTTCTATGCCCAGGGAAGTCGAGAAATTTTCCAACCCGAAAAATTCCTACACCGGACCGGGAATCGAACCCAGCCACCTCCAGCATGGTCTTGCTTTGTAGCTGCGCTTTTACCGACTGAGCTAAGGAAGGGAGCTGTTACGCCTGATATTTAGACTAACATTGGAAAGGGGCCAGGGTGGCAAGTGAACCAGGAAAACCGGGAAAAAGTCCACCAGGAAAATAATCTTGTTTCTATAATTAAAATAGGTTTAAATTTTATGTATGTCAAAGTTTCTTTTTATAATCAGGTCAAAACTAACCATTTTGTTCAAGCTAAATCTTTCACACAACTAAACATTGATGAACAAAATTTACCCTGAGAATTTAGTAAATATATTTTGTATTTATTTAAAAAAATCTAATCAATTGCATGTATGATTTGTGCTTAATTGATAGCAGACTTAAGCAGTGCCGACGCGTAACTACTTTGAAGTACCTGTTCAACATGTTCAATTTTTTTATTGAACATGTTGAACAGGTACTTCAAAGTAGATCTATTTCTAAAAACTTCAGATAAGGCCTTCGAACTTCATGCAAGTTCTACAAAATTCGGAAAAGTCTTACAAGTTTCAGGAAAATCCTGTGAACTACTGTGATGACCTACGACGGTCAGGAAATCTCTCCGAACCTTCAGAGAAGTTCTACAAATATTCATAGAAGTCTTACGAACTTCAGGGAAGTCCTTCAATCTTTGGGGAATAACTACGAATTTTACAGAATATTCTACAGATTTAATGTAACTTCTACGACATTTAGCCATTGCTTAAAACTTAAGGATAATCCTATGACACTTATCGATTTTTTCCGAGCTTCAGAGAAGTCTTCAATACTCTTGGGAAGTCCTCTGAACTTAACATAGTTCGCAAACTCAAAAAAACTCCTAGAACTTCCGAGAAGCGATTGAGCTACAGGTAGTCCTACGAAATTCATGGGAGCTCTCCAAACTTCAGGGAATTTCCAAGAAATTAACGAAAGACCCACAAACTTTTGGAAAATCCTTCGATATTTAAAGCCTTATGAACTTCAGGGAAGCTCTTCTAAATTTCGGGTCCTCATATATTCAGTAAAGTCCTTCAAACTTCAGAGAAGTCCTCAGATCTTCGAGAAAGTTCCTCGAACTTGAAGGAAGTCTTACGAACTTCGTGGTACTTATACGATATTTAAGAAATTCCTATGAATTTTAAAAAAAACTCCGAACTTCAGGGGAGTCCTAAGATCTTAAAAACAGTCCTTCGAACTTCGGGGAAGTCTCATGAAATTCAGGCAATACAAACTTCAATGAACCCTACAGGAAAGACCTTAACGCTTCAGGGAGGTTCTACGAACTTTAGGGAGTTTCTATGAACTTCTTTTTAATAGTAAGAGTTATTAAACCAGCGTTGTTTATGAAATCTTTTAATCATATTATTTTGAAACCATGTTGTAATCAAAATTCCACTAAATAAGATCCTTAATCGTTGACAATTTGCGGAAACTATAAACAAACTGAAACTCCGTAAAATTGTTAGAAGCAAAGGTTTGTTTAAAGAGTCCTCATTCATACCACACTTCGCAATTTTACCTTGAGATAAACTAGCCCGTTGGCTAAAAATCTCAATATTAAAGTTAAAAAAATCGCAGTTTTAAAAATAGAAATCTCAAGATTTAGGGGCTTATAGATCTCTAAATTTCTGACATTAGGTAGGGCTCTGAGCCTGTACAAATAAAGTAATTAACAAAAAAAAAGGTAGGGCTCTGCGCTGATCAGTCGTATCTCAGCTTGTCTTCGTCATACACCCCTAAAATCGCTCATTTTACGGGTTATCGCAAATGTTTCAGTGTCAATCTTTTATTATAGTTTTAGCACATAGAACGGAAATAGGCGCCATGATACGACGAAGTAGCGCGGCTCCCTACTAGCTTCTTTACAGCAAACAATCAGATAAAGATTTCACGGGCATTCACAAGAACCTTAATACCTATTTTGGTTTGTGAAATTCCGCATTGCGTGAAGAACGATGGTACAAGGATTCACTTTATTTTTTTATTAAAAATTGTTTTTTAACTACATGGTTTTTAAAACCAGGAAATTTTTAAATCATTGACCAGGAAAACCAGGAATTTCAAAATGGAAATTCACTTGTGAACACTTAGCAACAAAATTAAGGAATGACATTGATAATGACCATGCATCAGAACCCCAATCTTAACTACTTCAAACTAGAGAACAGCGAATTGAAGATTAGGAATCACATAGAATGAAGACTAACTCTAGATAGAGCTGGAATTAGAGCGTAGCAGCCTTTGTAAACAATGACTTCTCTCGTTGATTTCTAGGAATTCAAGGCACGCCTACACAAATCAACATTTCCATCGAGTAGGAAAAGTCTTCCCCTACTCGATGGTGATGTCGATTTGCTTGCCAGGGGGAGCCATGACTTTCGAGAAATCATCGAGGGAAGTCATTGTTTACAAAAGCTGTTACGCCCTAATTCCAGCTCTATCTAGAACTATCTAATTTGTTCCTTGTTTTAAGATCATCCTCGAGCTTGAGCTTGATTGACCGCCCACGGTTGCTACTCTGTTACTGCCAGATCAGCTGTAATTACACAGAGAACCAATAGACGATGCTTGGGACTAGCAATCATCCTCAATGTGTAAAAACTGGTGATCTTAAATAAGGCAATAAATACCAGCGCCGGCCGCGCCCGAACATAGGTCAAGAAAGGAATGGGAAGGATTGTGTTGACATGACACTCGCTTTGATGGAAGCCGAGAACACCTCTGCACTTCCACGAGGAATCACTGGGATGTTGGATGAGAGGGTTGGGTTTGCAGCAGGGTTCGTTTTGGTAAACGATAAGCTGAATTGATGTCCTAACGATCATATAACGCGAAGGAGCTTGGGACTAAACCCACGGTCTTCTGCTCATTAAGCAAAAACGTTTGCCACTAGGCAGACGAGCACCTTTTTAATCACCGAGTTGCTGTTATTACCATGTAGTCATATTAACAAATAAAACGATTGACGAATCTTGAATGTGGATGGGCCTGAGATTAGACTCATGATGTTCTGCTCAGTAAGCAAAAACGGTTGCTCTAAGGCCACCGAGCCCCTCATATCACATAATACCGTTGCTCAAATTTGTGTATCCATTCAAACCCGGAACCAACGACAACAACGAGTTTCGCAAAATACACGATACACAAGCGATTTTACCATAAATCTCTTTGATATGTAAGGACCTGGGACCGCGTTTTTCTGCTCAGTAAGCAGGCCACTGTAACCGACGATCTTTCAAATCCGAAAACTAAAAACTACGAAAAAGTACTTAGGCCTTCATTAAGTTCCACTTTCACGCGACGTTCAATGACAGGGTCCTATCCAGGATTACATCTGAAAAATCCAAATCTGGCCAACGCCCACCTAAACCTGTTCTAATCCACCTGAAATGACTAACGAATAGAAGACTTTGACTACCAAGCCATGCAATAGTCTCATTCCGTGCCTTATGGTAACTTGATGATTCTATTGCGCTCATCTTTTGGCACCACCCAGGGGAGACTTGGTCCTGTACCCAATGCTTAACCTATCTCCATTCCACTCAGCTACTCGCAATTTCTTGTGATATAGTGGGCGGAATATTATTATATGAGACAATTCAATGCAGACGTCTTTCCAAATTTGGCAGATCGACAGGTAATCGGTGAGTTACCACGATAGTTGCTATTCAACAACTCGACAACGTCCCATCGTCAACGCCTGCTATGGCATTGCAGACGCCAACGAAATGACGTCATCGCATCGATCAACTACCCTGGTTATCGCCTGGTACCTTATAGCACGATGCTAGGAGGCGAACCGGAAGAATCGATGAGCTACCTCTCCCCCCCTTGTTTCAAGATCATCCTCGGTGGACAAAGCCGAGTCTTGTCACTATCAACAAGGCATCAGCACACCAGCACCAATGTAAACAGGGCACAATCTATAATTTTCGAGTTTGCATCCAGCGAGATCGTTTTTCACATTCTATCAGTTTCTCGCCACCGTCTGATTCGTTCTGCTGTTGTGCAGTTATTATTTGTTTGTTAGAATTAACACTTGTTCAAGTATTTTTTAGCTTTCAACCATGGCTGTTTTACCCATAACTGATTCACAACTGTCATAGAAACTGTAAACATAATATTTAAAGTAAGAGTGAAAGTCGTAATATCTCCTTCTGCTTCTACTTAAGGTGTTTCCTCGTAGAGTCCGTTTTTCCATCACACCTCGCAATTTTAAGAGCACACATCTCATGATCTACGAGGTGTATGCATCTGAAAATTTCAGACATCCCTTGCTTCTCCGCAGCAAACAACAAGTAGTAGTTTCAGCTACGTACATTCACAGAAAACTTATTATTTTAACATGTGAAATTGCGAAGTGTTACACGAAAAAGAACACAACAGGGAATCACCTTAAGTGTCCTTAGTCGTTCGTAAATGGCCTCATTGTGACTTCAACTTATATGTATTTTAAAACTTCAAATTTGGCTTGGATTTTTCCAAATTTGAGATGGTTCAATATAATGCAGTGGTTTCAGGGTGTCCATTAGACTGATGCAAAATTTGACTTTTTCACTCCACAGTGCTTAAATAATTTCAAACCGGGTCCTAATTAGCCTCCCAAAGTTACAACTCATTTGGTTAGAAACAGACTTCGCACAAGCCATTTGAAGTTTACATGTAAATTACTATGGGCAATCTCATTTTTTGTTCATTGCCTTCTAGTCTTTTCCCATATTGAGCTGCGAAACAGTTCGATAGCCATTCTTATAGAAAAATTTTTCAACTACAACTTTGCTGAAGATCGTTTCTATGTAAAACGAGACAGGAAAAAGTTATTAATTATTCAAGAGATTGGTAAACTTATGACATGATCAAGCAGCTGCTCTGTAGGCAACACTGTATTTTGCAGTGTGACATAGTAGCCATGATTTTTGTGTCCTATTCAACGCCTCAGAAACACCAATGTTGCCTGCTGAGCAGTTGATTGAGCATGATCATAAGACATCAGCGCATTGATCTTTTCATTTAATCAAAAAGTGGTCTACAGCAAAGTTGTAGCTGGGAATTTCCTACAAGTACAGTTGAAAGCTTTTGAAGCAGACCGATATGGTGAATTATTAGATAAACATAAACAAAAATCTTGGTTTTACCATAGTAATTCCCATACAAACTTCAAATGGTTTGTGCCATCTCAGTTTCTCACCAAATGGGTTCAAATTTTGAGAGGTTAGTCAGGATCCGATTTGGAATCGTTTAAGTATTGTGGAGCGAAAATTTCAATCCAACCGGAAAATCCGGGAAAAAACCGGGAATTCGGATTTACCGGGAAAAAATTGGGAAAACCCAAATTGCACCGGGAAAGATCATATATATCATCATCCCAAGTAACAATTTTGATTTTATATTAGTCTTGTAGACCATAATTTGGTCTTGAATAATACTTTAAACCTTTAAACTTGTAATGTTACTTGGAATCAACTTTCATATATTTTTTTCTCTCACTCGCAATCTGTTCGCGCCCGGATCAAGCGGTGATTTTGTCGTTTTCGATACCAAAATTGATATAATTTCATATGGTGTAATTGGAATGCATATGGTGTCATTGCTTGAATTCTTTTGCTACAGTTTTCTGAGTGATAGAGAAGCAGATTCATGCCGTCTCAAACTCCTTGCAAACTCCGATCATACTTGGCATGCAAATGTTCAACACGGACATAGAGATAAATTAAACATTAATTTCTGCACTTTTTGTTAACCAGATTCCAAGATTAGGACATTTTTGAATACCGAGGTTAGTCTGTAAAACATAAAGATCTGAATCCATACCTCTCACTCCAAAATCATGAAATCAAATCTCACCCGGATAAAGCACGAATGATCCGAGAGTGTGAAAATATCTATAAATAAAAAAATACTCTTGGAATCCTGTAAAGATTCTTTTAAGATTATTTCACAAATCATGATTGGAATTTCCTTGCATTTCGCTTCTCAATTCCAATCCCCAATTGAGAATAACATATTTTGACCTTACTACATATTACATACTGTATTCTTTATGGTCAACAGTTAAGCAAAATAATAATCTATGCTTCAAGTAAGGATTTGGGTTTTATCATGCGATAAAACTTGTGATGGTACTTGGGATATTTTACCATATTTAACTGTTTAAATTAAACTGGGAAAACTAGGTTAGACAACTGGAAAAAAAAACAGACTTTTCAATTCTTAAATAGAATGGCCAGACTCCATTTGTTTCAAGTCCGTAATCTTCAAGAAAAATTAGGACATACAATTCCATTGTCTATGATCTCGAGATGTCACCAATTTTCTGAGATTTCGAAAAAAATAAACTCTGGTATCTTCGTCATCTTGAAAGTTGTCCAAGCCTAATATGTTGAAAAGTGGTCTAGGAAACTTTCCAAGCGCTAGAGATTTTTTCAAAGACATGAATTTCGATAAATCTTTGAAGGTCGGAAGCATTAGTATCGGCAAACATCGAAAAATCATGTAGTAGAATCTTCTTTTTTTCAGACGTTCTTTCCCAAGCCTATCAAATTGTATTTTCTACAAGTCCGGAATCAGCAAATTTCCAATCCGGGATTTTAGATAAATTCTTTGTTTAAAATTATGAAATATTTTCTATATTTTAGAAACATTAAATTTTTCTCGGACTGTGAAAATACATTCTAACGTATCGTAAGTTATTCTACGCTTTCTTAATTTGTTTGAATTGAAGATCGCTAATTACTAAGTATCAGCATAAAAAAATCCAATATCTTTACAATGTATACCAGAATCTTACAACTTTTTTGAAGATCGAGATTTTTCCGGAAAATTTTCCTCGTTCCAGAATAATGATAATTATTGATACGATCCAAAACACTTGCCTAGGTTCCAGCGATATGAAAATGTGTCTATGTTTGAAGTTTTACAGAAGTCTCTATATTCGAGATCTTTAAAATTGCTTGTATTAAAATTGATGGATTTGTTCAAAACGTTGAATTTTCTCCAATTTCAACATTTCCTAATAAATTTCTATGTTCAATCTTTCACATCCCGAAGCTCAACCAATTTGCGATCTGAGTCTAAATTCAACTTATTCAACGGTTGATTTCCAAAAAATCGTGGCAGAAATTTGAGGAAATGGAGGATACAAACTAACCTATTGATTATCCAATTAATACTGATGTTTTATTTAAATAAAAAATCTTGTAAAATGCTCATGGTGGTTTGGAAATTTATAATATTTGTCAAAGCGGATTGCATTCTGTGATAGATTTTCAAAAGTTTTTCAAGGATGATTTAGAACTTTAAAAAATCCAAGGAAGAATTTTATAGGATTCTAGGGATGACACCAAGATATATCAGAGAACAATACCAAAGTACAGACTACGAAAGTCTCATGTAAAATTAAGTGCTCTGAGGACCGATTTCTTCTTCTGCGCTTAAATCTTAAACTTGGCTTAACACATACATACGAGCGTCGCTTTTCATTATTGTTTAAATTATTAGAAACACAAAATTCAGTTCCGAAACAATTTTGGGAATAGTTCTAATATAATTGAGAGTGCATTTTAACGAGAGTTCTGAGAAGAATTCTATGATGATTGGATGAGGATTCTAGGTTCAATTCTAATAAGAATCCAAAATTAGTTCTGGAAATTTGCTTAAGGGGGCTCTGATGAAAATTCCATGGAAATCCCATGAACTCCAAAAGTGGTCTCTCCGGATAGTTCTAAAAGAATTCTGGGGTGATTTGTGATGATTCTTCCAAGAGAATTCTAAAGAGTGCGAAATAAATTCCAAGAAGAATTCCAATGGAATCGAATTTTGAGGGTTCAATCTCAAAGGAATTCTGAGAAGAGTTTCAAAGTTTGTGATGGATTTTTGTTTTGAGAATTCTGAGGAAATACTATGGGGATTCTAAGTACAATACGAATTGAATTTCCAATTGAATGCAAGAGAGAAGTCCAAGATTCTAAGCAGAAATTTATGAAATTTCTGAGGTTAATTGCATGGAAATTCTAAGGTTGGATTTATGGAAGAAGCCTTCAGGGAGTAGAGTTGATAGTTCCGTATAGTACGGCAGTGTGAAAATTGTATACACAAAGTAGAAAGCGAGAAAAGGACAATTTTGAGGAAGGTACGAATCGGGTAGTTGTCTACGTCAGATGGCGACTTGAGTGTGAAACAATCGATAGAACTGTTTCCGCACATCAGAGGTACATGAGCAAATAGGCGATCATCCCTGTTTACAGTGGTGGCAGAGGGAAACACCCCTCACCATCCCTCATTAACGTATAAGCTTGGTAAAAGAGATGCTCTACCCTATCCGTCCCTTCCTCAAAATTGTCCTTTGTTCACTTTCTACTTTCTATGTACAAATTTCACACTGCCATACTATAACGGAACTATAAACTCTTTACTTTCATCTTCTCATCTATCGTATAAAATGTCCAATTTAATTCTGATATTTGATGTTAAGCATTCCGAACTAGGAAAATAATCTATTTCCAAGAATTTGGTTGATTGTTCTGCAAAGAATTTCTAAAATGCAATATTATGTTTTGTAATAGCTGATTTGCCTCTAAGTTTAAGAGAAGGGGAATTATTCCAAAAAAGTTCTTGAGATCATTCTGAAGAAATTCTGTCAAAAGTTCATAGCAAATTATCAATGTTATCTAACTAGATATATCAAATATTTACAGATTTCGAACGCAGAATCAAATTCAAGATCATAAAAAATGGGAATTACTATTTGCTAGTGATCATGAACAACGTAAGCAAAAGTAGATTATTCAAATGCTTCACAGGAGATTCGAGTAATTCGATTAAATTAGAGGAATTTATGACATTTGATTTTAAGTTCCATGACATAAAAAGTTTATTTCAATATCAAACCGTATTTGAATTTCTAAGGTACCATATAAATGGTAACTTATTTAGTATTTACAAGTCACTATTTGGTCACTATTTCCGTAATTTTAGTCACTAAAGTCACTACTATTACATCGCATCAGCACTACCAGCCGTGAACTAAGATCCTTTTGAATATAATTGTTGTTGGCTAAATCGGATGCAATTTTAAATTATTAAAAAATTTGCGGAAAATTTCTAATCAAAATTTATAAAAAACAAATATGATTTGAGATTTTGATGTCTCTGTTAGGGAAAACTTTTTTTTTACAAATAAAAAATTGCTGCTTGACACTGAGTCCGAACACATTGCTCTTGATAAATTTAAAAAAAAAACATCTGCTTTCCATTGTTCATTCGAAGAACCTAGGATGATTGTTCATCATCAACAGTATTCCCTTTTTCATTATGTCCGTCTTATTAATTTACTTTTGCAGTGGGGGTACCTCAAGATTCTCTAATTCAATTGCAGAATTGAAAATCCGTTTATGTCGCTCTTTTTGTTTGGTCTGTTCTTGATTTTTGTTTTCCCAGCTTTCATTGCTAGCAACAGCAGTGGCTGCTGAGCGAATGTCGATCGATTTTCTGTAGGTTGCAAAAATTTCGTCGATTTCTGCACTCCTTTGTGTGCTCTGGTCCCGGTTCAGTTCCTGAGTCTCTCTTTCTTCTCTTGACTAGACATTCATTCCATTCTTGTTGCGTTGTTCCCTCCTTAGTGATATAATAGGTTGGCGATTGGTTCGATTTGAGAACACCACCAACAATCTCAAGGTGGACTGAGCCTTGGACCGGAATGTGAAAGATTGGAACGATTTTGCTCCAAACCACACGGACCGGATAATAAATGTAGAAGCTGCTGAAGGGATGCTTTTTTTTTTTGGTTAAGATAGTGGAAAAGTGGTAGAAAATTTAAGCAATGACAGGACGGAATGGATAGGTGACAGTGTTGCCAGCACATGTCATACGTATTCAGCATGATATGTTTTCCAACTTTGTGCAATCAGACTGGTTTCGTTGTGCCCGTTGCCGTATTGTACGTACGTGAAAAAGTGAACATTCCATCTGTCTATCCTCTACCACACCACTCCACTCACTGGTGGAGGAGCTCTGCGCCAGTGTGTTGGTATTGGTAAGCTGTCATCCCGGTTCAACCAATACCACCGCGGCGAGGTCTTCTGTCTATCGGACCAAAAAACAGCAACTCGGTATTATTAATCGAATGACGAGTGAAAGAAGGCCGACCGAACGGAGCAGCAGCAGCAGCAGCAGCAGCAGTAGTGGAAATTTTCCCCATTCCTTGATTTTGTTCGCTGGTTCACTGCTGATTTCTTTCTCTTCTTCTTTGGCTTTTTTTTGTCATGTTTTACATTGATGCCAGATGATATTTTCTTTTGGTGTTGGTGTCTAATGTGGCAGATAATGTTGTTTTATTCTGGTGGGACAAGATGGGCTTCCGTCTAGAGCTTTCCGTTTGATCTTTGTAATGCTCAATAGAAACGACCTTCATCAGTGTTGCCAACTGAGAGGCTATACGTAGAAATCGGTATTTTTTATGAGTGTGCCTGTTCTGCTCCTGTCCCTTTGCACCTTTGGTGGTAGTGGTAGTAGTATTTTGGAGACCACACACCGCCCTCTGTCACGTCCATCGTTCCGCTCTCGACCGTCAGTCGGTGCAGTGAAAGAAAAGTCATGGCACAAAAATACGTCTTGTTTCCCGTGTGTTGTTCGAGTGTATTGGTGGGTACACTACGTTTCGCCCTAGAATGTGTATTATTTGAGACTGCTGCGATGGTATTGGTGAATTCGTTCAGATGCGGCACAATCGCTACGCTCTCACCGCACACTCAATGTTTACACTATCCGTACAATGTTGGACCTGAAGCAGTCGTGTTGGTGTGGGATCTGTTTGTGAGTTGACGGACAGAATTCACAACGCACACTGACGACCGATCAGAGTGGCGACGAGAGTGCGAAGATTTTGACGTTGCCGTGTCTTTTTTTTTTTTCGTTCGACAAGTCCGAAGACGACTGATCGATTCTTCCGAGCGATCCTGGGATCGCATAGTAGTAACGAGGTTGCTTGCTGGAAGGAACCTGGGTGCTAAGATTTAAAATTGATTAAAACTTCGAACAATTGCCTTTCCACCCGTAACATGCAACATACACTCGTGCACACGAGGAGGGCGTATGAGTCATATATTTCCCATCATCAGCAGAATTAGCAGTCGACCGAAGTCGTCGTCTACGGGCAGACTGTGGTGTGTATGAGGGGTTGCTCGAGCACAGGAAAGTTGCAGAAGAAAAAGAAAAAACTACGGTGTAGTGCAGTGATTTCGGGGTGCCACCACCTGATTACGACGGCGACGACGACGACGACGACGTTGAGTTTGTGAAATTGCAGTTCCATCGATTTAGAGGTAGTGCATGCAGCCAGATACCGAGTAGAGGAAAACCTTCGACAGTGTGGATGTCTACTACCATCCATCCAAACAGGACGAATAGAGAAAAAGAAACGAAAAAACTGGTGTGAATTTGGAACGAAGTGGAACTCGCTAGAAAATGGCTTCCACTTATTAGTGTACCGTGCCGTGTGTGTTTTTTATTTCGTATTCGCAGCGAAGAAAAACCGATGAAGAACAGTGCAAAAAATAATATGTGAGGGTTTTCCTCCGAAGATCGATTGATGAAACTGTGTGAAGCTAGAGAGAAAAAAAAAATATGGACTTTGGGTAAAAGCAATCAACTGTGTTGTGTTACGTGCTCGAAATAAAAGAAGAAATAGTTATAAAATCCAAGGACTGTGACAAACGAGAAAAATTTAGTGCAGTGCAGTCGGTTCGAACAAAAAGAGTGTGGAACTGACAGGACGACGAGTGTGGAAGAGTGTGAAAATTTTAAATCGATCGAGACGACCGAAAAGGAACAAGAAGTCCACGTTAGATATAACCAATAAGTAGAAGAAGCCAAAAGTACTGCTGGCTGGCTGGTGTGTGGAAGAAGCTAACAGGCAAACAGATCTCTCGGTGCTCTCTGAGGCTGCCGCCGATGAGATGGTGAATCGCTGTGAAAAAGTGGAGCTGCTGTTAGACAAGGTGAAGAAAGAAACGAACGGACGGGATACAACAGTTATGGATTATGGCTTACGAAGAAAGGATTACTACAGCCTGGCTGGGCAGGGAAAAGTGGTAAACAAGCATGTGCGAATTAATTGGGTAAAATTAATTATCTCAATGCGAACATTTCGTCCAGTGTGTGGTAGAATCGGGGAATTTTATCATCCAGGCGAATATGGATGGGTTGATTGATAAAGTTTGAACGCAAATACCTAAATCCTTTGAATCAGGTGAAATGTGCTTTTTGGATTAAATCCATTTGTTGATTCCGCTAATCTGAACTTTGAGTCTACTACTTTTAAATAGATAACCGTGTATGTGCAAAGAGCGAGTCCTACAGTCAACAGTACAACAAAAAATCAAAACATACTGGCCGCTTCAAATTTAAATTGAATGGCAAAGTTTGGTTTGATATCATACAGGTCGAAATAGATTCTGAACTCGTAGATGTTGCGGTCCGCATCGAGATCCAATTTCCATCGTAAGCATTTACCTTCCAGTCACCGATAATGACAACCTGAAACAGCGTGTCTCCGATCGTCTTCAACAAATCGCCGAACCTAGACTGATCCTGGGTGACTGCAACGCTCACCACCGTGCCTGGGCCTCTATTAAGTACAATACTAGAGGAACCATCATTGCAGAAGTAGCAGACAACTTCAACCTCACGGTCCTTAACGATGGCTGCTCAACTTTCTCTCGGGGCAGATTGATACTGCCATAGATGTCTCTTTCGCCAATAACAATAAAGTGAACCGAATGTAGTAGTCCGTGTCGGAAGACCCTCTGGGAAGTGATCACCGACCAATCACTATATACAGCAATGACATTCCTCCAAAAACCTCACGACGTCCTCGTTGGCAGTATGATCTCGCTGACTGGGCATTTTATAAAAAAATCTATCGAAGACCAAACTATGGGCACAGAAATCGATCGACATCGATACTTTTCTTTTCCTTTATTTAACGTCGGTCTCTGTTCCACAATCTAGTGCCAATCACCGACGGACATCGATTACCATCCATTGACGGCAACCGAATGTGCAGGAAAGCAGCTTCCACACCTGCGTAGGATATCGCACCCATTCAATTCAACACACATGGGCCGGGACCAACGGCTTTACTTCCCTTCCGAAGGAAGACGTGACCAGAGATTTTTATGCCTCAGAAAAATCCCACCGGGATTGAACCCAGATCCATTGGGGTGTTAGAAAGCAGTCACGCTTACCACTACACCACCGGCGCCGGCTTACATCGATACTTTGATCGACATAACAATCCCAGAACAAGTGCATACCCGGACGCAGAGCCTTGCATTGGTGGTCGCCTGAGAATCGCGCCATGGTAAAAGCCAGGAGAAACGTACTCAGGAGATTAAAAAGATTACTCATAGACCATCCGCACGCCGAGAAGCCGCCCGTGATTATCGTACTAAGCGGAACCAGTGGCGCTCCACGATCAGAGAAGCCAAGTCAAATCCTAGGAGGAGTTCCTTAACGTAATAGATGGTAACAAGTCAACAACCGAGCTATGGAACAGAGTGAATGCACTCAGGGGAAAACGTAGGAACACGGAACTAGCAATACGCAACTCTTGTGGGATCACTATAGCAAAGTCGGTTAACAAAATGAAAGCAAATCGATATTAAAGTTTGCAGTTTCTATCATAATAAAAACTAATTTTGATTTCAATTGTCGCGACATAAGTCTGATATCATATTGTGATTTCATTATGTAGTCAAAACTTTTTAAATGAAAGCAGCTTAACTTTAAGTTCTGCTGTTAACGTCTTGTTTAAAATTTAATTTCAGTTCATCTGTTGTTGAACTAATGATTATTGTTTATTTGTTTTGTTTAACACATTTTAGGTCATTCCTGACTTGCCCGGGGTGAGATTTGATTTATTCAACTTTTCAGTCTTTTAGCGTGAGAAGCATGGATGCCAACCATTTACACCAGGCTCGTATTCAGTTAAACATTATGAATGCAAAATGAGTAATCAAATTGATTCCATTAAAAGCAGGATTAGTTTTCCGTTTGCTTCAACAGTGTAAAATTTTGCTCTCATTTTTGCTGTGTTAATCGTTAAGTCAACCAAAATGAGATCAACTAGAGTATTCAAAATAAGTTACATCATAACAGCAAATTTTGATTTCAATTTGATCTTCAGCTTTGCTCGGGTAGGGACTCCATCGAGGTTGCCAATGTGCTGGGCTCATACTCTGCTAAGCTTAGCTCGCAGTATAATTCTTCCTGATCTAAATCCTGGATCGAACAATCAACAAACCATTCTCCGTGGTAGAAATGGCCTTCGCGTTAGCAAACGGTAAAGGCAAATCGGCCGGCCCCGATGACGTTTGTTATCCTTTATTAAGACACCTTCCCCCGAGCGGAAAGCAAGTGCTACTTGAGTTCTAACGAGATTTGAAGATAGAAAACTTCCTTAACAGTGGAGGCACAGCTTGGTGGTGGCCATTCCAGAAAAGAACACTGCCCGCACCGATCCAAAGGGATACCGACTTACAAACTGTGCATGTAAGGTGATGGAGAGAATGATAAATCGCCGGTTAACCGATTACCTTCGCGAAAACAACCTGCTGGACAACCGTCAACGCGCCTCTCGTGAAGGCTTTGGCACAAGAACTTATTTTGCCATCATGGCATGGGTCAGGTAATTGACGACGCTTTGAGCGAGAATCTACATGTGAATTTGGCTACGTTGGACCTCTCCAAGGTGTTTACAACAGGATCTGGATTCCAAAAATCCTCGAGCAATTAATCAAGTGAAAAGTGACCGGCAACATCCTTCGTTTCAACCAAAATTTCCTGCAAAGCAGTACTTTTCAGGTCTGTGTAGGAAATGTAAAATCGGACACATTCGCTTAAGAAACCGGAGTTATGCAGGGTTCCGTCCTGCCTGTGACACTCTTTCTAATAGCCATGAACGGAGTTTTCGGGCACATTACGCTGCTCGTGACAAGGTAAATCACCGGTTAGGGTCCGACGGAGGTTGCAAAGAGCAATAAATGAAGTAGAGATCCATTTCACACCGTCATCTTAGTTTCAAGAAACACAGTGACATCATCAAGAAGGAATGTGAGACGAGATTGGCGCTGCTGCAGTCCATTTTCGAAAAACACGAAAAGAACAACCGCCAGCTCGGTCTCCGTGTGGCCAAAGCTAGCAAGCTTCTATATGGACCGAAACTTACTTGCCATGCAGCTGATAGAGTAATAGAATGTTTTAGCCCAACATACAACAGCAGCATCCGTACCATCTCTGGTCTGCTTCCATGTACACCAGTGGCTTAAACCTCTGTCGAGGCAGGAGTGCTACATTTTAAATATATTTTCGTATTAACCGTTTGAACCAAGACCCTAAATTTCCTGGACAAAACAGACGGAGATGATGAGGGCGTGTTCCTCCTCAAGGTGGCCAACAAACTCCTCAGTGATCTGGCCCACCAGGAACTCCCTCCGTATTGGAGCCGAAGCGAGGGATTGCTCACCACCACATACTGACTGGTCACTGGAACATATAAGGAGAAGTGACCCCGGTACATTAACAGTCGTTCATATCTTCAACGAGTTAGTGGCACCAAATGTATCGATCACCAACTCATTTTTACGGACGGATCCAAAGCTGGAGGTAAAATGGAATTCTGAGTTTCCGGACCTCAGTTGAGCATCCATTGAAGATTATCGAACATTGCGTCTATCTGTTCGGTCGAAGAAGTGGCAATTACGAAATCCGGCCCTACTCAGAGAGCATTGGAAGCATCCAAAGTCCGTCACCGGTACAAGCAATTAGAACAGTGGTCGACCGAAACACAAACCTTCTTGTGGGTTCCTAGTCACTGTTGAATCAGAGGACACGAGCATGCGGACAGACTGGCAGCTTAAGGCAGAGAATCTGCCCTCACAGCAAGAAAAATCCCTGCAGTTGATATCAAGACATGGGTCAGAGGAGTAGTTAGAGCACTTATTATCAACCTGCTCGAATTATCAGCAATATAGACAACTTCATGGCTTAGATTGCAGTCTACGAGACGCTTTTTGTAACGAGCCAAGTAAAGAGGAGGCTCAAATTGGATGGACATCATGCTACAATGACAAGTGTTAACCAAGACACATGATAGCAGACCCACGCAATGAACCTGAACAATAAACAAAACATAAATTAAGCATCTTGAACCACGCTACAATACCGGACGACGACTAAGGAACTATCAAAACTTCAGATTTTGTTACAATGTTATTATGTTAATGTGTTACAATGTTATAGCTAACAGTGGGGGGCACTCATTTGAAGCCCTCTCTCCTTTTAAAGGGGTAAACCATTGAAAAGGATCTTCACGCTAGACATAAGGATTGGTTCGGATCATCTACACTCAATATGATCACCAATGATCTTAATTTCGCATTCTTATGTAATTTAAGATGTCGCATGATGGGTTTTAGTTCAAGTCAGATTGCGCTGCCCATAATCGCTAGTCAGTTCCATCTTTAAAGACCGGGAAATGAGAAAACAGCGTTCAAAGATTTTACAAGTTTTTTTTTTATTTGACACTTATTTTAGAGGGATAAATTTAAAAATAATTATTGGATAAAATGTGAAATTTTTATTTTATGGCCAAAATCTGAGTGACTTGCGATTACATTTAACGTCAATGAGAAAAATAACCGCAAGTCAGTCACAATTCCATGACGATGCTGCACTACTTTAGCACAGTATTGAACAGCAGAAATATACCATGGTCCCTTAGAACGTTATTGTATGTTTCTGGATTTGTTCCGCTGGTTCCAGAACAATGGCCGGAAAATATTCCGGTGAGTATGGGTCTTCATCAGATCAGAGCCAAACGTGCCAAACCCACCATGCGATAAATCAATTCACATGAGAATTCAAAAATAAGTCATGATGAGTGACCAGCACCATGTTGGCCACACCCGGACATGTTCCGGGTATTCCCGGGAAGTGGTAAATCCTTTTAAAATCAAAATATATCAAGCGATACATCAAATCATATGAGAATTCAAAGCCATATCTATTGGCGGTCAAACTGAGTATCGTAAGGACTGTATTGGCCACGTCCGGATATGTTCTAGATACCCTAGGGAACGTGGACAAAATCTGTCTTGAGACAAATCTCAGGATGCGATGTGTTGTCTAACAATTTTAATTCTATAGAAGCAATCCTAAAAACATATCTGTGACGTTGTTTTATGGTTTATTTAATGAAATCCTTTTTTTCTAATGGAACTGATTTGCGGTTACTTTTCGCTGTGGGACAATTTAACTTGGTATTGTATTTCATTTTTCTTGAACAAACTCCAAATTGATAAAAGTGCAGATGGGACTGACTAGCGATTACCGACAGTATATTACCCCGAATGAGATTCTGCCTTCTTTTGATTGCTGCTTTGATTCCTTTCACCTTCTGAGTAATCAGGGTGTCTACTACCTTGAAATCCAAACTGAGAATCTTCCAGAATTTTATTTTTTTCCTTTCTGAAATTCTCGCATCAAGAAATTCTTAAAAACTAGAATATATTATATTAAAGTAGGTACGTCAAGGTTCCTTCTCAAGAATTTCAAATCATTTTAAAATACAACCTTCCAACAACTTGCTCGTTATTCACTTTAACTGATTGAACACAATAATTCTGGAGTGCATTTATCTTCAGTAACAACATAAATTCTGAAACTTAAATGGTTTTTGAGGGTTTTGAATCATGAATATGGGACCTCTCTTATCTCAGTCGGTAAAGACGCAGCTACAAAGCAAGTCCATGCTGGAGGTGGCTGTGTTCGATTCCCGGTCCGGTCTAGAAATGTTTCGGGTTGGGCATAGCGTATATGATTGTACTTGCCACACAATTATACTACTGCAAAAACGGTACAGGCATCGAAAGCTCTTCCTGTTCTATGCCACCGAAGCGACATACTTCATCTTGAAGTTTCCCGATCAGCTTCAAGTGATAACGGCTCGGACAATGACCTGTATATATGCTAAGATCTTTCTTAGAAAGTTCCAGGATTTTGTGAGTCACAGAAATGTTTGGATTAATGAATCGCTTTAACTGCCTAGCAAATTCCACTTTTGAAGATTCTCACGCTTTTAGCTCCATTCTGAGAGATGCAGCCGGTAAGCCACAAAAGGGCTCTGGCTGTTCCATTTCCATAAGTTCATTTGATATGACAAGTTCATTTTTTAAGTGATTGAACAGACTTCCAGACAACTTTTGATGTACATGTCACCGCTTTTACAGCATTTACATTGCAGCTTGACTGTCGGACACGATGCATATATTTGAACTCTTATAGTTTCTACGCAAACATATAATTGAACACTCTTTTAAATTGCTTGGATTTCAGCTTGGAACACAGTTGGCCATCTGCCCTTATGTTCCGGAACCGATGTGTCTATCCCTGGATCAGTTACTCCTGCTCCCACTTGATTGTTCAATCTTGAACCATCTTTATAGAAACAATCGATCCTGGACGAAGAACCGGACCACCAAATTGCCGTGACTTCAAGCTGAACATTGCATTAGGGGGGACACCCCTCACCATCCCTCTCCAAAGGGGGAGTTTGGTAAAGAGAGATGAAAAAACCGATTTGTACCTTCCTTAAAAGTTGTCCTAGCTCTCTATTCTAATATCTATATGCAATCTTCACACTGCCGTACTCTAACGGAACTATCAACTCTATGCTTTCATCTACTCCATCTATCGTATAAAAATTACCACTACAGTCTGTTATTTGAAATTAGCATCTTCAACTATGTAAATCGTTGACTTCACGTAGAAGTAATACTAAAACATATAGTCAAAGTATTGCATTAGGTCCAACCCCCAAGTAACATTGATCGATTCTATCCGTCGGCTTTCTCTTTCGTTAATAACTTGAGCCCATAACACGTTTCGTGTTGTGTTTGTGATATTAGTTGCTAGATAAAAGTTTGTTTTATCGATCTGTGTTGCGGAAAATACCTGGTAATGTCTTTACATGGCCGTGGGATACAAAGAGAAAGTCGACGAAGAGAATCTGTCAATGTTACTTGGGACCTAATGCAATGTTCAGCTTGAATTACGCCCAAGGTCAAATACTTGAAAAAGTCGATTGAAATTTTATCCAGTATACATCAAGTCTTCGTTGTTCCTTACTAGAGAGTTGATACTAACAGTTTTTAGAATCCTAAGATGTCTTCTCTCCTTTCACTGATCTTATAATCCTTAGAGCACACATTTCGGCTTCTAATTGTACAAATTGATGCAATGGTAGCATATAAAGCAAAGCATTCAATGCCTTCGATGGGGTACTTCTTATTGCACTGCACTTATTGCAAATCGCATATCAGTCCCATATGGATTTTCGACCAATTTCACGATAACAACGTTTTCCGATTGTTGTTGTTGTTTTTCGATTGGCATCTACTTTCATATTACGTGATAAAATTTCGTACTTTGATAGTGAAAAATATGAAAACAACTTCAAGTCAGTTTGTCCCATCAAGCAAAGGAATCGCATATCAGTCCCATCCTTAAATTAAATCGTCCAGAGGTGAAGTTACAGTTTTGACTTTCGAGTTGCCATATTTTTCGCTGATATAAAAAAAACATGCAAGCTTGAATGCAACTGATTTTAACTAATATATTTACTACCTATGATTTTTCAAATATTTACATAGGAATAACACTTCGTAACTTCGACTGCCATTTCCTCAATGCATACTTTTTCCATATGGGACTGATATGGGATTATGGGCAGTGTACCTGTTATTGAGACAGTTGCTAACCTTTGGAGTTTTTCTGCGCAACACTCTCTTTTGTTTTAGGCCACCATAAGTAGGCCTGTATCCTGGGTTTCACAATTGTCGAGTAAATCCAATGGATCATTTTCAGTTTCAGTCCCCACCGGTTTACCGAATGTTCTTTTGCATATCCATTGAGCATTAATAGTTTTGTTTATTGCCGGCTCTACCTAGATGCATGTTCCAATTACGTTTACTATCAAGGATTACTCCAAGATATTTGACAGCATTAGAAAGTTCCAAAGGTGTGCCTTTCAATCTTATGTTGTCTAATGAAAATTTATTCCTTTGCGTAAATGCAGAGGCGTCGCGTAACCTCACTTTTCACCTCTGCACCAACTTTCAAAACCAGATTTAATGCCATATTCATACTCGAATCGGTTGAAAAATACATTTAATCTTCTAGTTAACTCAATATCTATCCATTGCAAGCAATATTTTGATAATTGTGTGTTGAGAGTGGGCGCACAGGTAGATTGAGGTTAAGGAAACGCCGCTGCGTAAATGGCACAATACTAGTTTTACGAGGGGAATGAAAGTAATACACTCTACATTTCATTCAATGGATTTCAATTAAATTGGTCTCTTAAGTAAGATAAATGGCGGATAAATTCGATACGTAATGAATAATAACAGGTGCTAGCAGATATCCGATTTCATCCACTTTTAGTCGATTATCTTGGATGCTTCAGAATAATGATGCCAGTTTCACTGTTATCATTTGAAGTGTGCAGCGCAAAACTGTCACTTTTTTCATCGAATATAAAATGTGGAAAGACCAAAAGTTCTAACATAGGGGAAATGCAGGTAATGTCGGTCTAAGTGTCCCTAATTTGGGCCCATACATAAATTCAGCAATTGACTAAATTTTCAATAGTAACCAAAAATATCCATTAGTAACGTGCCAATAACGCGTTCATCTAGAAAAAATTGATAAATAGCAGATTTTTAGCGATGGGCCCAATCTTAGTACCATAGGCCAACATTAGAGACATTTCCCCTAGATATAAATATTAACAAATTATGGTACGAGGTCTCCAAAATAACGGGGCCAATTCCAATACGTGTTTGTACAGTGCTAGAAACAACTAACAACGGGAGAACCTGTACCAGGGGATAATTGCATTTTTACACCAAATATGCCGTGCGACAGCTCATTCTTCATATAGTTTTTCATGAATAGTCTAATCTAATCCAACACCAATACAGCCAGTTCTTGAAAGCATCCTGGAAAACATATCATTTTTCTTGTCTAAGATCGTAGATGCGTCACACATATCAAAACGGCCAGGACTACTGTGCAGCACTTAAGGGGCAAGATGATTCAGAAATCATCGGGCCTGTTTAAATCGAAGAATTAACCATGATGCTTCAGAATCCAATAGATGGATGAAACGGGGACATCTCGTACCGTGCGTTCCGATTTTGGTAATTATATGATCGTTGGTCGTTGGAAGCATCAAAACTAGAAAGGTTAAGTGTTGTTTCAATTTCTTCTGACGGTTGGGGCATGAGCACTAACTAAAGCCCTCTAGTTAAAGTATGGACGACTGTCACCACAAAACTGTTCCAATCGAGCAAAGCGGTGCATTTTGACGGTTCGATTGGAACAACTTTTGACAGACGTCCATACTTTTACTGTAGGGCTTTAACACTAATGCTTGTCCTAGCCTTTTATGACTTATGTCTATAACGCCATTACTCGCTTTCTGAAAAGAGAAGAGGGAAAAGGATTATGTGAAGTCTATGAACATAAAAAATATTTTTGATTTGAAATATACAAGATAGAAATGTATAACGGCGCGGTGGTCACTACCCGAGTCTTGTCACTATTATCAAGTCATAAAAAGTATCAAGGACTAACATGTGATCCTTTGATTACTGAAAAATCCTGATTCCCTAGTTTAAAGTTGTCACGACTAGGGTTCGGTGGTAGATCTTATACAAGTAACGCACCACAAAAAGGTGATCTCCCAACGTTACTGTTTTGAAAAGATATAGATTTACAAAATGGAACGAACTCACCAAGTTTAGCCAATTGAACCTGAAGGGTGCCTGACATGAGTTGATGTAGAAGTCCAAATTGTAGACGAAGCTTGACGAGGATCAACATGAACTAGTCCGGTTTATGGTAGTTGCGCGGAATATCTTCCTTCACATCCCGTAACCCTATTAGTTTTTTTTATATCCAGAAATTCGAATAAGTTTAAGCCTCAGAATCGTTCTAAAAGCTAAAAAATTCGTTGCGTTGCGTTTACAATGGAGTAATTCGTAGATTGCATTCTGGCAACTGTCATGTATCTACTTTAACGTTCTTATTCTAATTTCTTAAGGAAAACTATTCGGGAGTGAATAGTTTTCCATTCCGAATTCAGAACAGGAAAAGCATGACAACAGCCATTGCCGGCCAGCCCCATCTTCTCCGTTACGGGAAAAGCAAGGATATTGTTGGTGTACCATCTAATTAACGAGAGGTCAGCGAATCACCGACGCCACCATATATGCTAAGGAGTTGAGTCAAGATTCGCTTAAGCAGGCGATGTTAGGAATTGTTTTGTTTTGGAGGAGCTTGGGAGTAAATCCACGATCTTCTAATCAGTAAGCAAAAACGGCAGCAACCAAGCTAGCCGAGCTCCTCAATTTAAACCCTAGGACATTATTTGGTAAAGTTTAATACTAATAGAATTATAATGCAAAAAGGAAGGATCTCACCCGAATGATCGGTAATCAGCCCGCCTCTTCGTGATTCTTAAGATCAATTGTTCTAGCAAATGGAGCTCCATCGCCTTGATCCTGATAATAACAAATCATATTTTTTTCATCAATAGTCTTTCCATAAACTTTAAATGGATCATTGACCACTCTTGAAACCACGGGATACCCTCGGGGGAGTTGCGGCCTTTTCAATTGTTGGTCTTGATTTAAAGTTTAAAGAAAGCCTATACATGAAAAAGAGGTGTCGCATGGCATGTTTTGGTGTAAAAATGTAATTGTCCCCTACTACAGGTTCCCCCGGGGTATTCCGGAGGTTCCGAGAGCGGTCAATGGTCCATTGAAAGCCTATTGATGAAAAACCATGAAGAAAGAGCTGTCGCAAGGCATGTTTTGAGTGATTAAAATATCTGACCACATTCAGAATACTCCATCAGAACCGATGGAGGAAAGTGGCCATATTTCGATTGATTATAAGCCGATGTCAGTTATTGACATATCATTCGCTTTGGAAATTGTTTTTCTTTCTGTGTATTTACTTTAAAAATATCGATTTTTACCCCGGCCTATAGAAAAACACATCACAAATATAACATGTTGAACAAGCTCTCCGGAAACCCGGAATATCTCCAGTATCCGGTGACCATGGTTATTTTTGTGGTTACATCATAAAACTATATCAGTTTTTCAGTCGAATGCTTTTGGAAGAATAAAAATCGGACCATATTTGACAAGTTACAACACTCCAAAGTTGACCAAAAATTTGCCTATCCTAGTTATTTTGGGTAACCCTATGCCCTATGATTTTAATATTCAAAATTGGCTTACCCTCACTAGAAGTTAGGGAGCTTTTAATAATTGGAGCATACGTCTCAAAAGAAAATACATTATTTATACAGATTCATCGAATTTCGAAACGGCTTCATAATATTTTGCAGATCCGAATTTCACTTAAATAAGATCCTTTTGGTTGTTTCTTTTGTTGGCCACATCGGAAATTTATCGCAAAAAAAAATCAATTGTTTTTTTTAAAACGTGGTTTGTAAAATCAAGACATTTTTTTAATCATTGTCCAGGCAAATCGGGGAAAAACCGAGGAATTTTAAAATGGAAATTCAGTTGTCACCCTACCCGAGGAATTTCCTGGCCATTTTCTCACAACTCCAGGCCGCATTCCTAAGGATCACAAGTTATTCTAAATAATAATCGGTGTCCCATATAACAGTTTTGGTTTTATCGTGCTCTTGCAAAACTCCGATAAAGCTTATCATATTTAGCTGTTTCAATCAGCCCGGGAAACTACGTCCCCTATTATGTTGTTTTTTCAGTTGCGTCGTATGTCACAATAGGAATGTATGGTCATGACTGATCCCTACCGCATTCTACCCCGATCGGTTGGCAGGTTCCTGAGTTCAAATTCAACCTCCATGGGACGGCATTGTATTCTTTCATGTTCAAAGATCACCAACCAAACCATGTCAAAGCCCCGGAGATGTTCCGCGTCGTATCGATTTCCCCGCAGCGGAAGATAATTGGACAAAAGGGAAAACTTTATTGTAGGTCAAGAAAACAATCGCAATTGAAATATATCTAGTAGGGGAAATGGCTCTAATGTTGGCCGCCTATGGATCTAAGATTGGGCCCATCGCTAAAAATCTGCTATTTACCAATTTTATCTAGATGAACGCGGTATTGGGATGTTACAAATGGATATTTTTGGCCGCTATTGAAAATTTAGTCGATTGCTGAATTTATGTATCATGGGCCCAAGTTAGGGGCATTTAGGCCGACATCCATTTCTCCTATAGGAGCAGTTCCAGGCAAAATAGCAAAAGGAAAATGAGTTTTTGAAATTGTTCAAGCTGGCGTACTTCCAACCAAAGTGCCGTCTGAGACAGTGTTGTACGAAATGATAATTCCTTTTCAAGAAAAATATGATATAAAAAATAAAAAAAAAACTGTTTAAAACTTAAATAACGAAGAAAAAAATATTGAATAGTTCGTGAAAAATGCTATATTCTTTAAAATTTTTAAACGTTTTATTTTTAAAAAATGTAAAAAATGTAAAATGTAACCATTTTATTGAATTATAGGGACATTTTCTGTTATTTAAATTGAATTCACTTGTTTTGATTTTTTACCCAAAATTAATCCAAAAAAATTACCGTGCCTATTTTTGCTGAAAAGGAATTATTTTTTCTACTTACTATTTGTTGAAAAATTAAAAAAAAAACATCACTTTGAATTTTTTTGCGGAATTCTAGCTCATATTGGCCAAAACAAACACTTATGTAAAGTTTCATGCAAATCGGAGAAGGTCGCGTCAGATCGATTTGTCATTTGGCGTGGAACTGCTATATAAGTACCTAGTTAGTACCAGCAATCGAACACAAGCGTAGGTACTTTTTATCCCGATCGAAGCTCGAGACAATTTCCAGTGAACTCTGCTGTGAGAGCAAATGAGCATCATGTGTATCCGTACTTGCATGGAGTGGACTGCACTTCGCTCTGTGGTACATAAGCAATTACTATCCGCTTAGTTTTTCGTCCATCGGAAGTACACCGAACCGTAAGTGCGGAGAGGGGCAGTTCGTCATCCGTCGTCGTCGTCGTTTGTGGGTTGATGACGACCGTCTCTCGTGAAGCGTGCAGTCTTTTGACCGTATAGTGCATAGCTTTCCAGCAAATGAAGTCAGCATTGTCTGTCTGTGTAAACAGCTTAGTTGTAGGTATATGGTATACTGACACTGTTTCAGCGAAAAGGGGATTTAGGGTTCAAAGCACATGTAAAATGGTTACATCCAAAACTTTTCCCATACAAATTTCCAAAATTTATATCCTATGGCTCCTTCAATATCAAGTACGGACGAGTTGACTGTGCCATCATTTGAGTCCATTTTTCACTCAATCCTCAATTGTATGAAAAATATCGACATAGAAATTGTTTGTTCGTGATCAAGGCGTCACAATATCAGCTTCAATCGATAAAATCGATGCGACGAAGAGACTGCTAGGTTTATTTTTTTGTTGACGTCGAACACCTTTGCAGTATTCTAGAACCTCAGTCGACGTCTACAAACAAACTTTCAATCGTTTGTCTGTTTTTCTCCCGTCGCTTCATTGGTCTTTCCTTTATTTCGGTGAAGCGAACGAGTGAAAGAGAGCTTGGCTTTGATAATGAAGGCTGTCATGAAACACATCAACAGAGGTTTCATGAAGTATATGACGGAAAATGAAAATATATATTTAAATCATTTCTCACGTGAAAACACTTGAAAAAGCGGTGATATAGTGTCGGTGAAAGGGATTGAAAGCCATAAGGAGGTTTCGTTTCACCTCGATAATCGACGTTACTTTCATTGAAAGTGATGAGCAAAGCGACGACGAGAAGATCCACAGCCAGCCTTTCGTTCCAAGTGTGCTTCTTTTTCATTTTCATTTCGTGCTGATAGTCTAGGTTAGGTGTTGTAGAAATGATGCGTTGAACACGTTGTATGAAAAAGGCAAAACTCGAGTTCATTTTAGAGCTTCGAAAATGAAGAGCCCTGTTCATGATCCCCCCATGGAAAATGTATGCAGTAGTCTCAAAATGCAGGAGAAAGTATTTTCTTTTAAAATCCCCTGGTTCTTCTGCAGAGTGACAAGTGAACCGGCATATCGGGGAATTCGAAGTCACCGAGAAAACCCCATGAATTTCAAGGACAAATCGGGAAAACATATAATTCGTTCTAGAAATAAGATTTAGATCTTGAAAAAATTTCAAGACCCTTGGACTGGACTAGATGTTTAGGGCAGGCTTGATGGAGCCTCGCTCGCGAGTTTGAAATGAGCCGAGCGTAGCATTTTTCTGAGGAGTAGAATGCCTACTGCCAAATCATTTCAATGAGCTTCAGAGCTTGTGAGCGAAGGGGAATAAAATGAGAGTGAAGTTTGCTGCCATTCTTGTTCATGTTTTCTATCACTCGCTCTTACTCTCACTCTGGATGAAAATCATCCTCTCGCTGAATTTCACTCTCCCTCGATGAGTTTTTGTTTACTTCTTCCAGGACAAGAGTGTTTTAAAACTTCCAGTGAGTTAGAGGAGTTTCAGCAAGCCTGGTTTAGGGTTAATTCATTTAGAAGAGTAATTAATCGAATTTTAGCAATTTTGAGGAGATTTTACAATGAATTCTAGTAGTTCCAAGCAGGGCTGTCATCTGATCACTCAACGCGCGCAATGTACTGATTTTCTGAAATAAACAAAATGAGAATCAAGCAAACACAAAGTTTGCTTGTCTTTCACCCTGCGCAAGTGTAAAGAAGAGAGACAGACACACACCCAGAAATAACGAAAGCTCAATGTGTAGTCATCCTTCCGACGGATCCGACACAAAGAGCGCCACTTAGTGTAGGGTTGCAAATAGTAAACCCAGCAAAAAGACAAAATTCTTCTTCGTTATGCTAAGTCTGCACAGAACTCAAAGAAGACATTAGCGCTTGTTGTATTATATTAGCTTCCTGCGCCGCACGGAGTGTACCGCTCATTGTGTAGGTCGCTTTCTCACAGTGTTGTGAGATGCATGCACAAAGTTGCTTTGCTAACGCTCTGAGGCACTTTCCAGCCCTGGTTCCAAGTATGTCAGAGAATCTTTCCAAGGGAGTTTTTGACTAGAACTCTAAGTCAGTTGTGAGAGCTTAGAGGAATTTTTTTTAAGATGCTCCAGGATTCCAGGATTCGTTAGAAATACCAAATTTTGAGTATACAGTTCGAGAACATTTCGAAAAGCGTATTTTTTTTTTTAGACTTTCAAGGTGAATTCCTAGTGAATGTTCATAAGAATTAACTTAATTAACACTTTTACGTCAACGCAACGCAAACGGATATAGTGTGGGTGGTCCTCAACAATGTATTTCATGATTTTTTTCTGAGTGTTCTACATAAAGAAAATTTGTCCGAACTGAACTGTCCGAAGAAATTTTCAAAGGATTCCCAGAGGGAAGCTCAAATTTATTTTGGAAGGATTCTGAAAAGAACTGGGAAATGATTCTAAATGAAATGGTTTAGAACAATCCAATAAAATCCTGAACAGAGTTTTAAACAAATTTTCAAGGTAAATTCTGAAGATTTCGAACGCAGAACCAAATTCAAGATCCAGGACACATTCTAGTGTATTAGTAATAACCCAATAATTCTAGTGTCTTTTTTTCGGCTCAATCGCATTCGTTTTTATGCTTAATTTAAATGTCTATTGCTAAACCGGGAAAATTATCTAAATTTCGGAAAAAAAAAACGAGAGTACCCTGGAAACTGCAAATCAGGATTTACTGGTCACTATGCTTCTGACTTCCTTAAGAAGTTTCTGACTTTTCCTGAAAATTTCTCCCGAATTTTTTTCTGATTGATCCCAGAAAGTATTTTAATTTTTTCCGGAATTTTCTTCTATCTTTCGGCGGAAACTAGTGCAAATTTAAATAAGAATAGTTCCTATGACTTTCCCCGGAAGATTTTTCAGGAGTTTTCTTTCGATTTCTCCCAGAAGTGATTTCCTCCGGAAGCTTCTCCCGACATCATCTGTGTGTTATTTCCAGACTTCTGCCAGAACTGCTGTTTCTAACTCACCCTGGATGCTGATTTCCTAAAGAAATTCTGTCAGCTTCCCCCGAATGTTGCTTCCCATATTCTCCGGAAACTTATTTTTCTGGAAATTCTCTGGAACTTCTCTTAAACCTCTCCCAAAAGTTTTCATCAGCATCCAGGCTGTCCCATTGTTTCGCAATGTTCTCTGATTTTTGCTCCGCGTCCAAAATTCCCTTTCTACATAAACAATCAACTCATTTGCTCATAACAGGACCGAAATCCTGGCTGCGTCATTGTACGCCGTACATCTGAGCATATAATTCATAATTCATTTGCTTGTTATTTTCATTCAATTCCCCTGTACGACAGTTACGTCGCGAGCGACGACGACGACGATGGCCATCCATTTTAAGCCGAGTCCAAAAAAGCGCTGTAGGTCTTGGGTCGCGTATGTGCGGGTATTTTTGTTGTTACTATACCGATGTCGATGATGATGATGGCGATGATAGTGACGATGGAATGCGGGATAATGGTTCGCTTGCTGCCGCCAGCTGCCCTGTTGCAGTGAGAGAAGGTCGTAACACAGCGCTGTATGCTGCTACCGCGCATTTCCAATTATTTGAGGCCTTTTCTACGAGCAGCCAACGCAAGCGGCGACTCCGGTGATCCGGGCAGGCCGCCCTCCGTTTTCTAGCCCATGCACCGCGATCCATTGATCATTCGCTGTCAATGATTTATGCAAACCAAACCAACCGACACCGCACACCAATGTCAGCTGACGACGTCGTCGTCGTCGTCATCGTCGTCATTTGCAAACTATCACCGACCGTTTATTCTCAGTGTGTGTCACTGAATGCTCGGTGCGATTCGGTGCAGTGCTGCCAAAAGTATTGCGTGTTGTTCAGGTCGAGTTAAAAAGTTGCAAGATTTTGTTATCATGAAATTTATAAAGCTCCTATGAGGGTCGATAGCGAACCTGGATTTTGAAAAGTAGCCCGGAAAACCGGGAAATCTGGAAAATCAATAAACAATTAGTGAACCAGAGCAAGTCTTTACCAAAAAGAACGACTTGCTCTTTTTGCTGCATAATTTCCACCAGACATTATTTTTTTTAGGATTTAATTACCCTGTAATAATCGGATTTAATGTGCATGATCCTTGAAGTGAAACATTCAACATGCCGGAAAAAATATGCGTGAAAGTCGCAACATATCCAAACAATTGCCGGATATTGATTTGTTTAGGGTCTCACGTTAAAATTACCATGCAATGCTTTTCAGATTTCCCATGGTATTAGTCTCAGGAATACAATGTAATTCCACTCAGAATTAACATGACGTTCATATTATCAGAAAACTTTTATCGTAAGACAGGCCATGGAATTCCATTGAAACTCTCTTTTGAATTTCTATGGAATTCTTCTTGGAATTATTTTGCAACTATCTTGAGAATTCGATCCATTTTAATTTCTTCCCAAAATAGTCTTGGAACTCTATTAATTCTCTTCTCAGAAATCCTTCAGAAATATATTGGAATTCTCCTCAGAAATTCGTTCGATTTTTCTTGAATCTTTCCTAAGAATTTTAATTAACTTCAGAATACTATTCCTTTGGTATTTTTTCAGGGAATTCTTGTTCCCGTTCCTGTTTATATTACCCTTGAATGTTCATAATCATTCTTTAGGGATTCTCCTTAAAATTAACCTGCTGTTTTCTAAGAATAACATAGCAATTCAGTTTAAAACTTACCATCTTCTCCCCGGAAATTCGTTGTAATTAATCACAGAATTCCTTCGGACATCAACTCAGAATTAAGGTGGAGTTTTGGGCAAAACTCCTTGAAATACGTCCAAGAATTTTGTAGGAATTCTTTTCAGTATTTCTTTGAAATTAACACTGAAATACTTTTGACTATATGTTTAGTATTACTTCTGCGTGAAGTCAACGATTTACATAGATTTCCAAACCTACGACTGGATGACTTCCTTCAGATAACAACTTAAGTGCGGTAAAAATCGATAGAACTGTTTCAAACACATCGTCGGTACTTGAGCGTGTCGTTGATCATCTCTTTTTTCCAGTGGTCGCGGGGGGAATACCCCTCACCATCCCTCTCCAACGGGGGAGTTTGGTAAAGAGAGATGATCAAACCGATTTGTACCTCCCTAAAGTTGTCCTTGCTCGCTTTCTACTCTCTATATACGATTTTCACACTGCCGTATTCTAACGGAACTATCAATTCTATACTTTCATCTCCTCATCTATCGTATGAAAATTACCACTTTATTCTGTTATTTGAAATTAGCATCTTCAACTATGTACTGAAATACTTTTTAATTTTTCCTCAAAATTCCAAAGGTATTCGCACTAACATTCTTTAGCATATTTTTTAAATTGTTTAAATAATTCATAGAAGTGCCAGAAATATTATTTTGATCGTTTTACAATGCAACATAATTTGATCGTAATGTTTGGGAAAGTGGGGGACCGAACATCCGTCCAGGTCCAGGAAACGCCTAAATGTGATCAACGCCTATGTGATCATCGATGATCAACCAACGATTTTTTGTAAATTTTGAGTACTTCTACCGATTGGATATGCTTAAAATTTAGCAAAAATCGAGACTAATGTTTATTGGAACTAACTATTTGATTAATTTGGAGTCGCAATAATGCTAAAATCGTGCATCGAAAATTAGCAATTTCCTATACATTTTTGTACGGCGTCCGTACATTTATTTCCGTAGGAGAAAATCACATTTCCATTTATTTCTCCTAGGTAGATGTTCATTCTTAGGTTTATATTGAAACATGATAATGTGACTTCCAAACACACATGATTTAGGATTAATCTGATTCTTAAAGTTTGGAAGAGCCATGCTTTTGAAGGGTCTTATTAAAGCATTTAGTTAAGTAAAGTAGCTCTCAAGAATGTCAAAACAGTTTCTAACACAACCAACTTTATCTTCCTCGTTATTCATTTTTGATCAATGAACAGACTAATTCTGGCGTGGATTTACCTTCCGCAACAGGGGGCGACTCCGGCGTAGTCGTTAGAATCCATACCTCTCACGCCAAAGTCACGAGTTCGAATCTCACCCCCGTCACGAATGACCCAAGAGCGTTAAAGTGACCATAACAAACAAACAAAACCTTCCGCAACAACATTTATTCTGATATTTGAATTAGATGGAACAGTTAATCCCAAGCGCCCAGTGGCGTTCCATAGCCTCACTTTTTGCCAGGGAAAAATAGTGATTGTGTGATGAGTTTCAGGTGCCTCTGAGGATAATTCTAGTCGATTGTGAGGAAGATTCCAGGTCCAATTCTAATAAAGTTTCCCAATAAGTGCTGAGAATTCCAAGAGGTTTCCTAGGATGAATTATATAGACAATTTTAAGGGAATTCCGAGAAGTATGCCAAGGGCATTCGAAGAAGATTTTCTCGGGAATTGTGAGGAGAAATCCAAGTGAATTTTTAGAAGAATTAAAATGAGAAGTCGAAGATACCCAGGTAACAATTTGATGCTTAACAAGTGTTGATTAATCGATTTCAATTCAGCCTTAGATTGAATAATTGCTGTACATAGACCACGTTAACCTCTGTCCAGCTTTTAAACATCTAAATCTGGTGATTTTAATCAGCCAAAAGCTTAACAGTAATATACATTATAAGTTTTTTAAGGCATTAAATAACAGTCTTTTCCAACCCTTGTTCAGTTCAGCCTTCTAGTTTTATTTCAAAAACAATAATGGAAGACCGCTTCATATCTTGTGCATTTATATGGAACTGCTTTAACTTGTTGCTGATTAATTGGATTAACATATTTATATTGTTAATATAAGTCTAAAGATTACCTTTGCATTTCGGGATTCAAACCGGCAGTCGCTGATTCATAGGCGTCAACCATACCTACTGGACCATTTAGGCATATGTGTGGTAAAAGGTATGATCATTAACATGAAGCACATCAAATTTAAGTTGAATAACAGCAACCGAAAGAGTATTATACAGCAATGCAGAATTGTAAGCAACAACTGGTGACAGTTCAATATTTGATAGTCATTTGGATGCTATTTTAGTGCCATAATTGAGTAATACTGTTGGAATGCGGTCTGAAAATTCAGTGCAATATAAAGTGGTGAACAGTTAAAACACAGAAGTACAATTTGTTAATACTTCCGACGACACTTCTACCTGGAGCTATTCCTAAAAATCTCCTTTGCCTTGTCTCTACTGCTGCCACTGCCTGTAATTAGAAAGGTAGGCAGTGAATTTAGTAGAACTAAAATGCCGGACATGCAACGAGTGACACAGACACTGACGACATTTAACAAATCAAGCTATCAAAATATGTGTAACGCATTGCTGATTTGTGGAGTTGTGTTAAGCTTAAATAAGGCTTGTTCAATCTTTGGATCAGCTAACCTATTGAGGTTGGATTATGGGGATACAATTCGCTTCATGCACTACTAATCAACTATATATTCAGCCTGATGTTAATCAGCTTTGTACACCTTAAATCAACCAATAATCAGCTTCTGTTCTTAATGTTCAGCTTTTATTGTTACTTGGGTAACCTTGAGCTAAATTTCAAGACATTTCAGAGATGAATTGGATGAGAATTCTAAGGAGAATTTAAGTAAATTTTTCTAGGGGAATTTACGTATTCTCGGCAACCTAAGCAGCGACCTTCTTTCTATAGCCTTTTTCTCTAAGGAACGCACACATATGCAGTATTGGTTTGTTTACAATCTATTGCTGCCAGCTGCTCTAACAATTTCAGTCGAAAGAATTGTCAAAAACTGTTTTGAAACGCTTTTACAAAGCTTCAATCTTCTCTAGTGAGAGCGAGTATTGTCGGCAACCAGTTTTTCTTCGGCAACCGTTCCATTTGAACTGCATGTAAATCTGCTGTTCTATTATCGGCAACTCGAAATCAGCTACAATTTGTAGTGCGTGTGTTTCATTTCAAGAAAACCCTGCTAGATTGCTTTTTCTCAGTGGTAAAAATATAGTCAAATTGAAGCTGAAAGCATAAAGAATCGTTTGCATGCATTCAGCGAAGTGTTTTCGTAAGAAAATCCAGTGAAAATAGTGTTTCAATTTGGGTTGCCGAAAATAGTCTGGCATGCCGAAGCCGTCATTTCCCCTATATAATCAAGAAAGAAAGCTTCAGCAAATTCTTTGCAGAATCATTGAAACTTCAAAGAGTATCTATAACAAATCTAAATTCCATGAAATTTTCGGATTATTTTCTAGAGAATTTTTGGATTGCGAATCGCATTTTTATTAGATAGGAATTCTGAAAAGACCCAAAAGTAATGATACTCAGAAAAGTATTGAGAACAGTACAAAGTACAGTTACTCATGGAGAATCGACTCACACCGCTTGCCGTCGTTAACTTTCTCGGAGAGCCAACAATTAAAAAGTGAACTGCGCACTGGAGCGAATGAGAAGTGACAACAGTGATTTTCACTTCATTTCAAATATTCATCGTCACAGGAGAGCTTCAAATCTTTTGAAAACTACGTAGCTCATGGACAGCCCCCTAAGGGGCATTGATTATAATTAAAGATAAAAACCTATAGCAATACAAAATTCTACAACTTGCTCCTGGGAACAGCAGCAATTGGTAAATTCTGGCAACACTGCACTGACCACCGACTCAACGTTGAGCACGTTGCGAAGATCTGCAATGAATGCAGAACAACGACGACGCAACCCACCGTAACGCTGTGTTTAGAGACTAATTGAACTCGTTTCCAATAATTACGGAACCGTTCTTGGTCTGTGGCATCACCGGAATCGAATGACAATTTGCCCTTATGGTGGATGCTAAAACTGCATAAGGAAACTGCTCCACTATACCGATGATGAGTGAGTCGTCGTTTTGGCATGTGGAGAAAACGTGCTCATCAAGCGTTATTGTGTTAGCAACTCTCTTCCATCAGTGTGCCAGTGTATTTTTTCTGGTGCAAATTTTCATCTGGTCAACTACTTACTAGTTGCTCCGCTGGTGTGTACGTACAATAAGATTGAATCATATTTTCTAAATGCATATTTCACGCTGTGTGCCATGCCGAATGAAGAATGTGCATGCACACGACAACCCTAAGTAGCAGAAACCCCCGAACCACTATCGTTGCGTCATCATATAACGCGAGAAAGCTCAAAGAAAACTAATGAAACTAGCTACTACTACACTCATACAGCATAGGAACATAGCAAAACGAAAACCACATGAAATGTGGTGCCCTTCACTCGCGCAATGGGTCTGGCTCTTTCTCCGGCTGCTGGTGCTGCTGCTAGTGGTGTTGCTAGTTTAGTAGTTCGTCGTCGTCGCTCTGGCGAACAAAAGTCGAACACTCGAACACCACCGCTCTATAGCAACCAAGTGGGTACAAACACCAACAGAGAGCATCGAGCAAGGAACACAGCAACTGAATCATAGCTACAGTTCATACCAAGATCCATCCAAGTTAAAGGTTACTCGGATTGCTGAAGCGATGCAACTGACCATTTTGACAGTTTGTATATTGTTTACGATAAACTCTAGGAGTCCCATGTGCTCTATTCGTTTAACTGTTCTCGTTCCCAATGTATTCCAATCACTGCTGCAAAGCAGCTTTCGTCACTATCACAAAATGAAAATGATCTTTCTAACGGTCCCATGTAATTTGAGTCAGTGACGAACATGTGCATGTTTTGTTTTCAGGTAAGGTGAAAGGAGGGGTCATTAATTTTCAAAAATTCAAAAGGAGTTTTTCGTTCAAAATCAAATTACGTCCATGAAAATGAGGTCATTGCATTTTACTTGCCTACCGGAACACAGTGAACAAATTTTCATTGACAGAATTTCGGTTTCAAACGAAAAAAAATGCCTTTGAATTTCCAAAAATTAATGACGTCCCCTTTCCCCTTACATTTCTTGCAAAATTAAATTAATTGAGTCAAGTAAATCCATAGACCCGTCAAAGTAAACACGAATATACGTTCTCAATAATGTGAACAAGAATGAACAAAATTACACTTTTTGTTACCAGGTGAACCTTCGTCACTGAAAAAAAAATAATGAGATTTTGACGATGGTTTAGTTGGGAGTCAATTCTTCCAGTGACGATGTCAAACATAATTTTAATGTTGTCAATATGGCGTGAAATCTGTCAGCGACAAAGCCAAAACTCAGTACTGATTCCAATATAACAGCAAAGCACTAGTCGAGTTTTGTCCCGTTAAATTAGTAGTTGTTTTGCCTTCCTCCTCCCCGCAGCGCTTTGGCCCGCAAACTGTGCAATACGAGTAACCTGCAAGTTGGATGGATCTTGGTTCATATAACTAGTGCCTGCTGCTGGTTTGTCGAGCAGTGATGTACGTAGACGGATGTGAAGTTTATAGGAAGCATTAGGGGGGCGAACATTTTTGGTCACATAAATTCAAGCGCACAGAAACTTTTTGCTCAGAACAGTTATGTACAATAAGTCATAAAACTTACAAATTATACTATTGTAAAAAAACCCATCGTTTTTTGGATTTAAGCTTTTCGAAATTCTTCACAAATTTGCAACCACCATTCTCCGGTTTCAGTCAGCGTCAGAAGTGCGACTCGCTAGCACAAAACTCGTCTTTATCTTTTCGCTGGTAGTGTCTTTGGTTCTTCTTCCTTTTTTTTTGTCGTTTAATTTTCCTGCGCAAATACACTTCGTGCTGTGTCGTTAATAATCAGATTCTTGTTGCTCTTTCACACTACGTTGGAGAACACATATTTTGCGTCTCCGAAGTCGTTCATCATCATGTGTCGCCTCGGTTCGTAAATCGATACACTGTTTTGATTGCGTTGTCTTGGCCAAAACAATCTAGTCTGGTTGTCTAGAAGAAATTCTGCGTTGGGAGAGTTGTTGTGTGAATGATGTCCATTATTAACTAAAATCCATTCGAAGATGGAGTTTTTAGTAGAATGAGGTCTCGTCACAGGAGCACGAAACGTTCGGAGGTGTTGTCTTAAGGATGATAGATGTACTTTATCCGAGACTGTATCATCAAGTCTACATCAACTACCATCATATCTTGAATGGAAGATCTAGATCATTATAAACTGAGGTAATCCAGTTTAAGGAGACACTCATTTCAGAGCGCAAAATCAAGGTTGCAAAGACTCATTTCAGCTAAAACAATGTTTTTCTAAATTATGAAATAATTAGATGCCATGATCAAATTTTGAATTGGTAGGATACAAGAAGAGGTTACAAAGAATGTGTTTGACATATTAAACCTGTTTATTTCACTTCATGAGAGTCACAATCAGCGATTTTTCACAAACTCACTCACTCACTCAGCGATCAGCAAATCGCTGATTGTGACTCATAGAAAGCAACATTTACAGGTTTTATGTTTCCAACGCATACTTTGTAACCTCTTCTTGTAAGTTACATGTAAAACATGCCATCATACCATCTTTTGGTTTTATTATTCCGAAAAACATTATTTTAGCTGAAATGAGTCTTTGCAACCTTGCGCAAAATTTGGAACATTGTGTTTCGATTAATATACCATATAAATAAGCAAATTCTCCCTTAATCGATGAAAATCCAGTTCTAGTATAGTCTATCTAGTGGACTGTAATTGTTTTATAGTTTTTTGGTTACAGAAAAATGGAGTTCTGAATAGAAAAATGAACCAAATTCGAATTCTTCTGACAAGTGGTCCCAGGAAATAACCGGGAATTCGATTGAATCCTTCAAATATTGTTTTCTTTGTCCTTTAATCGAATTCTGTTATGTTAAATCCATCTATCTCGTATCTCGAATATTTCTCTTAGAAACTAGAATATTTCTACAAGGTCAGATTTTTGTTAACTTATCCATAGTACAGGATACCAAAAATGAAGTCTGGGATCTGAAAAAATGCATTTCCCAGAGTCTGGCTTTTCACGTAACAGAATCTGGAAACGAACTTCATTTCTGGGAATACTCGTCCAGACATTTCCTAGCTTGGGATCACAGATTGCTTATTGTTACACTTTTCTGTAATTTTGAACAGTTTTCTAATATCTAGTTGTTGAAATTTCTTCTCAATCAAAGTGTCATAATCTTGAGATTTTTTTATTAATCTTTGATCTTGTATTTCTGTTTACGGATTCTGGATGTTTCTATTTCCAATGTTTGAATTTACTTATTTTATTCTTCTGAACTTATCTAAGGATATCCTGGCAAATGTCTCAAGGATTTCCTTAGGATCATTCTAAAATGTAGAATTACTTTTACTTTCAGGATTACCCTTCAATAGCTCTATAATTCTGTGCGATATTCCTTAGAAATGTGTTCCAAAACAGTCTCGGAATTCAGTACAGAACATTTAAGCAATTCCTTAAAAAAAACTTAGGAAATTTACTCTACATTTATCTTCTTATATTCTTAATAAGTCTCGCGAGAATATTCTTTAATTTATCCATAATGTTCTTAACAATTCGCTTGGAAGATTCCTCGGATAGATTTTCTTCTTTTTTTCAATCTTTTATATGCTTGGCTCAAATGTCTTAAAAGACTCTACGGAGCCGAGGACCACTTCAATAATATTACATTCCCCATGCCCGTAAATCCCTTCTTTTCTTCGTTTAGCTTTTGCAGTTGCTTCCACTGGTCCAAAGTTTTTTTTTTGTCACACAATCACAGGGCTGGTGGTGAGTCTCTTTTTAGTGAATTGCTTTGTGACGTTTAATCGTCTTTCTATATATCTACAGGGTGTTCAATCATTTTTCTACATAAAATTTCCTGGGTTTTCCAGGTTTTTCCAGAACTTTAACGGATACATTCTAGGCTTATAATAAGAAAGCTATTTTTTTTAAATTCGTTCAAAATATGATTTTTCTGGAAGATCAAAAACAACTGTAATTAACCCAAACGTTTTTATGACATGTCAATCATTATAATCTAATCCATTGAATTTTGAAGTTTAGTAGGGGAATTTACGTATTCTCGGCAACCTAGACAGCGACCTTCTTTCTATAGCCTTTTTCTCTAAGGAACGCATACATATGCAGTATTGGTTTGTTTACAATCTTTTGCTGCCAGCTGCTCTAACAATTTCAGTCGAAAGAATTGTCAAAAACTGTTTTGAAACGCTTTTACAAAGCTCAAATCTTCTCTAGTGAGAGCGAGTATTGTCGGCAACCAGTTTTTCTTCGGCAACCGTTCCATTTGAACTGCATGTAAATCTGCTGTTCTATTTTCGGCAACTTGAAATCAGCTACAATTTGTAGTGCGTGTGTTGCATTTCAAGAAAACCTTGCTAGATTGCTTTTTCTCAGTGGTAAAAATATAGTCAAATTGGAGCTGAAAGCATAAAGAATCGTTTGCATGCATTCAGCGAAGTGTGTTCGTAAGAAAATCCAGTGAAAATAGTGTTTCAATTTGTGTTGCCGAAAATAGTCTGTCATGCCGAAGCCGTCATTTCCCCTACTTAATTAATTTCTCACTTTAATAAAGTTAAAAAAAGACGTGCTTAATTTGAGTAAGTCCAAGATCTAAAACTATTCAATGTCTTGTAGTTTCGTATTCCATGTACAAGTTCAAGATATTGAAAATTTTCAAAGTGTCTGAATTGAGGTAAACATGAAATGATTGATTCCAAGTTCGTAATTAACTTTATGAAATATTAAAGATCTTCATTGCAGTCTCATTAGCTTCACAACAATTTTTGGGAACTTTGAAGAAGTTATGAGGGAAAGGAAATGCTGAGAATTTCTGTGAAGCTCCATAAACAAACTACGGTAACATAAGGGAAGTTAACACACTGAAATTATGGGGAACTTACTGGAAGCTTTAAGAACCTCAAATCGGTTCTTTTTACATCCGAAAATTTATGAAGTTGCTAGAATTTCAGAGCACATGTGTCAAGTGAACTTGAGAAATATAGAAACCTTGAGGGGTAGGATTAACTACCCTATTTTCAGCCTATTAAGCACAACCCGCACTTAGTCTTTCCTAATCTAGCGCAGTTTAGCACCAAACGGAATGCTATTATTACTGATGGCTTCCAAATTTATTTACCTTTCTGTAAGTACCGTAAGATTTGATAAAGAGGAACCAATCGTTGAGATATTGCCAAAAGTCTAACACTGCTTCTTGATGCCAAACTCGGCCTACGGATTCTAAACTCGGCCTAACGAATTGAAACGCAAATTAATTCACTTCGGCCTATCGGATCAAGATAAAAATTGATTCGGTCGGAGCGCTTCTTTTGGTTTTTGTGAAGTATGGGTACAAACCTTCATATCACGCGTTCTCATTGACTTCGTTCGGTAGCTTTTTAACTAAAGTATCGTACCAAACTCATAATTGACTTGTTAACTCTGAAATCATGGAAGTATTTTGTGTTTTCTGCACGATAGGCCCAAAATGGGCGATTAGGCCGAAGTAGTTCTCTACCCTATTGTGCAATTTTTTTTGAAAATTTCTAAGCACCTCAGAAAAGCTAGATCTAGAGATCTTTGGGGAATTTCAGATCTTAAGAGCAGTTCCCATGGCTTTAGTTCAGACTTTTTGGAGCAAATTAAATATCTATGATCGCAAATTTAGAAAAATTGAGAACCCTTAAGATGTTTTCAAAGAATTTCAAAGAAGTACAAAGACCGTCAAAGAATTTATGAAAATAATTCAGGAACTTCACAGAAGTCCAAAGAATTTCAGGGACATTTATCAATATGAGAGCTTTAGGGAAGCTTCGAGAACATCAAGACAGATCAGAGAATCAAAGGGCAGTTCAAATAATTTCAAGAAAATTGTAGAAACCTTAAAGAAGTTCCGGACACTTCAGCAAAGCTCCGATAGAACTTCTGGAACGCGATAAAATTTATATGAAAATATGGAAAACGTGAGAGTATTTTAAGGGTGTTATATCATGAAGATTTCAAGAACTTTAAAAAAATGCGACAATTTAGCTAAGTTGATAAGAGAATATCAACGAAGTTCCATTAATTTAAAAAAAATGCGAGAGCTTTTAGCAAGCAGCAATATCTTCAAGAAATTCCAGAGAACTTAGAATTTAGATAGTTTTAAACTATCTAAATTCTAAGTTCTCTGGAATATTCAGCGAAGTTCTTAATAGCTTCAGAATAATCCCATCAACTTAGGCAAATTTGCAGACACTTGCAAGGAATTCCGTGGAATTATGAGGTATTCGAAGTATTCTGATTGATCCAAAAACGTTAGGGAATTTTGAATATATATATATCAGAAAATTTGCCGGATTATTAAAAAAATAGAGAACTTTAAGTAAGCACAGGGAAAATTAGTGAGGATTTATAATGTTTAGAATATTTGAAAAAAATTGTCGAAACTTAAAGGCAAATCAATTAATTTCAGTAAAGTTGCGGGTTCTTAAAATATACTGATCAATTCAGGGCTGTCTAGAGAACTTCAAAGAAATTCAATAGTCGGTTAGGTAGTTTTAATAACACCAGGAAAGTCTAGACTATTGAAGAAGTTTTAAATTAGCGTCGATAATTTAATGGAAGTTTCATGAACTTCAGAAAAATCATGCGAACTTCAGTGTAAATCATAAAACTATATTAATTATTTCGTTCTAATTCCATGAAAATTGCGGGAGCACAAAAGTTCCAGAAATTTAGAAAAATTTCGAAAACTTTACAGAAGGACAGTGGTCTTCAGCAACATTTCGAGAACTGCATAGAAATCTACGGAGCTTAAGGGAAGATCCGCGAACTTCAAGATTTTGACGTAGGACTACGTCTGTGATTTCTATATGGGGGTACACTTTGTGAAAACCGAAAATGGAACATGTAACAAAATTATGAAAGATTTTGAACGTTAATGACTCAACTACCCCTGGACCAATTCCAATAATTTTATCAATAATCGATCAGAAATATTCCTACGCATCTGTCAAATTTAAGACTTTATCATTTTAAAAAATGTCACTGTTGAAAAATGCACTAATGTGCAACTGTTGCTATGATAATTAAAATTATCACTGATTGCCAGCGAAAAGCGATTTTCCTAACACAGATTTCAAAGTTGAATTCCATCCGGTCTCACCAAATGATGTTTATTCAATCACCGCGTGGTGAGTGGTGGTGTTCTCTGGTCAAGGCTGACCTCAACAGCTGATCGGATTCAGTCACAGTTATCGTGTGTGGTGGTGTACGGTCGTTGGCATCAGCAGCAGCAGCAGCAGCAGTGCTTTCGGCACGTGGCGTTGAACATTGTTCTCCAGTACACAACGAAAAGGTGCCTGGAAACAGCGAGCTGCAGCCCACATGAGCATCCATAGAAGGAGGAAGAAGCTGCACCGCTAATGATCGGAATCAGTAGCTCGTCGTGAGTCACTGTGGGTCATCTATGTCAAGCGCGTCATACTAAATAGTATAAACAGAGAGAACCCCGCTTACTATATAAGACCACGAAGTGCTACGTCGCCATTGCGTACAACCCCATAGGGCTGTCCCTTGTAGTTTTTTATGAACATTAGCAAAATTAGCAGAGACGTTAAAAATTAAATTGAGGTCTTCGCACAAGTTCAAAAGTTCACTGAAGCTTATGCATTTTAAGGACGGGTCAATTAAATTCAGCGCAGTACAACAAGCTTCATGAGAACTGCAAAAAACGTTAGAGCAGTTTGGAGAATTTCAGATAAGGACATAGAACCTCAGTTAACATTAGAGAAGTCACATAAAGTTTAAAGAAGTTTAGAGAACTTCAGCGAATTGTTAAACCTTTAGAAGAGATTCATGATCGTTAGAAAAATTAAGGGAAATTTAAGAATTTGATGAGTAGTATTGTGAGCATCAGCCTAGTTTCTCAAAATAAAAAAAAACTTCAAGGTAGATTCATTAACTTCAGGAAAAACTTGGGAAGTTCTCAGAATAGTCCATTCCATATTCAATAGTAATTACGATGAAACTATCCTCCGAACTGAATTTTATATTAGTTTTCCTCGTAATTACCTTGAAATTCCCCACAATAAGACACCCTTTGGAAAGATTATCAGAATATTCATTGAATTCATTTAAGATTTCCTTTTGAATCTCACTCCTTCCCTTGGAATTCTACAAATTCCTTAGATTTCTTCTCATAATTTGTTGGACTAACTCTCCTGAATTTATTTTCCGAATTCCTTTGAATATGTCCTGGAGTTATTCTCAGATTTAATTGTAATCCGTCTTTTAGTATCTTCAAAAAAAAATCCAAGGACTTACGTTCCGAATTTGTTTTCTACCCCAAACTTTATGAAATTATCCTCAGAATGCCATTGAAATTTTCCTTTGAAGTTCACAGGAGTTGTGCTCCTTAGAAATTTCTAAGAGTTTTCAATAAAATTTACTTTTAATTCAATTCAGGGTCACTTTTTGGTCACTATTTAGTCGCTTATTTCTTTAACATGGTCACTAAAATCACTATATTTGACAGCAGAGATCAGCCCTGCAATCACACGATGATGGATCTGGACTTCGTCCTTAGTCTTTTCCTCACTGTTTTCTGCAGTGTTGGGGGGCTCCATATCTTCCCATTTCCATACTACCGTTCGGTTTATCTTTAGTAGAAAACTTTCAATAGGTAACAGTGCATCAGGAAATTTAATGCTGATACGCCAATAAATGAAGGGCTGGTAGTGAGTCACTTTTTAGTGACTTGGTCACTTTTTAGTGGCTTGGTCACTTTTTTCAAGCCAGTCACTAAAAAGTCTCTTTTTTTAAGGTCAAGTCACTAAAGTCACTTTTTCTTGTAATCAGTCACTATTTGCAACTATTTTAGCGTGAATTTATTTCAATATTGATCATTATATGCTTTGAGGCATTTAATCGTCTTTCTCTATCTACTCTACTATCTATGAGTTTTAAAGAAACAAGTTTGTAATCAAATCCAATGAATGTTGAACTTAATTTTTCACTGTTCACAGTTTAAAAAAACGTACTTAATTTGAGTAAGTCCAAAATCTAAAAACATTCAATGTCTTGAAGTTTCTTATTCCATGTACAAGTTCATGATATTGAAAATTTTCAAAGTGCCTGAATTAAGGAAAACATTAAATAATTTATTTCAAATTCGTAATTAACTTTATGAAATATTAGAGATCTTCATTGCAGTCCCATTAACTTCACAACAATTGTAGGAAATTTGAATACGTTCTGAGGAATGAAAGGAAATTCTGAGAATTTCAGTAAAGCTCCATAAACAAACTGCGGGAACATAAGGGAAGTTAACACACTGAAATTATGGGGAACGATCCTCAAATCGGTTCTTTTAACATTCTAAAATTTTCAGAAACTTTAATGAAGTTCCTAGAATTTTAGAGCACATCACAGGTGTTAAAAAAAACTTGAGAAATATAGAAACCTTAAGGGGTATTGTGCAAATTAAAAAAAAAATCTAGGCACCTCAGAAAAGCTAGATCTAGAGATCTTTGGGGAAATTTAAGCAGAAAAAACTGCTTAAGAGCAGTTCCCATGACTTTAGTTCAGACTTTTTAGAGCAGTTTAAATATCTATAATCGTAAATTTAGGAAAATTTAGAACCCTTAAGATGTTCCGAGAATTTCAGGGAAGTACAGAGACCATCAGATAATTTATGAAAACTTCATAAATATTTCAGGAACTTCACAGAAGTTCAAAGAATTTCAGGGAAATGTACCTTTAATAGAATTGAGAGCTTTAGGGAAGCTTCGAGAACATCAAGACATATCAGAAAATCAAAGGGCAGTTTAAATAATTTTAAAAAAAATGTAGAAACCTTAAAGAAGTTCCGGAAACTTCAACAAAGCTCCCATAGAACTTCTGGAACGTGATAAAAAAAGAGATTATTTTAAGAGTGCTATATCATGGAAATAACAAGAACTTTAAAAAATACGAAAGTTTAATGAAGTAATGAAATTGGGTTGTTAGCGGAATGCTTTAATAAAACAGCAAAAAAGGTTATCTGGTTATGCACATTGTAGTCGAAATACGTATCTGTCATGGATACCAAAATTAATTAAGTGGAATTAAATGGAAGATAACCTTTTTTGCTGTTTTATTAAAGCATTCCGCTAACAACCCAATTTCATTACTTCATTATGATGGCTACCAAGCCTTTGGGATTTTCCTTATTAGAGATTTGAATAGATTTTTCTCCTTTAGCTTACTTAAATCTTTGGTTTTAATTAGTTAGGTAGGTTCCGATTCAACACATTGTAGTTTCATTTATATACCTGTGATCTTGACATTTATACCTAGGGGATGAGTACTTAAGGGGGTTAGATTTTGATAAGTTCTTTAGTGGGAATGACACTGATGAAGACTGCACATTGTAGTCGAAATACGTATCTGTCATGGATACCAAAATTAATTAAGTGGAATTAAATGGAAGATAACCTTTTTTGCTGTTTTATACGAAAGTTTAGCTAAGTTGATTAGAGAATATCAACGAAGTTCCATTCATTTAAAAAATGCGAGAACTATTTTAGCAAGCAGCGATAAATATGAATTCCGTGAAATTATGGGGTATTCTAAATAAATAATTGATCTAAAAACGTTAGGGAATTTTAAATATATAATATATATTAGAAAATTTGCCGGACAAACAAATTCAGAGAACTTCAGGTAAGCATAGTTCAGGGAAAATAAGTGAGCGTTTTTAAAGGTTAGAATACTTAAGAAAAATTGTCCAAACTTCAAGGCAAATCAATTAATTTCAGTAAAGTTGCGGGTTGTTAAAAAATACTGAGTAATTCAGGGCAACCTAGAGAACTTTAAAGAAATTCGTTTAGGCCGTTTTAATAACACCCGGAAAGTCTGAACTATTGAAGAAGTTTTAAATTAGTGGCTATAATTTAATGGAAGTTTCATGAACTTCAGAAAAATGATGAGAACTTAAGTGAAAATCATAAAACTATACTAATTATTTCATTCACAAAAGTTCCAGACATTTAAAAAAAAAACTTCGAAAACTTCGCAGAAGGACAGTGGTATTCAGAAACATTTCGAGAACTTCATAGGAAAAATTTGGGAAGTTCTCAGAATAGTCCATTTCATATTCAACGGAAATTTCAATGAAGCTATCCTACGAATTCAATTTTCTTTTAGTTTTTAGCGGAATTATCTTGAAATTCCCCACAATAAGACACCTTTTGGAAAGATTATCAGAATATTCATTAAATTCATTTCAGATTTCCTTTTGAATCTCACTCCTTCCCTTGGAATTCTACTCACATTGAAAGTCTCCTAAGAATTCATTGGCATTTCTACTCACAATTTCCTTAGAATTTTTCTCATAATTTGTTTGGAAAACTCTCCTGAATTTGTTTCCCGAATTCCTTTAAAGATGTCCTGGAATTATTCTCAGATTTAATTGTAATCCTTCTTTTAGTATTTTCAAAAAAAATTCCAAGGATTGCCCTTGGAATTTTCCTTTGAGTTCACAAAAGTTGTGCTTCTCAGAAATTCCTAAGAGTTTTCAATAAAATTTATTTTTAATTCAATTCAGGGTCACTTTTTAGTCACTATTTTTACAACTAACAGTCACTATTCAGTCACTTATTTCTTCAACATGGTCACTAAAATCACTATTTTTGACAGCAGTGATGGCTACCAGCCCTGATGATAAACAGGATAGTAGGAAAATCGCATCATCAAATGTCAAAGATGACGATGGTCCCGCTACTTACCCCTACAAAGAATTGAGCTTGATGATCTTCTTCTTATTATTCGCATTTTCAAGCTTATTGCTTAGCGAATATTTGCTTATTGCGTGCTCTCAACTTAGTGTTCTAAATGCACTTCCACAGTTATTACTTGAGAGCTTTCGATGCCAATACCAATGCATGAATTTGTATATTGTGTGGCAAGCACAATGGTATTCTATGCCCAGGGAAGTCGATAAAATTTTCAACCCGAAAGATTCCCCCTACCGGACCGGGAATCGAACCCGCCGCCTCCGGCTTGACTAGGCTATGAGGCCCCTTAAATTTAATGAATACATTTAATGAATACATTTTGAACAGGTTTGCAAAAAGACGAACTGATTTCATCTACAGACAATTTCTTGGAAATTTTTAAATTGCTTTACAGCGACATAAGTGTGAAAAGGCTGTTGGAGTCAACCACAAATATTAAATAACCCATTTGTAATCGTAATTACAGCATCCAATATAAGGACATTAAACAATGACATCATTTACAATTACATTTGTTAGCTATCCATTGTACTGCATTATCGGCATAAAAATATCGCAACACCATCAAATTCGTCGCATATTTTGATATACCTTATAAATAAAACAAGCTCTAATACACTTCCCTGAGGCATACTTCGATTATTTCCCATGGAATTAAAAACAGAATAATTTATACCATCCTTTGTTCATCCTTTCCATCGCGAAACATTTTTCGTGATAAATCCGAAAGTTATATAAACAGAGTGTAAAAACACGAACCGTGATAAAACCGAAACTCCACTGTATCCACCAAACTTTTGCCTGCCTTGCAACTCCGATATCTACCGGCCAATAGTTGAATGTCGGTATACTTTCAGATTAACAAACATCAATTAAAAGCTAATTAATTGGATGTTGATTGCTTCCCTTCGGGTGCTGGCTGTGCCAGGTACACCCAACTGGATGATTTGTACAAGTTTGTATAGAAGATTTACAGAATCTGTAGTAAATCATCGCATATGAATTTGTTTGCGTTTGCCAATTTTATTTATTTATTAAATTTTCACCCATCTTGTGAATGTTTAATCCGAAAATATTGACTCAGGAAAAAGTTGCTTGTTCATTACTTTTCTTACTTACATTTCCCGTAAGAAACATATACAGATAATGTACTTGCCCTTTGTTTTGCGTGTATATACCTCTCATTTGGCACATCGAAAGTAAATGAAAGTTCTCCCTCCACGCAGCACTGTCTGATTCTGTCTGGTATGCTTCCAATTTCCACTTCACCAGATATTAAGCCAAAAGTGAACCAGGTGGGGTTCGTCCCTTGTGGTTATCCTTAATTTTCGCTTCAGAAAAAATAAAAGTTGCTCTTTCGCTTAGTAACAACATGACAGGAAGGAGGTAAAAGCCTCCGCCTGTGCTCGGTGGTGTATGTATTACCATGCATAACTTGTGCCAGCTTAGCTGCGCAGAACTGCTGCGGATACAGCGAGCGATAATAAATTCTAAAGTTTATGTGAGTGTTCAGAAAGTGTCTTGCACGAGCGCAGATTTTGTTTGTTTGCTGTAGGTTATGTAATTTGCTCGATCGAAGATCCCACAACAATTTATGCTTCTAGCCTGGGAATGTCATACCAGCATTAGTCACTGTCGGTCGGTCGGTTGCTGCTGCCCGCCAATAAAAGCGTGTGATTTTGAGCGTGACAATGGGTTCGATGCCAAACATCATCGTTACCGGTGTTGGTAGTGTTGAGAACAACACGCATATGGGAACAATGTCCATTCGGTTTCGCGGGAGTGACAAACCTTGGCATTTTTTTTCAATCTATGGTAACTAGATCAAGGCAGATGAAATGCAAATACAACATGCCATTCCTTTCGATTCAGCAACAGTAATTTGCTAATTGATTGCCAAACCTCCAGTTCAGTTCCAATTCACACTCCAATATCCAAAAGCCGGAATAGCAAGTGGCGTGAGAAACAGCTCTGCTAATCGACCGAGCCGGCACCAATAAATGCAAATATGCAATCACCCAACCCCGCCCCAATCTTGCCCATCCTGGGTCCGGGGTTCGTTCAGTTCGATTGAAGTCTGAAGTCAACCAGAGTGAGATAAGGTGCAAGCTTCTCGCAACCTAAATTGCATATATAGGTATGCACCGCAAATACTACGACCACTGTAGGCTTTGCTGTATGTTTCGGGTACGTAGGTATACATTTTTTCGCTAATGCGCGTAATTTGCGAGAAGAAGAAAATCGTACGCTTTGCTGCTGATGTGTGCAATAGAGCGGCGGAAAGAAGACAAGATACGGCTCGAAGACTGGCTTTGCCTGGCTCGGGTTCAATGTACTTTTGACATTTCTTGCTCTCCATCATCATCGGCAGCAATAGCGGACAGCAGCAGCGCAGTGGCATCATCTATATACCAAAAATTGCGAACCGAGATTTGGTCAATGCACACACCAAATCTAGATATTTTCCATCATCCTCTTTTGCTTGTGTCCGCCCTCTTCTCACGGTTCACAGCTCCATCGTCAGCCATCAGCGTGATTCGCAAAAACTCTTTGTAGATAAAAAAAAAACCGTATACATGTAACGTAATGGACAAACACATCAGCTTAAATCGTGTGCCTTGACGGTATAGTGGATTATTTTAGCGTTCAAAGCATTTTTTTTTTTTACGTTTTGCAGAGTCTCCCTTCTCCGTTCAATCTCCTTTGTGTGTGCAGCAAAAAGTGGTGAAATTGCTCTAATAGCCAAACAACAACAAACGTGAACCACATTTGCAGCAGCAAGGCACGTGAAGTAGCTGGTTCGCCTAACTTTGGGAACCTTCACTCATGGTTTTCTGTGATTTATTTTATGGTAGTTGGGCTCGGTCAACCATGCTTTGGGGACGAACCTTGCCGCAAGCTGTCACCTTTCTGCAGTGGCACTTCCATTCACAATTTGCGAATGGACATGGCACATCCGGACGATCCCTGATGGTAATGATGATGGTACGACGAAAAACAACAATCGCAACGTCGCTGTTTTTCGACATGCCTCGGTATTTATTTTCTCTCGCCTGCTATGTTATGCACCTATTACTCGTCGAACCGTTCGCTTTTTTTTTTCTCTTGCTCGCCGCAAGACGGAGCAGGCGTATTTGCAAAAATTTGCGAAAGTGTCGATTTTGAATGAATAGGTAATTTGGCGTTTTTTTTCTGCACTCTTCTCGCTCTCCGCTTGCATCGAATCTTTTTTTTTTTCGTTTATGTATTGCGTTAGATACATTATCGTGGTTTTGAGGCCTGCGATTGCTTCGCAAGGGTGCAAAAAGAAATAGTCGATAAACACCACTATTTAGGCGTTTGTCTTGGCACCACTCGAGCTCTGCAGAGAGGTGGGTTATTTCCTATATTTAATACCAGTCAGTTGGTCGGTGCCGGACCAAGTAGGGAGAGCGGCGGCTATATTCGTCGTCGTCGTCGTCGTCGTCGTGGGGATTAAAGTGGCGTGTATGAATACCTGATGATAGGAGACACACCTGACTGACTGACTGACTGTGACCGGCGACCTACGCGGAAGGTGCCAGTGTTGCTGCTAATCAGAAAAGTTTTTCTCTAATAGCCGTCACTGCACTCTGTGCGTCGATGTCACCAATCTAGTGACTTGATGAAATCAATGCCGGAGTGGAATCAATATGGGATGTTCGTATGTTTGACCTTGAATTAGCAGAACAATAACGAACAGTTCACCTTCTAGTCAGCATGCACTCCACGATTCCAGGTGAAACGTAAGCAGGATTCCAAGGTAGTTTTGAGTAGAATCCTGATTAGGATTCTTAACAGGGGGATTCCATGCGAGTTCTGACTAAAATTATTAGTTATTTTGAGGAGAATTCTAAGGAACGACCAAATGACAGCTAAATCTATTGTCTAACTGTCAAATTTACGTCAAGGCAGCGCAAACGGATCTAATGTGGGTGACCCTTCAGGGATTTGTAAGGAGCACTCCTAGAGAGAAAGGAAAATCGAAAGGGACTTCTGAAAATAGTTCCAAACAAATTCTGAAATTTTCGATGAAAATTTTAAGGGAATACTATACTATACTATTCAAGTCTATTTCTGCAGTTTTTTTTAAAGAATTCAAAGCAGAGTCTGAGGCGCATTTCAAAGAATTTACGGGACTGCTCCAATGAAATTCTGAGTGGAATTCATAGGGGATTCCAAATATAAATTCATGGGAAAGTATTCAGAAGAATTCTCTGGGTAATTCCTAGTTACTGTAGTACAGCAAACCCAATTAAGCAGTTTGCGAGAATAACATAGTGAATCAAAGGGTTTCCTATAGCGAAATTCTAGATTAGTATGAAACAAATAGTAAACATGTAACATTTCTGCATAAGTATAATTGTGTGGCAAGTACAATCATACTCTAAGCCAAGGGAAGTCGCGTCTGGCTGAAAATCTCCTTAATAAAGACAACCAACCAACCAAGGGAAGTCGAGAAATTTGTCAACCCGAAAAATGGAATCTAGCCGCCTCCAGCATGGTTTTGCTTTAAGCTGCGCCTTTACCGACTGACCTAAGGGAGGCCCCATTTTTAGAGTATTATAAGGAAATTCTTTTTTTTAACTAGTTCGTTCATTTGGAAGGCTCAATCGCGTTAGCTTTACGGAGCCGATAGTTCATTGTTCTTTGTTTGTAACAAAATTCACTTAATTCTATGTCTAGTAGGAGTTGGGCCGAATACTCGCGGCTTACTCGAGGTTAGAGAGGTACATTGTCGAAGGATAGGATCAGGGGAGGAGCTTGGGGTAAGGTTTCGTTGTCTCATCAGAGCGTTGTCGCCAGTATGAATGGTAGTGCGGTTCTAGTTTCGTCTGGAGTTCGACCGGCTATGGTGATCAGTGGGCGACGGGGAGACAAGATAACTTCTTCTTCTTATTCGCATTTCAAGCTTATTGCTTAGCGCATATTAGCTTATTTCGTGCTCTCAACTTAGTGTTCTAGATGCACTTCCACAGTTATTAATTGAGAGCTTTCGATGCCTGTGCCATTTTTGCATTGGTATAATTGTGTGGCAAGTCCAATCATACTTATATGTCCAGGGAAGTCGAGAAAATTTCCAACCCGAAAGATTCCCTCGACCGGACCGGGAATCGAACCCGCCGCCTCCGGCTTGGTAATACCGTGCCTTTACTGACTAGGCTATGAGGAGACAAGATAAACAAAAACTATTAAAGAGAGACAAAAAACAAAGGAATTAAATTCTTATACTAGACATTTGAAGAAACACATAAACCGACTGCATATAGCAGATGTTGCTGTCCACGAGGTTTATTCTATTGAGATGAGCATCTAGCGAGTAGTGGTTGGACATAAGTCTACTCATCACGCGAATGAAGTCACGACTTAAGTCCAAGCCTTTACACCACGCTCTCGAAGAAACATTAGGAATAATTGAATGTAATAGGTTTGCCAACTCGAAAGGGTACTCTGTAGCACTAAATGGTAAAATTCATCGTGTGAAATTTGCCTGTCATAAAATTCACCTTCCTGCGCGCCCACCTTTGCGAGAGAGTCCGCCTTCTCATTGCCTGGGATTGAGCAATGTGAGGGGACCCATACAAAGGTAATCATATATGATCTTTCGACCAGCACACTCATCTGCTCCCTTACCTTTGAAAGGAAATAAGATGAGTGCCTACCTTGTTTCATCGACCGAATAGTCTCGATCGAACTGAGACTGCGGGCACGTTGGAAATCATCCCCAATGCGAAGTTGATTGCTGCCAGCTATAAAGGAAATTCTTGTGAGAGTTCTTACGGAATCCTGTGCAGAGTTGACATTCGCTTCCATCGTCAAATTCTCACAAATAACAATACATATCCCAATTGGATTCTAAAAAGTGAGGTTATCTCCGAAGGTGGTGTTACTATGCATGGATCAATAGTTATTTGCAAGAAATCGGCGATGGAAGTGAAGAAAAATCACTTACGGATAATCGAGTCCAACCTGATTGAAAGGTCTCGAGCAAAGCGAGTCAAATCCAACCGATTTGAAAGGTCTGAGACTCAGAAAGCAGCATCCTTGTATGTATCCAGGATCTTGAGATGTCAATTGTTGTTCATATAAACACTAGAGCCGCCTAGTGACAGAATTCCAAACTACAGTGTCCACAACTGAAAAAGTCTTTGTTGACCCCTGAACACAATTACTAAAAATAGCAACTTTGTATATAGCCTGGATCTTGAGATGCCGATGTGTGTGTGTATTGTGAACTAAACTTGCTACCTTTTAAAACGTCTAACCCTCTGCAAAAAACAGCTACCTTGTATATAGTAAGGAAATGCCGATCCTGCATAAACACGAAGCTTGTCAGAACACTAGTACTGCCTAGTGAGAGGATTCCGAACTTATCTGCCCTCAATTGCAAAGGACTTAGTCCCTTGAGCAACATTGTCGAAAACCGGAACCTTGTATATAGACAGCACCTTGAGATCTCGATCCTGCAAGTACACGAAGTTTACCATAACACTAGCGCCGGCGCCGGTGGTGTAGTGGTAAGCGTGACTGCGTTCTAACACCCCAGTAGGTCTGGGTTCAATCCCAGCCGAGGTCGGTGGGTTTTTCTGAGGCATAAAAATCTCTGGTCACATTTTCCTTCGGAAAGGAAGTAAAGCCGTTGGTCCCGGCCCATGTGTGTTGTGAATGGGTGCGATATCCTACGCAGGTGTGGAAGCTCCCTTCCTGTACATTCGGTTGCCGTCAATGGATGGCAATCGATGTCCGTCGGTGATTGGCACTAGATTGCGGAACAAAGACCGACGTTAAATAAAGGAAAAGAAGAAGACTAGCATCACCTAGTGCGAGAATTTCGAACAAAGCTGTTCGCCATTCCCTTAGTTCAGTCGGTAAAGGCGCAGCTACAAAGCAAGACCATGCTGGAGGCGGCTGGGTTCGATTCCCGGTCCGGTCTAGGAATTTTCCGGGTTGGAAAATTTCTCGACTTCCCTGGGCATAGAAGTATGATTGGACTTGCCACACAATCATATCAATGCAAAAATGGTACAGGCATCGAAAGCTCTCAATTAATAACTGTGGAAGTGCATCTAGAACACTAATTTGAGAGCACGCAATAAGCTAATATGCAATAAGCTTAAAATGCGAAGAAGAAGAAGTCTTCGCCATTCAAAACTTCTAAGCCACGTGAACAAAATAGCAGAAAACAGCAATTTTATTTAGGCAGGATCTTGAGATTTTGTTCCTGCAAGTACACTTAGCTCACCAGAACACTACAGCACCTAATGAGTGATTTCCGAACTAATGTCTCCACAATTCAAAAGGTCTTATCCCCCTGAACAAAAAATGCAGAAAATAGCAACTTTTTATGTTGCCAGGATCTTGGAATGTAGATCCTCAATACGCGAAGCTTACCAGAACAATAGAGCCCCATCTAATGAAAGAATACAGAACTAAACTGCCCACTATTAAAAAGCTCTAAACGGCCTGAACTAAATTGCAGAAAACAGCAACTTGGAATATAGCTAGAATTTTGAGGAACTAAACTGTTCACAATTTAAATCCTCTACGCCTAGTGAACAGTATTGCTGAAAACATCAACTTTTTATACAACCAGGATCTTGAGATGTTGATCCTGAAAGTACACTAAGCTCACTAGCACACTAGAGCCATCTAGTGATATAATTCAAAACTAATTAGTTCACAATTGAAAAAGTCTTATTCTCCTAAACAAATTTGCAGAAAACAACATGCTTGTATATAGGAAAAATTTTGATATGACAAGTTTTTCAGCTACCTAGTGAGAGATTTCCGAACTAACCTCTCCACAATTCAAAAAGTCTTAGTCTTAGAACAACTTAGTGCATGGATGGAAATGGATGTTATGTCGGCCTAAATGCTCCTAATTTGGGCCCATACATAAATTCAGCAATCGACTACATTTTCAAAAGCGACCAAAAATATCTATTAGTACCGTCCCAATGACGCGTTCAACTATATAAAATTGATAAATAGCAGATTTTTAGCGATGGGCCCAATCTTAGATCCATAGGCCAACATTAGAGCCACTTCCTCTATATAGTCAGGATCTTGAGCTCCCGACCCTGCATTTACACGAATTATCAATGCAAATTCTAGTGCCGCCGCCTAGTGAGAAAATTCCGAACTAAACTGACCAAGATTCAAAAGGTCTTAGACCTTAGTCTCCTGAACAACATTGTAGAAAATAGCTACCTTTTATGTAGCCAGGATCCAGAGATATTATATGTGTACTATGTTCACATGAGCACTAGAGCCACCTAGTGAGTGAATTCTGAACTGGACAATCCAATATAATGTTGGTCTTTGCAACATTAACAACATTGCCGAAAAGCGTAACTTTCTAGATAATTCAGATCACGAAAGCTAAACGATGCTTTCCATATACATTAGCACAACCTAGCAAGTGAATTTCAAACTAAATTGTTGCTAGGAAATATTCCAGAGAACAATATTGGCGAAGACTTTTGAGCTCAAGCTTTTCGACAGTAACAAAAAATGTAACTCTATAAATAGATCACTGGGCGTCTGAGAATTTTAGTTTTATTTTAACTCATTAAGGACAAGATTGATAGAATCCACAAATAACCGCTATCATAGCTGATTTTTTTTCTGTATTGCGCTGAAAGTGTCTTAAAATTACTCCCAGAATTTTGTACTGTGGTTTCTTAACATTTTCCCCTGAACTTTCCTCCATATTTCAGCGGAAGCTTGTTCCAGTTTTATTAGGATTATTTTTTACGACCCACTGGAAGGTTCTTCTGACTTCCACCGGAAGATTCCTGCAACCTCTCCTGGAAGCTCGTTCCAGTTCCTCCAGAAGTGTCAATATCGGTGAAACAGTTCCTATCCAGTTCATTTGGACTAGTACTGAACATCATTTTCAGGGCTGATTTCAGACGCACGGAACGCCAGTACCATCTTGCTGACCTGTATACTTGTTTGGACCAATAAGCGAGTTCGACTTGACATGGCCACTTTTGGAATATTCTTCCCAACATTCACGGCTACACGATGCAAAACCAACTGTGGAATTGCTTCTAATCAGCATCCTGGAAAATGATAAACATATCTCCAACATTTTACTTGTCTATTTGGTATATGTTGCAGAGATGGGCAAAATATTTCAAAACGGCCAGGCCTACTGTGCAGCATTTAAGGGGCAAGATGATTCAGAAACATCGGGCCTGTTTAAGTCAAAGATTTAAACACAATGCTTCAGAATCCAATAAATGGATAAACCGTGGACATCTCGTACCACGTTGTTATTTATAAATGATCGGTCGTTGGGAGCATCTAGTCTAAAAATGTTAAGAGATGCTCCATCTTCCTTTAGTGGTCCGGACATGAGCACTAACTCTTGTCTTAGCCCTATATGGCCTATGGTTATAGCGCCATTACTCGCTTCTTTCTAGAAAAATATTGCAAAAAATCAGCTGTGGAATTGCTTCAGATAATAATCAAAGGACAGCCTGCGAAGAAGAAGCCACTACAGCAGCAGAATCACTTTACCCGGATGAACTTTCCCCGTCAAGGACCTCTTCGAGGATATAAACAAGATCTTTATAAACTGCAACAAATTCAATGTCGACTTGTAGGCCACTGATGAAGCCATCTGATTACAGTTCGCTTACCTATGAAGCCGAAGGAAAGAAACTAAAATATCGTGATTGTGGGACCATCAGCAATTATCCGTCAAATCAACATCCGTTGATTCCGAGCGATCATTTTTGGTGTCCAGAAATTTTGGAAGCGATATTCATTCTTAGCTGAATGATGAAACTTACAATGCTTATAATGATTATTTTGTCAATCACAAAGATTGAATTGGTACAATAGTCGGTTGAATAAAGCTGCATATTTTCATTCCGCCTCTTTTTTTCTAATTTTGATTCAGTAAAATGCATTTTACCAGGTATACCGGTGTTTTTTTTTTGAATTCCAATACCGGAAATACCGGTTTTAAACAATTCCGTCTCAAATGACGAATCGCGTATTTGAATTTTATTAATAAATTGTATTACGGAAACCGTCACTTCTGATCGAAATGACGTCTGAGACAAAATTTTAGAAAAAGTCTTTCTGGAAAAATATACAAAGTCAATTGTTTTAAGTAATTTTGAGCAAAACAAAAAAAAAGTTAAAAACTGAAATATCTCGAAATGCTCTTGTTCAATATTTATATTTATTTTTATTGAAAAACAAAAGCTTATGACAAATGCAATTTTTTTGTTCTATTTTAAACCTTGAAATTTGAGAATCCTAGAACAACAGTTTTTTTTTAATTTTTTTAACGTTTACGTACGTTTTTTAATTAAATTTATACACAGGAATCAATATTTGAGAAACTTTAAATTGTTTTCTATCCAAAAACTACTTTTTATTTACTTTGAAAAAAAGTTTAAAAATTTAATCAAAAGTTGATGTTTTACAATTTCTGACAATTTTCAAGCGTCCAAGTTTTTCAATATTTTAAATGTTTTAATTTTTCATGAGCTTATTTTTAAAAACAAAATTATAGGAATTTAACAACTACATTATGAGATATTTAAGTTGTTAACACTTTTTTATAATTTTTACTCAAAATTATGATAAAAAATTACTGTATATTTTTCTCTACAACTATTTCTCGGACGTCATATCAATCCAAAGCGATGTTTTCGTGCTACAAGTTATTGAAAAATGTCAAAAGCGTTATACCAAAATGTGAATGATTATCCACAACAAACAATTATACAAAGCTTCATGCAAATCGGAGAAGTTCTAGTCAAAAAATATTTTTTTTTTGCTTTTTGGAACTGCTCTTTTCAGTGTAAGTGCCTCAGTGTTGCCAACTCTACATTGAGGCAAAAGAAGGTAAAATTTTTATAAGAACCACTCATGAATTTTAATCACAAGAAGTCGGTATGAATTTCATTGATTTGCCTTATGAAAAATAATGTTGAGAAAAAACATTAAACAGAGCAACTGGAACCAAACCATGGACGTTCGGATTACGGGGTCCGTGTGTTGACCACTCGCCTTTCAACGCTTGGGAAAATGAATCGGTTTAAGGCGTATAAGAGCTGCCTAATGTTAGACGAAAATCATTCTTGAGTCATATGTGTCGCTCATAGGTTAAGTCTTATGAAATTCTTAAGTTTATTTGCCTCAGTGTACTTCTAAACCTTCATTAATCTTTACCATTATTTGCACAGGAACATATTTTGGGGTTATAAACCGAATGTTGGCAATTTTTTTCCGGTAAAGCGCCCTACTGATCATGTTGCACTGGTTTAGGGATAAAAGGTCGAAAGGAAAAATGCTCATGTAAATATTCTGAAACTGGTTCCTCGTGACTTCAACCAAATTCTCAAAAGTAAAATATGATTTTCTACTATTTCTCCTTCTTTGAAAGCTGTTCGTTCTTTGAAATTTGGTTTTCGTTGATTTCGCTGTGATGTTGAATGATATGATAAAAATATTATCTATTCAATGTACCCTTAGAAAGTTTAATAATGAGAATTATTTGAGATACTGTGTTGATTCTCTAGAAAGTATTAGGCATTTCGAGGAAGTTCAGGGAATTCTTGAGCAGTTCAAGAAAGGCACTTTTTCAAAATTTATAGTGTAGATTCGCTATATTTATTAATAAAAATGTGTCCAAAGGAGTGATTTGCTTCTAAAGGCTAAAAGCCATGTGACGTTCAGGCTAATCTCTATCCATTTCAAGATCGTTTAATTTTGATAATATAAATTCTAGCAAATTTGGCGTGCGTTTGATTGGCGTAAATGTCAATTCAAATTTCCCGTAACAACATTGCAATTAGCAGGTGGCTATATCCTGCAATGCACTATTAATTCGTCCTTGCGTACCAAAACATCTTTTCTGATGGAACTAACATTCCATATGGGTAGGAACTCTTGCTACATCCAAATATCCCATATCAAGTGCCCATTTTTACAATGATCCCTTATCACGATAGATCCGCCCATTTCCCCTAATCATGTACAATTATCAAATGAAACTGCTCGCGTACGTTTTGCACTTTTGTGTCACATGATTTCAGCGTTTTACTATCACTACGACGGAGGCTAACAGCTACTACCATTGCCCATTAGGTCAACAATTGCCTAATTGAACTCATTCAATTTGATTAGATCCGTCGTAATGCCATTCAAGCCAAGTACCCGCAGCTCTTCTCGCCCTTCCGCCACCGATGATTCACCACGATGGTCGGTGATATAGGTCATGCCTTCGTCGTTCTCTAAATCTCTCCGGTTGCAGATCGCATGTGTTCTCCCTCTTTTCCATTTAAACCATAACTATACATCACCTCCGGCAGATCCATCCTCTCCTCGTTTCACCAAATCATACTATTTCCATGTCACCGAAAACCTCATTTTTCGTCAATTTTTGTTTTCTCTTGTCTTTTACATATACATTCTTTTTCCGGTTCTTTTTTTCTCCCATCTCTTCTAGATTCTGCTGGCTTGTCTCTGTCTAAGGCCAGATCTGCTGGTAAGTGTGCCACCACCGCCGTGCGCGCGCCCGCCACCATTATAATTGTGTCAATATCAATCGATTTTGTGTTTGTTTCGTTGTTTTTCTTTTCTTTTCGCCATTCGATTCGGCTCCTATTCTGTTTCTTCTTATTTGTTTACGTTTTTACTAATTTATCCCCCGCATCTCCTCCTCCTCCTCATTCTCCTCCATACCTAACAAAAAATCGGATTGTGGCTGATTTCATTATTTCCCATTTAATCCATTGTATTTGATTTTGCTTTATTTTTCTCGTGCTTCCTGATTCCAAATTTTGCGCATCTAACACCTCATGAATTTTCCACTCTGACATCGATTTCATCCCGCGAGCATTTCTGGCCTTGGAAAAACAGACAGCGAGAGCAGGATCAGGAACGGCAGTTGTTGTTTTAGCGGCGGTTTCTTTTTTTTTTCTGACGCGTGTCCTTGTGTCTTTCCATCCCAACAAACGGCTCAAGAAGGCAAACCGAGGGGAGGGGTCGCTGTTTTCGCCCCATTCAAAAGTCTATACCTCACGTGGGAACCGAACCGAATGCTTTGGAATGCTCTTTTGTTTGTTTTTAAGCTTTCTCGAATTGCGCTTTTGTTTGTGTTCGTTTTGGTTAGTTTCCCCTTCCGTGTTCTTGCATTCGACCGTCGCTTCCAGCAACGAGGGATGTTGCGAAAGAAGCGTACATTTGGATAACAATTACTAATTCGTTTGCTTCAAATCATCATTAACATGTTTAATATGCACCAAATTTTCGGAATCAATTTGTGAAACAGGGCCATTCTTTACCAAAAGAAAGATTTGCTCTTTTGCTGCATAATTGCCATCAGTTTTTCGCCTTATTTTTATTGCTCAACAATTTTGGAAATTAATTTATCGTCCCTACTCCAATCCGGATGAAAACTACAAGAGCCTTGAAGTAAAATATGCAAGATGCCGAACTTTGTGAAAAAATACGTGTTAAAACCAAAACTCAACACTTAAAATCAAAATTATAATTCACTTCTTAATAGGTATTAATCCCAGAATTACCGTAGAATTCTGTTCAGATTTATCGTGACATTCTTATTAAAACTAACAAAAAACTATTCGCGTAGAAATTTCTTGAAAATGTCCTAAGAATGTCTTTTTAATTTTCCTCGATTTTTTTTTTATTAATCTAAGAATACGATTTCTTTTGTATTTTTTCTCTCTGAATTACCATGAATCTGTTCCCTTGAGTTCTATTTATAATTCCCTTTGAGTGCTCATAAAAATTCCCATTGGATTTTCATTAGAATTAATTTTCTATTCTCCTCAAGATTCTCATACAATTATCAACGGATTTTCCTTGAAGTTCTCACAACTACATTGGAATTATTCTCTGAATAACAGGAACTCAATTCATAACTTCATTTTTCATTCTATCTAGAATCCCTTAGAATTCGTCTCAGAATTCCTTGGGACTTCATCTTAGAAATATGTTGGAATTCTTGTCAGAACTCCTTACAATTTTTTTATACTGGCGACAACGCTCTGATGAGAAAATGAAAGCCCACCTTAAGCACCTCCCCTGATCTTATCCTTGTACCCCTCTAACCTTGGATAAGCCGCGAGTATTCGGTCCAACTCCTACTAGGCCTAGAATTAAGTAAATTTGGTTACGAAACAATGATTTGACGGCTCCGTAAAGCTAACGCGATTGAGCCTTTCAAATAAACGAACTAGATAAAAACAATCATTTAATTTCAGGATTAGTCTGTCATTTCAGGGCATTTTGGCGATTTCTAGGCCATTTTAATATTTGATAGCCATAAGTATTGAATAGTTTAGCCATTTTAACATTATTGGATCATTTCTAAGGCAATTTTGGCGATTTATGTAATGTAATGTCGGCCCTAAATGCCCCTAATTTGGGCCCATACATAAATTCAGCAATCGACTAAATTTTCAATAGCGACCAAAAATATCCCTTAGTACCGTCCCAATCTAGATAAAATTGATAAATAGCAGATTTTTAGAGATGGGTCCAATATTAGATCCATAGTCAACGTTAGAGCCATTTCCCCTATTACTATATATCAAAAATTTGGGATGAGAGTGAAGATGTCAACTCCCTGTTGCTAACATTTCGTGGATAAAGGGTGGGCTCTTCTCCCCATTAATTGGGGCATCTTCCTGTTGGATGGCTCGTATAGTTCTTTTAATTGTCCAGGCTCATTCGCAGTAGCTTTACGGAGCCGCAAGTCAGTTTTTGTTTAACAGAATTACTCAAAACTTATATTAGTAGAGCGGGGGCCGATTACTCGCGGCTTGCTCGATGTTAGGGATAACAGTTGATAAACAGGAGGTTTGGCGACAATTAATAAACACAAGGTTTGGGGATGCAGTGCTTAGGATTTCGAACCAAGCGCTTTGTTTTGATGTTGCGTTTCAAAGGCATTTTAGAGATTTTTAGGTTATATTGGCCTTACAACATCTGTATTCCATATTGGTGGGTCGGTAGCCATAGGAATTCCTTATAGTGGGTCACAAGCGACAAAAGTTTGAAAACCGCTGGAATAGCGTAAATGACGGATTCAGCAATAGCTTTGCCTACTATCAGCAGGGGCTAAAAGAAGTCATATGAAATATACAATTGTTTTCAAATTTTGTAAAATCGTCTGAAGGACAGAAGGAAAAAGTTTAAAAAATGCTTACGTAGCATATGGACGGCCCCTTTTTTATGTCTACATGAATTCATGATTTTTTAACCTACAAATTTTTCACAATTTACTAAACTCACTCGCCAAAGTACCAAATTTAACGAGCAATATCCGGAGACAGAATGTTTACATTCCTAAAAATCTCCAGCTATTTTAAATATTAAAATTTTACAAATTTTAAACTACGCACGAGACAGGCAAAACTATTCCAATAATCCAATCATTCACTTTCCTGCTCAAAGCTGGCACCCTAGAGCTCTCGACTCGACCCCCAGCGGACCCTTAAACCGCAAAACTATGCACAGACGATGACGACAACACGAGTCTATCATGATTGCACCGTTTCGATTAAGCTATACTTATCCATTCGCATTGAGACGGGGAGCAGCTCCGGTGAAAGCTATCATTTTCAGCTCGCCCAACCAACCCAAACAAAAGTGCTTATCCTTGCCAACTGCCGGCGGGGCACAGCATAACCATAAGGGACGTGGCGCGCTCGAATCGTATCGTGTCCATCGGCCATTATTATCATCGGCATCAATGGACGGAGAGTCTCGTGGGAGACATAAGCGCGCCCACTACTCTCCTTTGCCTGCCAAACACTACTCGATGTTCGTTGATGACTAACTTTCCGAACTTTTCCACGACTACCTTTCTTTTTTTTTGGAGAGGGGTGGTAGCTTTTGCATTATCTTGCCCCCTGCTCCACGCTCTCTGGGAGGTCAGCCTAAGGAAGCTAAAGGAAAACTGCATCAACATTGCTGCTGGCATCATCGTAGTAGCAAAAGCGATCGATATTAAATCGAGTGGAAAAAAAATGGATGTTTGCGTGCTGAAAGCGTTCAATTCGACCAACGATTGGGCAGACCTAGCGGTCGACGACAGGGCGGCTACACAGCCACACATAACTACGTAACTACTAGACGCCCCCGGTTGGCTCTGGGTTTAGATGTGGCCACCGGCAATTATTCTTTTTGATGACTGTTGTAGAACGCCATGCATCCTCTCACTACGGTGCTATAACAAACCCATCTATATGTACCGTTATAGGGGTGGTTATGTCCAGCGGCCGGTTGAATCGTTCCGTTTTTAGGGCAAGGTTGAATTTGATGAAACACTGCTTTGCGTTGTTTAATTTAGCGCAGTTGAAAAATTTACGGTATCAGCTTCGAGTCTGGTATATGGTGGTTTAGATTGCAGATTTGTTGCCTCGTTTGAAGAACTCGAACCTAGATTGTTGTTTTTGGCCAGATTGTCTTGATAATCAGCAATACATTTGGTGGAAACATTGTAGACTAGACATTTGAAGAAACACATAGATCAACTGGATCTGGCTAGCAGAGATCGCGAGTTCTCAACACGTCTCTGATGGGAACATAGGGTTGTCTTCCTTGGGACTCAAGGATATTCAAAAGGCGCTCTCTGGCGGCGTCATTATTCGCATATTGCCAAACTGCAGATTAGAGACTTGACCTTAATTGTTTTGTGATCTAAGGTGCTTGGTGGCCTAGTGGCGATCGTTTTTGCCTAGTATTTTAGTTCAATAAATTTATGTTTTCTATGAAGGGTTACGGGATGTAAACTCGGCCTAGCCCCTCAACTCGATCTATCCAGCAAATAAATCCTTTTTCAGCAATAAATCCTAATTATATGGACACAAAAACTCACTACCCTTTTTTAATGAGACGAATTGCGTACATTTCCTGCTGAGAACAACATGAAGGTTAAGTTAACTTCAGGGAACTCGTGTGAAGTTTATGAAAATTTTGCGAACTTCGGAAAATGTTAACGGATTTAAGTAAATTTTATCTTTAGGGAAGTCTATGAACTTCAGAAAAACTCTAGATAAGGAAGACAACAAACTTCAAAATAATTCTGCCAACAATTCCTTTAAAAAAATCTGTGTGTTTCCTACAATACAGCACACAACTACAAGAAAGTTCTAAAAGCTATAATAAAATATTGGAAACTTCAGGAATATTATGCAAACTTAAAAAAAAGTCAGCTCACTTTTGAAAAAAAAAATACAGGCAAACTCCAAGGAAATTCTAAGCCTTTAGGAAAATTTTGTGAAATTAAGAAAAATAATTAGATCTACATGCAAGTTCATTGAAAATTGATCAAACTTTAAAAATATTGCGAAATTTTCTGAAAAATTTAATAAACTGCTGAAAAGTTTTGAAAAATTCAGAAAACTTATATTAACTCGATTAAAATAATGTGACCTACAGGAAAAATCTGGAAACTTCAGAGACGTCTGGGATCTTCAGCAAAGTCTGTAAACTTTATAAAACTTCAGAAAATTGTACTATTGTATTATATTATATTGTATCTATTGTATTATCAAAAAGAATTTCTGGGAAATTTCGCGAACTTCAAAAATATTCTGCCAATTTCAGTGAAGTTGGTGAGCTTCAGAAAAATTCTGCGAACTTCAGAAAATTTCAACGGACTCTTGAAAAGTTTTGAATAGTTCAGAAAAATTGCAAGAACTCCAGGAAAATTCCGAGGATTTCAGGAAAATTCTGCAAATTTCGGGAAAAACCTCGAAATTTCAGAACAGACTGGGAATTTCAAGGAAGTTTAAGAACTTCAGGAAAATTTTACTTAATTCAAGAAACTCTGCGAATTTAAAAAATATTCTGCCAACATCAGCAAAGGCGGCGAACTTCATGAAAATTCTGATAACTTCAGTAAAGTCTGCTTCCACCAAGAAAATTCTGCGAACTTAAGGAAATCTCTGCAAGTAACAGGGAAGTTTACGATTTTTCCCAGATCTGAAGGGAAGTTCTTCCTAGAATTTTAGAAAAGTTTTTCCCAGAACTCCAGAAAAATTGTCCTTAGAACTTTGGGGATGCTCTTCCCAGAATATCAAGGAAGTTCTTCCCAAAACTTCAGGAAAGCTCTTCTCCAAAACTTCACGAAAGCTCTTTCCAAAACTCCAGAAAGGTACATCTTAGAACCACAGAAAAGTTCTTACCAGAACTCTAGGGAAGTTTCATCCAGAAGTTAAGAGATGTTCTTCGCAATACTTGAGGGAAGTACTATCCAGACCTTGAAAGGATTTCTTCCCAGAACATCAAAAAAGTTCTTCTCAGAATTTCAGAAATGCTCTTCCCAGAGCTCCAGAAAAAATCTTCTCAGAACTTTAGGGATGTTCTTCCCAGAATATCAAGGAAATTCTTCCCAAAACATCAAGTAAGTTCTTCTATCAAGGAAATTCTTCCCAAAACATCAAATAAGAGCTTTCAGGAAAGCTCCTTCCAAAACTCCAGAAAGGTACATCTCAAAACTACAGAAAAGTTCTTCCCAGAACTCCAGGGAAGTTTTATCCAGAACTTCAGAGATGTTCTTCCCAAGAAGGGAAGTTCTATCCAGAACTTGAGAGAATTTCTTCGTAGAACATCAACAAAGTTCTTCTCAGAACTTTAGAAATGCTCTTCCCAGAGCTACAGGGAAGTTCTTTTAAGAAGTTAAGTAAAGTTCGCCAAAAAACTTAAGGGATGTTCTTTCTGGATCTTCAGAAAAGTTTTTCTCAAAATTCCAGTAAAATCTTCCCAAAACTAGAGGGAAGTTTTTCTCAAAACTACATGGAACTTCTTCAGTGGCGTTTCCTTAACCTCAATCTACCTGTGCACCAACTCTCAAAACATAAACAATCATCAAAATATTGCTTTCAATGGATAGATATCGAGTAAACTAGAAGATTAAGCGTATTTTTCAATTAATTCGAGTATGAATATGGCATTAAATCTGGTTTTGAAAGATGGTGCACAGGTAAAAAGTGAGGTTACGGGACGCCACACCTGAACTTAAGGGATGTCTTTCCCAGTACTTTAGGGAAGTGCTTCACAGAACCTCAGAAAAGTCTTTCCTACAAGTTCAGGGAACTACTTCCTTCAATTCCAGAGAAGTTCTTCCCAGAACTTTGAAGAAAATCTTCAGAAAACATTAAGGAAGTACTTCCTAAAACTTTAGGAACATTTTCCCACGACTTCAGAGATGTTCATGGAAGTTCTTCCCAGAACATAAGGGAAGTTCATCCCAGAACTTGAGGGAATTTCTTCTCAAAACTTGAGGGAAGTTCTTCTCAAAACTTTAGGAAAGTTCTTCTCGCAACTTTAGAAACTCAATCAGCACAAATCTGTGGTAGGATCTTACAGCAACTGGACTATGTCTAAAATAAGTCACATACAAAGTTGTCTCAACCGTTTTGCACCAAGTGTGCTGCTAGGAAAACTTCAGAAAAGTTCCTCACACAACTTCAGAATAATTCTTCCCAAAATTTTAAGGATGTTCTTCCCAGAACTTGAGGGAAGTTCATCCCAGGAGTTGAGGGAAGTTCATCTCTGAACTCCAGGGAACTTCTTCCATAAACTTAGGGATTTTTTTCTGAAGTTCTGGCAAGTTCATCCACGAACTCTAGAAAAGTTCTTCCCATAACTTTAGTAAAGTTATGGAAAGTTACAGAAAATGTTTAGAAATTCAGAAAATTTCTGCAAACGTCAGGAAAGTTCAAGCAAATTTTTGGAAAGTTCTGCAAACTTTCTGAAGGTTCAAGATCTGTTTTCAAAAGTCCATAGGCTTTTCAAATGTTACGCGAGAAGTATTTACATGCCAAAATATGCGACGAACTAGTGTCACTCACAATATGCCGTGCTCGTTACATGAACAGTGTGAATAGGATGTAAACCTATGATAAACTGTAAAAATGATGGTGATGTGTATGGGCTTGTATCCAGTTTATAGCAAACTAATTATGTTGTTGTCAGAATTTCACGCAAGAAATATGCTTTTGGCAACGATCAATTCTTGCACTATTCCAGTATTTTGGGTGTAACAATTGGCTTGTTAGAATGGACAGTAATTTACTACGCTAAATCTCTTGATATACCATTTGGAATTTAGAAAAGTATTCATGGATTTCCTCTCAGAATTTGTCAATCTTCTCAAAATGTCCTCGAGAGAATATCTTGGAATTTATTGCAACTCTGCTCAGAATTTCTTTGGAAATTTCTTGTGAATCTCCTGAAACAGTACTCAGAGTTTCTTTGTAAATATGTTCAAATATTCTGGCACCAGAAACTTCTTGAAATTCACTAATAATTATTATGAATTCTCTAATTGTCTTGAAGCATTCTTCAAACTAGCTTGAAATCAAGATCCTGAAGTCAGACACAAGCTTTCGCTCAAAAGTTAAAACTCCGAACAAATGTGAATCAAAATCAATATATCGAGAATTCAATTCAATAAAAATGGGTGAATTGTATTGTAAATCCATTAAAGCATCTACATCATAAAGTTGTACGTCATTATACGTCTAAATCATAAAGCTTTAGATACTACTGGCACTTCTTTAGTGTGAGCAATTATTGAAACAACGAAATGCAGTATTTTTCGCTCTGCCATTTATGACCAAATTATCGTTGCCTTGAAGCACAATTCCCACACGGCTTTTGGGCTTGTGATTAAATAATTCAGCTCCACCAATTAATCAAAACCCTTTCAGCGCCTAGCCACTGGGATTCAATCGATCCGTCTGGTGGCCCTGGCAAGCAAAATTACAAACAGCCAAAACATGAACATGGAAAGCTTTTAAACGGCTGCCCGAATGTTTTTTGAAACCGAAAACCCACCACTATGCTAGTCACCTTCATCTAGCTAGGGCATCATTATTTCTAGAAAAGAGACCGATCCGACCTCACGCGGCGATATATTCGTCCTCCCACACAAACGTGCCCCGCAGCTTATTATGAGACCCTGTGACACCTCATCAACGTCACCGGGATGCTCGAGAACGATTGAGCATTGATTTTTACGGCGCTGTTGCTCTGAAGTTTTGACATTTAGTCACACCACCACTACCCGCTTTATTAGGAGCATGCATGTGTTGCGTTTAAGTGCGTATATGTACAAGTGCCCGCTGTCTATGCTAATTAGCATTAGCATATTCGACGAGCCGAACCGCGCGTTCGGGCAAGGGTTTGGGTTACGTACAATAATCGTTATTGTCACTTCGCTATTATATTGATCATAGACGTGACCTCGTCGCGCTTGAAGGGAGTGAAAGCTGATGCTCCCCAATGTATTTACGTGCGTTCGTACGTCGTCGTAATGACGCGAGGTAGGAACATAGGAAGCGCACTAATCACAACTTCCTCTCACGCGACACTACATGCAGTCCGTGGCAAAGTGTATGTAGGTACCTTACTTCACCTTCGTCTGGTCGACGCCATTAATGGTAAAAGCTATTAGGGCTACAAATTTGCTTCGAGTGACAGCTATTTTTTTTTTTTTTCGTTTGTTTTGCTTTACTCGATATAAGTGTGTAACTGATGGTGCAAATTTAATCATGAATTTGTGATTCCGCCGTGGGGAAGTGAAATTGAACAACAATGTATTGCAACTCCGCGCAACATAAGGCCGATAAATCAAACGGATAATAGACCGATCAATACACCGCTGGCTGCAATATGTTGCCTTTTTCTCAGGGGTTGTCTTTTCCCATTACCTGCGATTAGTAGAGTCGCTACACTCTTTGGCGCTGCATCTGGCCAACTAATCCAGTACACCTAAATACCTTGACGTGTGGTGCCAGCGATTAGACTGAGTTTACCACCCATCCATCCATAGTGGATGCCATTTTTTCCTGTGCAACTTTTTTGCCGTGTCTCAATCTTCATGCGGCTGCACAGTGGGGCGACTCCATACAAAAACCGATCATAATGATTTTTTTTTTCGGTTAAAATCGTAAACAACATACTTTTCAAGCAATTTGATACTCCTGAATCCACATTTTGAGTTCAAAATAATTTATTTAAACAAATCGAGGGTGGTTCTGCACAATATTCAATTCTTGTCGGGTTATCCTAAAACTTTGCACTCCGAGGCTAGAATCTATCTGCGAATCTTAAAAAATATTTTCAAAATAATAGTTCACGAAAATAAAGTTAAATTACGACCGGCTTCGCCCCACTGTGGGCTGTTTTGTTGTTCCCCGGTTTCAGCACTCTTCGCCAAACGACGTAGGTAGTTGGTTACTTTTTGTCGTTGTTGTATTGTTGTCGTGATTCGCTGTTCCTTCGTCCGTCTGTTGTTTTGCCACCGGCCGACCGACCGACCCGACCGTGTCTGTGTGTGATTGCGCATTTTCTCTTTCCTAAATAAAATGAACTCCAGTGAACCGTAACAGCACCGATGACCGTTCACCGGTTGTAGGTTTTATTAGTCAACCACCAGCACCGGTTGCGAAACGTTGCATCGTTGAGTGCCATACTGGGACATAATTATACTTTTATACCTAGGAAGAAAAGAAAAATTTAGTTATAAGCCAAAGAGGTTGGTAACCATTGTTGATGTAAGAGGACAAAACAAAACTATTTGTAATCTTGGTTTTGCGAACATTTATCTTTATATGTGTGGTCAGGATCAGTCATAACAAATTTACAAGAGATGGTGTATAAGATAATATCCTAAATAAATGTCAAAAAGCTTACCGTGAACATTTTATGAAAATAGTCCAAATGTCTGAAGTTCCGTGAAATTATTTGAAGTTCGCTGAATAAGGCAGAATTTTTTAATCGACAATTCGACTCCGATTTGTATGAATTTTTGCATAATTGTTTGTTATGGGCAATGATTAACATTTTTGCTAAAATTTGGTGATTTTGAATATTGTAATATTTTCGAAATGGCATCCCTGGAACAACACGGAAACGGCATTTTTGATCGAAATGAGAAAGAATAATGTCTTTCTGGGAAAAAATACACATTGTTTTGAAGTGAGCATTTAAAAATAAATGTTAATTCAAATCTCCCAAAAATGTCCCTGGCAATCTTTGAAAAAATAATATTTTTTTTGACACTTTAAACCTGGCATAAATTCAGGGTGGCCAGCGCACCGGGAAAACCGGGAATTTTAAAAGACGCCGGGAATTTGACGGGAGAACCGGGAAAAAATTGAAAGTTGAATAACAGCTTGAGCTTAATCAAGCAAACATATGTTTCTTCAGCTCTTCTGAATCTTCCTCAGTATTCAGGGCTGGTAGCAGGTCACTTTTTAGTGGCTTGGTCACTATTTTCCAGTCAGTCACTAAAAAGTCACTTTTTTCGGCACAAAGTCACTAAAGTTACTATTTCTTAAAATTTAGTCACTAAAGTCACGTTTTTACGGCTAATATTGAGAGTAATGGTTGCTTTTGAATTTCCAAAAATTAATGACATCCCTCTAAAAGAATTTGTCTTTAAAAATCTCATAAAAACGCTTGATTTCGCAACAAATTTGTTTGCCTCGGGTCTCCTAAATAAAGACATCATACCAGCCAACAAATTCGTGTTAGGCCGATACCATATAGAGACCGAAGATAAGCGAAGAGGCGAGCGAAGCGTTGAAACGAATTTAAGGAATTGAATTATTATTTATTGTTCCATAAAACCACTAAACTTGAGATAGGCCCTATGGTTAAAATCTAGAGCACTAGTGTCATAACTGACTCCCATACCCTAGACATATTTTGCATGTCCTTTATCTTAAAAATTAATCCAGATTATATAACTTAAATTAATTCCCAGCTTGTGATCTCGAAATAGTCATAAACTTATCACAGACTTTCTTAGGTTAGTTGTCCAAACCTAAGAGGTCGAAAAAAGGGCCTAGGAAAATTTCCAAGCTCTACACATTTTCGCAGGGACCAGAACTTATATGTCCAGAATCAACAAATTTCCAAGTCCAGATTTTAGTAAACAAAATCAAGATCATGAAATGTTTTCTATCTTTCTAAAATTATTTCAGGCCGCAAAATTTTCTTAATTTGATTGTCTTAAGTCCTAGCATTGAATAAATAATGTTCCACAATCTCTTGACCACATTTTTCAAGATCGAGATTTTAAGGCCTAGATGCATGCAAAATTGTCTATGATCTCCCAATCTCATTAAAAATACTCATTACAGAATATTTTTTTTTTCTTATAGGGTAGAGCACTACTTCGTCGTAATCGCCCATTTCCGTTCTATCGATCAGAAAAGATCATTAATATCAATGATTTCACCATGCACAAATCAATAAATGGTTTGTTCCGATGCGTTAGTTCATTAGCTACAACATAAATCCTATTAGAACGCATTGTATGAATATTTACACTCATTGCTCTCAAAACAAAAGAAGTGTTCCTAGCGAATCCTCTTTTTCTACGTTTATCCGTAGGACGAAGAAAATCTAATGGTGTTTCAATGCGTTAGGACGGAATTGAAACTCGTAGAACGAATTTAGAATCAAGAAGCAGTGTTAGATTTTAAACAATATCTCAACAATTTGTAACTCTTTATCAAATCCAACGGTACGTATGGAAAGGAGAATGAATTTAGAAGTCATCTTTGACAGAAATGTTCCATTTTTTGTTTAAACTCGTTCAGAAAAGAGAGGTAAAGCGCGGGTTGTGCTTAGTAGGACGGAAATTAGATCAAAATCCCTATTGCGATCGAGAAAAGTTGCCTTGGTCCATAGTTATAAAAATTTGTTAAGAGTTTGAGGTTTTAAAAAAGTTTCTGCATCCGAAATCTTCAAAATTGTTTGTCCTTGAACTGCCAAAATTTGTCTAAATTCGAGATTTATTCATTTCAACAATTCACGTTCTGAATAAAAAAAAAACTTAGTGAATTATTCGTTTAAAAAAATCGAGGTAGATAAATGAGTGAAGAGCGAGAAAATGGAGGTTAGAATTAGATTATGCTCTTGCTTATTTGATAAATAACAAATTCATGGGATTCTTAAACCATGTGCATTATTTTAAAGAAGCATGATAACTGATCATGAGTTGTAAGTAGTGATGCACCGAATAGTGTTATTCAGCCAGGTAATTGGTATTTATACCGAAATGCTAACTGATATTTTGCCATTTTTCTCTAAACTAGCGGCCAGTCAAATTGTGATACTGCAAAGCTATATATTCAGCCGGACGCTATGGTGGCCGAATATTCGGTGCATCACTCGTTGTGAGTTTATAAAATTTCGCGAAGTGGGTAGCAATCAACGAAAGATTGAAATCATATCTTTTTGCTCAATAAATGTCACTATTGGTCACTTTTTCATAGTTTTAAAGTCACTATTTGGTCACTATTTTTGTTATTTTAGTCACTAAAGTCACTACTATTGTATCAGTATATATTACCAGCCCTGGTATTCATTTGAATCTATTATCCGAAAACCCTTTAAATTCTGTTTATTTTTTAATTCTCCTCACAATTCACACACAATTTTCTTCAAAATAACCTAGGAATTCTCCTTGAAGTTCTTCCCACAACTCCCTTGCAATTCTTCTAAGTGTTCGTCAGGACTTAATCCTAGAATTATTTTGGGATTCTTGTTAGAGCTCCGTTGATTTTTTTTTTCGAGTTCTTTTCAGAATTTTGAGCTTTCATGTTATTAGAACCCTGTACATTTTTCCAAGACTTGGCACTGTTTGGAACCCAATGCTTAAAAATTTTCTGATTACTGGCAGCACTGAGCTGGCAGTCCTTGGTGTTGAATGCAGTCAGCAGCAGATCCTCGGAGATACCGGGTGGGGTATTGAAGAAGTGGAGAATCTTACTCGGGAAAGAAAGCGATTGTTCTTGGAGGCGCTGTAGTCCTTGAAGCTGATCGAATTGTACGGCAGGGTTGGTGGACTCTGACGAGTAGTTCTGCTTGGAAAATGCAATCTGAATTTTACTACCATCATTTCCGATTGGAATGTTGTTCAAGTGCTGAATGTTCTTTGGTCGTCAGGAACTTTATCCTGACAACATTTCCGTACAGGCAGAACTGATTGAACAGATTATCGATGATGACTGTGTTGTTATCGAGTCCGTAGACCATCATCACTGCGCCCTGTTGCTTCGGTGCAAATCCGTTTCCTCCGCCGGCTCCCAGAAGGGCTGGTTCAGGATCATGGTTGACTAATAATTATTGACGGTCGTTGTACGGGGTCGGCCTTCTGTCGAAGATGGTAGGATCGTGTAGCAACGGGGCTCGTCCGCTGCAGGCATCCTTGGAGAAGGCTGCTTCCAATGTGTAGTCCCCCTAATAAAAAATACCATACCCGAACTATAACCCAAATTGTTGAACTATTCCACAAATGGTTGGGATGATACTCTGAACACGACGTTAAGCAAAATAATTATACAAATTTTATTAGGGCCCGTGTCGTTTTTGTCATTGAGTTTTTCTGGCTTGACATAGTCGATCTTCAGTGTGTAGCAACCGGAGTAGATGTCACAGCCGTTCATTGCATCGCGGGCTCTGGTGGCGGATTCAATGCTGTCAAACTCAACCATAGCTTGGACTCCATTCTTCTTGATACGTTGCACTTGTCCGTTGGGTGAGCAGATGGTGTGTAGAACGTCCACTGTAATAGGATAGACTGGATTAATGATGCTGAACAGCAGGATATGGTTGGGCCGGGTAGCTGACTCGCAATTTCGCCGAGACTCATCTATTACGTTGAGACAGTGAATCCAGATCGAAAATAACTGCAATCAAAATTATCCCGTTTTCGTGTACTTCCCACGCAACACAATCAATTCGTTTAGGTAGTTGACAGTTCGATAGGTAGATTTTGGTTTCAGTTTGCGTAACTCTTCTATTATCAACTCTGTACTTCACTACATGAGAATTCAAGAAAAAATCAAAAGAAATTCTGTGACAAATTTTTAGAACTACCGATACACAAAAAAAATCAAGATTTGAAAAATAAGGAATTTGCTCAAGATATTTTCATTGAAATTTTTGGAGATTTGAGATTTAACACAAGTTGCGATATTCCGAACAAAGTAAAAATTCAATCATATAGTATATTCTAATCAAACGGATCGCTTCTATTGGAATTGTGACCCCTCTCCTTTGTTTGACGCCTGGAGCCAGAGTTACATTTTCCTCGTGTGTGCAAAAATGTGCTGCCGAGACTCTCAACAAACCGTCTGCAGTCGCAACGAAAATAACAAGTGACGAGCGAGAAAGAGACACGCGAGAATAAGATACGAGCGAGAAACAAATGCGACACCCAAAAATCCTGGCGAGCCTCGCGCTGATCTCATGTGTCTCATCTCATGTGCTACGATTAATGCTAGAACTGCAGAGCTCGAAGTTCTGGAAGGTGTAGGTAAGCGAAATACAGGCTGTTGAAACTTGGTTACTTTGATCGACATTTGCACAAACCATTCCTATTTTAGAGGAAAGGTAGTATATATTTGCAGTGCTTAAATTCTTGAAATCCTCTAATAGGAAAAGCCTTTAATTTGCCGGTCAATTAGAATATTCTTTGTTTATTTTTTCCGGTTCAACACTTAACTGCACTTGCATGACTAACATCTTTAGACACGTTATTTTCAAAATATAGAATGGACAAAAATTCTACAAGAAGTGTATCGGTATTGTTTAGTACGGGGATTTGACCGTTGCAAGACGTTCACACATTTTCAACGTACATAATTTAACCATTCATCGGCAACACAATTGGTATACATTGTTAGATGGGATGTTACGTATTTTGAATAGATTATATCGGAATGCTACGAATGCAGCAATGTTATGATAATTCAATGGGTGGAGGATTTTTTGCAGAACATTTTTTTCTTGGCGTGTTACCTTTACGCTTTCACTTGTACTTTGTTACCATTACTTTAAAAATATTCAGATTTTTTTAATGTGCCTCATGTGATCGAGCATTCAGATAAATTCTATAACAGAAGCGATGACCCACTGGGTGATGGCGCGGTCTATGCTATTTAATAGCTGCAGCAAAATTTGGGCATGAACGGGCATCATTTGCTGTAACTCAGATGAGCGTGTAGACTAGTGTAGTGATATATTTACCATTCCAATTATTAATATCACCAAGTCTACCGACCTTCTGTTCCGTTCCTTCAAATCGCTTCCTGGTTGGCACGGTACGATCTAGGTGGCTTCTGCTGATCATTGCTCTGCGGGTTTCGATGGCATCGTTTTTGCGTCGATGTCCGTAATCGCTAAGAAGAAATAACCTTTTCGGTTGAATAATGGGCGACCTTGCCTTTGTATACCAACAGTGTCAGAAGGAAGCGCCTGAGTATCGGCACCAATTCCACAAAGTGACCACCAAGCGCCACCATCTCGCTACAACAAACCAGAAAGTTGTACAGCCATTGCTACTAGCTGCAACAGATCAACCAATCAAATCACCGTGTTGCCAGAGTGTATGGTTTAAATTTGGAAAGACCGTGTTGAAAGTTGATCTATCCATTTGAAAAATTATGATATTCAAAAACTTAAGCACATTCTTAAGTCATCCTTTTTTTCAACAACTCGCTAATTCAGATCAGAAGAACATCAGCAAATGCTGATCTTTTAAATCTTCCTGGCTGTCTAGGGAGCATATCTAAAAGAATATCCTGTTACTTATGCAGCGTTTCCTGAACATCTACAAAATTTCCTTAAGTTTTAGAAAATTTACTCAAATTTCAAAGTACCTTGAAATTAAACGATGGTGCAAAATCTTCATCTTCAGGAAGTTCATTTAGATTTTTAAGATCTCTGACAAACTGCTATGAAGTTCCCTAAACTAAAACTAAGATCCCTGAAGTCTTCTATTTTAACTTAACTAATTCCCTGAAGTTTTTCAAAATGCCCTGTACTTCTATGAAGTTATACGCAGTTCCTCGAATTATTACGCAGTCCACAAAACTTCATCAAAGCTTGCTTCACGTCTAACGTTTCTCGTTGATTTTCCGCAATGTTCGACGCACGAAATTTCCTGAATTTGTGCGGAATTATCTGAACTATTTCAAGTCCATGAGGTTTCATCAAAGCTCTGAAGTTATAAAAAAGGTCCCTGAATAATAAAGAGGTTCCCTGCCATCAAACAATAAACTTCTACGAAGATACCTAAACTTGTATAAAGTTCCCACTTCTACGAAGTTTTCTGAACTTTTACATGATCTCAGAACCTCAAATAATTTCACTAAATTAAGCTCATGATTCATCTGACATATGTTGGTCCTAATGCATAAAACAAAATATAATAATAATAATACCAAAGAAACATTCAAAATCAGGACAGTGTTCTAGTGAAAACAGTTAACGGAACATTAGAGTCAAACGAAGCATAATTGTTACTAATCACATTAGCGACAGTATGAATAGCCTCATTCGGCCCATACTGTCAATTACGAGCTGCGAGGTGTATGAAGTGTCGTTGTCTTATAACTTTTTCAGGTACGAAGAAGAAGAGTTACCGAAGCAGTTCAATGAAACTTTACGAAGTTCACTGAAGTTCGGTGAGCTTCTACAAAGTTAGCTGAACTTTAAAGAAGAATTGAAGTGCACTTCAAGAAAGTTTCCTGAACTTTTAAAAAATTCCCTGAAGTACCACGAAATTTCTTGAAGAACTACAAAGTTCCTTGCAACTCGGATAGCAGTTCGTACCCTGGTGTAGTGGCTGTAGGTGCATTGTCAGACAGCACCAGCAAATCAACAGAGGAAGTGGTAGAGGTGTTGCATGAAGAGGTGGTGATAATGGACTTGCCCTCAGGAGGCCGATAAAGCATGCAAAAACGAACATCAGCATCCTCGGCAGAAAGGGTTTGCGGATCTGTCGAGATTCGATGCGTTGCTAGCACAAAAAAATATAGGAAATCGATCTAGATCTCCATTGTAATATTTGTTTAGTCCTTCGGCTCCGCAGAGCTTTCAAAGATATTGAGCCTACTAAATAAACATTTTGGAAAACATGGTTTTCGATTCAGATACTGACCGTTGAGTGTGACAAATATGTTGGATTCATCCCAAAATTTACAATCCAGCTTTCTTATTTTTCATCATATTTTCAGGTTGACTACTACTTGGGACGAACACACCATGCTTTTTGTCTAAATATATTTGAACAGTTCTCAAATTTAAGTGCATGTTTGAATTAACTAGTGATGTCGGCTACAGCTTGAAAGGCTGAAAATACTGATGGATGAAGTCACACGAATCAATTTCAACAACGAAGTTTTTTTTAAAGGGCCCTCCGAACTATTGGTTCTCTGCCAGCTGCAAAATACCTATCAATTTGATCCACCAAATCAGGCTGATCAATGTCCCAAAATTTGAGCTAATTTGGTGGCGAACTGATTCTGCACTGGCTCTTTGAAATTTATATGGGAATTACTATAAGAAAAGTGTATTTTTTGTCCTCATCGTTCTAGCCCTGCACCCCCCCCCCCCCCCTTTCTTACGTGAAAGTTTCCCAGCTACAACTTTGTTGAAAACCACTTTATAATTGAATGTCAAGAAAATTTGTTATTAATTAATTTCCAAGTTGATAACTTGCTGGCAGGATTAATCGGCTGTTTTCAGGGCAACACTGCATCTTGCCCTTATGATATAATAGCCTCGATTTTTTTCCTATTATTCCCATGTTGTCTGCTGAGTAGTAAATGAACCATGTCAGAAGAACAACATTTTCCTGATCAATTAAAAATTAGTTATCCTAACGTTCAATCTTTCAATTCCCACATAAACTTCAACGGGGCAAGTGCAGTATGAGTTCGCATCCTAATGAGATCAAATTTTGTGAGAATGATCAGGAGCTGATTTGAGATCGTTTGAACTTGGTGGAGCTAAATCAATATTTTGAACCATGAAAATTCCATGCGCATGGATCGGTAACAAATAACCCCGCCGGTAATTGGTTCGTAATCGTTTAACTCATCTTCCGCAATCTCTCAACCCTCAAAAACTGAATATCAACTGATTGAAATCAATCAGTTGTACCAGCAACACGAGAATCTGACAGGACTACAACAGTTCTCTGCTGTTTTTTTTATCACCAACCAGCCACTTTTAGCATGTACGCAGGACGTAGGTACGCTGCCGATCTCCCTGGAGCTCGCCGAGCTTAGCTCATGAGACACAGCACATGTGACACGAATGAGGCACGTAGGAACAAAAAAGAAACGCGTCTCGAAATGTACCAGGCACCTACGATCTTATAGAAAGTGTGTCTCTATTACGCGAGATGGATGCACGTGTACATTAACTCTGCCTGGAGCTGCCTATGTCAGGACTTTAACAATTCTAGACTAAGAAAATTGTTAAACATTATTGACCTGAACAAGTATTTAGACCCAGGGAAAAATCGGATCCGATGCTTGAGAAATATCAAGATGTTTGCTATTCTGTGAAACTTGAAAAAAATCTAGATGTTATGATTTGAATTACCTATGCATCGAGATTAAGTGTGTTGAGGAAACCCAATGTTTTACGATTCAATGATTTAGACAACAACATTTTATTTTGATTCTACGCTTCTCGAAAGTTGTTCAAATGACTCCAGTAAAAGTAATGGCAATTGGTACTGCTTTCTGCATGGTCATATCAGCCTCACAATCTTCTATTTATGACTCGTAAATATGTTTTATTTAGGCAAAACCATAGATCGCATAATGTAAATATATGTTCCACAAAACCACCTTGAGACGATTAAACTTAGCTTCCTGCCATCATCTACCTACCCCACAATGCGCTAGATTCGAAGCATTTCTTGGTTCGTCCTAGAAGAACAAAGAACCAACCCACCACAGTGCAGCAGGCAGCGAGAAATTGGTCTCGTTTAGCTCATCATTTTCCTTGTCCTCGTGGCAGTCCGGTCGGTCGGTCGGTCTGTCTATCAGTTGTAGGTTGTAGAGTAGGATTAAGATGTTGTTTACTCCGCATCAGGGTTTCCCATCCATTTCCATCGTCCTTCTTCCAGTAATATACGAGACCTAGTTTTTACGATTCAACTGCCACCACCGACTGCATGGCCCTGGCTGGTGAATGGATGACTATTATCCTGGTTGGGGCGGACGGAACCGCCCTCGTCTGGCGTCGTAAAAAGTGCAATAAAGAAAAGAGTAGCTGCTGCAGCTCCATTCTTCTCACGAATCATCCACCAAAATGCAATTCCGTCCATTTCGCCCCGCTTTCCTTAACCCCTTCCTTTCTTTGCGATCGATGGTCTTATGCACTTGCTTCGTTCTTCGTCCTTGTCTTCCCACTTCAGAGGCGGAGGGTGGATGATAAGAATCTTATTTTCCTTGCAATTTCTCGTTCCTTTCCCCCAGCACGACCCACGTATCTCTCGTATCTACGTATCTAGGTATACGGGGAATGCAAGCGAACAGTGGCGTAGATTGATGATTTGAACGTGTGGGAGCCGCTGCTTGTTTGCTATTCCGGAAAATTTCCCCAATCCTTGGACCGAATCGTGTCTTGCATATATCTATGTAGAAAATTGCTAGAAAAATGTTGCTAATGCCGTGTTTCTTTTTCTTGATTTCCCTTTTGCAGGTTGACTCATTCCCACTAGATCAGCAATCGATCGAAATTCCAGAGACCGAGTGCTCGGATAGCTGCGAGAACGACGTCGACATGGATGAGTCGGACAGCTGCGACAACGATGCTGACGATAATGAGGATTCCGAAGGTGGGTTAATATTGATTGGATAATTTCAGTTATTTTTGGAAATTCTGAAAATAATCTCTTCATCTAGACGACGAGGAGGACGACGATGATATCCACAGTACGGTCGTGACGGGCAAGTTCCTGCTGGAAAACGACGACGATATGGATCACGAGAGCGGAGGTGGCGGCGGTGGCGGAGGCGGTGGTACCCACGACAAGAAAGCCCGCCTCGAAGCCTTGCTGGAAGCTGCAGGTATGCAGTTTTTATTCTACCTATCAATAGATGTGGGGACAGAGTTTCCGGTGAAGGATGTTGGCTGCCGGAAGGGCCAGGGTTTCCTGATAAGTGGATGATGGGACCAGGCGAGGAAGGTCCATGCGGGGAATCAAATGGATTCGAGGGAAGGTGGCATTCCGGGGCCGAAAACATTCCGGATGGAAGTGCCTGCAGAACCGACAGATGGCTTCGGCTGTGCGCATCGTGATTGGAGATTTGCGTGATGTGAATTGTTGTTCCTGAAAATGGTCGAACAATTTAGATTGGTTACGAATGGAATCTTAAAGATGAAAAACGTTACCCGATTAGAAACTTCAAAAGGGTACTTCATGGCAAGGGTTTTCTTCCTGCAGATATCCATTTGAAAAGTTGTTTGGAAGTAGTGATCTATCATCATTTGCTCGAAGAAACCAGGCTTTCGGAAGAAGTTTGTTGCGTTGGTGCATTCTTGAACATCTGGATTCAGAAGATGACGGCGTACACAGCGGCAATGATTTCCGCGACGGCTACTGGGGATTTGATACTCTTGTTGATTTGTCGTGCGCCACATCGCTCAAATGATTTTCGGTTTGATCAGACCTGTGATGAATGGTCATGGCCTTCTTTGTAACTATGCAGGGGAAGTGGGGGTAAAATGAACGCAGCAGGTGAACCGAACTAAGTCCTGACTTGTTTAACGGTGAAATCAGCAAAATTATGTTAATGTAAAGGGGTAGAATACGCAGCGATTGAATTGCCTGGATGCTTAATTGGTTGATATTTTGATAAATAAGACCTTACAAACGTCAAGTCTCGAGTACTTTTTCAAAAGGTCCTAACTACCAAATGTAAACAAATAGAGTTAATCGATGCAAACTATTGCTCTTCTATCATTTCAATTTTCCACTGAATTTGGTATCATTATGATGGCCAATCTGCCTACTTTCCTCTATAAGAAGTTTCATACACTTTAAAAATCGTGACGTCCGATTTTCGTCAAATTAGTTACTTTGACATACATTACACGTCATGTTCACTAAAAATTTTGGTGAAACGACCGTATATTAAGCTTCAACGAGGATATGAGATTTTCTGAAATCTAGATTAACTTCTAATAGACCATTCGGTAAGCACCTAGACAGGATGCAACTTAGAAAGCACGCAGCCATTTTCTCTCGCATAGTAGAGAATATCAAGGTGTGAATATATTCAGTCATGCAGGCAGGCGGAAGAAGAGCATTAGATTAATAATTGAAATAGTCGGAACAACCAAACGTAACGCAAACTTCTTGAGAATCAGAACCCAACAATGCCATTCGGAAGTTTGCTCTTTCCGATGCTGGTGTTAGATTGCATGGGTCTGTTTTGATTCTCGTGAAATTTGAAATTGCTGCTTTAGGATCTGCCGTCGATGTTGGAAGCCGTCTTCGTATACCTACTTCTATCTTGTCCAATGAAGCCAGTTCAATTTAAAAAAAAGCATACCCAATACATTTCTGGACGATGATGCTATCCAAGAGGTATAAAACAAGGGAGTGATTGGTGATGGTACGTCAGGTGGGATTAACTTTGATCATGCCGATGTGTTTTAGGTTACTGGGTGAAGTATGCGACAAGACATTTCTATAATGCAGCTGGATATTGTAAAGTCGTGTAAGAAGATTATTTCGGAGATGCTGTACTGCGGATTGATGATAAAGGAGCACGCTTCTCACCGTCAGCATACTCTTACGAATCACGACAGGGTGTCGACTACCTGGAAAATCAGGGAATACATTTTTGGACCTGGAAAATCAGGGATTCTCAGGGAATTCAATTGAAATTCAGGGAAATATTTCTTAATCACAGAAGTATGTGTAGTTTGAGGATGTTTTAAAATTATAAATAGAGTTGCGAATTTGTGGTTGCTCCATGCACATCAGTGGCATTTTTGCAAGTTAAGCAAGAATTACTAAAACAAAAAGGTCTTTTAATGATGTTGCTCCTAATATAAATTCAGCTCCTACTGGGTGTTAACACATTCCTGAGTTAAACTGAAATCCTGAGGGTTGATAAAAAAAAATCTATATTCGTCGACACTAGACGTTGTTATTTGTTCCATAATATATCCTCCAAATGGGTATGTGCGTCTTTTAATAGATGTTACGACTGATTGCGTCTGACGTAGATCCTTTGGGCGCATTGGAGCGCTTTTTAACAAATTCAAGACTGGTAAATAGTTTTTTCTGATCACTTGTAGTTCTTGTTCCTTATTATGTTCTTAACAGCCTTAGTCAGAGCTCAGAGAATAAACTAAATGAGTATTTACGATAATGGCCTTGGAATAGCACTTTTATGATTGAATAATGATTCAAGAAACGTAGACTAACATTGCCTCGACAGCATAGAGTGGCGTTATTCAGTATTCTAGTTCTTCATTGGATGCTTGGAAAATTATATTCTCAATGAAGTTTTAGCATTGCAATTGCGATGAAATTAAGCTACTGAATGTTGGAGGTGAAAGCGTTGTTTTTACAATTTCCCACCATAGGAATCTGCCCGTGAATTAGCGTAGTGTTAAGCGTATTATCCGGAATTATTTTCTTGTGCAGCTGGGTCGCAAATTTTTTAAAGGGATTAAAGACAAGTGTTTCATATGCTAGATGTAGGAGAAATTTGTAAATGTTTGCCCCTAGCGTTGATTGAAAAAGTTCACGATATTTAACGAAGTTCAACAAGGGAAAAGTTCGCGAGTCATTGGTGTACATATTTCAACACTGCTAAGGGTGAGAAAATCGCCATGCCAAGCAAGGACCTCTTCTCATATCATGAAGTTAATCCAGAAAATTTGCTGCCAACTTTAAGCGATTAAGAAAGCTTTGTTTGTAGATTGACATCGAGATGGTTGCAGTTTCCTTCACACATCACTAATAATCATGAATTGAACTGATTCCCTGGCGCTTACAATTTGTTAATTTAGAAAAATGCGGTGCCTTCCTTATTTTGGAAACATGCGATTTCTTTCTTTTTTGGCATCCTATAAAATGTATCGAACGCTTTATTCAATTTGAGATTGTACTGTACCACTCTTCATGGGTTAGAGGTCCATGTGGTATTTCATGAAAAACGGTCCATAAAGCACTACCCAACTAACAATGTTGGCTGCAGGCTAGCTAATACAGCCAAAAATTTCCTTATGCAGCCAAATTTTGCCTGATAGGCTGGTCTGCAGCTAGAATTGTTTGTTGAGTAGTACATATCTGAGGAAAGTAATTGCTGATGAGGTCGTGTTCACAAAACCAATTAGACACCGACCCTGGATTTTTTTTTTAATTACTGGAAAATCAGGGAATTTGGTTTTCTTCATTGAGTCGACACCCTGCACGAATGTGATATCGGACTTGTTAATGTTTTCCGTGAGTAGTTTGGACTGGTCAGCTCAACGCTGGGTCTCGTTGAAGAGAGTACGCATTAATAAGAGGAAGATGCTCTATAAATGACCTAGATGGAGCATTTATGGCAGGATCATCAAGCTTTTCTGGACCATCCCGAGAGTCCCGACATTTACCATCATTTATAGAGCAGCTCCGTCTTATTAATCGAACAGGATTGCATTTCACATCCAGTCCAAAACACTCACCCTTTAGTCACTAACAAGTCCTCACCCTTAAGTCAATCACTAATAAGCCCAACGAGAAGTTCATGGAACTTCCTTGAAGTTCCGACGAAAAGTTTAGAGAATTCCGACGAGAGGTTCAGAGAACTTCAACCAAGAAGTTCACAGAACTTCTTTGAATTTCCTACGAAGAGAGAAGTTAGTCAGAGAAATTCCTATGAGAAGTTCACAGAACTTTTGAAGAAATTTTTCTTAGAACTTTCCTTAAGTTTCCCAGTATTTTCATGAAGTCCACAGAACTTCATTAAAGTTCGCTGGAGTTCCGACGAGAATTTCAGAGTATTCCCGACGACAAGCTCAGTGAATTTCCGACAAGATGTTCATTGAACTTCGGACAAAAAGTTCACAAAGAATGTAAACAGAACTTTCGACGAAAAGTTCCCAGAACTTCCGGCGACAAAATTCACAGAACTTCATTAAATTTCCCTAAAATTCTTGGAACATCATTAAATTTCACTGAACCTAGAAAGTACAGTGAAGTCTCATCGAAAAGTTTAGAGAACTTCCAACAAGAGGTTCACAGAATTTCCGACAAGAAGTTCACAGAACTTCTTGAAAGTTCCATCGCAAAGTTTAACGAATTCCTACGAGAGGTTCAGAGAACTTCAGAGAAAAGAATGAAAAGTACAGAGATGATCAAGAAGATCAGGGAATTTTCGACAAGAAGCTCAGAGAACTTCCGACGAGAGGTTCAGAAAACTTCCACCAAGAAGTTCACAGAACTTCTTTGAATTTCCTACGAAGAGAGAAGTTATTCAGAGAACTTCCTATAAGAAGTTCACAGAACTTTTGAAGAAAATTTTCTCAGAATTTTCCTGAAGTCCACTGAACTTCATTAAAGTTCGCTGGAGTTCCGACGAGAACTTCAGAGTATTTCCGACGACAAGCTCAGTGAATTTCCGACGAGATGTTTTTTTTTTTTATCTAGTTCGTTTATTTGGAAGGCTCAATCGCGTTAGCTTTACGGAGCCGATAATTCATTGTTCACTGTGTGTAACAAAATTCACTTAATTCTATGTCTAGTAGGAGTTGGGCCGATTACTCGCGGCTTACTCGAGGTTAGAAGGGTACATTTTCGAAGGATAGGATCAGGGGAGGAGCTTGGGGTAGGGTTTCGTTGTCTCATCAGAGCGTTGTCGCCAGTATGAACGGTAGTGCTGTTCTAGCTTCGTCCGGAGTTCGACCGGCTATGGTGGGTGACCAGTGGGCGACGATGAGACTCATCGAGACGGGGGGACAAGACAAACAAAAACTAATAAAGAGAGACAAAAGACAAAAGGAATTAAATTCTTATACTAGACATTTGAAGAAAAACATAAACGGACTGCATATAGCAGAGATCACGGGTTGCCAACACGTCTCTGATAGGAACATAGGGTTGTCTTCCTTGGGCCTCGAGGGTATTCAAAAGTCGCTCTCTGGCGGCGTCATTATCCGTACATTGCCAAACTGCGTGTTCGATGTCATCGTAACCGTTTCCACACCGACAGATGTTGCTGTCCACGAGGTTTATTCTATTGAGATGAGCATCTAGCGAGTAGTGGTTGGACATAAGTCTACTCATCACGCGAATGAAGTCACGACTTAAGCCCAAGCCTTTAAACCACGCTCTCGAAGAAACATTAGGAATAATTGAATGTAACCACCGTCCAAGATTTCCAGTGTCCCAATCGGTTTGCCAACTCGAAAAGGTACTCTGACGCACTAAATGGTAAAATTCATCGTGTGAAATTTGCCTGTCATACAATTCGCCTTCCTGCGCGCCCACCTTTGCGAGAGAGTCCGCCTTCTCATTGCCTGGGATTGAGCAATGTGAGGGGACCCATACAAAGGTAATCATATATGATCTTTCGACCAGCACACACATCTGCTCCCTTACCTTTGAAAGGAAATAAGATGAGTGCCTACCTTGTTTCATCGACCGAATAGCCTCAATCGAACTGAGACTATCCGAGAAGATGAAGTAATGGTCTGTGGGCATATTGGAAATCATCCCCAATGCGAAGTTGATTGCTGCCAGCTCAGCAACAAAAACGGAACAAGGTTCCTGCGACGAGATGTTCATTGAACTTCGGACAAAAAGTTCACAAAGAATGTAAACAGAACTTCCGACGAAAAGTTCCCAGAACTTCCGGCGACAAAATTCACAGAACTTCATTAAATTTCCCTAAAATTCTTCCCAGAACTTCCAACAAGAGGTTCACAGAACTTCCGACAAGAAGTTCACAGAACTTCTTGAAAGTTCCATCGAACAGTTTAGAGAACTTTCGACGAGAGATTCAGTTTACTTCCGACGACAAGTTCAGAGATCTTCTTAAAACAAGTTCCGGGAAGTTCACAGGACTTCATTTAAATTCCCTGCAGTTCCGACGGGAGGCTCACAGAACTTCCAATAAGAAGTTAACAGAAACTTTGACGAAAATTTCACAGAATTTCCAACGAAAAGTTCAGAGTACTGTCGTTGAGAAGTTCAAAGAACTGTCGACAATAGCTTCAGAGAGTCTTGTTTCTCTGTCTCGATGAGTTTCATCGTCGCCCACTGGTCACCATAGCAGGGTCGAACTCCAGGCGAATCTAGAACCGCACTACCGTTCATACTGGCGACAACGCTCTGATAAGACAACGAAACCTCACTCCCAAGCTGATCCTATTCTTCGACAATGAACCCCTCTAACCTCGGGTCAACCGCGAGTATTCGGCCCAACTCCTACTAGACATAGAAATTGTGAATTTCGTTAAAAAAAAATGACTCCGTAAAGCGATTGGGTCTTCCAAATAATCGAAATAGATAAAAAAGAGGTTCAGAGAACTTCCGACCACAAGTTCAGTGATCTGCCGACAATAAGTCCAGAGAACTTCCGATGAGAAAATCCAAGATTTTCTGACGATAAATTCTGGGAACTTGTGACGAGGAATTCAAAAAATTTCCAACAAGAAGCTCTTAGTATTTCTGACAAGATGTTCACAGTACGTTGAGAGAACTTCCGAGCAGAAGTTCACAAAACTTCCGAAGAGAAGTTCACAAAGGACTTCGGAGGAGAAGTTCAGAGAACTGTGAAGGAGAGGTTCAGAGAACTTCCGGCGAGATGTTTAAAGATCTTCCGAGGAGAAGTTCAAAGCTTCCGAGGAGAAATTCAAAACTTCCGAGAAGAAGTTCAGAGAAGTTCTGAGAACAACTTACGAAAAATTCATAGAACTTCCGATGCGAACTTCTCAAAATTTCCAACGATAAGTTCAGAGAACTTCCGAGGATAAATTCTGGGAACTACTGACGATAAATTCCGAGATCTTTTAATTAGAAATTCGCAGTACTTTCGACGAGAAGTTCATCCAGAAGAGCAGCATAATCAGTAGCAAAATACCAACCCGAATAGGCAATAAGTTTCGTGTGGTGGACAGGCATGGAAAATCATTTGCATTCATTTCGTGCATTCATTTACATTCATTTGCCCCTTACTTTTTTCATCAACAGAATTCCGCTAAATAATGTATGGAGCTTTTGTAGGTTTTGTAATTAGCTACAAATTTTGTTAACATTTCAAATCCGTATCTCTTATGCATGACGAACCAGAGCGAACAGAAGCCACTACTGTTTTTCAGTGAATGTATTTTACATTCACTGAAAAACAGTAACAAGTTCTGCCCGCTCTTATTCGTGATGCATAAGAGATACAAATTTGAGTTATGAACAAAAGTTGTAGCTAATAACAACAGAAGCTCTATACATCATTTTGCGAAATGCTGTTGATGAAAAAAGTTAGAGGCTAATGAATGTAAATGAATGCATGAAATGAATGTTAATGATTTTCCATGCCTGGTGGTGCAAGAACTCCTCAAAGATTAAAAATTTCTCAGCAGCTCGACAGTAATTTTATTATTTTAAATTTATATTTATTTATATCCAGCTATGTATTCACGTAAATCGGACGTGAAGATTTTTCAGAGTGTGCGAATTGGAGAAGGTCGAGTCTAAATTTTGTTTTTGCTATTTGGGCTGGAACTGCTAACGTACGTAGATACGTAGTTACGTAGATGTAACAACTAGTCTTCTGAAATTATGTTAAGTTTTCAGATGTTTCAAGATCAGCGGAGCTTAAATGCAATTGAAAATATTTGCTTAAAATGAGAAAACACCAGGGATCTAATGTAGAATGAAGTTTATGCAAAACCCGAATGAGAAATGCATGAAGTCAGTCGGCTGCAATAGTCGATCCAATCCGAAGCCAGCTAGATGACATGAACCCGACATTGAATCGACATGTCAAATCCAGAACCTTTATCTGGTTTTACTTCACAGCCCATTTGGCAGTGTGAATGTGACTGAATCGACATTAAATGAGGTTCCTTTGAAACAGCTCTCTTCGACTGAAATTATGAATGAAATTAGCAGCAGAACCAAACAATAGCTCACTGATTTGCTGTTGACCGGGTAGATTTAAGGTCCCAACGGATTAGCCACACCTCACCCTTATTCCATTTTCTTGCTGCCACACGGTGTACAGATTCATGTTGAAAATTTTCCATATCTTCCGTCTCATTACAGATGAAGCAGCTCAAGCTCTCACCCGCATGCGTTCCAGCGAAGGTGGTGGAAGTCCGCGAGACAAGAAGTAAGTTCACAGCAGTCAGTGACAAGCCCAACTGCTGCCTCACCTGTCTATCTCTCCGACTATCTCTCTTTCTCTTGTTCTGTTATTATTATCGATTCGTTTATTTTGACCAAACCTATCTATGTATTTGTTTTTTTTTCTTTATTTTCAAAATTTATTTTCCAAAACCAAACCAAAACCAAAAATTGTTACCCGTTTCATTGACACCAACCAACATTTGTTTTGCTTCTTCTTCTATTCCGTGTAACACGCAGAAATGCTCTTCGTAATTTCAGCTTGCTCTCGCGCTCGCTGCTCGCCGCCTGTACCGACAACGATGTCAACACCGTTCGGCGGCTACTGGGCGAGGGCAACTCGCTGAACGAAGCCACCGACGACGGGGACTCGCTGCTGTCGTTGGCCTGTTCCGCCGGGTACTACGAGCTGGCACAGGTAACCACTGCCGTCGCCGTCGAAGCGTCCTGATCCGAAATCTAACACTGTCTAACACTCACCCATCTAGGTTCTGCTGGCGATGTCGGCCCAAGTTGAGGATCGAGGCCACAAGAACGATCTGACGCCACTGATGGAAACGGCCTCGGCCGGCCATGTGGACATCATCAAACTGCTGCTGAAGCACGGTGCCGATGTGAACGCCCAGTCGTCCACCGGCAGTACACCGCTGATGTTTGCATGTGCAGGAGGACACGAGGAGGTGGTCAAGGTGCTGCTGGATCATGGGGCTAACGTCGAAGACCACAACGAGAATGGGCACACACCGCTCATGGAGGCAGCCTCGGCCGGACACGTGGGAGTGGCAAAGGTGGGTTGAAGTCTTGGGAGTCTTGGTTCCTCCACATGAGACGCAAATGATTAGAACCGAGAACGGAGTCCTGCAGTTGGTTCGTCTTGGGAAGTGGCTGAACGCTTCATTGATGCTCTCCGTGAGCTTCTGAAGTCGGTTTTTCCCGGGGGGAGCTCAATTCGGACAATGAACCCAGTTTGATCTTATCTGATGTACATTGGTCAAATTCGTACTGCGCGCGCGTATTGGAAGCTTTGAGATTGTGACTTTCTTTATTTGTCTTGTTTCCGCAGATCCTTCTGGAGCATGGAGCCGGCATCAATACGCACTCGAACGAGTTCAAGGAAAGTGCACTGACGCTGGCCTGCTACAAGGGTCACTTGGACATGGTCCGGTACCTTCTGGAGGCTGGTGCTGATCAGGAGCATAAAACTGATGAAATGCATACAGCGCTGATGGAAGCGTCGATGGACGGCCACGTGGAGGTAGCCCGGCTGCTGTTGGACTCCGGTGCCCAGGTCAACATGCCGACGGATTCGTTTGAGTCTCCCCTGACGCTAGCGGCTTGCGGAGGTCATGTAGATCTGGCGATGCTCCTGATCGAGCGCGGTGCCAACATCGAAGAGGTCAACGACGAAGGCTACACCCCGTTGATGGAAGCGGCGAGGGAGGGTCATGAGGAGATGGTGGCATTACTATTACAACAAGGTAAGTTTAATCTGGAAAAGTTGACGAGACTTGATCTCATGCAATCTGAAATCATCCCACAGGTGCGAATATTAATGCTCAAACCGAGGAAACTCAAGAAACTGCCCTAACGCTTGCATGCTGCGGAGGCTTCGTGGAGGTGGCCGACTATTTGATTAAGCATGGCGCAGACATTGAGTTAGGCGCGTCTACCCCCTTGATGGAAGCGGCTCAGGAAGGTCACATCGACTTGGTGCGTTTTCTGCTGGAGAACCGAGCGGATGTGCACGCCCAGACGCAAACCGGCGACACGGCTCTGACCTATGCTTGTGAGAACGGGCACACCGAGGTGGCGGACATTCTACTCTACTACGGGGCGGAACTGGAACACGAGTCGGAGGGAGGCCGGACGCCTCTTATGAAAGCATGCCGTGCTGGTCATTGGTGTATCGTGAAGTTCCTTATCGAGAAGGGGGCGGATGTGAATCGGCATACAACCAACAATGATCACACTCCGCTGTCCCTGGCATGTGCCGGTGGTCACCAGAACATTGTGGAACTGCTGCTCAAAAATGGAGCTGATCCGTTCCATAAGCTGAAGGACAACAGCACGATGCTGATTGAGGCTGCCAAAGGAGGCCACATCGGCGTCGTTCAACTTCTGTTGGACTTTCCGCATTCGTTGATCAGTGCCAACACGGCGGCACAACAGAACCTTCTGAACAATGGCCAAATCCAGCTTCAAGCTCAGCAACAGCTTCAGCAGCAACAGCAGGCAGCCCAGCAGCAGCAGTTGATTATCACCCAGAATCAACAGCAGCAGCAACTGCTTGCGGCTCCGCCTGGTTTGCACGAGGTTCCGGAATCAATCCGGGTCACCAACAAGCAAATGTTCCAGCAGCATCCAGCCAAAGATGGCCTCGATCAGCAGCAACAGCAACAACAACAGCAGCAGCAGCAGCAACTGTTGGCAAACAACCAGATGCTCGCCAATTCGAACGTATTCCTCGATGGTAACATAGCTTCAACCGATCCTTCGATCCTCACCCAGATGCGGCTGATCCAGATGCAAGGCTTCAAAGACGGTCTAGCGCATGGTCTATCGCGAGCACCTGGCCAACAACCACAGCAACAGCAGCAGCAGCAACAACAACAAGCTATTCTATCGCAGCAAATCCCATCCCACTTAGCAGCTGCCCAGCAGCAACAGCAACAACAACAACAACAGCAGCAGATTATCCTCCAAGGTACCAACAATGCTACCGTTGTCCAACAGCAACAACAAACCACTGGTGTCGCTGGTGTTCCCGTAGGTAATAAACAGCGAAGCTTGCTAAGGAAGAAGCAACAACCAACGTCCACTGCGGCGGCCGGATCGGCTGTAGTTTCCCAGCAGCAGCAGCAGCAACCTTCGCCGTTTGAGGCAAATCTCACCAGCTCGGAAGCGCAACAGGTACGCAGCGAACCCATCGGCGAAGACAATGGTGGAGGCGGCCAACAGCAACAACGGGCAGGTGTGGTAATGCGCTCCGATTACGAAGTGCAATACCAGAAACAGATGCGGGAAATGTACCAGAAGGTAGGCTTTTCTTTTGTTTTCGCGGTTGAGTACTAATCATGTTCCTATCCTAACCCGCAGTCACAAAAAGCCAACATCCAATTCATCTGCGATTCAAATGGTCCACCACCAACGCTGTTACCACCCACGGGAACCTACATCGATATCACCACCCCAGCTCAAGGTAAGTGTGTTGCTCTGTGTGAAATCTGTTCGGACACTGCTTCCAGTTTCGATCTACATGAATTTTCCTTTCTCTCTCTCTCTCTCTCTCCCATGATTTTTGTTACAAACGATCTTATTTTTGAACAATTGCAATTGATGATTCACATCCGGTCCCAAATTTACAAAATTGTACCACCGAAACAAAACAAAACAATAGGATTGATCTGTGGCACTGCTGGTGGCATGAGCTTTGCCGCACCGAATGGGACACCGTTGCTAGGGCCAATGCCGACGGGAGGCGGCGGCGTTGGTCAGCAGCAAGTTCCGACGAGCGGTCTTGCCAACATCGTTTCGGCAGGCAAGTGGTCTCTTTGTTAACAACCTCCCCCACCCGCCCGTTTCCCCTTTTCCATTACCGTATGTAGAATGATTGTTTACTTCCCATGTTGAGTGCTTGTTTTAGTTGACTTTGACCAGTATTATAGGGATCCTTAGATATAGCACCTGTAATTGAGTCCTTAGAAGAGAGCAGATGGAATTTTAGGAATAGGGCACCTTTCTTCTCTTGCAGTGGTCTTGCGATTTTGAATGTATGCACTGAAAAAAATGTTCATGTTATTTCCATTGGAAATGCATGCATTTCGTTTCATTAACCAATCCAATTATGTGTAGGGTAAATTACGGCCTTGGCAATACGTTTACCTAGCATCGTCAGAGGGTTAAACAAAGTCCTTGAGCGCTCAGGTTTGGCCAAACGAAGCTCACAAACATTATGTATCCTCTATGCAAGGAATGAGCGCTCAAGGACTGATCTGGTCATCCAAACAAAGGCATATGTGCTGAACAAGCTGACAAAGAACTTACCGGACCAAAAGATTGATATTGGTCGTTTAAAGTGATTGGAATCATTGCCACTAGCGGATCCGGATTTCGACAAGGCAAATATCGACATGATTCTTGGAGTCGATGGTTTTCTCTCGATTGTAGTGGACGGCAAGGTGAAATGGAAGTTGGATGGTTGCTGGCCAAGTCGTCGTTGAAGCAAGCAACAAACGTCAGATGCCACGTCAAGAGGAACATTGACAAAACGCTCCGCCAGTTCTGGGAAGTCGAAGATTTTTCAAGCTACCTATCAACGTGAAGAATCTGACAGATTTGTGGTGAATCTTCCGTTCGACGAAGCTATCCGCCATTGGGAGATCGGCAGCGATCCACCGACTCAAGGCAATTGAGCGAATATTTGCAACCGATCCTGATTTCAAGAAGATGTGCTACGGTTTTATGTCTGATTATTTGGCACTTGGAAACACGAAAAGAATCCCGGACAACAAGATCGAAATTCCTACGGATCAAGCATTTTATTTCCCACATGATGGTAGTCCTGAGGAATGATAGTTTGACTACCAAGGTAAGGGTTGTTTTTGATGGCTCTTGCAAAACATCGACAGGAGTGTCATTGAATGATCCATTGGTTACCGAGGATGTACCATTAGTTGTTACCCGTTTCAGAACCTACGCCGTCGCATTCAAAACTGATGTAGAGAAAATATACCGCCAGGTACACAAGAAGGACATCAATTACCGGTTAGTTCTGTGTGTGGACACAGGGATCGGGTCATACTATCGAGCATTATAGATTATTGACCATTGGCCATTGAATCTCTCCGACAAGCTGCTCGAGATAGTCCATTGCAGTATCCGGCAGCTGCAGAGCGTGTGTTGAAGAATTTATGACCTGGATGACCTGCTATCGGGTGCCGATTCGATTGAAAAAAGCAGCAAAATTGAGGAGCAAGATTATTCAGATCACCTCGTCGGCTGGATTCAATCTTAGAAAGTGGTCATCAAATGATCCTCGCTTGTTCAATGGGTGTGCAGAAGCAGAAGAAGCAGTTTCACTTCATTTGGCACCGGAAGTAGACTCCGTTAAACCGTTGGGAATACAGTGGCATCCAGACACGGACACCTTTGGCTTCCAATCAAAGATGGATTTTGAAAAAAACGAAACACGAAGCGTCAGCTGTTATCAGACACATCCCGAGTGTTTGATCCCCTAGGCTGGATCGCTCCCGTTATCGTTCGTATTAAGATTCGCTACCAGCTGTGATCAACGATGAGTGGAACAAGATCAAGACGACCCTGAAGGAAATCGAAAAAAAATCCGCATTCCCAGGTGGATATCAAACCATAGTGGATTTGCTCCGCTGCCGAGCGTCACTTCCAAGGTTGGAGCTCAACGCTGCGGTACTGCTTACCGAGCTTATGAACCAAGTCATGCAGTCGTTCACGCACTTGAGCGTTGCTTATTATGCATGGACAGATTCGGAGTCTCATCCGACCTGGCTGAATCGCTTTTCATCACTGCCAGTCGCACAACGAGTCCTAGCATGGTGCAACCGATTCAAAAACTGAAGCCAAAATGCAATTCACTCGGCAGGTTTTTGGCCAAGACATAGTGCAGTGACGGGAGTGGCACACTACGAGTTGGAGGAAGGTTGCGAAATTTGGAGCAACCATACGATAGGAAGCATCCAGTCATATTGCCGAAATTTCATCGATATGCGAATCTTCTGGTTACAAACTCCCACATCCAAAACATGCATGCAGCACCGACTCTGCTCATGGCATCGCTGCACCAACGGTGTCGCAGTGTCGCCAATAGTTGTGTACGCCTCCTGCGATGGAAGGCCAAAACCGCGAACCAGCTTATGGGAAGCCTGCCAACTGCTTTTGAGTTTGTAGATGTCGATTATGCCTTGAAAGCCAGCGTGCTGCGAACGACAAAGACGATCAAAGGCTACATCGCTGTTCTTGTTTGTCTTGGAACAAAAACCACTCATCTCGAAGTGGTTACAGATCTCTCATCGAATGCGTTCCTTTCAGCGTTGAAGCGTTTTTGTAGTCGTCGAGGCCTGCCAAGCCAGATAAGGTCCGACATCGGGACGAACTTTATTGGCGCTAATCGTCAGGTCATGCAGTTAGCCTACTTTGGTTCTTGAGTCGATCATTATTTGAGTAGCCTGGGAATAAAGTGGACATTCATAAAAACGTTCTGCTCCTCACATCTCGAAGACTGAAGCAACACCTCGAAGCACGCTTTCCGACAAGGTTTCGGAACGACCACCTATTTCGCAACCCTAGGGGAAGTTCTCAAGAACGCCTATGACAGTGGTCTGCACAGCGAGATAGTATCGCTCGACATATCAAAGGCCTTCAACAGAACGTGGACGCCCTTCGTCCTTAAGCAACTAATCGACTGGGGTCTTAACGGACCCATCGTTCACTTCATCCTTCATCCAGTCGGCAACAAATCCCGGCTTTTCCCCGAGGAAACGGGTGTCAAACAAGGATCGGTTATCGCCGTTACCCTGTTCCCCGTGGCGATGAACGGAGTCTTCCGTCAACTACCGAAGAACATATATGTGTTCGTCTACGCCGACGACATCCTCATCGTCACCACCGGACCCACGCCAGTACGTACAAGGATGAGAGCCCAAGCGGCAGTCTCCGCCAGCGCCAGGTGGGTCCACTCATTAGGCTTTGAATTATCAGCCTCTAAAAGCCAGGTACCATGTCTGCCCTTCTCGACACAGAATTAGCGGACCACCGATCAAAATCGACGATCGCTGAAGAAGACCGTCCGGGTTCTGGGAGTTCTCGTTGACCGATTCCTCAACTTTGAACAGCATTTCAGTGTAGTCAAGAAAAATTGCCGCAGCCGAGTGAATCACATCCGGACCATTTCCCGACAGAATTGATCGAACAACCGCAGCATCCGTTTTCACGTGGCGAGTGCAATTATCGACAGTCGCCTTCTATAAGGGTTGGAGATGACCTGCATCGCAACGGATAAGCTTTTAGCTACGTTAGCACCAGTCTACAACACCTACGTCCGGATGGTCTCTGACCTGCTGCCATCCACGCCCGCTGATGCTGCATGCATCGACGCAGGCATCCTGCCTTTCCGCTTCCGTATAACCGCGCAGCTATCGCAACCAAAGCCGCTGCTTTCATCTCGCAGACATCCGGAAATCAAGGGATCTTCCTCCTCGACGAGGGGAACACCATTACCGAAAATCGAAAGCCGGATTAAGGACACGTTCAAAGCCGGAGACAATTCCGTGGCCATGAAAAGGACTGTAGCTGAAATAACCCCACACTGACGGATCTCGCTCTTGGGCTGCAGCTTACCGCCGCAAAGTTGTCTTCTCTGCTGAAGCTGCTGCTACTACAACGCTCTCCAACCGACCGATCCTGGTCCTCATGGATTCGAACAGCGTCATACAAGCCCTGAAATCCGAGGCCCCGACTCGATGAAGTCCGCGCCACCAAACACGGTATTCTGATGGGTTCCGGGGCACTGCGGAATACCAGGCAATTCGGAAGCTGACTTTCTGGCTGGGGCAGGACCATCTGCCCCTCGCTATACTAACGAAGTACCGTTACACGATGTCAAGCGCTGGATCGTGAGCAAAGTACGGGAAGCTTGGGACGCAGAGTGGGCTCAAAACCGCTCCCTCTTCATCAGACGGATCAAAGGGACGACGAGGAAATGGACAGAACACTTGAACCAGCGGGATCAGAAGATAGCGTCACAAGATCTCGCACAATTTCGGTGGAACGCCGTTCCACAGGACTTGCGTCGGTTGTAGAACTCCAGCCTCAATCGAGCACATTCTATGCGTATACCCTCAGTATCAGAACCACGGGCTTCCAAATGCTGGGTGATGATCCCTCCACACTGGCAGCAGTAATGCGTTTTTTAAAGGATGCTGCATTGTATTTTAAAGTTTAGTCTTTTTTAATTCCTTTCGGCTGTTGGGACATCTCTGGTGGGGGCCTTCCCGGTTCCCCCGGTGTGGAGCTCTGTCTTATTCAGATTTTAATGTTGTGTCCTGTGTAAATGTACGATCGAGCCAGGAACCAATTTTCGGTTGAAGTAAACACTGTAAAAAACTACTCTGTTGGGGTCCTCCTTCTGAGGCCCCACCTTTCATGAACTAGTAGTCCGCAACGTGACTCTTCAAAGAGATCAGACCACTTACCAGCGACCTGTGCATAAGCCGGTGCTTCTGTTTTCCAATTGGGGCATCCGCCTCAAGGCCGGGAGTATGTTACGGAGTGCTCATTTGTCTCATGGGTGAAACACTGATCACCCTCTGCAAGGAAATCAAACATTTTCTGAGCTTCTATGATGTTCCCTGGACTTCTTCCAAGGTCCATATTTTTTCCCCAAACTCTGTTAACTCGACCAAGATCTCAGAGTATCGATGACCGTCTCCAATCTTCCGACAAGAACCTTAAACTTTTCTAAGAACATTCCTAAACATCTGGGCGAAACAAAGTTCCCAAAACTCTTCCAGGGAGATAATTGAGCTTTCTTCTTTGATAAAATGATACGAAGATCCTTGAAGTTCTAAGCAATTTAATGAGCTTCTACGAAATTTCCTGCATTTCTACGAAGTTCGCTGAACTTCTACAACATTTGCCAAACTTCCACACAGTCCTTGCACTTCTTGCACAATTTGCTGCGCTAATATGAAGCTCGCTGCACGTCTACAAAGTTTCCTGAACTTCTACGGGATGCTCTAAACTATTCCAAGTCTAACAAACTTTAACGAAGTACTCTGCAATTAAAATAAGGTCACGGAAGCTCCCAAAATTGCACAAAGTTTCCACTTCTACGAAGTTCTTCCTAAATATTCACAAAACTCCCTGAATTTCTACGAAATTCGCTGAGCACTACGAAGCTCACCGAATTTCAATTAAATTTCCAGAATTTCTATCGGTTCATTTCCTAAAGTTTTGAGAAGTTCAATGGAGTTCCATTAACTTCAACGAAGTTTCCCGAACTTATAAAAATTACGTTAAATTACTGCAAAGTATGTGAAGTTTCACAAAGCTCTCTGAATTGTTTCAAAATTTACAGAAGTTCTACAACAATATCTACACTTCAACGAAGCTTACTGAAGTTCACTGAACACCTAAAAATTTTGCTGCATTTTTGCAAAGTTAGCTTAGCTCTTATTGCTGCACTTCTAGAAACTTCACAGAACCTCTACGCAGTTACCAGAACTTTTGGAATTTTTTTTTAAAGTTCTTCGAAGCATCCGGAAATTTTACGAAGTTCCCTACACGTCTAAGAAGTTCTCTGAAATCAAATGATGTTCTCTTAACCTCTACGAATTGCTCTTGATTATTAAGAAGTTCCCTGAACTTCTGTGAAGACGCATTTTTTTTTAAAGTAGCGCAGTACAACAGTGATGACGGATATGGTCCGATAAGGCCCAATTATGCAGGACTCTGCACGTCAAAGCCTCTATTTTATCCAGTAGGGGTAATAGGGGCATAGTGAACAGGTGGGGCATTTTTTTTTTTTTTTTTATCCAGGGGGGAATCTACTCCCAGACACCTGAGAAGATAACTCAGGGTGTGGGATGGGAGAAGTAGCTCTCCCGACCCACTAAACCTTACCCTGTGCTCTAGGCCCTTGCCCTCCCCGGAACCGCCCGAAAGCATTACGTCATGGGAGGGGGCCGGTTGCGCTATGGCGCATCACTAGGTGTTGTGTCCGACGTGACACTCGCTACTGCACAGTGAGCAGCTGTGCAGGGCCTTCCTCTTGTTGCTCGCTGTTCGTTGTTCGCCTGAGTTCTAGAGCAGACGTGATAGCCAGCCAACTGTCCAGGGCCCATACAGGACAGATGTGACCGCTTATCAGCTGCGTGTGCTAAGCACTCTAAGAACCCGGCGTCACTCCTGCCTTTGCACAACGAGGGTTTATGCAGGGCTTCTCAACCTCCTCTTGTTGTTCGCTGTTCGTTGTTCGCCTCGGTTCTAAGCAGACGTGATAGCCAGCCAACTGTCCAACAGGGTAGCTTAGGACAGATGTGACCGCTTACCAGCTGCTTGTGCTAAGCACTAAAAACCCGGCGTCACTCCTGCCTTTGCACAACGAGGGTTTGTGCAGGGCTTCTCTGCGGTAGTTCGTTTAGCTGCAATATCTCTCCCTTGGGTTCGACAATTAGCGTTTCCAGGGTACACCACGAGGAGGCGAACTACTTCATGCCCCGTTCGGAACACATTTATTGGTGGTAAGATCAATATCATAATGACCTACACCAGTTGATTTGTTTCATGCAGCTAGAGATTCCTCGCCAAACTGCGGGATGCTCACTATGCCCCTCCTCCCCCTACTCCCTTCCGTGGTCCACACAATGATCTTCCAGCACGAAATCCTGCCTGCTGTCGTCAGAAAGTGGCGTCGATCTTCACCTCAGGCACATCCCCCTTCCTAGGAACATTCACTAAGCAGTCCTTCATCCAATCGGCCGACAAAAATCGCGGTGTCCCAGATATTACATAACAATTAATGCAACATCTGTGCGGGATAGCATGGGGTCATCTTTGAGCATCTTGCATGATAGCAATCTCTGATAACGTCGAGTGCCTACACGTTTTTGAGGCAGTGTTGTGGACATATTTTCAACGGGAAACCTTCGGATACTCCGATGGTCAACCTCTGTTGATCATATTCAAAACTCATTTCAGCTTCTACTACTCCTCCTGTTCCTGCTTCTTGCTCACAAGGTTCGCTTCGACTTGTCTCCTTCGGGAGGGAATTTTGCCGGTGGTCCTCGGCTTTTTGCACTTAAAGCATTTGTTCTTCAGTCCATCGTAGTATACAAATAAAAGCAAAAGTTGCATGTGTTCACTGTTTTCAGTGTGTAGAGATGATCCTTTTTGTAAGAAGTGCTACGCTCCAAAGTCCCTACCCCCTCAAAAAAAAAAAAACGCCAAAAACGCTAACTTTCTACCATCTTCTTCCACAGGAGGAAAGCCGTCTGATAGTGGTCTAGTTATAGCTACATCATTGCCAACCGCACTTCAGCAGCAACAGTTGCAACTGACAACGACAATAGCTTCCTCAAGCACGACGGTTCCTTCTAGTGCAGCAGCAGCAGCAGTGGCAACAACAACTGCGAATACCGCGTCGTCCGGAAGTGGAACCCTTTTGACGGGCCCGTCGGAGGTATCCCAAAGCACGGCCATCAGCGATCGACCCAAGGTGAAACCGGTCTCGAAAAAGGATGCCAAGAATAACCGTAAATCTGCCGCCGCCGCCGCAGCAGCAGCAGCAGCCGCTGCTGCAGCCCAACAACAACAACAACAACAGCAGCAACAAGCCCAGCAATCGATTTGGCCAAATACGGCCAACGTCCTCCAGCAGAATCAAATGGTGTCAATTTACAACAACTTGGTAAGTCGGATGAACATTTTCCTGGAATGCATAACCCTAACGTTTCAACGTTTTTTTTTGCAGTCTGTGATTCCAACCTCCGAACAGAATGTTCAAGTACTACAGCAGTCGCTGTCAAACCTTAGCCTCCAGTCACCAGCAGCAGCAGCAGTAGCAGGCTCAGCGACTAGCTCGGGAGTGGGAAGCACTCAGCAACAGTTAACCATTTCAGTGTCGCAGGGCACCAGCAACAACAACAACAACAACAACAGCGCCCAGCAGCCATTGATTGCCGGCAATCGAATCAGCCTTGGCTCGACTAAAACAGCGTCGATTCCATTGAGCAACAACATTGTTCCTACGCCCAGTATGGTGATTACCAGTGCCGCTGCAGGTGCAGCCGGAACGGTCACCTCGGTGCCAGCGAATGTAATTCAAACCCGAAATAATCTAATCAGGCTTGACCAGCAAACGCTAGAACTAGCAAATTCCACTTCACCGTTTGCGACCGCAACGAGCACTGCCACCAGTAGCGCTGCCAGCAGCCAGAGTGATGTAACCATCCCGGAGATCGGCAGCAGCAGCAGTAGCAGTGCCAGCGGAAGCAGCAGCAGCGATAGTAGCAGTAGCAGCAGCAGTTCTAGCTCCAGTGGAAGTGGCAGCACAACGACTACCACTAGCAGCAACAACAGTGGCGGTACGGCGGCCAGTGGAACTGGTGTCGTCGGAGGTGGTGGTGGTGGTGTTGGTGGTGGCGGTGGTGCTGGTGGAGGTGCCAGCAGCAGTGGAAATAGCTCCGAACACGAAAACCAACTCAACCAGCTCGCCCTAAATACCCTATGCAATCAGAAAATGTTGCAGAAAATCGCTCAACGCTTCATGGTGGACCCGCCAAAGTCTCCGCCGGATACGCCTCCGCTTAGCTGCGCCAATCCGGACGGACCTTCCTCGCCACCGCCCAGTGGTAAGGGACTAGCAAACAGTGAGTGAAACGTCGGAATGATTTCCTGTGCATCTTTTACTAACGCGATCCTCATTCGTATTTCAGACGCCGAACTAGCCGACTTGTCGCGCATATTCTGCGAAGTGATGCACGACTTCCGTTCCGACCTGCTGCCCACGCCGGAGTTTGTCCAAGTGCATCAGCATGTATCTAATATCATTCAGCACAAAGCTGGTAGTAATGTAAGTTTGCGGTTGGAGCGTTGTTTTTTTTTTGTCGGATGATTGTTAATGTACCGTCTTCCGTTTCCCCCGAAATAGCAAATTAAAATCAGCGAAGGCGACGGGCACCATCAGTACGTGGAGGACGGAGACGAACACCTGCAGATGTTCAACATTGACGATTCGGAGAATGAAACCATGTCCGAGTGCGTCGGCGGGATCTATCCCACGTTGGACGAGTCGCTGGAGACATTCAACCCGGAGGACGGGTCGGTAGTTGCTGCAGATGGTTCGAGGGAAACGATCTACAACTACGAATGGGTCGAGTGTATCGACGAGGTAATTCACGCGCTGAACGGGTGCACCGACATACCGGTGGCTTTGCAGGTTTGTTACCGTAATTGCCTTTTTCTTGTTCGCAAGCTCACAGTCTTCGTCTTTTTTTTCAGGAAATGGCAGCCAACCTCAGTTGCCAGGATATCGATGCGTACGCCAACCTCATCGGGATGAACTCGTTCTGCAAGACGCGCTGGGCGGGCAACCAAAGTCAGCTCACTCCGTCCGGCACGTCTTCGCCCATCGAGGACGACGGCAGCACCATCAACCTGTCCGAGGCAACTGCAGAGCAGTGTGCCGCCTTTGCCGCAGGCCAAGCCGCCGCCGGTCGACTGATGACGTTCGATGCCAACCAACAAATATCGCTCGACCAGCTACAGCTGCTCAGTCAACTACAGGTAAGCTTTCGATGGTGTGAAAATGGGTCCTTTCCATCAGGGGATCTTACAAAACAACTTTTTTCCATTCGCAGGCAGCTACCGCCCCCGGAGCGACCGTATTGCATCACGCGGCTACAGCCGGTGGGGCACCAGGTGCTCCCGGAGCAACCACTGCCGATGGCCAGCAGCCCAAGTTTGTGTTCAACGTGGACGCAGACAAGGCATCGCAGGTGCATTTGCTCTTTCAACTGCCGACAGCCCAACAGCAGCAACAACAGCAGCAGCAGCAACAACAACAACAACAACAGCTGCAACTTACCCAGGAACAGCTGGATCAACACGCGCTCGCCGCTGGTCAATGTAATGTGACGCTCCAGCAGGCAGCCGCTTTGCAACAGGCCCAGTTGCAACAGCAGGCAGCCGCTGCCGCAGCAGCAACCGCAGCGGCTTATCAACAACAGCAACAATTCCAGTCGCCAAATATCGTTCATCCCAGTTCTGTGATTCTGGCTCAGCAACAACAAGCACAGTCCGCGCAACAGCTACAGCAATTGCATGCCCAGGCCCAGGCAGCACATTGCACCCAGCATGCGCAGGTACAGGTTGCAACGCAAACTCAACAGCCCCAAACCGGTGGACTGTTGATCCCTCGTCAGCAGAGCCCACAGACGGTCGATACGGCAACCTCCACCAAGAAGAAGAGCGAAAAGTCCAGGAAGGAGAAGAATCGAATTGCTGGTGTCCGCCAAGCCCCAGCCGGTCAGCAAAGTGCTACGGCCGGAGGGTACCAGTTCGAGGCAACTCCTGCACCAGCACCGATTCAATACCCGGCCGGAGTACCAACCAACGTGGTTCAGGAGCGTCAAATCGACGTGGACTCCGAAACCGACTCCAATCACGACACTGCCCTAACGCTTGCTTGTGCCGGCGGTCACGAAGAACTGGTGGAACTTCTGATCAGTCGAGGTGCGAATATAGAACACAAGGACAAGAAGGGTTTCACTCCTTTGATCCTTGCAGCCACGGCTGGTCATGAAAAGGTCGTGGAAACGTTGCTTCGACATGGCGCAGAAATGGAAGCCCAGTCGGAACGTACGAAAGACACTCCCCTGTCGTTGGCCTGTTCCGGCGGACGGTACGAAGTGGTGGAACTGCTTCTAAATATGAACGCCAATCGAGAGCACCGAAATGTGTCCGATTACACACCTCTTAGTCTGGCCGCAAGCGGAGGATACGTGAATATCATCAAACTTCTGCTCAGTCACGGTGCGGAAATCAACTCTCGAACCGGCAGCAAGTTAGGAATCTCTCCGCTTATGCTGGCAGCAATGAACGGCCATACGGCAGCTGTGAAATTGCTCCTGGACATGGGATCCGACATCAATGCCCAGATCGAAACGAACCGGAACACGGCCCTAACGTTGGCATGCTTCCAGGGACGTCACGAGGTCGTCAGCTTGTTGCTCGATCGCAAAGCGAATGTTGAGCATCGAGCTAAGACCGGATTGACCCCGCTAATGGAAGCCGCTTCCGGTGGGTACATCGAAGTGGGTCGTGTCCTGCTGGACAAGGGTGCCGATGTAAATGCCGCTCCAGTTCCTTCCTCGCGTGATACTGCTCTGACAATTGCCGCCGACAAGGGGCATCTGAAGTTTGTCGAGCTACTCCTTTCGCGAGGTGCCGCCGTAGAGGTGAAGAATAAGAAGGGCAACTCACCGCTCTGGTTAGCGGCCAACGGTGGACACCTGACGGTGGTGGAAGTGCTCTGCAATGCCGGAGCTGACATCGATTCGCAGGATAACCGCAAAGTGTCCTGTCTGATGGCTGCCTTCCGCAAAGGACACACCAAGGTGGTCAAGTGGATGGTCAATCACGTTACCCAGTTCCCCTCGGATCAAGAAATGACCCGATACATCAATACGATAAGCGACAAAGAACTGCTAGAAAAGTGTCACGATTGTGTGAAGGTGATCCGAGCCGCCAAGGATCAGCAGGCAACCAAAGCGAACATCAATGCTTCGATCCTGTTGAAGGAACTCGATTTGGAGCGCAGCAGGGAAGAAAGTCGCAAGGCGGCTGCGGCGAAGCGTCGCGAACGAAAGAAGCGCAGAAAGGCCGAGAAGCGCGAACAGCAGCGGAAACTCGTCGAGGGCGACAAACCGTTGGATAACAGTGATGACGATGACGACGGGGACGATGATAAGGATGACGATGACAGCGATCGGGACGATGATGAGTTGATCACGACCGTTGTGCATCAAGTGTCCAATCGTGTCGCAGTTGCTAGCAGAGTGCAGCCTCGGGATCATCACAGTGCGACTACAACTGCCACGACTACCACCGCCGCCGCCGCCACCACCACCAACACCACTAGCAATAGCTCCAACAACGACCGAGAGGAGGGTGATTCCGGTATTGATGCCAATAGTCAGGGTTCTTGTTCGAGTTCGGATGTCAAATCGTCTGCCTTGATTGAGCAGCAGAAACGGAACAACAAGAAACGCAAACAACAACTGCAGCAACAGCAGCAACTTCAGCAGCAGCAAGCACGACTCAATGTCATCAAACAGCAGCAGCAGCAGCAACAACAGCAACAGCAGCAACAACAACAGCAACAGCAGCAGCAGCAACAACAGCAACAGCAGCAGCAGCAGCAGCAGCAACAACAGTATGCTAGCCATCAACAGAATCGTCAGAGTAAGAGTCCGGATAGTACCGCCACCACGGCGACTACCCTGGCCAGTAACACTAGTTATGTGGTTCAGGATAAAAACCAATACCAGCAGCAGCAACAACAACAGCTACAACGAGAAAGGGATAAACTTGTTGCTGGTCAGCAGCAGCAACAGCAACGTCGTCATCAGCAGCAGCAACTTCAGCAACAGTTGCACTACGAAAACAGCCACAAACGGGAGAAAACCGTCGAAAAGGAGAATGTGGCTCCCAAGGAAGTCGCGCTTCACAAGAATGAATCGAAAAAGGATCACCATCACCATCATCATCCACATCAGCAACCGCAGCCGCAGCAGCCACAGCAGCAACAACAACAACAATCGAACTACGCCCAGCAGCAACAGCAGCAGCAGCAGCAACAGCAAGGGAATCGTAAGTCTATCATCGTCTTCGGCAATCGACATGCTGCAGCAGCAGCTGCTGCCGCCGAGAAGGACGATCATGACACCAGCGAATCGACCACCTTCTACAGCAATCTGAAGAAGAATCATTCGAACAACAAGACTACTACGTACTACCACAGTGAAGATCAGCTGCAGAAATCGACCAGCCCCACTAAGCAAACGAGCAGCGGTGGCGGTGGCGGCCAGCAGATTGGTGGTGTGATGTTGTCCAACAACGCGGTGTCCGCTGTGAAGCGCGAGGAGGGCTGGAAGGAGGTCGTCCGCAAGAGTTCCGTTCAGCAGAGCCAATCGGCATCGGTCATGGAATGTAAGAAGGTCCAAGTGCCAGTGCATGCAATCTCCCGCGTCATCGGCCGTGCCGGAAGCAACATCAATGCGATCCGTGCGGCCACCGGTGCCCACATTGAGGTGGAAAAGCAAGGCAAAGTCCAAGGCGATCGATCAATCACAATCAAGGGTTCGCTGGAAGCCACCAAGCAAGCCCACACACTGATTGCCACACTAATCAAAGATCCCGACGTAGACATTCTACAGATGCTTCCGAAACACAACACTGCCACCAGCAAAACCATTTCCTCTTCCTCCTCTTCTTCGTCGTCTTCGTCTTCATCCGTACCGGTATCAGCAGTATCGATTTCTGCGACTGTCAACATTGTCCCCACAGGGTCCACTGCTCCTACGCTGTCCGCTGTGGTTGCATCCGGAAATGTAGGTCCGCAGTTAACCTCCTCCGGAACACCCAAAGGGAAGAACATATTCGTCGCATCCAACCAGAACAAACCGGTAACGGCCTCGGCAGTCCTGGCAGCCGCCACGGGAAAATCCATGACCGGAGGAATGCCTGCTCGACCACCGGCAGCGAAGAATCTTTTCTCCGGCAGCTCGGGGAATGCCTCTCAAATGTCACGGATTATCTCTTCCAACACTACTGCAGCCTCGTCGCTGGTAGGACTCGGCAAAGATGGAAAGCGGATGTCTTCTCTTCCGCCGAACAACCTTTCGACCATGAAGACGTCCTCGTCCTACACACACATGATGCAATCGTTGAAAAATACCATCAAGAGTTCGTCCGGTAACATCGCAACCGGCGGCAATGTTGGTGGTACATTTGCAAAACTAGTCGCCGATAGTACCGTAGGCTCGAATACTACGCCATCCATCGCTGTTCAGAATCAGAAGAAGCCAATCAATGCAGCACCAGGTTCCGCACTGAACCTAAATCAAACATCAACATCTAGCGCTACCAGCAACAACACTTCCTCGTCGGTATCGGCCAGTGTCCCAAGTACGATTCGCCCACCGGTGCAAATACTACAATCTCCTGCCAAGGGACTGCCTGCACCGTTTGGAAGCTCATCTATCGTATCCAGCATCGCCAGCAGCAACTCTAGCAGTAGCGGTGTTCTAACCAGCATTACCAGCAGTGCTTCTGTTTCCATTGTAACGTCGATGAGTCAGGCAGCTTCTTCAACGGCTGCGCCATCTCAGCATCTTCCTGCTCCAATTCAACCTCCAACTAAGACAACTTCCAGTTTTATTCCGGCAGTCGCTCCGCCAACTCCTGCCGTAAGCAGCAGCAGCAATACCACCAAGATTGCCCCGGTAGGAACGGGCTCCGGTCGATCGATCACTCCGATCGGTCACCAACCAGCCCGTGCAAACATCACCCCATCTCCGTTGCTACACACGGCGTCGTCCGCATCGCCGTCCTCCCATTTGGACACGGTCATTGTACCGAGCAATAGCAGCAACAACCCAGCCTCCGCTAGTCCTATCGGAAGTGGTCTGGCAACGGTGGTTTCCTCCTCATCAACTACCACTTCAGCCATTGCCCAGCTGCAATCCAAAATAAACAACAATCTGCATGCCAATGCGCAGGCGCATGAGTATTCTCTATTCAATGACTCCTACGGCAGCAGCCAATGGGGTACCAATGCCAGCACGGGTGCTGGTAATAACAGCAATGGTGCTGGAACTGTCCACGGTCAACACCAGCATCATCACCATCACCACCATCACGCTGGTCACCATCATCCCGGTGGCCATCATGGCGGTAGTGTTGGTGTGTTGGACAGCGCCCCCGGTGGAAGTAAGACCATCTACAGTCATCCGCACGGTGCCGGTTCGTCCTTCATGGAAAATGAACCTCCCCTACAGGTAAGTGCTTTCCGTGCGCCTTCCAAATTTCCCCAATCTAATCGCCGTTTTCCATCCAGGTTGACGCCTCGAAAGCTCCTGGTTACCGTGGAACAACCGTTTCATCACCAGTTAGTTCCAAAGCCTCGAGCAATTCAACGACACCGCCGTCTGGTTCGTCATCTGTGTCACTTTCGCAGCAGCAGCAGCAGCAACAACAACATCAATCCCAGCAACAATCACATATGCTTTCTGGTCCACCGACCAGCAGCAGTGGTTCATCGCTTCAACAGCAGCAGCAGCAGCAGCAACAACAACAACAACAAGTTGCATCAGCCCAACAGCAACAACATCAGCAATCTCAACAGGGACCTTACCCAAACGAGCAGAATGTCATAAAACCCCCGCAACCGCAGCAAACTCCTCCCAGTGGACTTGCAGTTCAGCGTCCCATTCTGAACACCTCGTCTCAGATTCGACCGATCGGACCAGTCACTTCCGATTATGGTGGTCTGGTAAACTCGCGAGATCATCCCCCGCCGCTAGTGGGTAGCTCACGGCCACCGCCTTCGATGTTCGATGCTTTGCAGTCGCAAAATCAGCACGTACTAAACTTCGGTCCGGATCCCATGCAATCCTCCTATCAAGGTCACATGGGTCTTGGTGCAGGGGCGGGTGGTCTGCCACCACTTTCCCGTCTAAACCCAAAGGCATCCGCGTTTTCAGCAATTCCTCCCTCGCAAAACCATCAACCTTCCGCTCCCGGAAGTAAGCTTTCATCCTCGAATCAATTCGGAAATATGTTCCACCCGAACCCCCCGCCCGGTCCCATCGGAAAGTACCAAAATCTTCCGCCCAACGGTGGAGGACCTCAGCTACCTCCGTATGGACCTGGTCGTGGCAACAACCAGTCTCACGGTCAGCATGGACCGGCGCCTGGACCTCCGGGTCCACCGGGAAGTAACCGTAACGTAAGCGGTACCAATTGGTTCTCCGATCTGGCACATCTGCAGTCCCGAGATAACCTAATGAACATTGAAAACGGTATTGCAATGGCCCTGGGAGGATCTCCCAACATTTCGCCGAACAACAACCAACCGACTACGAATGGCGGTGGACTTGTGGGTGGCCCACAAGGACTTCCGCCACCACCAGATGATGGTCGCAAGATGGCACGAGCCATAGGATCCGAACGAGCCAGCTGGAAGTATAACTACGGTTCTAGCGGCGGAATGGGGGGCTTGGATAACGATCCAAGTGCCCTAGCAGCGGCAGCTGCTGCAGCCGCAGCCGCCGCTGCCGGAAGTGGTCACTGGATGGTGGACAAGAACCTTGCTGCCATGGGCGGAGGTGGAAGTGGCGCCGGAGGTGGACCGCAACAGTGGATGGGTCCGCCGCCGAGACATTATATGGAAGACCTGCACCTAGCGGATCATTTTCAGGTAAGTTCAGCTGGCGTGCCTAGTCTCGTTCAACAAGTGGACTCTAATTTCTATTTAGCCATTGCAGATGGAGTACCACAATACCTTGGGTGGCAGTGGCGGTGGAAGCGGAGCTGGGCCGAACCAGCCCAATATGAATTTTATGCAATCGCTCCAGTATCAGTTCATGCCGGGCGGACCGAACGACATGAACGTTAACGATGGACCATTGCAGCAGCCATGGGAACATGAGAAGCATGTAAGTACAGAGCCAAACGAAACATATTAACATTCGGCAACGGAAAATATCGTAACGTTATGTGCGTGAGGATTGTTTTGGTTTTTTTTTTTCTACACCGTGTGGTATATTCAAACGAATTTCACAATTTACCTCTCAGAATTCCATGAAACTTCGCATACTTTTATTTGCTATAGACAGTGAACCAAGATTGTGCTGTAATTCGTCCATTTTGGTTATCGCTAAATTTTACAAAATGGCGTATTCGATATTTTTTCTATAAATCATAGCACGAAAAGATATAAAAGATGAGCCATCATCTAATACAAATGACGTTTGGACAATTTTTTAGGAAAAAATCGGATTGTCTTTTCAGACAAAAATATATACTGAAGAAAAAATCACAAATTTTTGTCAAAAATTAAAATAAAAAAAAACTATTTGAAAACTTCAATAACTAAAAAATGCAAATTTCTCAGTTTTTAAAACTTATGTTTATTTGAAAGCTTATCAAAAATGCTAACTTTTCTGATATTGGACGTTTTGAAATTAATCAAAATCGTACATCAACTTTTAGAAAAATGTTTGAACGTTTTTTTTTTCACGTGAATCTGAAGAAGTTGTCTCCACTCTACTCTATCCATGGGCACATGTCGCCAGCGTCGTAGTCGTACCCGAAGCTTACCATTTACTGGTTTTTCCAAAAAAAGTTAGCAAGTGAGAACACTTCTGTTCCTTCTGAACTGGTTTTGTCCAGGCGAAGTGGGCTGTACTGGGCGGGAGCGAACGGAGTTGGCTAGCGTCAATCGAAGTTCTAAACTCAGGAGCTCTGAAAAGAGCTGGGGGTTTTGACGCTGCGGGGATTTTTATAGAACGGCACCGACCGTTTGCTCGTTGCTGATTGGTCGACGTTTGGTGACGACTCTCTTTCGGCGGTAGGCGGAACATCCTCCCCCCGGTTGAGAGATCTCAATATCTTTTGGCAGTCGGAGGGCTTTGACGGGGATCATTATCCTTGATGGGCAGATTGGGACACCTTATTGATGGGACGTCGATACGTGGTTCCATTCACGAAGACATCAACTGCTCGGACCAGGCCGTCGGTTCTAGGATAGACGGCTACGATGCGACCTAACTTCCAGTTGAGTGGTGGTTGGTTACGATTGTGAAGCAACACGATCATGTCTTCCCGAATGTTCGGCTTCTCTTGTCGATTTTTCTTCCGAGGCTGCAGGGTATTCAAATAATCCCGGCTCCAGGCTCGCCAGAATTGCTCGCGCATAAGTTGGAAATGTTGCCACCGTGTCAAGTGGGATGCTTTGACGTTTTCCAGGGATGGTTCAGCTGGGGCGATCAGCGGCCGTCCAATCAAATAATGCGCTGGAGTTATCACCAGCGGGTCCGCCGGGTCGTTGGAAATTGCGAACAATGGTCGGGAGTTCAAGACAGCCTCGATTTCTGACAGGATCGTACACAATTCCTCGAACGTTAGAGTCGTATTGCCAACTACCCGCTTCAAATGGATTTTGGCCGACTTCACGGCCGCCTCCCACAAACCACCGAACTCGGGTGTGTCGGGTTGAATGAAATTCCACTCAATCTCATGATTGCGATAGTCTCCACGGCTTGTTGGTCACAAAACTGCTGGCAAAGGTTGTTCAATTCGTGGTGAGCACCACGAAAATTGGTTGCGTTGTCCGAATGGATTTCTTGGACCATTCCACGGCGAGCGATAAATCGTCGAAGGGACGCCATGAAGGCATCGGTACTCAAATCGGAGACGCCCTCCAAATGGACGGCTTTGGTTGCCATGCAAACATAAACGGCCACGTACGACTTCCCCAAAGTTGGACGACGTGTGCCTTGCTTGGTCCAGAAAGGCCCGGCGTAATCCACGCCGTTAACAGCGAAGGGGGGCGACGGCACTACTCTCGATCTCGATACTGGCAGGTTTCCCAGTTGGTTGGGAGTGGTAGGATTAATCCGGAAGCATCTCAAGCACCGGCGTGTGATAAATCGGATGGTGGATCTTGCGTTCAGCAACCAATAACGTTGTCTCATGGCGTTCATCAGGCCCGTTTGACCGACGTGAAGGAGCTCGACGTGCATTTGTTGAATTAGTAGTCGTACTACCGGATCCTTATCTGGCAGAATGATTGGATGGCGACTTTCGAATGGTAATTGGGAGCGGTCCAACCGACCACCTACTCGAAGCAGTCCGTCGTGGTAAATTGGACGAAGACCGAGTCTCTTGCAGGGCTTGTTTGCCAGAATTAGCTTAATCTCGTCGGAGAAATGTGCCTTCTGCAAAACTTGATGGGGCTTTATCTCTCGATTGGTCGGGTCCTTTTTCCGACAATTGGCAGTGAATCGCAGGACATAGCCCACAACTCGTTGGATTTTGCGGAAGTTAATGAGCTTTGGAAGAAAAGATAGGAAGTCCATACTCACATCTGGCCCTGCTACCAAGGCCTTAAGTTCCGGTAGCTTCTCGTCTGGAACGTCTTCAGGGGCATCTACGTAGTACTCAACTCTTTGCAGGAATTCGGGCCCATTCCACCAAGGGCTGCTGTGCTTCAGGGATTCAACTAGTTGACCTCGGGATACGATGTCTGCTGGGTTCTATTGGGACCGGACATACTCCCACCGGTATTTACTGGTGTGCTCTTGTATAATTGCGATTCGATTCCGTACAAACAACAGTAGCTGGTTGAGAGGTTTCTTAATCCAAGCGAGGACTATCGTACTGTCGCACCACAGGACTATGTCACGGAAAGTCATATCCAGGGCTGGTAACACCTTCTGTACCAACCGGGTTAGTAGAAGAGCGGCGCACAATTCCTTTCGTGGGATGGATAGCTCTTTTAGGGGAGCCAGTTTCGATTTGCTGGTGAGAAGACAGATTCGCCGAGCCATCGCCAAAAATATTTGGCAAAAAGATGCAGGCTCCATAAGCCTTGTTGGAGGCATCAAAGAAGCCGTGCAGCTCGTAGGCGACCACGTTGTCAATCGTCACGCGCCTTGGGATCTCGATCTCGTGAAGATGCGATAAGGAATCTTGGATGTCTTCGTCCCACCCGGACTTAAGCTGCCACAATTTCTGCGCTAGAAGCTTCACCGAAACAATGACCCGTGAAACCAGTCCCAGGGGGTCAACAAACTTGGCGATCTCGGAGTACATCGTTCTTTTCGTGGGCCGTTGCGGATGCAATGTTGGATTTGGGCGATAGGCTATGAGTATCGAGTCTGCAGAGGGATCCCAGAGTAAACCATGCACCTTGATGGCTTCATTTACTCCATGCTCTTCCACGGGAATATGCTCTAGAAATTCCGGTGAATTTGAGCACCACTTGTGTATGGGGAAACCTCATTGTCCAAGGAGCTGCTTCAGCTGTTGTTGAGCCTCCATGTAGGTACGTTTCTTCTTTCACAATACGAGCGGCGACAGGAAAGTCCTCACCATCCTCTTCGACGAGCTTCAGCAAACACCTGGTTGCTTGATATGGTGCCGATGCCGTACCGTACGTAACGGTACAGAGTTCCAGGACTCGTAGGGGTAACGATGGGTGCTCTCTCCAAAAGATTCGAAGGAAACTACGATCCAACAGGGCTTTGAGTATTTGACGGTACATTTTAGAGATGTCTCCGGTGATGGCAACCTTGAATTTTCGGAACCGTAGCGCGATATGGTGCAGATCGTTCTGTACTACTGGACCAACTTGCAGTACATCGTTCAGGGAGAGTTTCGATGGCGACAACTTTGCACTTGCGTCGAACACGACTCGACATTTCGTGCTCGAGCTGGACGGACGTAACACTGCATGATGCGGCAAATAGTAGGTTCGCATGTTGGGTGGATCTTCAGACTCGTTGATCTCGGTGCAGTGGCCGAGAGCTTCGTACTCCCGGATGAAGTTCACGTACTGAGCCTGCAGCTCGGGATTGCGGATAAATCGCTTCTCCAACATCAGGAATCTTTTCAAAGCTAGACTGCGACAGTTATCCAATTGGAGAAGATTGTCCTTGAACGGCAGTTTCACGATGAATCTTCCAGTTTCGTCACGTTGGTAGGTGAAAAGGAAGTGGGCTTCGCATGCTGCTTCCTCGGTCGACAGCTTGGGAACGTCCGGCACCTCCTCAACTTGCCAGAACCGGTGCATCCTTTGCTCAATGTCTTCAACGGCTGTGTTGGATTCGAGCGACACCCCAAGTAACCATAGGCACGTTATTTCGTCTTTTTGGCTATATACAGCTGAACAACGGCTACACCAGTGTTTGCAAGTTCTGATGAGGCCCGTATATAGCCAAAAAGGCGAAATAACGTGCCTGTGGTTACTTGGGACGTTTGAGACGAGCTGATCATTGATGGCACCTGCTACGATCCACCCCAGATAAGTGTCTCGCAATTGTGGAAGACCTTCGGCTAGGCTCAGTTGACCAGGTTTCAGGATATCGAAGAATAACTCCCCACCGATCAGCAAGTCCACCTTATCCGGACTGTGGAACTTGGGATCAGCTAGGATTACCCCTTCAGGGATCATCCATTTGGTGATGTCTATTCTCGATGTAGGGATCGTGCCGGTCACTCTCGGGGTAACCAGACACTCGAGGCTTGCGTGGAAATTGGATACACGGGACTGGAACCTGACCACCACCTTGTCGCGGGCGAGGGACCGTAGGGCGTTGATTCCCACGATCGGAAGGTGAAGATGCGAGAAAATGACCAGCATTGCCTACGTTTCTTCTGGAAGGACGACGACCAAGCGACGGAGCCGAGTGTCTACGTAGTGCAGGTGATGACTTTCGGTGCTTGTTGCTCACCAAGTACTGCACAATATGTGAAAAATAGTAACGCTATGCAGTTCGAGCGGGATCATCCGGAAGCTGACAATGCAATTGTCAAACTGCACTATGTGGATGATATGGTTGTGAGCGTGGAGTCCGCAGTGGAAGCAATTCAGCTTGTACAGGACGTGAAAAGGATTCACGCATGGTTAGCGATCTTTCCGCAGATAGCAAACGTTGAAATACCACGCTGCTATCGAGTGCAAACACCTGGTGGATCAAGTACCGTAGTGCAAATGGATACATTTGTTGATGCAAGCGAGAACGGGTTTGCTGCGACGGTGTACCTACGATTCGACAACGGCGATACCGTCGAATGCGCACTAGTTGGTGCCAAAACAAGAGTTGCGCCGCTCAAGTTTCTGTCGATTCCTCGTTCCGAACTGCAAGCGGCAATCATCGGTGTGCGTTTTGCGGATACCATTTCGAAATCACTCTCGATCAACGTCAGCCAGCGAACGTTCTGGACAGACTCCAAGGATGTACTCTGTTGGCTGCGTTCAGATCACAGGCGGTACAGCCAGTTCGTGGCGTTCCGTGTCAGCGAAATCCTCGAGACTACGGATATCATCGAGTTGCGATGGGTGCCGACGAAACACAACGTTGCTGACGAAGGAACGAAATGGAAAAGAGCCCCCAACTTGTCAAGTGACCGCCGCTGCTTCCGTGGACCGGAGTTCCTTCTCCTCAAAGAAGAAGATTGGCCTGTGAATCCCTTTCCTGGAAGAACTACCGAGAAGGATTTACGACCGCATCTGCTTCTGCACACTCAATCTAGTGATCCAGCAATTCATCCACCGGATTTCTCGAAGTGGACCGACCTGCTACGCGTAACGGCCTACGTACTGCGTTATATCAACAACCTGAAACGTTGCTGCTACGGACGACCGCGAGTGTCGGGACCGCTGAAAAGACAGGACTTTATCGATGCAGAAAATCATCTGTTTCGCCAGGCTCAATCTACCACTTTCGCAGAAGAGGCACCTATCCTCATGAAGAACCGTCTGTTGAAGAATCCAGCAAAAACGGTTCCCAGATCAAGCCTGCTCTACCAGTGGTGTGCCTTTCTGGATGAAAATGACGTGCTGCGTGTCAAAGGTCGAACGAAGGCCTGTATATTTATCGATCGAGATGCAGCCGAACCGGTGATTCTTCCCCGGGATCATCCTGTTACTCGCCTCATCATCTCTGCAGTACACGATGGATTCAATCATCAAAACCACGAGACGGTGGTGAACGAGATACTGCAACACTACCGTTTTCCTCGCCTGAAAGCAGCGTACCATCAGATCCGGAAAGACTGTCAACAATGTAAAATCCTCCGCGCCAAGCCGCAGCCACCAGCAATGGCTGACCTTCCTCCAGCTCGCCTGGCCGCCTTCACTCACACGGGAGTGGACTACTTCGGTCCGATGATGGTATCGGTTGGAAGACGTACCGAGCAACGGTGGGGGGTTCTCGCCACTTGCTTAACCACTCGCGCCATCCATCTGCAGATCGCTCACTTACTGACCACCGATTCCTGTGTAATGGCTATTCGGAACATCATGGCTAGAAGGGGTATACCTGCTGCGATCTATAGCGACCGTGGGACCAATTTCCGAGCTGCAAGTAAGGAGTTACAGAGTGCTACAGAAAAACTCGACCATGATGCGCTAGCGAAGGAGTTCACCTCCAGCCACACTGAGTGGTCTTTCAACCCTCCCGTCACGCCTCACATGGGTGGAGCATGGGAGCGTTTGATTCGGAGTGTCAAGCAGAACCTCGGACGAATGCAAACGAGCAGAATCCCGACTCCCGAAGTACTGGAGAACACGTTGGTGGAGATCGAGAATATTGTCAACTCCCGTCCTCTGACCAACGTACCAAGCGATGGTGACAATTTCCCGGTTTTGACGCCCAATCACTTTCTCTTGGGATCCACCAACGGCCTGAGATCGTGGGCTCCTCTGGACGATAGCCCTATCCTGCTTAGGAACAGCTGGAAGCAGCCGCAGGTGATAGCGAACGCGTTCTGGAAGCAGTGGGTTCAGGACTACCTGCCTACAATTACCCGTAGGACTAAGTGGTTCACACCGGTGAAGCCGATCACAGTTGGAGATCTGGTAATCATTGTGGATCCGAAGCTACCACGAAACTGCTGGCCAAAAGGCCGAGTGATTGCCACGTGTCCGGCTCCAGATGGTCAGGTAAGGTGGGCTACCGTGCAAACCGCATCGGGGGGTATCTACGAACGACCAGCGGGGTCTTTGGCTGTACTCGACGTAGGCGTTTGAGACGAATACGCTTTAGGAGGAGTCTTCGCGTATTCCGGGGGGAGTGTTGGTTACGCCCGCTCCAGATGTGTGTACTCCCACCGCTGATCTACGCCACTGACGAGTGAGTGCAACCACACCCATCGCTATACGAGGGATTGTCACGCGGTGAGAGGAAAAAGTGGTCAGGATGTAAACAAATCAAATCCATGGAAAGAAGACAAAACAAAAGTGAAATTGCCCTGCCAATTGCGAAAATTAAAACTACTTATATATATACTTATTATATACATTAAATCTACTGCTTAAACCTAGTGAACTAAACCTAGTGAACTTGAGTGCTAAATATTAGTTGCAAATTATTGATTCTTAATCTAGAGGTGAGAATATGAAATAGTATGACAGGAAGATTCTTAACCTATTATGTGCTATTATTAAGGTATCGATGAACCACTAGAACTTCTACTTGCCTTCTGAATAAGTTATATGTGGCCCGGAAAAAGGTACCTTAGAATATTTAGCCTTTTGTGATTCGGCCTTCTGTACGGGTCCCGCTTCAACTGGTAGTCTTTTGTCATCATATGACTCGGGGAGGCGTGAGGTAGGAACTTGTGAGGACCAGAGCTAGGTACCCAAGTAACCAAAGGCACGTTATTTCGCCTCATCAGAACTTATAAACACTGGTAATGCCAAGGGGTAATCAACTCTGCACACTGTGCCAAAACACAGCATGGCATACTATTCGGCACTTTAGGACAAACGTTGACAAGTAGGATACAATCAACATAATATAAAACGGCATCACTGTCGAGAGTTGACGTTTCGCCAATCGTTGCTAAGGTTGATTTCTTTGTTTACTGCATTGGGCTTCAAATTGGGTTTGGATTCCAAGGAAAAATGCTGTGAATATTGCCTGCACCTGTCTGCACCATGAAACTAAGTTTATCTCATCCGATTCGTAGCGGAAATTCCAGCGGCTCGTGGTTTCGTCCTGCCAACAGAGTTCTTCCACACCATGGTCGGTTGAGAGGGTCGATACGACAGTCAAGATGGCCAAAATGGGTTTCCTCCAGTAGTCAGTAGTTAGTAGTCAAATGCCTGTAAGATCGTCCAATACGACGGTACGGGGTTGCATAGGGGGTGTGGGTGATGGGTTTTGTATTTCGGCCAGTAATGCCAGTCATTGGTTTCAATTGGTATGGGCTTCGATGAAAAATCTACAGGACTTTATAGGGATGTCCATACAAGTCCCAGTACTTATTGGGGGATGTCAATACGCATTAACTCCAAATATTCCATCAGATCTGGACGATTACCTTAGCGAAACAGTATAGGATTTATAGGAACAGATTAATGCATCAACGATCTAATCTGCACTCTTCTGTTGCATTAGTTTGTCTCTAAACGACCCGGTGCGATCAGAGACGTTGATAGAGACGCGCATTTGATGGTTTTCACTGGTGGTACATTGGCCATTGGTTTTGATTGGTGGTACCTTGTGGAAGGTATCACGTCTGCAAAGGATCGTGAACTTGATAGGCTTTTGAACGTGATGTTCGAGTTCTGGGTTTGATTTTGTTGGGGAGCATTTTACTGGCAGCTGGTGAAAATCTCGTCCACCGTCCGTTGTATGTGGACGGGTCGTATAGGTTGTATTGCTTCCAGTTCCTCTTGCACTGCCCAATCCGCTCTCATTCTAATGAGAATGAAGCTTAATATTTGCCATGAGCCATGGTCACGAATTAGAGAAATTGAAAATGTAAACACAATCACTAAAGTCTAACTTCAGGGTTGCCAAACTCATGGGATATTGACATCTTGATTTATACACTTGAATACCCCTTGGGTATTTGTTTATTTGTTTATTTGTTATGGTTGCATCAACAGACTAGAAATAGTCCCAATTATGTGTTGTAAAAAAGTACAGATTATACAGACGACATACATATACTACAGTTACTACAGTTATAAACGAAAATAACTTGGAAAGCATTGTCAAGTTACTAAAAATTTATAAGTCTTAAATTTTACACTTAGCTGTTGGGTATCAAGCACCTTCGGTCAGCAAAAAAGGCAGAGAATCTTCGGCGAAGCATATTCCGTGTCAAGTGGAAATCGAACATCGACGCTTCTCGGTTGAACACTAGCTGCAAGCCGTAAATAGCGCTCCCTATGCTATAATTAGTTCGAAGAAGTGGAAGTCTCAGCATAAGACTGTTGCGTAGTGATCGAGGTTGAACATTAATGTTCACTTGTTGCAGAATTGCTTCGCAGTCAATTCTTCCTTGCAGAGTATCGGCGACGGTTAAGGCTCTGAAAACATCTCTTCGGATACGTAAGGGCTCGATATTGATCAATTGGCAGCGATTCTCGTAGCTTGGAAGACGAATTGGGTATCTCCAAGGCAGCTTCCGGAGCGCGAAGCGAAGAAAACGTCGTTGAACAGATTCAATTCGCTCGGCCCCATTATTGTAGTTCGGGCTCCAGACAGCACAGCAGTATTCCAACGTAGATCGTACGAGAGAGCAATAGAGCGATTTCAAGCAGTAAATGTCCGTGAAGTTCTTAGTAATCTTGAAGACAAAGCCAAGCGTTCTGGACGCTTTGTCGACGACATACGATATATGGTGTGAGTATGTCAGCTTTGAGTCTAGAAAAACGCCTAAGTCTTTCACGCAGTGCACCCGTTCGATAATCGTGCCTAGTAGTTTGTAGTTGAAAATAATCGGTTGTTTCTTGCGTGAGAAAGTAATAACTGTACACTTAGCTGGGTTGACCACCAGTCGGTTTAGACTACACCAGTCAGCAAAGATGTCAATCTGATTTTGGAGAGAACGGCAGTCGGCGAGTGAGCGCATGCGCAGAAAAACTTTCAGATCGTCTGCAAACGATAATCGTGGCTCTGTGATAACATGGTGAACGTCGTCGAAGTAGAGGAGAAATACCAATGGTCCCAGATGGCTGCCCTGAGGTATACCGGACTTTGCGCAGAAGCTTGCTGAGCGACAAGTACCCAAAGTTACTGTCAATTGGCGCTCCGTGAGGTATGAACGAAACCATCTCAAAAGATTTCCACCGATCCCTAGCCTATCAAGCTTAGCGATCGCAATTTCGTGGTTCAGCTTATCGAAGGCTGCCGTAAGATCTGTGTAGATAACGTCCGTTTGGGTCCGAGCAATCAAACTGTCTGTGATGTAAGACGTTAGGCACAGCAGTTATGAATCCGTGTTGATCTGTACTTAGATATTGCCTGCAATGCGCATTTAGGGACTCTATGACAACCAATTCAAAAAGTTTTGATACAGCACTCAGCGACGTGATTCCCCGGTAGTTGTTTACGTCGCGTTTGCTTCCCTTTTTATGAACAGGAAACATATCCGCAGTCTTATACTCGTGGTTGAGTCTGACATAGTAGCATTTCAGTGGCAGTGTGCGGAGTTTAGTAAATCTTCTGAGAGCAGCCTTCTTAGTTCTTTTCAACGAGCGAAGATCCTTCGTCATCCACGGGACGTGAGAGTCGATATGGATGATCTTTTTGGAAACGTGTCTGTCAATGACATATGCCAAGACGTGAGAAAAGGTTTGTGCAGCAATGTTGACGTCTACAGGATCTAGAATATGCTCCCAATCTAGATTAGACAGCACATGGACGATACTGCAATGGTCAGCTCTACGGAAGTCATATGACACAGCGTTTGGAGTGCTGGTGAAATCATGGACAATATTATTTTCGATCACTGTTCCGTCTCCGCCGAAAGTGAACCAACCATCTTGACAATCGCCGCTGACGAACAGCGACAAACAACACTAACCAATCAGCGACGTCCATATCACCATGCGCAGACAGCGCGCTCCTATAAAAGTGGCACCCATTAGGCAAACTGAATTCAGTTTCCTTTTGACCGGCCACGAGCAAGCATCAGCAGCAGAAAAAGCAAACCTTTGTAGAGAGATAGAGGAGAGAAATAAAGTAGTTACTAGCGTAGCCGTTCGCCGTTTAAATAATTACCAAGCACACATCCCTGGTTCGGAGCAAGCGTTGAAACCCACCCCCAGCTCTTTTCAGAGCTCAAAGAGATTGATTTAGATCGACGCTTGCCTCCTCCACCAATCATTGCCGATACAGTCCACTGCCGAAAGGGAAAGTGCCTTCCCAGACCGAACAATCACGATAACTAAAGCAGGGTGATGATGCACTACCTTGACTAAAGGTTCGGGTGCCGTGGAGAGGAAAGGAGCTGTATCACGAGCACTCACAAAGCAGAGATCCAGGGTGCGGTTGTTTTCATTCAACAGGCCATTGATTTGTGACAGAATTGCGGTACTATAACTGTCCAGGAGCTGGATGGTTCCTACGTGGAAAGATGAACGCTCGTGATCAGGACAAAAGAAACCACTATGGGTTGGAGTCCATGCAATGTCCGGTAGGTTAAAATCGCCAAGAACAATAACTTCGTCGGAAGGGCCTGCTTTGTCTGAAGCGGCCAAGACGGATCTGTTCTGTGGTATAGCCACAGGAGTGGAACTTTGGATCAGAAAGTGGCTTCACTTGTCATTTGTGAACACTAGCGCACCTAGCGGTAGAAGGCATCTTCTGTCTGAAGTTAAGATAGGCAGCATCCTATGATAGTGTGAGTGCATATAGAAAGCCCGTGTGGAACGCTACCACAATACATCGCTTGTTGAGCAGAAAAACGAACCACCTTTTGATTCACCGATTTGTTTGCACTTCCCCTTCTGTTCTGTGGTATAGCCGTTGTTCAGCTGTATATAGCCAAAAAGGCGAAATAACGTGCCTATGGTTACTTGGGTATCTCGCTCCTTCCATGTTGTCAACTCATCCGTTTTGTAGCTGTTTGCACCTACGGGTACGAATATAGGATTTGTTCCTCGCTGACCGTTGTTAACAGGAGAGGAATTAGTGCCTGGTCGGGAACGTGGAGCGTTTCCTATCTGCCGCTTAGAAGAACAAGATTGTAGGATCACTTTGCGAGTCTTACATTCCCTCCACAATTTGAACATTTCAATTTCGTAGGATCTTTCTTCACAGGACAGTCGTCCTTTGCGTGAGAGAGGAATCACCACAATTCATGCATTTAGCTGGCATGTAGCAAAAGAAAGTTTCTCCAAATCGACTTCCTAGCAGATTGCTACAAGAATCCGAAGAGGAATTTTCCAAATCGATATCCAAGCAGGAACAAGGTAGAACATTTGCAGTAATATTCAGTACTGACAACAGCAACACTTCCTTCGACAAAAAGCAAATTGATCCGCACGGCAAGAGGGCACGAAGCGGACTGCATTGAAAGCACTTATTCCTCAGTCCGTCATGGCACATTTTCTCATTCGCAGTTCACGAGTCTCAACGGATTACTAAATCACATTGCAATCACTAACAACGGAATATTTTCTTCTTACCTTTCAGGGTTGGCCTGCCAAGTGGAGTGGACATTAGGAAGTGAAATAAAAGAAAGAAAAAAATCGTAAATGTTCCGCGTTACTAATTTTTGGAAGTCATTTGTGGAGGAAAAGAACAAACAGTAAAACCAGCACAGTGCAGAGTAGATACAGCTTTTGATTTGAACGCCTCAATAACAAAACACACACACACACACACAAACACTCACTCACACCCACATAACAGACACATATAGAGTTTGCGTAGTGGAAAATTATACAAGCGAACGAACCGCTTCGATTAGCGATCCAAAAAACACTGCTTTGTTTAGTAGGAAAAGAAAGGCGGTTTAGAAATGTTGGCAAAAACGGAAACAAAGAAAATTGTTTTTCTTTTTTCATCTTTGTATACTATTCAACAATATTATGCCGTTGTTTAGTTATGATTAGTTACTTTTTTTTCTGGAGAAATATGTATAAACAGTTTGTCGCATAGAAGTTCTGTTTTTTTTTTGCGTTTGCGTTTGGTTCGTTACAGAAAAAGGAAAGCATTGAAAGGAATGGAACTTCTGGGCAAAGTTTTTTTTTTGTGGACGGTCTTATTTATACATAATTTTATGTTCTTTTTTTTTTGTATACACTCCACGTGGCTTTCGGGCGAAAGTAGAAGTTTAGTTATAAAAAGTTACACTTTATCTTCTCTGGGACTTTGAAAGCGACTATATTATGGCGTAAATATAAAACTGATTGAAAGCTTATGATGATTTTTAGTTGTGAACTGTGGAAGGAAACCAGAAAGCAATAAAAAGTAGAGCAACTCGAAGAAACCCATTGGCTATTTTATTCCATCGCTGCAGAATCTGTTGGTTGAAAACTTTCCCAAACCTACCTACCCTACTCGCGCCAACTACTTTAATAAATCCGCTACACTCAGATAAAACAAAAAATTATACACATTGATATACCAACGGCTGAAAGCTAACGACATGAAGATAACCCCTTCTTACGATAAACAAGGAAACAAAATGTTACTCTAACACAAAAATTAACGTATTTCTAATACAAAACACAACAAGTATGAGCAAACATAAAACAAAAAAATCTACTTACATCTACTCAAATTCTACCCCATCATAACGATGAACTAGGAATGCTGACACATTACGCATAAGAATATCGATGGAATGGAACTTTCTTTGGCCTTGTGTTTATTTCGAATAATTTCGTTCACAATCCTCCTGCCTGTTGCAAACCAAGAAAAGCTAGAATCGCGAAATCTGTTTTTCATTCTAACCAATAAAAAAAATACAAGCTGCTAATCACAAAAAAAAATGGTAAAACTATGGAATAACACGTTTATGAAAAAAAACATATGGTAAACAATGATAACAAACAAAAAAAAAATATCTCGCCTAAAACATTGGTGTGTGTACTCTTAGACATTTTTCACTTTCTCCTACACATAAACATTATTTGGTGACCGCGTCTGAGAGAACCGGAAACAGAATTGAAGTGGCTGAACACAAAAACACAGAATCCTTATACGAATTGGAACAGCGATGACAAGAGGAAGAGGAGCAGGAGGCTTACGCGTTTTGGAGAAGTGAATATAACTAAACGAAAAAAAAATAAGTACTATTATAACTTACTACTACTAAAAAAAACCAATAGAATGATGAACATTGGTAGTAACTAAAACACGCAAGCTGTTGGTAGTGGATTAAAATGGGCTTAGTAAAATAAACTAAAAAATATATACCGCAGAAACGCAAGAGAAGCAGCAGTAGAACAGCAGCCGCCGCAAATGACGAAGTTGCAGTAATGATTCAATACAACAAAACGCTAGATTTTATCCTTATAACCATTTTTCCTTTCGTGCGTATCTTGTAGAGCTGACGATGATTATTTTCCGACTACGTTTAACCTCCAGGTTGGGGTCTGTTAGGCAAAACGTAAAAAAAACATGATGATGATTCAAATGCGAACGGTTCTTCTACTTGGGACCCCGGTCGGCAGGGCTGTAGCTAGTTCGAGCAGCGGACGGATTCAATTGGGCCTGAGTTCTTTTCCCGCTATATCGAACCGTGCGCATTGCCAATCGAAGGTTTGCCAAGCACAAGGATACGTTCTCAATCAAGAAGAAGAAGAAGAAAATACGATTCTTATCGCCGTGCGAAAAATTGATTCCAACACGCGCATGCATTGATTCGAAACATAAAATACCACTGATTATAGTCGTTATCAATGAAGATATAAAACAAGAAAAAAAAATATGCATACAAAGCAGACATGATGATGATTTGATTCATGGATTGATACAGTAAAAATAAAAAAAAAAAACTCGATAGTTACAATAAAAAAACAACAAGTAATGAAAGTATGATAACAATTGCATTAGCGTATGATTAAAAATATATATGATGATGGAAAAAAATGATGACGAAAAAACATTAAAAAATGATGCAAAAAGAAAAACATTTACTGATTATTAACTAATTAATGATTATTATTATATATTATTATTATTCTATAAATTATATATTATATTTGGAAAGTAACCATATAAAATGAAAGGAAAAATATAAGTAATGACAGAACAAAATATCCCGCAATGGAATCGAATGCTGTTTTGGTGATCCGAAAAAGGCCATTTTTCTTCTCATAGATTTTCATCAATTTACTCTCTATCTACTCAGCTCTCAGTCGAACTGGCTTTTTCGTTACGGTTGAAAGTATACAACTGGAAATGTCCGTTGAAATAAACTGCCCATAAAAGCGTAACAATCACATCCTTGCTTGATTTTCTATTTAAATGGAGCTGTTATGCGTTTATGGGTAGCAAAGAATACGATCAAATTCAGCTTCCGCAATCATCACCATTGGCAATGGAAACGCGAACACAACCATGGGTGAAATTAGGATGCTAATCCCGTTCAGATGGAAGCAACCTACCGGATTGCGGAAGTTCAAGTCAGAAGAATCGATGCTGCATGCATTGACGTATAAATCAGAAAATTTATCATTTTCTCGCTCCTCCAAATTTAAAAACTTATTATGTAACCTACTGATCTGATATATCATAATATACACAAAATCATACAAAACTTAAAACCTTAATCAAGCGTAACTATTCAAATCGAAGTATCTGCTTTTGTAAACACTTCAATAAACGATGTGTATTAACTGCTAACTCACCCACGCAAACAAACACTATCACCAGGTAGGGGAATCTTTTTCCTACTAGCTGGTGTTGTTAGTTTCTGTGAGCTAGCAGTCGATTTGAATAGTTACGCTTGAATAGTTCATTAACAACAAACCAATTACTATTATTGGTATTTCACATACAATGACTATGTGCGTTGTCAAATAATTTTTTGCATGAATTCAGTGTACAAATTGTTTTAAAAATGCACAAAAGGCCGGATCAAATGAATGCTTTTACCATAGAAGGAATCTAAGATGACACCAAGGGGTAGGTTACTCAGCACAGTGTGATGTGATGTGATGATGTGAATGGAACCCACCATCAGTGCAAGGATTACCAATGTCTGCAGATACTTTACCGGTTGTAAAGTTCTGCCTGATGGTTTGTTGCAGCAGGGTGAATCAGCTTCATTGAAGACTTTGGAAGACAAAACGACCAGATGGTCATCTGTAATCACGTGACAAGGGATTGGCAAATCCACGAACCCTCGTCCAGTCAACAAATCCTTTGATTCCCTTAGGCTGCCCCCCCAACCCAGTATATAATATAATGTTTTAATATACAGGGTGTTTGGTTCCGGGTTTTACATATTCTCAACTTTGAATTTTTCACAGATTTTTTAATTTTTACCGAAGAGTTCCGCAATTCAAAAACTCGGTAAAAATTACTGACTCGATAAGTGTGTACTGATGTATGGTTGGTGAAGAGGCTAGCATGTGGAGGGTATTCTCGGGCTAGTGAATGCCACCCATCCCCACTTATAATTCAGTAATACACTATTTATTCATTTCTGTTTGATATGTTTACAAAGTTTGACAAACAGAAATGAGCATTGCAGTGTAGTTACCAATTTTCCAAATCAAAGACTTCAGATAACTGTTCAAAGTCCCAGATTTTTTATAACGGAATCATGAACAAAAAACCAAAGACCACTATGACAAACGTGATCGTGAACTTCGAGTTTTCTAGGGAGTTGATCTCGAGCACTATTGTGATTTTAGGCACTAAATTGTCATCACAGTTTTGTTATTGTATGTTTTCCGGTAGCAGATAATGGACTCCTGGAAAAAGCGAAGTGGAACCAGAGCCCGAGGTTCTGAATCATATTACCTTAAAACAATTTCTATGTAAAGATCCCTTCAGACCGATCACGTTTGTCATAGTGGGCTTTGGTTTTTTGTTCATGATTCCATTATAAAAAATCTGGGACTTTGAACAGTTATCTGAAGTCTATGACTTGGAAAATTTGTAACTACACTGCAATGCTCATTTCTGTTTGCAAACTTTGTAAACATATCAAACAGAAATGAATAAATATTTAGTGTATTACTGAATTATAAGTGGGGATGGGTGGCATTCACTAGTTCCAGAATACCCTCCACATGCTAGCCTCTTAAAATCTAAAAAATTTGTGAAAAATTCAAAGTTGAGAAATGTGTTACCAAATTTTACAGACTAACTTCTGTTAACCCCGTGTAATGATGAAAAATAAAAAAAAAATCGATTTTATCCAATCTTTACGAATAACAGTCATTTGAATTTTAACCGAGTCAGTAATCCAAAAATCCAGTAAAAATACTAACTCCTGTAAAAAATCTAAGTGTGTATGCAGAAGCAGCGGAGTTGCATACTCCTCCATCGAAACAGCACCGCAGCTGAGCTGCGAGTGCTATGAAATGAAAAGGACATCGACTTATTACCACTACCTACTTCTCTCCCTTCCGCTCTCAAGCAAACCCCACACGCATCAATATATTGACGCGAAGGGGAATTATTGACAATAATATTGATGATGTGAATTCAGAAATATTGTCAATCTCGATATATTGTCGTCAATATAGAATGTATTGACAATACGATTATTGTCAATAAATGTAATCGTGTAGGGTCCACTTCAGAACTCGCCGATTCGGTGTCTCTCGTTGAGTTTTCTGCTGAGACTGAGCAATATTCGATACCGCGAAACATCTCCGCAGTTATGTTTTCTCGAGTGTTTTCTTTCGGCGCAGAAGATGTGCGGTAATCAAAAGTTAAGAATGTAGCTAAACAATTACAATAACATTCTACCAAATTTTCATGTGCGTAGTCCACTACACTGAAAAAAAATTTCATATAGTTTCCATTGGGAACGCACATGATATTTTTCCAATAACAAAATTAATGATTTTTATCTGAAATTCACATAACATTCTCATGATCACATGAATTCTATGTGATAAATCACATAAACTTCATTGGACACATAAGGTTCATGGGATTTCGTGGTGCGATTCCCAATTATGAGATCACATGAAAGTTATGTGAAATTCTAATGGATATTTTCCATCGGCAATGTGATTTCTTTTTTGAGTGTATACAACAACCGAACGTACGAACGAATAGGGTGACTATAGCGCATTTTATGAAAACGTCACAAGTTTTTATGGCTGTTTTAAATCAATAATTACGAAGAAACCATAAAGCCTACAAGCACAAACGAAGTGACAGACGACTAACTGGCGAAGAAATCCATTTAAATAATGTGGTTCACTGTAATAGAATTTTCTTGGAAGCTTGTGCCATCATCCACCAGATGGGTTAGTTTTTTTGTTTTGATTTGAACAAAGTTGATTTTGTGTACAATGATTCTTTGACAGTGTGCAAAGAGTGCGTATCATTTTGTCATTTTTTTATACATTTCAGTTTTGAGTAGAGTGAATGAGATAGAACCAAAACATTCTAGTACATTTGGTGAAAATGCTAGTTCAATCTAATAGTAGTGTTGCCATGTGGTACAATCCAGTAGTAGTGGTGTTACCATGTGGTACACTGAAAAATTGCAATAGCAGGTTAGTCACCAAAGTTTTCGAGCCGCTCCGTCTGTGACTTCGTTTGTGCTACAAGGTTACTACCAAAGGCACAAATCTAGGGAACTGAATGGAAAATGTTTTGTAGAACAACTAAATAAACAGAAATGAAAATTTTCAACTCAAAAACACTAAAATTTTTAACATTTTTTTTTGTACTTTCAACATACTTTTCAATTTTAATGTATGATAATTAACTTTAATCGAGTTCTTTTTCATAGAGCATTGATAGCTAAGACTTTAATCTTTCATTTGGTATGTTGAAATCAGAAAACCACATTAAGGTTAAAAAAAATATAGCTAACCAAAGTTGGCAATACAAAAAAACATAAAATGTTGAATAACTCACTTAGCAGTCATTTCCGACCCTATGTTTCATGGGGATTTTTTCATAACTTTAGGAGCCCTATCTACCCTGAAAATATGTAAAACCCGGAACCAAACACCCTGTATATGAATTACAGTAATGTTCCACCACATGTTCAAAAATGTGCAGACATTTGGCGTTCGATGATGGTTTCAAATACACAAAAAATGGGATGTGTGGAGAAAACTCCTTTAAGAATTTGCCAAATTTAAGAGAATCATGTAAATTTAGTTTAAGTAGATAAAATCAGATACGATCTCACCAAGTTAGTCCAAATGAATCCACAGGAAGCAACCGAGCTATTGTTGTATTGTAGTTCCAATCAAAGACGGTTCGCTTGATGGGGATCGACATAAACTAGTCCCGTCATAAGCATAAAAAAACTCCGAGAAAAAAACGAAAGTCATGTTCGTTCACACGCCCAGCCTACTGAGGTCACTCAGCACAGTGTGCCAAAAACACAGTAGGGCACACCATGACTCACTCATTGTCACACACCCATGGTACATATTTTTTGTGATCTCTAAAGTAACTGGCATCACTGCATTATTTCTGCGCATGCGCAGCGGGGACAGGGTGGCAAGATTTACCGATTTATCGGTGGTCGTACCGATTTTCGGGATGCCTACCGATTCACAGACGATAGGTTAAAAACTACCGATTGTTCACTTTTCCTACCGAGAATCACAGATTTTTAGTAATCTTGAAGAATGTTCAATACCTATGTTTTGTTTTCCGTGCAGTCAAAAATTAGCATAATTAGAAATATTGATTTCGACACACTTAAAGCAGAAGAACTGAAGGACAGTGTAGTTATCAAAATAGCCATTAGTAAGAGCTTAACGACGTGTTCGGCGTTCATCCGTTCATCCAAACCATTTCTGGGATTGTTCTACCATCCGGGTTACCGTTCGTTTATGGTATTTGTTTATTAGGGTAGTTCTGGAGGATGTGTCAAAATTTGATTGTTGAAGATCGATCTTCCAAATATCGATCCAAGATCGCCCAATCCTATTGTTGATAAAAACAATTTCGGCATCCGCCGAATTGACCACTTTGTCAAGCAGTTTTGGCGTGACTTTCTACCAGCGTTCTCACAAAACTGGAGCAACTAATTTCTATTTTTTTATGAAACGCACAAATGTTGGCTACTTTTCTAGAGGTTCTAGAAGAAAAAATCTCAAAATAATGATTCATTTCAAAGTTCGAGTGGTAGTAAACGTCATTTTATCTGCTCGAATGAAGTGGTTAATTCTAGATGCTCAACAAATCTCACACTAGCGAACCAATATTCGAAAAATCTTATTTCATTTCTCGCATCTACTTGCATCGTGCATCATCTTTTTGCAGGAAATCTTCAGAATCGACATCAATCTTCTTTATCTACTCAGCGTGCGTGCAGCTAACCCCAGCAAAACAAAAAATTTCCGGTATCGTAGATAGAGTCACCCCCTCGGTATCCGCAACAAATAATTTGCCGGCACCGGTGGTGTAATGGTAAGCGTGATTGCTTTCTCACCCTAATGGGTCTGGGTTCAATACCAGCCGTGGTCGGTGGGATTTTTCTGAGGCATAAAAATCTCTGGCCACGTCTTCATTTGGATGGGAAGTAAAGCCGTTGGTCCCGGCCCATGTGTGTTTGAATAAGTGCGATATCCTACGCAGGTGTGGAAGCTGCGTTCCTGCACATTCGATTGCCGTCAATGGATTGCCGGTCACCAAAATTTTCGAGCCGCTCCGTCTGTCAGTTCGTTTGTGGCAGAAACTGCCACGGAATTGGGAAGTTTATGCACTTCTGTCACAGAGAACAGACGTTGAGGCTCGAATAAAATTTCTGTAAAAACTAGTCTAAACATTCCTGTTAGACTTTAGGCACAGAGAACAGACATGGAGGCTCGAATTGATTGTTGCTTCTACGGCACGACCGAGTACTGCAGTCCGGAAGTGTTGGTAGGGAACCGCTACTCCTACCCTGAATTGGAAATGTGGGCTCTCTGTGTGACTAGTAGGTCCCGAAGAAACGTACTCAACTTTTTGGCTCAGCTCTGGTACTCTCTTCGGTCCCAAGCTAATCGATTCACCCCTCGAAACATAGGAAAATCCAATAATCCCTCATTTTATCTGTCAAACTTTCATAGCGAATCAAAACAAACATTGTGTAGTACTAGAATTTTGACTAGAATGGGGTACGTTAATCGATTTGCTTGGGACCAATAGGCTAGTCAAGTGGTGAGCCAATTTTAAATCGTTAGTTTCCACCGGTTGCTGGTACTCTCTTCAGTCCCAAGCTTATCGATTCACCTCTCGAAACATAGGAAAATCCACACGGAACCGAAAAATTACCCAAAATTAAGTTTTTTATACTCATCTCCATGTTCCGTTCAATAAGCTAATTTTGAATAAACCGCTTATAGTAGTTTACATTTGACTACGGCAAAAATAATTACTTACTGATGAGTATTTTCTACCCAAAATTAAGTTCAATTGACTCAAATTAGAGAATATCTCATATACTCACTAATAGCATAGAGGTTGCTAATAGCTTATTGAACAATAGTCATGAGAAAGTCGAATCTCTCGTTCCGTTTTTGACAACAACAAAAAGTGAGAGTGGGATGCAAAACTCTAAATTACCCAAAATTAAGTAAAAAGAACTTAAATTTAGGGTACTTTTTTCTCTGTGCACTAACCCCTCATTTTATCTGTCAAACTTTCATAGCGAATCAAAACAAACATTGTGTAGTACTAGAATTTTGACTAGAATGGGGTACGTTAATGGATTTGCTTGGGACCAATAGGCTAGTCAAGTAGTGAGCCAATTTAAAATCGTTAGTTTCGTATTGATTGTTGGTTGAATACCCCTTGCAAAATACCGGGTTGCCAAACATACAATTATTCACACACACAAATCAGTTCGATGACATGGCACTCTCGGCACAGAATATCAAACACACATGGGCCGGGACCAACGACTTTACTTCCCTTCCGAAGGAAGACGTGACTACCCTAATAAAAAATAACCATAAACGAACGATAACCCAAATCATTGAACTATTCCATAAATGGTTTGGATGATACCCAGAACACGTCGTTAAGCAAATTAACCATACAATTTTTATTAGGGTATAGAGATGATTTTTATGCCGCTCAAGAGCTTTGTTGAATCGGTAAATTGGCATAAAAAAAGTCAGCTCGATGTAAGGTCGCCCAATACTATCATAACCAAAATTCATTTTACAGCGGCTCATTTGACAGATCAACGAACGAAGTAAATATAAACAAACGGGTTTTCAAAAAGGTGGGCGCAGCTTTTCCCACTATCTGTCGGTTTTTCCAGTTTCCATTCCCCATCGATGGCAATTTAACGAAATTTCCGTAAGTAACAACAATGACTGATTCTGACGGAGTGCCACCGCAGCCGGAGAATCCGTTCGCTGGAATGCACATCGATGACACGACATTCCTGAAGGATGTCGAAGGTAGAAGCTCTTGTACGGGTTGCGGAAAATCGAGGAAGTTCTTTTGCTATCACTGCTACGTTCCAGTAGCCGAGCTTCAGGGAAAGCTGTCCTTTGTCAAGGTAATCTTTCGCGTTCGAAGTTCCCCACTAACAGAAATTTATTCCGTTGTCTGTTTTTGTTTTGTTTAGCTACCGATCAAAATCGATATCATCAAGCATAAGAATGAAATCGACGGCAAGAGTACCGCAATCCATGCTGCGATTCTCGCTCCGGAGGACGTAAAAATATACACCTATCCCAACATCCCAGACTATAGGCAGGAGGAAGGTGCAGTATTAATTTTCCCAACACCAGATGCCGATACTGTTGCCAGTTTGTGCAGCGGAGAGCCACCAAAGGTCAAGGACAACTACGGACTTCCCAAGGGACATCATATGGGCACATTGCTTCGGTGTCGATTGACAGACATAGTTGCGGAGGTTTCAAAGAGTCACGAACTAGCGCATCGATTGCCTGTTCAAAAGGCTGTTTTTATCGACAGCACCTGGAGCCAATGCCGAGGGATTTACAAGGACGAACGGGTCGCCTGCCTGAAGACGGTCGTTATCCAGAACAGAATCTCTCAGTTTTGGCGCCACCAGAAGAACAGTCCACGGTGGTTTCTGGCAACGGTGGAAGCAGTTCATCAGTTTCTCATAGAACTTCACATCAATGCCTACGGACTGGACTCGAGATATGAAGGGCTGAAGCATTTGGGATACTTAAATTTTCCTCACGATAAAGTTGTGCAATTCGATCATCTGATGGAAGGAAAACCGGCACCGTACAACGGCCAGTATGATAATCTGTTGTTCTTTTTCCTACACATGTACAATTTGATACATGACTACTACGAACATCATACGCTCAGAGCGTATCGGAGACCACTGTTCCTTGAGGATAAATACCAACAAAAACAGAAGCAACAGCAAGAGCAACAAGCAGACACCTGAAGAATAATCTTCTTGAGCTACTGGAAGAATAAAACGCGATTATGTTATTTTTCATTATTTTTAATTCTTATCAAATACGAGATCCCCAGAAAGCTATTTCTTCTTCTTCTTACTGGACTCGGTTTCCGTTCCACCGGTGGTTGATTGAGGCTCTGGTCGGGGTTTTTGCCAGCTCAATGGTTTGCGACGATAAATCGGCCATGGTGGAATGGTAAGCTGCAAAAGTGAAAAACTTGAGAATTTAAAGATATTATAACCTTGGCAAGGAGAGCTTACGATCGAAGCCAGCAGCACACCGGCAATCAGAATGTACACCGTTTGGGAGAACTGTTGGATGATGTAGCCCCAGATCAGACCGACCACACCGAACAAAGTGATGATCACTCGAGATAGCTTCTCAGCGCGTCCCTGCCCCTCATAGTCCTGGTGAAACAACGAATAAAGTTTAGGTCCGTATCACAACTATTTCGACCAATTTGTCCGATCCTATCGCTAGTCTCGCTTACCATGTGAGTTGCAATGTTAAACATGCTGAAATATTTGTGAAATGCACGGCTTTTCCAGAGATTTTCACGGAAAACTTAAGAATACTTGCGGAATGGAAACACGTCAGACGATTTCGGCCACGGATGAAATTTTGTTGGATTTTTGACGGCTGTTTATTTGTAAACGTCACCAAGCTCGGCAGGGTTGGCCCAAAAGACGAAACTCGTGGGCGATGTTTTTAAGCCCAGTGGGGCTGAATATACAAGAATAGAAGCGCACGGAAAGGGGCGGAACACCATAGCTGAATATATTAAAATATATGATTGATATCTTAAATTTCTTGATTTATATAGCTAATTCGGTTTTTATCGGGGTTAGAAATATGTTCATTAAAGATTCCTATTGACCTTTCTGACGTTTATAACTCGCACACTTGCGTAATCCCATTTTCAAGTGCGAAGTTTGCTATCCGCAATTTTGGCTCCAGCCAAAAATGTTGGTTTGTTATTGTTATCCTCACTTTCGGACCATCAAAACTCGTACGCAGAATGGACTATAGCACCTGCAGATAATACTCACCAGTAGGGTAGCTTGACTGATGTTCGGAAAAGCTTTAGTGTGATAATTTATTAGCTAGAGAATGGTCTTTAGAAGAGGGTAGGTAGATAGTTCCGTTAGAGTACGGCACTATGAAAATTGAATAGAAGTTGAAAATGAGCGAAGGGCCATTAATGCGACAGGACAAAGTCAAACGCACACCTTTTGCCTAACCCGTACGTAGTACGCGGAGATTTGAAGTATGTCTTCAAATCTTCAGGCAAAAAATGTGCACCCGCCTTTGATCATGACTGTCTGCGGTTGTGGAATAGTTCTAGCAACGTTTCATTATACTGTCGCATTAATGGCCCTTCGGTCATTTTCAACTTCTATTCAATTTTCATACTGCCGTACTCTATTGAATTCTACGACGTTTAATCAAATAATGTCAAATAGAATTAGACTCCTGGCTGTTGGCTTTCCGTAACAACGAAGAACTAAACAAAGTGATGTCTGGTGTTAACATCAACCAGAGTGGAGTTCTATGGAGACTACCCTGTTGCCTAATAGTGAATTTGTTTATTATCGGGGTTGGAACCAGTTTCTACCCAGTGCGAAACCGAAATTTTTGTCAGTGCGAACCTCAACCTGAGATTCAACCACCGATAAACCGACGTTACAGCTCATACAAGCTATCATACAATCGAGCTTCTTACTCTCCTTAATTTTATTGAAGAATGTCCTTCGGAAAGTTGTGCGAGGTGTTTGACGGAGTTGACCAATGATGCCAGTAATGTAAATTATTATTTCTATTTTTAATTTGGAGTTTCTACTGCAGTTTAGTTTAAGCTTGTACATCATTTTGCTCAACACAATAAAAACAACCATAAGCAAACATCAATATCCATCGCTTAAAACACGCAGAGCACTCAATTTTTCAACGTTCCTTTCGCAAATATAAACAATTAACAACGCCACTGACGTCAAAATTGATTCTGGCGTCACTGCCAGTCAGATTGATGCGATCCCTCTGTCCATTTTATTCCACGATTGCTACTGTCAAATCAACCAATCAGAAACTGGCTCGGATCTGACAGCAAATTGGCTCGAAATCGCTACCCGATTGTCAAGTCCCGTCCCAGGTTTTCAGCTAAGAGGAAGAGGTGACAATTGGCTTCTTACTCTTTAATTTATATCTCTATCTCTATCTTTATCTACACGGAGATAAAAAACTACTCAAAATTAAGTACTTTTCCCTCAATTCCAGAGTTCAGCCCAGTAACCCAAATTTGAGTAAATCGCATATAGTAGTTTCCATATAACACCAGCAAAAGAATTACCTACTCTTAAGTATATTCTACCTAAAATTAAATTTAATTCACGTAAATTTGAGAATATGCAATTTACTCAAAACTAACTCATTGGGCTGAACTATATCGTTGAGTCGAATCTCTTGTTCAGCCAATCACGAGCTGGTTCACGTTTGACAGAAAAGTGGTTCATAATTGCCCCCGTATTGTCACCTCTTCTCTTAAGTGGATCCTACACGATTGCTTTTATTGAAAATAATCGTATTGTCAATATTGCGCGTTTCACACCAAATTGGACTAATAAGCGTGTTTTCACTTATTAAAAAGTGTGATAAAACTGCAAGTTTACGTCTAATCGTCTTGGTGTCTTCGGTGCACTTATTCCTTATGAAGCAATAAGTGCTCCGAAGACATCAACACGGTTTGACGGACACGTGCACTTTTATCACACTTTTTGTATATTTATGACAGTCCAGTTTCAAATGCAATCAGCAATACATTCTATATTGACGTCAATACATCGAGATTGACAATATTTCTGAATTCACATCATCAATATTATTGTCAATAATTTCCCTTCGCGTCAATATATTGATGCGTGTGGGGTTAGCTTTAGGTTCTTAGTAGAAATACTCAGAGGGAGAGATGGGCGGAGAGAATGTTTTGAGCCAAATGAACTGTCATAATCTGAGCCAATCGAACATTCCAATTAGATTTTTTCTTATTCTTACTAGACTAAATTTGAGAGAATTGCAATAGAACAGAAATTCAATCACCTTTATGTTTTGTGTGCTTCTCAAATTCAACTAGTTTTTGGAATCATCTATTGATCAATTTATCTTCGCCGGTTAGCAAGTGGCACCAAGAAATCTCGCGTAACATTTGAATAGGGCCTATGATCAAAATGTAAACAAACCGATTTTTGATACCATTCTGTAGCACTGGTAATTAGCTACCAGTCGTATAGGAATGTTCCGCATTATCGATAAAAATCATTAAAAATAACTTGATTTTAAAAACGGCCGATCCACGAAATTTTTCCAATCATTCATGCTAAAACGGCCTAACCTCGGGCCTAACATATATTTTTTTCGTTCGATGAGGTTCCATTCATAAGCCTAGCGACGTAGAAGGGCCGATGATTGAAAAATTTCAAATCAAAGCTAGGCCCTACTGCTTGAGGCAGGGCCGATGATTTATTTGACGTTAAGAAAAGGCTTAGCAAAGGGCCTACAATTTATGATGACAAGCACAACGGCTTAACAAAAAGGGCCTAACCATTTAAAGATTCACAAAAAGGCTTATTACTGTGATATTAAATTTTTATCGATTTTCATGTATTTTTGAAAACGTTTCGCATGTTTTGGATGTTGTGTACTGAGATATAGTTACTATTGTTATTGTGAACAATATAAATGCCTAAAATGCTTCAATTTATTTATTTAGGAATTAAATACTGGCGGAAAAATTTACAATTCATTTTCTGGATTGTTTACATTTTGGACATAGGCCCTTTTCAAATGTTACGCGAGAAATGTGCCTTACACTCAAAAAATTTATCACATATCTAATGGATGAAAACCATGTGAATTTCACATAGCTTTCATGTGATCACATAGGTAAAAATCTCACCACTAAATCACATGAATACTATGAGGCCGATGAAATTCATATGAAAAATCATATAACATTAACGTGATCGCATAAATGTTATGTAAATTTCAGATGAAAATTCCATTAATTTTGTTTATGGATGAAAATCATTTGCGATTCCAATGGAAGCTACATGAAAAATATTTTCGGTGTAGTAGGGGAAACGCTCCTATAGTTGCGGTACGTTAGAAGCGTTAGGTTCCTATAGTTGTGTATGGAGTCTCCATACACAACTATAGGAACCTAACGCTTCTAACGTACCGCAACTATAGGAGCGTTTACCCTAGCATGTTTCTGCCCAGTGGTGTTCTGAAATTTTCTCTTTGAAAAACATCGCATCATTCTTCCCGGAGCTGGTGAAGCGACGGACGGACGGTCAACAAACCGAACTCCGGTCGTAAAGCTTTCGGGTTTCGCTTTCTTCATTCCTCAGTTGAGATTCGCGTTTCCCATCGTTCGGACGCACGCAAAGTGTTGGAGCGGTTTACGTTTCTTCTCGCGGTTTAGTTTTTTAGTTTTTTTTTAAAGCAGCCACACACCACTGGACAGAAGAAGACTCACACCGAAAAAAATCGGTCGCTTTTCCTTGGTTCTGTTCTGATGTTTGCCCTTCTCGGACGCTGATAATTTAATCCAATTATCAACGGAATATTGGCGATACATTCAGTTTGGACACTATCAGTTAGTGCGGGGTGACAAAAAGTGTGTGCAATGTTTCGTGGAGTAGTCCTCCAGAGGTGGTTCCGATTTGCGCTGGCGGAGGAAGAAAAACTGGCTGCCTAGTGTGTGGTTAGCGCGCATAGTGGTAGTGGTAGTGGTGGTGGCTGGTTGGCAAGAATCTAGAAGTAAAAAAGAGGTGTCCAAAGCAGCAGCAGCAGCTAGCAAGCAGTGCTTGTTTCGTGGGTCCGTGTCTTTTCTTGGGGAGCGAGCTGGATCTGGATATGGACAGCAGCTAATAAGAAGTCACGCTGGTGGTGTGAGTGCGAAGCAGAAGAAAGAAGCAAAGCATACTAAGCAGGGCAACAAGAAGAGTGTCGGGAAAAAGGTTTGGAAGAAGAGTGGTTTGGTGAGTGAGGTTCCCGCTTGCTGTGCCAGGCCAGAGGAGAAAGAGTGTGTCCGTCCAGTCCAAAGGGAAAAATCAAATAATATCGAAATACGATAACAGCCGGAGGAGAGTGGGCTGCGATTGTAGGAAGAAGGAATCTGGAAGACGAATACGAGGAGAAACAACGAAGTTTCGCTGCATTTGTTTTTGTATTCGTGTCAACCGTGGTCTTCGTCGTCGGGGTTCTGCCTCTGCTTTTGCTGGTGGTGGCCGCGCTGTCGTGGAAGTTTTCTGCTGTTGTTGTTATTGCTGTTATGGTGTGCGCTGGTGGTGACCAGTACAATAGGCAGAAGAAGAAGGGTCGCGAAATTCCGGTGCACTAATTGGATGGAAGACGTTTCGATCAACTCTCGGACTCGAGTGCGTGCGTGCGATAATATAGATAGGGAAAGTTAGAGTGTAAATAATAGAACCACGATGCTGAGGTTCCTGAGTCGACGGAAGACCCGGAACGTACCGGGGACGGACACGGCTGACAGTCAGATCAAGTCGCAGCGCATCCCCAACAACAAGAACCTGGTACCGTGCCGGGTGATACTGCTGGACAATACGGACCTGTCGGTGGATTTATCGGTAGGTGGATTTGCAAATTAATATCACCATGAAGATAATGTAGAATATAGATAGAAATCGTATGGGAATATCCACTTTCAGATATGTAGACACGGTCTTGTTGCTCCCATTTTACCCATCATTGAATCTCTCACACAAGAAACCCGAGGAACGTTCGGAATCAATGTGTTTAGATCACATCCAGGTTTATGCTACATTTACGGTGTTGAATCAATAAATTAGACTGATAGTTCCTTAAATATCGAGTTCGGGCGAGTTGGCTGTATTGTATCACAATATCATACTGTGGAAGCTCAAAAAAACTTTTTTTTTTAATTAATAAAGCTCCTTCTAGACGATTTCTCGCGTAACATTTGAATAGGGCCTATGATCAAAATGTAAACAAACCGATTTTTGATACCATTCTGTAGCACTGGTAATTAGCTACCAGTCGTATAGGAATGTTCCGCATTATCGATAAAAATCATTAAAAATAACTTGATTTTAAAAACGGCCGATCCACGAAATTTTTCCAATCATTCATGCTAAAACGGCCTAACCTCGGGCCTAACATATTTTTTTTTTCGTTTGATGAGGTTCCATTCATAAGCCTAGCGACGTAGAAGGGCCGATGATTGAAAAATTTCAAATCAAAGCTAGGCCCTACTGCTTGAGGCAGGGCCGATGATTTATTTGACGTTAAGAAAAGGCTTAGCAAAGGGCCTACAATTTATGATGACAAGCACAACGACTTAACAAAAATGGCCTAACCATTTAAAGATTCACAAAAAGGCTTATTACTGTGATACTAAATTTTTATCGATTTTCATGTATTTTTGAAAACGTTTCGCATGTTTTGGATGTTGTGTACTGAGATATAGTTACTATTGTTATTGTGAACAATATAATTGCCTAAAATACTTCAATTTATTTATATAGGAATTAAATACTGGCGGAAAAATTTACAATTCATTTTCTGGATTGTTTACATTTTGGACATAGGCCCTTTTCAAATGTTACGCGAGATTTCAAACATTCCTAGAAGTTCTGAACTTTCTAAAAATCTCTCCTAAAGCTTCTTGGGATTTAGTATTTTGTTATTTAAAATAATAGGTCCTATGGACGCGTCCTCTAAATTTTCCAAGCAAAATCTCCGTATTCACCTCAGAAGTTCTGCGAACTTGTTCTAGAAATCAAATCTTTCCTTTAATTCCTATGTGTGAACGAATTTTAAACGTCTCAGGAAGTTCTTCTAATTCAATTTTTACGTTATATGTTTTTCTGAAAAACTTAGGAGCCTTTCCGAACTTTTTCCGAACGTATTTTTTAATAACGTACGATTTAATTCAAAGTTAAAAACTTTACATCAATTCAGGATCAGTTTAATGATTTCTCGATTACTTTTTCGAAGGGATGTATGAGCTTTTTTAAACAATGCATTTGATCGTCGGTTTGGCGTAACTGGTAGCTCGCCCACGCATGCTGATCCTGATAGTAGTGCTAGTATGCGTGGGCGAGCTACCAGTTGCGCCAAACCGACGATCAAATGCATTGTTTACAAAATCTGATACGTCCCTTCGAAAAGGTAACCGTGATTTGTTCACTTTTACGGGTGCTCTAGACCTACTACAGTACGAATGATATTGTTGAAACGCTGTGGTCAAAGTAACGAAAGCAAGCAGCATACAATAAATTATAAAAAGTCATTGACTTTTCAAGTGCAATGTTTGAGGTTCCTCGCTTATTATTGCATGCAAGTTCACACACTTAATGAAAAAAAAAAAAAAAACAAACTCAATTTGATAGTTTGAAATTTTTCAAAACTATGATCAAATGGATAAAAAAAAGTATGCATGTCCATAGTATAAGCATGAGCAGTTCCACGCCAAGTGACACAAATCATTAAACAACTTTTGGACAAATTTTTGAACTTTTTAGACTTTCCAACTTTTTGCCGATAACTACATTTTGTACTAATTTTCGAACAATTCGAAGGTGTTGTGCTTTTATAGAGCTTTTTGACGCTTAATCGTTTTTCTCTAAAAACAAGGTGTTAACTTTATGAAAGATTAGAGATCTTCAGTGTAGTCCCATAAACTTCATAACAATTGTAGGAACTTTACAAAAGGATGCTATGCATCTTCCCACGTAATGAATCATAAGCTAGAAAGTGCATTTCCATTTAAAGTTCGTTCAAATACTAAACGCCGATATCGATGCAATTTCCGAGCAAACCCTTTTGCCACACATTGCAACGGACAGTAAAGCATGAACGAGGCACACATGTTTTGCTGACTCAAATTACTCATCCGAGTGGCCTTGCGCAGCAGTGCCAAACAGAAGAAACCAAAACACCAAACAATTGCATCGATGGGGGCGCGCAAGGGCAAAATACCAAATTCCAATATTTGTCAACACTCCGTCCCAGGCGTCTCTATCTATCTCTTTTTGATTCATTAGTTAATAGCAAAACCCAAATGTAAACCTTTGTAACAGCGAGCTATATAACGAGATGAACTAGCCAACGGCTATAAATCTCAAATATTAAGTTTAAAAAATGCGAGCTATAAAACCCCAAGGATTTCGAAATACATAATAGTCTTTTGTCAAGAATCCCCTTGCAAAAGCGATTCCAAGTCCTTGTGATGGAAGAACATCGCTCACTTGCCAGATTTTCGACGCTCTCGCATACATGTGATTCAATAGAATCGATCTTTTGAGACAAAGTCTCTAAACGCGAGCATACACGCGAGAGTATGAAGTAGTGACATCCGATAAAAGTTCTGAGGAATGAAAGGAAACAAACTGCGGGAACATAAGGAAAGTTAACATTCTGAAAATATGAGGAACTTACTGGAACCTGTAAGAACTTTAAAGCGGTTCTATTCTTCCCAGAAACAGCAGGAACTTTTAAGAAGTTCCTAGAATTTCGAAGAACTTCACCGGTGTCAACACTCGAGGAAAAATGTGGAAACTTAAGAGCAGTTTCAGTAACTTTAGTCCGGACTTTTAGAGCAGTTGAAAGATCATAAGCGTGAGTTTAGAAAAAAAATCTGAGAACCCGAGAAAAAATGTTTCGACAATCTCAGGGAAGTAGAGCGATCTTCAGAGAATTTATGAAAACTTCAGAAATATGTCAGGAACTTCACAGCAGTTCATAAAATTTTGAGGAAGTTTTAATGTGCTTGTGACAGTGGCGTTGCCCTACCCTCAATCTACCTGTTAAACAACTCTCAAAACGCAAACAAATAAAAAGATATTTGAATCGATACCAGGGAAACTAAAAAAACCCGATTTGAATATAAACATGGCTCTAAATTACGTTTTAATTTTGTTGAACAGCTAAAAAGTGAGGCTACGTGACGCCACTGGTTTACGAGAATTCCATTTATTTCAGAGCAGAACCTAGGTTTTCAAAATAATTGAGAGCTTCAGGAAAATTCCGAGAACCGATCAGTGAGTCAAAGGGCAGTTCAAATAATTTCAAGGAAATTTCAGAAACCGTAAAGAAGTTTGGAGAATCTCAGGGACTTTCCGGAAACTTCAACAGAGCTGAGAGAGAATTTATGGAAGGCAATAAAAATTATATGAACATTCGGAAAATGTGAGAAGTGAGAGTATTTTAATGGTGAAAATTCAGCTAAGTTAATTGGAGAACATCAACGAAGTTCCATTAATTAAACAAAATGCTTCGTTATACTCAGCGAAGTGCCGAGTACTTCGAGGATCATCAGATAACTTTAGAACAATCAAATTTATTTAAGGAAGTTTGCAGTGACTTACAAGGAGATCCGTGGAATTATGGGATATTCTGGGAATTCTATGATTGAACCGAACACTTCAGAAAAAAAAATAATGGAACATTAAACCAATTTAGAGAACTTCAGGTAAGCATAGAAAACATCAGGAATGTCCGGATAAGTTCAGGGTAACTTAGTGATTTAAGGCTAAGTTCCGTAAACGTTTATAAAGTTTATAAAACTTAAGTAAAGTTGTGGTAATTTCAAGGCAGTTCAATTAATTTCAGTAAAATTGTGGGTTCTTATAAAAAAAATACTGATAAATTCAGGGCAGAACTTTGAGGAAATCCAAAAATCTTTTAGGCAGTTTCAATAATATTAGGAAAGTCTAGACTATTGCAGAAGTTATACATTAGTGTAGATAATTTAAAGGGCAGTTCCATGAACTTCAAGAAAATTTTGAGAACTGCAGTGGAAATCATAGAACAATATTAATAATTTCGTTTTGATTCCAAGAAAATTGCGGAAGCTCAACGAAGTTTCAGAAATTTCAAAAATACGTCACAGAAGTGTGTAGTAGATAGAGTTAGTGGAAATATATAAATGAGTAGAATCGAGTGAGTGTAAAGCGTGATAGACCGTATGTAAACGGAATCTGATTGGTTCGGAAATTTTGATACAGCTAGAGGTATAAATATGAGGTACCTAAGCTCGTTGACGGCATTCTTATGACGGACTGTGGAGAGAGCGGACGACCAGCAAAGGACCACCAGCAAAAGGGATAGCGGCACTAGCGGACCAACAGAGGGAGCAGCAGATTCGTAGAACCGCGAATGGAGGCTGGAAGCCTCGGTCCAGTCACGACAATGGCGCAACTCGGTAAGTGAGAACCATCATCTTTCTTGCGAGGAAGCTACTGGTGCTCTCTGAGAGGGCAGTTGAAATTCCCCCGAAAGGGTAGATGAAATTCCTCCGAGAGGGTAGAAGCAATTCCCCGAAAAGGTAGAAGAAATTCCTCAGAGAAGGTGGAAGAAATTCCTCCGAGAAGGTAGAAGATATTCCTCAGAGAAGGTGGAAGAAATTCCTCCGAGAAGGTAGAAGAAATTTCTCCGAAAGGGTAGAAGTAATTCCCCGAAAAGGTAAAAGAAATTCCTCCAAGGATGTAGAAGAAATTCCTCCGAAAAGGTAGAAAAAATTTCTCCAAGGTAGGGGAAAAGTCGGCTTCGGCAATACCTTAACCTATTATCGTCAGGGGGTAAACCACGTCCTTGAGAGCTCAATTTTGACATGTAGATACATTGTGTTTCAGAGCATCTATTGGCCAAATTTGAGTGCTCTAGAACTTTGCTTACCCCCCTGACGATAATAGGTTAAGGTATTGTCGAAGCCAACATTTCCTCGAGAGGATAGAAGAAATTTCCCCGAGAGGGTTGATAAATTGCCCCCGATCCTCAATTAAGGAGATAAGGAGAGGGTAAGAATGTTGTAGATAGAGTTAGTGTGGAATAGAAATGACTAGAATCGAGTGAGCGTGATGCGTGATAGACCATATGTTAACAGAATCTGATTGGTTCGGGAATTGTGATACAGCTAGAGGTAAAAATATGAGGTACCTAAGCTCGTTGGCGGCATTCTTATGACGGACCCTGAAGAGAGAGTGGACGACCAGCAAAAGGGATAGCGGAACTAGCGGACCAACAGAGGGAGCAGCAGATTTGTGGAACCGCGACCGAGGCTGGAAACCTCGGTCCAGTCACGACAATGGCGCAACTCGGTAAGTGAGAACCATCCTCTTTCTTGCGAGGAAGCTACTGGTGCTCAATGAGAGGGCAGTTGAAATTCCCCGGAAAGGGTTGATGAAATTTCCCCGAAAGGGTAGATGAAATTTCCCCGTGAAGGTTGAAGAAATTCCTCCGAGAAGGTAGAAGAAATTCATCGGAGAGGGTAGATCAAATTCCCTTGAGAGGATAGAAGAAATTTTCCCAAAAGGGTAGATGAAATTCTCCCGAGAGGGTAGAAGAAATTCCTCCGAGAGGGTTGATAAAATGCCCCGAGAGGGTTGATAAATTGCCCCGAGAGGGTTGATAAATTGCCCCCGATCATCAATTAAGGAGATTAGGAGAGGGGAAGAATGGGGGGGCTTCCCTTAGCTCAGTCGGTAAAGGCGCAGCTACAAAGCAATACCATGCTGGAGGCGGCTGGGTTCGATTCCCGGTCCGGTCTAGGAATTTTTCGGGTTGGATAATTTCTCGACTTCCCTGGGCATAGAAGTATGATTGGACTTGCCACACAATCATATCAATGCAAAAATGGTACAGGCATCGAAACCTCTCAATTAATAACTGTGGAAGTGCATCAAGAACACTAAGTTGAGAGCACGCAATAAGCTAATATGCGATATGCAATAAGCTTGAAATGCGAAGAAGAAGAAGAAGGTAGAAGAAATTCATTCGAAAAGGTATAAGAAACCCCTCCGAGAGGGTAGAAGCAATTCTCCGAGAGGATTAGAAATTCCTCCGATAATGTAGGAAAAATTCCTCCGGGAAGGTAGAAGAAATTCCTCCGAGGATGTAGAAGAAATTCCTCTGAGGATGTGGAAGAAATTCCTCCGAGAAGGTAGATCAAATTCCCTTGAGAGGATAGAAGAAATTTCCCCGAGAGGGTAGATGAAATTCTCCCGAGAGGGTAGAAGAAATTCCTCCGAGAGGGTTGATAAAATGCCCCGAGAGGGTTGATAAATTGCCCCCGATCATCAATTAAGGAGAGGGGAAGAATGTAGTAGATAGAGTGAGTGTGGAATAGAAATGAGTAGAATCGAGTGAGCGTGAAGCGTGAAGCGTGATAGACCGTATGTAAACGGAATCTGATTGGTTCGGGAATTGTGATACAGCTAGAGGTAAAAATATGAGGTACCTAAGCTCGTTGACGGCATTCTTATGACGGACCCTGAACAGAGAGTGGACGACCAGCAAAAGGGATAGCGGCACTAGCGGATCAACAGAGGGAGCAGCAGATTCGTGGAACCGCGACCGAGACTGGAAACCTCGGTCCAGTCCCGACACAGTGCAGAGATCTTCAGCAACATTTTGAGAACTTCTGTAACTTTCAAGAACATTAGCCAAATGCGGGAGCATTTCAAAGAAGTTTAGTAAGCGCCAACAATTTGGGGAATTCAGTTTCTGAAAACTAGCAGAACATTTTAAGAAGTTCCCAGATTTCCAGAGAACTGTTGTGTTGTTAGAAACTTATTGAGGTCTTCACATAAGTTCAGAAGTTCACGGGAGCTTACACATTTTTAGGACAGGCCCTTTGGTGTGAGAGGCAATCAGGTTTACCACTAAACCACCGGCGCCGCTAATTTACAGATGTTCCAAGAACAAAGTCCAAAAGACGTCAAAGAAGTTAAGAGTGCCACAAACGTCATAAATTGCAGGAACTTAAATAAATTTTCAAGAACGTTTGAAAACAATTGTAAAAGTTTATTTTAGCTCCATTAACATGAGCAAAATTGCGGGAAGATCTGAGAGCATGGAAATTCCAATAAATTAAGGGAAGTTCCGAAAACATCCAGAACATTCAAAACAACATGGAAGTTTTAAGATTGTTTGGGTTGGTTCCGATAGCTTCAGGGCAGTTCAGGAATGTTTCAAGAACTTCAGAGCAGTTTCATTAAATTCATGAAAATTACAGGAACTTCAGAATCGTCAGTTGTGAAAACTTCAGTTGAGCTTAAAGATTTTAAGGGAAGCTACGTAACTTCCGGCAGTTCTGAGAATTTAGGGCGGATTCATGATTATCTGGAAAATCTTGGAAGCTTCAGATGAATGTTCAGTACTTTAAGACAGTTCCTTTAAGTTCAAGAAAATAGCGAGAACCTTCAAGAAGTTCCAAACATTAATGGCAGTCTAGAGAACATCTCTAAGGCAGTTTTATTCATTTCAGGGTGATTCCAGGAACATCATCAGAAGAGTGGCGAGAACTCAAGGAAAGATAAGAAGACTTCAGGACGGTCAATACATATTGAAGGAACTTTGAAGAAGTTTTGAGGAATGAAAGGAAATACCGAAGATTTTGAAGAGTTTCATGTACAGACTGGGATATTAGGGAAGCTTCTGTAACATTTCGGACACTTTAGGGAAGCTTCGAGATCTTCAAGGCGATTCCATCAGCTTCAGGGAAACTTCAGAAAACTTCAAAGAAGTTTCAAGAACCTCAGGGAAGATATGTCTAAAGATTATCAGGGGGGCACCAAAAAATATTTTGATTAACTGATTTAGAAAATTAAGGTCTTCACATAAAATCAAAATTAACCATTTTTAGGACAACTCTCGTGTCACTTTTCAAACAGACCAATGTAACATATCCACCATTTAAGGAAAATCGAAATTGAAGTTCGACAGATTATTTTATTAACTGTTTAGAAACAATGCATTTTGCAATACTATTTTTAATGTAGTCAGTGAATAATAACGTTGAAACTCAGTAGAAACGGTAAAATCACAATTTTGCTTTGAATTTCATGCTGCAATGTAGAAAAGACACATAGGTCGTTTTGTCTAGTCAAGTTGTACATAGGGCATGTTACATTGGACGATGTTTCTCAATGACATAATCAATGAGTGTTGCATTGGACGTTTTGTTCTACATGATACTAGATTCCCTTTCACAGATTTCAGAGTAGAGTACTTAACTTTAGATTGGCCTCGCCTTTAGAAAATGAGCACCAATCATGTTAGGCAGTCTGAATGACCGAAGTAACAATCATGTACCCATCATTTCAAATAGTACATTGGATAATTTTTTACCTATGATTATCTTAAATAAACGAAAGTAAATTTAGATGGGTGTGTTTGCATCATATACAATGATAGAAGAGCAACAGTTACAATGTTATATGCAATGATAGAAGAGCAATGGCAATAGAACATCGCTTAACTCGATTTGTTTACATTTGTTACTTAGGACCTTTTGAAAAGTGACGCGAGAGTTCAATTCTATTCAGGGCAGTACAACAAGCATTTTTTTTCCTTGATTTGTTTTCCGTCGATCTTGTTTTCCGTGCTGAGCACCAATGCTACCGAGGGAGGCAGCTCCCACACCTGAACCCTACCTATCGACCCATCAACTCAAGAACAGGCGACCAACGGGTTTACTTCCCTTCCGAAGAAAGGCGTGATCAGAAATGTTATGCCTCTGAACATCCCGGTGGCGCTGACTGGGATTGAACCCAGGCCTGCTGGGGTGAGAGGTAATCTACTGCAACAATTTAGAGAAGTTTCGATAACTTCAGGAAAGAACAGAGAACCTCAGAACAGCAGTTCCGTTAACATTAGATAAATTTTAAAGAAATTTCGAGAACTTCAGAGAAAATCCATGATCGTTAGGAAAATTGATAAAACCTTAGAAAGTTCGAAAAATTTGATGCGAAGTATTGTGCATCAGTCTAGTTTCTACAAAAGAACTTCAAGGCAGATTCATTAACTTTAGGAAAAATTCGGGAATCTTCAAGTAGTTCTGAAAGCTTCAGAAAGTTCATTCCACGGAGATTTCTTATGAAAATTTACTTGGAGTTCTCCTCAGCATTCGCTTTGTATTTCCTCGAAACTCTTATGAAATTATTCTAGTAATTCATTTGAAACGCTTTTCGGAATTCTCTAAAAAAAATCACCAGAACATACTTGGAATACTTCTCGCAGTTCCATTGAACATATCATCTGAATTAAATTTTCTATTAATTTTCCTCGGAATAACCTTGAAGTTCTCCTCAGTGCGACACCCTTTGAAAAGATTCTCAGATTTTCTTTTCAGAATGCTTTTGCACTTTTCCTCACAATTTTCATAGATTTCTCCTCATAATTTGTTTGGTAAACTCTCCTGGAATTCTTTTCCGAATTCCTTCGAAGATCTCTTGGAGTTATTCCCAGCTTTATTTGTAATTCTCCTTTTAGCAGGGTTGGTAACGAGTAACTTTTTAGTGACTTGGTCACTTTTTCAAAGTCAGTAACTTAAAAGTATATTTTTTAAGGCCAAGCCACTAAAGTCACTTTTTCTTGTAATAAGTCACTATTTTAAACTGTTTTAAACGTGAATTTATTTCAAGATTGATCATTCTTCTGGCCTGCATTTTGTTCTGTTTTTGAACAATTCGAATCATATTTCTCTATCTACAGGGTGTCGACTCAATAAATAAATAAACAAAGTTCTCTGAGTTTTTCAGGTTTTTCCATAACTTTGGTGGATAGTTTCCAGATTTATGATAAGAAAATTTGTTTTTAACGCAAACGTTTTTAAGACATGACAATCAGTTTAAAAGAAACAGCTTTCCTATCAAATCCATTAAATTTTGAGGTTGAACACTTACTTCATTTTAGTAAGTCTAGGATCACAACATTTTTAATGTCTTGATATTTCGTATTAACAAAAAAGTGGAAACTTTAATGAAGTTCTATTGATTTTGGGGAATTCCAGAGATCTTAAGGGGAAGTCCCCGAAACTTTAGCCCAGACTATTGAATTGGTTTAAAAAAAACTATAAGCGTGAGTTTGGATAAATTTAGGGTAATTCCATGAGGTGATCGAGAACCCATAAGATGCTCCGAAAGATTAGGTACAGAAACATTCAGAAAATTTATGAAAACTTCAGACATATTTCAGGAACTTCACAGAAATCCAGAGAATTCCAGGGATGTTTAAATGTGTTTACGAGAATTCCACTGATTTTCAAGTAGAACCGAGTTCTTCATTAGAATTGAGAACTTTAGGGAAGCTCCGTGAACATCAAGACAGATCATAGCATTAAAGGGCAGTTAAAAAAATTTCAAGAGAATTGCAGAAACCTTAGAGAAGTTTCAAAAAAATTTCCGGGAATATCCGGAAACTTCGGTTTGCTCTGAGAAAAATGTATGAACATCCGGAAAATGTGAGAGTATTTCAAAGTTTTTATATCATGGAAATTTCAAGATTTAAAAAAATCTAAAATATAGCTAAGTTGATTTGAGAACATCAACGAAGTTCCATTAATTTGAAAAAAGGCAAGAACTTTTAGCAAGCTCCGATATTTACAAGAAGTTCCAAAGAACTTCTAAGAAATTGAGATATTTTTAGATTGTTTCATTATATTCAGTGAAGTTCCGTGTACTTCGAGGACGATCAGATAACATCAGAAAAAATCACATTACCTTGAGGAAATTTGCAGCGACTTACAAGGAGTTCCTTAAAATTATGCGATATTTCGAGAATTCTATGATTAATCTGAAAGCTTTTTTAGAAGCTTCAGGAAATTATAAATATATGTCAGAAAATTTACCGGAACATTTGATCAATTTAGAGAAATTAAGGTAAGCATAGATAACTTCTTCCAGTGAAAATTAGTGATTTACGGCAAAGTTCCGTGAGCGTTTATAGACTTTATAACACTTAAGAAAAATTGTAGAACTTAAAGGCAATTAAATCAATTCCAGTTAAATGGTGGGTTCTTAAAAAAAATACTAAGGCAGCACAGTCTAGAAGATTTTAAGGAAATTGAGAAATATTTTGGACAGACTATTGAAGAAGTTATGAATTAGTTTCAATAATTAGGCAAATTTCAGGCAAATCTTGAGAACTTCAGTGAAAATAATATAACTATATTAATTATATTGCTGCGAAAGCCCAAAGCAGTTCCTGAAATTTCAGAATAACTTCGAAAACTTCACACAAGTACAGAGATCTTCAGAAACATTTCGGGAACTTCATTAAATTCTATGGAACTTAAGGAAAGATCCGAGAACTCCAGGAACTTTTATGATCATTTAGGGAGCATCTCAAATAAGTTTAGTAAAGCTCCAAAAACAAAGGGAATTTCAGGGGAGTTCAGTTTCATTAGTTTCACTAAATTAGCGGGAATATTCAAGAAGCTCCCAGATTTTCAGATAACTTTAGAGATGTTAAGAAAATTATTGAGGTTTTAACATAAGTCCAGAAGTTCACGCAAGCTTAAACATTTTTAGAACAGTTCAATTAAATTCATGGCAGTACAACAAGCTTCATAAGAACTGCAAACACTTAAGAGAAGTTTCGAGAACTTCGAGAAAGATATTGATCTCGCTAATAAAGCTCTAAACAAAAAACTTCAAGAAAGAACGGATATCCTCAGAGCAAAGGTATTCCAGAGTAAGGAAATTACATAAATTTTACAAAAGTTTCGAGAAATTCAGTGAATTTTTAACAATTTAGAGAAGATTCATGATCGTCAGGAAAATTGTGGAAGCTTTAGGAAGTCCGAAAAAGTTTAGATACAAATGATGAGAAGTATTGCGAGCATCAGCTTAGTTTCTCAAACTACAAAAAAACTTCAAGACGTCAGGAATATTTTGGGAACTTTCAAGTAGTTAGGAAGACCTCAGAATAGTCCATTTCATATTCAATGAAAATTGGCTTGGAGTTTACTATCTTAGGTTTAGACTTCACATGAAGTCTAAAATTTCTCAGAAGTATCATGAAAGCAGATTGCAGTTTATGTTTTTCTCATAGATTTTTTCCCCAAAACTTCCGTGGAATGCGGTCCTTAGAAATTATAATAAAATTCCATGAGCCTTAAAACTGTGCAAGCAATGTGACTCCAGATTCTTGAAAATTTTTTGAAGTATTATAACTTTTCATTCGTGAATTTATAAAAATTTGTGGGAAATATGCATATTCTAGGACCAAAAAATATCATTTGAAGAATCTGAATTTTAAACATGTATTTGTTACTGAAGATTAATCCATTCTGGATCTTTAAAGTTCAATGTGTTAATGAAAATAACTAGACATATTAAATGTTTTTTTTTTTATTTTAAAATGCATTCTTAGTAAGAAAATTATTAAATTTCCTGGCTAATGGTAAGATTCCCTGATACTTCCACGTATTTTCAGGAAAAATAAAATCCCCTGCGAATTCTCGGTTTTTCAGGATTTTCCAGGTAGTAGAAGCTTGGAGATTTAGTCATAAACTTTCCATTGAATCTTTCGTTTCAAAGGTTCCTATCGTACATTTAAGTGTTTTTGAGAATCTAATTGAATAACATTTATTTGGTATGCCATCAGAACAACTAATTTTCTTCCCTTAGGTCACTTTTTAGTCACTTTTTTACAACTATAAGTCACTATTTGGTCACTTATTTCTTCAACATGGTCACTAAAATCACTATTTTTGACAGCACTGATCGCTACCAGGTCTGAAACATCCCCTCACCCCCTAAGTATTCCCCAAAAAATTCCAATGACTCCGGATTCGTTTTCTCCCACAAACCTTATGAAATTATCCTCAGAATGTCACAGTAGTTCTGCTTTTCAGAAATTCCTTTGAGTTTTCATTAAAATTGAATTCAATTCAGGGTTTTCTTGAAATTCTACCCAAAACTACCTCAGGCTTTACATGAAATCTAAAATTCCTCAGAACTACCTTGAAAGCAGATTGCACTTGATGTTTTCCTCAAAGATTCTTTTTCTAGAACTCCCTTGGAATGAGGTCCTTAGAAATCATAACAAAACTCCATGAGACTTTAAAGATTCTGATTTTTTTTTAAATTTATTTGTTACTGAAGATTTCTATCAAAGATTGGTTCAAGTTTGCAGGGCTGGTAGCGAGTAACTTTTTAGTGACTTGGTCACTTTTTTCAAGTCAGTCACTAAAAAGTCTCTTTTTTTTTAAGGCCAAGTTACTAAAGTTACTTTTTCTTGTTCTAAGTCACTATTTTCAACTTTTTTAGCGTGAATTTATTTCAAGATTGATTAATGTTTGCGTTGGGACGTTTAATCTTCTTTCTCTCTCGGATAAAATTACCTGAGTTTTCCAAGTTAGTTAGTCCAAGATCTAATAATATTAAATGTCTTGAAGTTTCGTATTCGATGTACAAGTTCAAGATATTGAGAATATATTCAAAGTGCCAGAATTAAGTAAAAAAATAAATCCTGATGAATGTGGGCGTCTTAGTGGAATACCTGTATAATGAGAGAGAGAAGGATTAGTAATTTCCAGTTAATTTCACTACGTTATTTGCTTATCCTTGACAGATACGTGTATTTCGTCTACAGTGTGCAGACTTCTTCAGTGTCTTGTATTAATACTCGAGTATTAGTACAGGGAATTCACATTGACACCTTGTGAACTTGACTAATTTAGAAAACTTTAGGGATATTGTGCAATTTTTTAAGTTCTAAGCACCTCAGAAAGCTAGATAGATTAAAAAACCTATAATCGTTAATTTAGATCAATCAAGACCAACAATTGAAATGGCCTCAACTGCATTTTGTAAACAAACCTTGTAAGGCCATTTTCTCGCAAACCGAAGTCCGCCAAGGGAAACCAACATAATGAACAGGTAGGGGGAATTCTCCTCTACCCGACTGTGGTTTAGATTTGCGAATGTAGGTTTCGGTTCGGGAGAAAATGGCCTTACAAGGTTTATTTACAAAATGGAGTTGAGGCCATTTCAATTGTTGGTCTTGAAATTCAAGATCATTCCATGATGTGCTGAAAAACAAATCGAGAACCCTTAAGATGTTCCGCAAATTTCAGGGAAGTATAGAGACCTTCAGAGAATTCATGAAAACTTCAGAAATATTTCAAAAACTTCACATAAGTCCAAAGAATTTCAGGGAAATTTAAAGGTTACTATTCGAGCAGAACCGAGATCTTCAATAGAACTGAGAGCTTTATGGAAGCTTCGAGAACATCAAGACAGGTCAGAGAATCAAAAAGCAGTTCAAATAATTTAAAGGAAATATTAGAAATCTTAAAGAAGTTTCGAGGAACTCAGTGAATTTTTGTATAGTTCAATGACATTCAGCGAAGTTCCGAGTAATCGCATTAAGTTAAGCAAATTTGCAGCGACTTACAAGGTGTTCCGTGGAATTATAAGGTATTCCAAGAATTCTATGATTGATCCTAAAATGTCAGAAGCGTCAGGGAATTATGAATATATATTAGAAAATTTGCTGGATTATTAAACAAATTTAGAGAACTTCAGGTAAGCATAAATAAGTTCAGGGTAAAGCGAGTGTTAATAATGGTTATAATACTTAAGGAACATTTTGGAAACTTCAAGGCAAATTAATTAAATTCAGTAAAGTTGCTGGCTTTTAAAAAAAATACTGATAGATAACTTTAAAGAAATTCAGTAATCGTTTAGGTGCCACAAAAGTCTAGACTATTACAGAAGTTTTAAATTAGTGTCGATAATATAAGGGAAGTTTTATGAACTTTAGAAAAATCTTGAGATCTTCCGTGAAAATCAAAGAACTGCATTATTTATTTAGTTCTAATTCCATGAAAATTGAGGGAGCATAAAAGTTCCATAAATTTAGAAAAACTTCGGAAACTTCACAGAATGACAGTGATCTTTTTTTTTCTTACTGAAGATTAATCCACTGTTAATCTTTAAAGTTTAAAGTGTGAATGAAAATAAAGAGAAAAAAATAAAGGGTTGTGACACTAAACACGACCGCAGAATGATGCAAAACTACGCAAAATAGATGTATGTCATGAATTTTTTACTATTATGCTTTTATTAAATTTTTCAAGTATTTCAATGTTTCGGTTATGGTTCAATGTTGGTTCAAGTATTTTTCCTGGAATGTAATAAATTATGAAAATTCAAATGTGCGGATTTGCAAGCGCTAGTCTACTAGCCAACTAGCACATGCTGATAGACGCTGATGTCCTGCTTACAATATGCTGGCTGCTTTTTTGCACTAGCGCTAGCAAATTCACATAGATGTAAACACCACATTAACCGACGACTTGCTCCTGCTTGCTGCAGAACACAGTGCCACGCCGTCCGAAGCGATAATGAGCAAAGGCATGACATCAGCGCTGCTTGATATCTTACCACGTTCAAGCAGAACGATGTTCAACCAAGTGGTACTCGATTATGACGGCTGGGTTTGGGAAAATTGGTTTACTTCATGAAAACAGTGATAAAATTATCATTTGTTCATTTTCCAAAGTTTTTTGATGAAATATTGGAAATGTATTTATTTCAGCAGATTCGTAAAGTAATATCCTATCGATTGACTTATATGGATTTTATTTTCATCTATAAATGGCAAAGTTACAAGCGTTCAAAACCTAACACTATTTCGCCACACATATTTTTTGATTTGCACCCCAGTATAGTCGACAAAGACGTAGTTCTACGTCAAAATTAGGTGGTTGTATTTTAAAATTTATTATTATCTTTAAAACATCCTTAGTAAGAAAATTTTTAAATTCTTTGAGACTTCCAGGTATTTTATGGAAACAAACATTTTCCTGAGGATTCCCGGTTTTTCAGATTTTTGAAGTTAGTAGACACCGTGACTAGTACCGTGGGTTTGGTTATAAAGGGCGAACACGAAATTATTGCGACACATTCAACAGGGCATAACTTTTTTACCATTGGGTAAAAATCAACCAAATTTTGCACACTTTCTCATTGATGTGTATTGTGTACATGCTGTCAAACTCGAAGTCGTGTTTTTCGATTCAACGAAAATGGAGGTGAACCAACGCGAGTTGAGAGAACAAATTCTTTCCAAACACCTGGAATTTCCTGACCTGTCGCACCGGCAGTTGGGAAAAATGTTGAACATTCACCATTCAACCGTCTCCAGAGTGTTGAAGCGGTTCCAGGAGCGGTTGACGTTGGACCACGGCAAAGGAGCTGGAAGAAAACCGGGACCGGAGAACAAAAAGACGGAGGGAAAGGTGAAGCGGATGATTAAAGCAAATCCCAAGGTCTCAAGCCGTGATTTGGCTAAAAAGATCGGCATGTCGCAGAGCTACGTCCAGAATGCAAAGAAGAGAGCTGGACTATATACATACAAGGTACAGAACTTCCCAAACCACGATGAGCGGCAACAATCGACGGCTAAAACTCCGGCACGGAAGCTCTACGAGAAGATGCTGACAAAATATGGCTGCTGTGTGATGGACGACGAAACGTATATAAAAGCCGATTTTAAGCAAATTCCGGGGTTGGAGTTTTTCACCGGCAAGAGCAAGTTCGATGTGGACGACAAATTTAAGAAGAAGAAAATGTCGAAGTTCGCCTCCAAATATCTCATTTGGCAGGCCATCTGCTCTTGCGGACTGAGGAGTGAGCCTTTCGTGACAAAGGGCACAGTAAATGGCGAGATCTACAAATCTGAGTGCCTCGAGAAGCGCCTTTTGCCGTTCTTGCAGGAGCACGACGAAGCTCCGCTATTTTGGCCAGATTTGGCATCATGCCACTATTCTAAAAGTGTCCTGGAGTGGTATGAGGCCAATTCTGTCCATTTTGTTCCAAAGGACATGAATCCACCAAACTGTCCGGAGCTGCGCCCGGTGGAGCAGTACTGGGCAATAATGAAGCGGGAACTTCGGAAGAGCAAGAAGACAGTCAAAGACAAGAAGGACATGTTAAGAAAATGGAAAAAAAAAACTGAGAAACTGGTACCGGATGACACTGTAAATACTTTGATGGAGGGCATCAAGCGAAAATGCGTTCAATTTTACACTCAAGGCTCCATCGATTAACTTTTCTTTTGATTTTTGAAGTAAATATATGTATAAAACTACCCTAAAATTTTGGTTTGATTCTTAACATTATAAGAAAATTGGCATGACATTTTCGGTGTCGCAATAATTTCGTGTTCGCCCTTTAAACTTTCTTTCGTTTTAACGGTTCCTGTCGTACATAAGTGTTTATGAGATAATAGTTGAATAAATCTGAAACATCACACATTTATTTGATGCGCTTTCTCTTAGGTCACTTTTAAGTCACTATTTTTACAACTAGAAGTCACTATTTGGTCCCTTATTTATTCAACATGGGCACTAAAATCACTATTTCTGACAGCAGTGATCGCTATAAGCCCTGAGTTTGTTCTTCGATAAAACTCGGAGAACTTCGGGTCCTTCGATTTAAGTCTCAGACCAGAAAGTTTCCAGGAAAGTCTGCGAAGCAATTTTAGCGTAAGTAAGAAAAAAGCTGAACCGGTTTTACCCGTGCTATAAAAACACTGAATTAGCCAAAACTCTGGCGCACTGGTTAAATATTTATATACGACAAAAAAATTCCGCCGTCTGTGTTCATTTCCATCTTCTGCAACGTGACCGTAAACCGTTGGTTCTCAAACATCTATTACACGAGTAAGTAGGAATGCATACCTACTACACGGCCATTGAGATAAGATATCGAAATCTTCAAGCATCCTCTCCTCCTGCTCGTTTATCTCCTTCAAGAAACGAATGCCAAACGGCAGCAGCAGAAGAAAAAAAAAACGCATAGAAATGTAGATTCACAAACAGTCTTGTAAGCGGTCACGGTAGTCGACACATTTTCTGTGATAATCGACTGCTTTTGCCTCCGACACTTGGAAAACAAGCTATCATAGTACAGTACCAAACTCAAATGTCATACGACAGGCTCTGTCATATGAAACTGTCGTCGAAGACCGTCACGAATGTATGTATTTTAGTTTTTCTCATAATAAGAGCTGCTGATGTTGTGCCTGTGTGAATTCTGAAAATAGCAAGCAATGATGTCCTAGGAATAACATTTCTGATCAGAAATGGTTTAATTTACACCAAATTGAGGAATTAGAACGAAATTACTCATTTCATATGATAGTTATTTGATCATTTTCTTTTCTTTCGAATGTTATTCTACCGGTTGTGTTGTGTGAGAGAGACGACGGTAGAGCATGAGTGTAGGAATAAAAACAGACTGTCGTGCATGACAACGAAGCGAGTGTAGTAAAAAACGTCAACAGTTTCAACCCCTGTTCACAAACTCAAATAGTTGCATCAATTAAACAATTACCATCCCAGGCGGGCAAACAGATCCTATACATACAACTTAAACACCCCGACGAAATCGAACTGTACGAGCGAGTGGAAAGCGTTTCACTTCCGAAAAGTGAGGCACTTGCGGAGATTTCTTCTGACTGTACGGATTTTTACGGATGATTATTTATTTTTTTTTTCGGGGTGGGTTTTCTTCTTCTGCTGAGTTGGATTAATTTCGCTGGCTCGCTGAACCGTAATGCAAATGAGAGGATGAGATGAAGCACTCTCGTCTAACGCCACTCCAGTAGGTATGTGTGTTGTGTGTAGAAGATTCGGAGGCTGCGGCACCGAGCCAAACAAACACCAAAATTGACCCATTTTCTCCTCAATCAGAAATAATTTTCACAAGCAATATAATTACAATCGTGTGCGCCTCACTCGGGCGATCGGACGATCGGTTTTGGTGGTGATGGCGATGTCGGAGTGCGTTCACTCTGCTGTTTGGCTCGAAGTTTCCGCAAGTAGGATGGCCGGCAGACGTGGTTGGGAAGTGGTGGGGGTGGCAAAAGAGTGAGAGTGGTCGACCGGTACGGCGAATGAAACAAACACTAGATGGGCAAAGAACAACCGAAAAGTGAAGCGAAACAGTAAACTTCTGCTGCAAATAATTATCCAGCTTCGGCGGTGAGCAGCTGGAATTTGCACCAATTTGAGAGTGCAGTTGGTTTATTGGCGCGTGCCTGGGTCAAGGAAAGGAGTTGACTGTAAATCACCACTTGATCTGACGATCAGACTGGTAACATTCGATTCAGTCCAATGGTTGTACACCCAATTGCGAAATGTAAAATTTTCTCCTTAAAAAGGATTTATGTTGTATTGGTATTGGGAATATCAAGAGGGTCACAACCTTTTTTCGTTTACGAAAATCTGTGTTTTTCGTATCGCTGATGCTGATACGAAGCAACGGTCAACACACATAACAAGCATCCAGAACGATTACACTTTGGTTACATTGCTTTTGTTACCTCATCACGTTATCTCTGTTGTCATTCTTTCTAGCAAAACAAGCACCCCAACCGAGTGAGTTGCGTGCTTCAGAACCAGTACTCGACGACCACCGCTATCATCAACACAAACTATAAAGTTTGTTTAATACCAGTTTCGTACGTGGATGTAGAGAAGTCAGGGTGTCTACTATCTGGAAAAAACTAGAAAATCTGAAATCTTCAGGATTTTTTTTACCTGAAATTATCATGAAATTTTAAAATTTCTTTTTCAAGGAAGAATTGAATATATTGAACTACGCCAGGGAACCTTAGTAAGAATTTTAAAATATTGTGTAATAAAACCAACTTTATATTCGACGTAACTAACGAACATCATAATTCTGCACTGAATGTATCTTCAGTAACAACATAATCCTTACGCTTCAATTGTGTTTTTTTAAGTTTCTGGAACATGGATGCCAAAATATCAGTCGCATTTCCTTAATCTGTGCACCAACTCTAAAAACATAAACAATTCTAGACAGAGCTGGAATCAGGGCGTAATAGCTTTTGTAAACAATGACTTCTCTCGATGATTTCTAGAAAGCCAAGGCTCGCTCACTTAAATCAACATCACTATCGGGTAGGGAACTCTTCCCCTTCCCGTTGATTATATTGGTTTGCGTGGGCGTGCCTTGAGTTTCGAGAAATCATCGAGAGCGGTCATTGTTTACGAAAGCTGTTACGCCCTAATTCCAGCTCTATCAAGAATTATCAAAATATTGCTTGCAATGGATAGATATCGAGTAAACTAAAAGATTTAGTGTATTTTTCAACCGATTCGAGTATGAATATAGCATTAAATCTGATTTTGAAAGTTGGTGCACAGGTAAAAAGTGAGGTTACGGGACGCCACTGCAAAATATAGATTTGAAAATTAGACTATTTTTTTTTGAAATCTTGGAGCTAATGAAATCAAACTTGGAGAAATTGTCAAGACTGGATTGAAAATAAATATAAATAAATTCTAAGAACCCAGATTTTAAATAAATTAAGGGCCTTGAAAATGCTTCGAAGATTATGAACTTTAATGAAGAGATAATGTCAAAGAAATTCATAGGAAACTACACGGTGGTAAGTCAACCAGGAAAACTGGGAAAAATTCGAAATTTTATTTTCACCGGGAAAAAGTCGGGAATTTGAAAAATCCATTAGGAAAATAATCTTATTGCAACGATTTAAATGATTCAAGGATGATTTTTCTAAAGGCGCATATGCTTTTGTAAACAAAGATTCAAATGTCAATTTTTCACTACTCTTAGCTCTCCCACGCAAACTAACACAATTATCTTGTTGGGGAAACATGACTCTTCCTGATGATGCTGTTAGGGCCTGTTCATAAACTACGTAGACAGTTTTTTGGGATTATTGACCCCCCCCTCCCCCTGCGTAGACAATTGTCCATACAAAAAAATTAAAATTTGTATGGGCCGTGGATAATTGTCAACCCCCCCCCCCCTAAACTGTCTACGTAGTTTATGGACAGCCCCTTAGCATGCATGGTCGAGTCATCCTTAACGAAATATACATATCTGTTAAAAAAAATTAAAATTTTTACCAGCGTGATCAGTGAACCGCAACTTTAGAAAACCAGGAAAACTATTGGGAAATACATTCAATTCCGATTAAAAATTGTGGAACTTTGGAACCTTGGAAACTTTCCAAAGATTAGATTTTCAAAAGTCTTTCAAGGATGATTAAGAACTTTAAAAAATCCAAAGTAATTTTTAAGAAAATTTTAAAGGATTCAAGGGATGACACCAAGATATTCAGAGAAGAATACCAAAGTACAGACTACGAATGTAAATGTAAAATTAGGTGCTATGGGGACCGATTTCTTCATCTCCGATTAAATCTTAAGCTAGGTTTACCTACATAGTTAAACTTGGATTAACACATACCAACGTCGCTTTTGATTATTGTTTAAATTATAAAAAAATTCCAATATAGTTGAGAGTGCATTTTTACGAGAGTTCTGAGAAGGATTCTATGAGGATTCTAGGTCCAATTCTAATAAGAATTCAAAATTAGTTCTGAAATTTTGCTTAAAGAACTCTGATGAAAATTCCGTGTCTCTGCGGATAGTTCTAAAATAATTCTGGTGTGATTTCTGAAGATACTTCTAAAAGAATGAATTCTAAAGAGTTCGAAATAAATTCCGAGAAGAATTCCAATGGAATCGAATTTAGAGGGTTAAATCTCAGGGGCCTCCCTTAGCTCAGTCAGTAAAGGCGCAGGTACAAAGCAAAACCATGCTGGAGGTGGCTGGGTTCCATTCCCGGTCTGGTATAGGATATTTTCGGGTTGGAAAATTTTTCAACTTCCCTGGGCATAGGGTATAATTGTACTTGCCACACAATTATACTAATGCAAAAATGGTACAGGGATCGAAAGCTCTCAATTAATAACTGTGGAAGTGCATCTAGAACACTAAGTTGAGAGCACGCAATAAGCTAATATGCACTAATCAATAAGCTTGAAATGCTATTAAGAAGAAGAAAGAAGGGTTAAATCACAAAGTAATTCTGAGAAGAGTTTCACAGTTATTCTGTGAAGGATTTTTGTTTTGAGATTTCTGAGGAAATACTATGGTAATTCTAAGGAGAATACGAATTGAATTTCCAAAGAGGAAAAGTCCAAGATTATTCTAAGCAGAAATTTATGAGTTAATGCTAAGGAGAATTCAAATAAATTTAAAATGGATTTATGGAAGGAGTCTTCAGGGAGTTCCTAGAAGAATCAATAAAAAATCGAAAATAATATACTTTAACTAATCATGTGTTATTGCTTCATACGTGATTTACATAGTCGGAGATGCTTAACGTCAAATATAAGACTTAAAGTGATAGATGAAGAGATGAAAGTATAGAGTTGATAGTTCCGTTATTGTACGGCAGTGTGAAAATTGTATATACAAAGTAGAAAGCAAGCAAAGGAAGGTACGAATCGGGTAGTTGTTTACGTCAGATGGCGACTTGAGTGTGAAACAATCGATAGAACTGTTTCCGCACATCAGAGGTACATGAGCAAATCGGCGATCATCCCTTTTGCCAGTGGTGGTAGGGGGAACACTCCTCACAGTCCCTCATTAACGGATGAGCTTGGTAAAGGAGATTCTCTACACACTTCGTACCTTCCTCAAAATTGTCCTTTGTTCGCTTTCTACTTTCTTCTTGGAGGCGAACCAGCCTAAGGCTGAAAGCCTCCTAAATAAAGCTAAATTAATTAATTAATTTCTACTTTCTATATACAAATTTCACACTGCTGTACCATAACCAAACGATCAACTCTTTACTTTCATCTCCTCATCTATCGTATAAAATGTTCACTTTAATTTTGATATTTGAATTTGATGTTATGCATTTCCAACTACGAAAAAACCCATATTGATCCACCGGGCAGGTGAATAGAACCTTTGTTACCCAGTAGAATCTCGTTTTTGATATTATCCATAGATGCCTCGTATGGATATTTTTATTTTTATTCGTCTCAGTTTCTGCACTGCTCAATTGAACAGCAATTGCTAGTTTGAATTGGAGTCCAAATCATAATTCAATAATCAATTGATTTATGTCTTCACGTTAGTTTCCTAACATGACAATAATTTTAACATATAATTGTGGCTTATCTAGTAAATTAATTTCCCAATCAGTGTGTTGATTCAGGCGCAAGCTAACTATAGTCGCTATATTTATAGTCTGGCGGATAGAATTCCGATCGATCAAAAAGCGGAACCAATTCAATATATTGTAGACTAACAATTGAAATGTTACTATCAAGTTTTATAAACAAAACGTTGATTATCCTTTCCTCGCCAATCGAACGCAAATTACCGGCATCATCGGATAGCGAAAACTTTCTTCAAATATGGTGTTAGTTTGCGTAGGCGTGCCTTAAGTCACGAGAAAATAGCAATAGCTGATGTGCTCTTTTCTGTTGTTGGTCGTGATTTGACAGCTCAATTGATCAAACAGCTATTTGACAGCTCAATTGGTCAATGCATAGTGACTATGCTCGAACTATGTCGAACTGTCCTGTTAGCTTAGCGATAAATTCGTTGACAAGAGATAGGCTCTTTTCAAATGTTACACGAGAATACAGAATTACATTCGAAAAATGTGCCATCACCTCATTAGCTCTGAGTTTCCAGATTTGTTTCACGATGTACCAGTTCTAATAGCGATTTTTTTAAAATGAGGGTGATGTAAAGACAAAGATTTAAAGCGCCAGTTACACTTTCCTCCTTGTGAATGTATTGACATGTGTAACGTCCGCTTTAGATGTATAGGTGTTAGGAAATATGGGTACAAACAGCGCAGGGTGCAAGCTATTTCTAAACAACCAAAATTTGAGTAGAATCTACTCATATCCACTAATATTGAGTAAACAAAGTTGGGACTGACAAGATGACGAAATGACGAATGAACAACATCGACCTAAATCCGAATGTTAATTTGTTATCTTGTCAGTTACAATCTAGTTTGCTCAATATTGGGTAGCCATACTGCTGCTGGAAATAAGTAGATCTTACTGAAATTTTGTTTGTTTAGAAATAACGTGTGCAGAAAGGTGGAAAAACTCGCTGTACACGGCCAACGAGATCAACCCAATCTAGTGTGATTTTATTTTACTCATAAATCGCAAAAAGTGCAGAAATTCAGAAAAAATTACTTCATGTTTTCCAGTTTTTTTCGCGCATTTTCAAGGAAGAAATGCCAAAATATGATTACACTAACTATTGGATTTTCTCGGTCTATTGGTACTACTACTAGACTATGTAAAATTTTCGTAAATTTTCCTCTTTTTCCAGCAGATTATTGAGGTTTTTATTTGGGTTGATGTCATCGGTCGTGCATAAATTTGAAGGGACAACATCTGACTGGTTTTATAGAGCTTTTCGACGTCTAATCGGTGCACACTATTGTTCCTTTTAAATCCAACGAGTGCGAGCAAGAGGGAAATACATCGTCGAAAAAAAAAAAAAAAAAACGGGCGTTAACCGACATGCACGTATCACCCATATTGATCGGATAAGCCATCTCGAAAAAAATCTTGCCTAGATTAAATTGGGAATCGATTGGGCTTTATAGATTGAGAATGTGTTATACATGTGAGATAGCTTGTGTGGATGGCTATTGGGCGCAGACGGAAAGACGTGTGAAAATCGATTCTAATACCTATGTTACGCTAATATGAAATTTTTTCTACATGTAGATATGGATGATGATGAATTTTATGTTGATTGGTTAAAAATTGAAAATCGTTAACTAAAATCATTATATCCTGTAAATCTCCGGAACCGGAAGTCAGATCGGTTTGAAATTTTTTTCACAAGTAGGTCTTGATGAGATCATTCTACCTTTAAAAAAATCATGTTGATAAAGTGTACCGTTGATTTAAAAAAAAAAAACTTAAAATCATTCTGCCCTATATATCTCCGAAACCGGAAGTCAGATCGAGAAAAAATTCAATAGCGATCAGTGGCGAAATATCAACCATATTGATCGGATGAGCCATCTCGAAAAAAGCATGCCGGGTCGATTTTTTATATTCAATTTGATTCTACGATGTCGTAATCAAACTGTCGAGCAAGATCGAGCCGAGTTCTATCGATTGAGAACGTTTTATACAGGTGAAATAGCTTGGCTATTGGGCTATTGGGCGCAGACGGAAAGACGTGTGAAAATCGATTCTAATACCTATGTTACGCTAATAACAAAGGTAATAATCTGTTTCCATGAATTTTGTTGATTGTTCTGCAAAGAATGTCAAGAATGCAATGTTATTTTTTGAAAAGCTTATATGCCTCTAAGTTCAAAAGAAGGGGAATTATTATAAAAAAGTTCTTGAGATCATTCTGAAGAAATTCAGTGAAAATTTCTTAGCGAATTATCAAAGTTATCTACCTAGATATATCAAAATTTTAGAGATTTCGAACGCAGAATCAAATTCAAGATCATAAAAATGAGAATTACTATTTGCTAGTCATCATGTATAACGTAAGCAAAAGTAAATTATTAAAATCACTTCAAATGCTCTTCACAGGAGATTCCGTTGTAAGATTAAATTAGAGGAATTTATGAAATTTGATTTTAAGTTCCATCGTTCTATGACATAAAAAGTTTATTTCAATATCAAACCATATTTGAATTTCTAAGTTACCATATAAATGGTTACATATTTAGTTTTTACAAGTCACTATTTGGTCACTATTACCGAAAGGTGTTATATCCTAGAAAAATGGTAAGTTACAAATTCGCTGTTGTCCCATTAACTTCACAACAATTGTAGGATCATTGAAGAAGTTCTGAGGAATGAAAGGAAATTCTGAGAATTTCAGTAAAGCTCCTAAAACAAACTGCGGGAACATAAGGGAAGTTAACACACTGAAATTATGGGGAACTTACTGGAAGCTTTAAGATACTCAAATCAATTCTTTAAACATTCTTAAATTTTCAGAAACTTTTATGAAGTTCCTAGAGTTTCAGAGCACATCACAGGTGTTAAGCAAACTTGAGAAATATAGAAACCTTGAGGGGTATTGTGCAAATTAAAAAAAATCTAAGCGCCTCAGAAAAGCTAAATCTAGAGATCTTTGGGGAATTTCAGATCTTAAGAGCAGTTCCCATGACTTTAGTTCAGACTTTTTAGAGTCTGATCGTAAATTTAGAAAAATTTAGAACCCTTAAGGTGTTCCGAGAATTTCAGGGAAGTACAGAGACCATCAGATAATTTATGAAAACTTCTTAAATATTTCAGGAACTTCACAGAAGTCCAAAGAATTTCAGGGAAATTTATCTACAATAGAATTGGGAGCTTTAGGGAAGCTTCGAGAACATCAAGACAGAACAGAGAATCAAAGGGCAGTTAAAATAATTTAAAGAAAATTGTAGAAACCTTAAAGAAGTTCCGGAAACTTCAACAAAGCTCCGAAAGAACTTCTGGAACGTGATAAAAATTATATGAACATCCGGAAAACGTGAGAGTATTTTAAGGGTGTTATATCATGGAAATATCAAGAACTTTAAAAAATTCAAAAGTTTAGCTAAGTTGATTAGAGAATATCAACGAAGTTCCTTTCATTTAAAAAAAATGCGAGAACTTTTAGCAAGCAGCGATAAATATCTACAAGAAATTCCAGAGAACTTAGAACTTAGATAGTTTCATGATATTCAGCGAAGTTCCGAGTACTTCGAGGACAATCAAATAGCTTCAGAATAATCCCATTAACTTAAGCAAATTTGCAGTGACCTACAAGTAATTCCGTGGAATTTTGGGGTTTTCCAAAAATTCTATGATTGATCTAAAAACGTCAGGGAATTTAAAATATATAATATATATCAGAAAATTTGCCGGACAAACACATTTAGAGAACTTCAGGTAAGCATAGTTCAGGGAAAATAAGTGAGCGTTTTTAATGGTTAGAATACTTAAGGAAAATTGTCCTAATTTCAAAGCAAATCAATTAATTTCAGTAAAGTTGCGGGTTGTTAAAAAATACTGATAAATTCAGGGCGACCTAGAGAACTTTAAAGAAATTCGTTTCGGCAGTTTTAATAACACCCTTTCCGGAAAAAGTTTTAAATTAGTGTCGATAATTTAATGGAAGTTTTATGAACTTCAGAAAAATCATGAGAACTAAAGGGAAAATCATAAAACTATACTAATTATTTCATTCTAATTCCATGAAAATTGCGGAAGCACAAAAGTTCCTGAAATTTAGAAAAACTTCGAAAACTTCACAGAAGGACAGTGGTTTTCAGAAACATTTCGAGAACTTCATAGGAAAAAATTGGGAAGTTCTCAGAATAGTCCATTTCATATTCAACGGAAATTTCGATGAAGCTATCCTCCGAATTCAATTTTCTTTTAGTTTTTATCGTAATTACCTTGAAATTGTCCACAATAAGACACCCTTTGGAAAGATTATCAGAATATTCATTGAATTCATTTCAGATTTTTTTTGAATCTCACTCCTTCCCTTGGAATTCTACTCACATTGAAAGTCTCATAAGAACTCATTGGCATTTCTAGTCACAATTTCCTTATATTTCTTCTCATAATTTGTTTGGAAAACTCTCCTGAATTTATTTTCCGAATTCCTTTGAAGATGTCCTGGAGTTATTCTCAGATTTAATTATAATCCTTCTTTTAGTATTTTCAAACAAATTCCAAGGACTTATGCTCCGAATTTGTTTTCTCCCACACACTTTATGAAATTATTTTCAGAATGCCCTTGGAATTTTCCTTTGAAGTTCACAGGAGTTGTGCTCCTCAGAAATTCCTAAGAGTTTTCAATAAAATTTATTTTTAATTCAATTCAGGGTCACTTTTTAGTCACTATTTTTACAACTATCAGTCACTATTTAGTCACTTATTTCTTCAACATGGTCACTAAAATCACTATTTTTGACAGCAGTGATGGCTACCAGCCCTGTAATCGTCGTCGTAGTCGCCGTAGCCAGCACCGTTGGTATATTTAAAATTAACCATCAACCGCTGAAAATATGAATTATCGCGTATTTCTGTTGTTCATTACATGCCAAGTGAAATTCGAGAACGTAATTTCATTTGAATAGCTTGTTTAACCAGGTCTTAAACAATCGTCACGTCGGTCATAGCTTGTTATGATTGCCTGAACCATTGCCGTAAAGAGAAAATCGAAACATTGAACGACGCGTGAAAGTGGATCTTAATGAAGGCCTAAGTACTCTTTCGTAGTTTTAAGATTTCAAAGATTGTCGGTTGCAGTGGCTTGCTTACTGAGCAGAAAAACGCGGTCCCAGGTCCTTTCATATTAAAAATGTATAGTAAGATCGCTTGTTTATCGTGTATTTTGTAAAACTTTTCGTTGTCGTCGGTGCCGGGTTTGAATAGTCTAGTCTAGTCTAGTCTAGTCTACAGTCCAAATCATGGTCTACATAACCCTCATAAAATCAAAATTGTTGCTTGGGATTCGACTCGACCCACTTGTCCAGACGACGAAAAATAATCATTTACTCCATCAACTTCCGAATGCACGAATGCGAGTTACGATCGGACATGAGCTTACCGGGTTTTTGTATTGCAATAACTCTCACTTGCCTCCAATCATCCACGTTGTGCTCATGAACCTAATTGAACAAGTTTAACAAGTGCCTCTTCTCGACGTCTGGCAGGTTTTTGACCAAGTTGAACTTGATTCTACCCATTCCCAGAGCTGTATTGTTACATGAAAGGAGAGCAAGTAAAAAGTCAACCATGAAAAAAGGAAAGTTCGTTTCGTTTCCACCCGATGGAGGATCACGTATGCTGTTTTGAACCGGCACTGAATCAGGACAAACTTTACACGTGAATTCAAAAATCCACCTGTTTGAATTTTCCGTGTTTTCGTTGACCGATGACGTCGCGTTTCGCATTCTCCTGTCGACAATTCAGAGCGTTTTCATGGAACTCTCCAGCGTTAACCCTTCGACAAATAGCGGCATCAGTAGTGTAGTCGTCGGTGCCGGGTTTGAATAGTTATAAAAACTTGAGTAACGATATAATGTGATAGAGGGGCTCGGTGACCTTAGAGCAACCGGTTTTGCTTACTGATCAGAACATCATGAGTCTAATCTCAAGCCCATCCACATTCAAGATTCGTCAATCGTTTTATTTGTTAACATGACCACATAATAATAACAGCAACTCGATGATCAAAAAGGAGCTCGTCTGCCTAGTGGCAAACGTTTTTGCTTACTGAGCAGAAGACCGTGGGTTCAATCCCAAGCTCCTTCGCGTCATATGATTGTTAGGACATCAATTCAGCTTGTCGTTTACCAAAACGAACCCTGCTGCAAACCCAACCCTATTACCCAATATCCCAGTGATTCCTCGTGGAAGTGCAGAGGTGTTCTCGGCTTCCATCAAAGCGAGTGTAACGTCAACACATTCCTACCCCATCCTTTCTTGACCTGTGTTCGGGCGCAGTCGGCACTGGTATTGCCTAGTTTGAGATCACCAGTTTTAACACATTGAGGATGATTGCTAGTCCCAAGCATCGTCTATTGGTTCTCTATGTAATTAGAGCTGGTCTGGCAATAACAGAGTAGCAACCGTGGGCGGTCAATCATGCTCATGCGCATGCTTACTATTATTTGGTCACTATTTCCATAATTTTAGTCACTAAAGTCACAAATATTATATCGCATCAGCACTACCAGCCCTGTCTAGGAAATATTCTCAGGATTCTCCTGATCTTGGAATTCACTCGGGGTTTCAGAAAGTATTGTCCCAATATTATGATGGAATTCACATCTTAATTCCATGGGATTGTTTCTCGTAATTCCCTTGAAATAATTCTTAAAACCCCTTTGATAAAATCCATTAGATTTTTTTTCAACTATTCTAAGAATTCGATTCAGAATTATTCTCCAAATCTCCATTACTTTTTCAAAGGGATGTATCAGCTTTGTAAACAATGCATTAGATCGACAACTTGGCGTAACTGGTAGCTCGCCCACGCATTCCAAAACTACCCAAAGTAATCGAGAAATTATCTTGGAACATTCTTCTGAATCTTCCTGGAATACTACTAAGAATTTTTTGGAAATTTGCTCAAAAATCTCTTTGAATTGCTCTATACTCCCTGGAATTTTCCTCACAATTCTCGTTATAGTCTCTTCAGAATTACCTTGAAATTTTCCTTTATTGCTCCTTACAATTTTCTTGAAATACTTTTCAAAATTATCTACAACTTTCCCTTAGAATTTCTGAAGAATTATCTTTTTGATTTCTTAAATTTTGGCCAAGCGGTGATTTTTTTAAAATCTGAGATCTTGTCAATCACTCCATATTTGATATTTTACATTTATCGGGGTCTGAAGTCTCGAAAAGTTCAAGAAATTATCTCTTGTAATCTTCAGTCCGAGATTCCAATGTTCGGTGCAATGATCACTAGACTGATGCAAAATTTGAAATTTTCGCTCCACACTGTTCAAACGGTTTCAAATCAGGTCCTGATTAGCCTCCAAAAGTTTAAACTCATTTGATAAAAAACTTACTTGGCACAAACTATTTGAAGTTTATATGGAAATTACTATGGGAAAACAAATTTTTTTGTTCTTTGTCTTCTAGCCTTTTTACATATTGTACTGTTTACAAATTCTATTGCTATTCTTATGGGAATTTTTATCAGCTACAACTTTGCAGAAAATTGTTTTTCAGCCAAACGTCAAATTAAATAGTTATTAATTGTTTAAGAGATTGATAATCTTATGGCAAGATTAAGCAACTGAATTGTGGGCAACACTGTATTCTGCAGTGTGACATAGTAGCCATGATTTGTATCCTCTATTCTACGCGCCATAAACACCAATGTTGCCTGCTGAACAGTTGATTGAGCATAATCATAAGACATCAGTGACTTGAATCATTAATAATTTTTGTTCCTTACATTTGATCGAAAAGTGGTCTTCAACAAAGTTGTAGCTGGGAACATTTTCAACAAGCTCAACTATCATTTTCTGAAGTAGAGTGAACTGGTGAGTTTTGAGATAAATATGAACCGAAATTATAGTTTCTTCATAGTAATTCCCTTATAAACTTCAAATGGTTTGTGCCAAGTCAGTTTCTCACTAAATGAGTTAAAATTTTGGGAGGCTAATCAGGGCCCAATTTGGAACCGTTTGAGCGTTGTGGAGCGAAAATTTCAAATTTTGCAACAGTCTTATGATCACATCGGACTTTGAAAAAAAATACATGTAATCAAGAGAAATATCAAAATTTTGAGACTCTTAAAGTATTTTAAATTTTTGGTCTTATGTATACTAATTTTTTTTTTATAATTTGATGCAATCTTGGCGCCTTTTGGAGTAACCATAAGTAGCTATTTATATGCAACCGAGAAAACTATGATGGGCAACCGGAAACAACCTGGTATTTAATTTCTTAAATTCAGTGGCCACCCTGTTACATGTAATATCTGAATTAAAGAGGTCCTAAAATATGGGGTTCACAAAAAGATGTAAAATTTCACCAGGTTGAGAGTTATCAAATTGCATGACATGAAATCATTACAGCATAAATACTTAATGTTTAGCTACTTAAACAATAATATTCCAAGTGACCCAGCGTCTCCGGAGAGGTAAACCTGTCGCACTGTTACCCACTTCCATACGCACATGCCAAACATGCATCATCGGCTGAAAGAGATAGCCTTCGGTCACCTATCTCGGTCTTGTTATCACTTACATTGAAAATCCATTCCGTCTGTCTGTTTACCGAGCTGCCACTGACTGCGATGAACGATGCAGACAGAACTGTTAACAATGAATATGACTGTACGGTCCCGGTCGGAGTCGGTAGCTGCCAAAGTTGTGACTCATTTTCCCTAAGCTACGCCTCATCGTGATCAATGATCATCATCATCATCATCATCGGTAGCAGAAAAGCTATTACTGTGCTGATGAGTTATCATGGATCTCCCGTGACGAACAGTCTATGTAGGGTGCCGACATTGAAACGTAAAATGGAGGAGGGAGAAAAGCAAAGATAACAACAATTATCGCTATTGTTCTTGCCTCGGCAAGTGGTAAAATCATCACATATCGTTGAACGTTGAAATTTACCGAGACCTCTCGATGACGACGATGATGATGGTAAATCATACCGTAGCGCTGTGATGTGAAATAGACACATTATGATTATATGGGGGTTTGTTGGTTTTTTTTCTCCTTCCAAGTGAGAGATACAGAGCTGGAAAAAGGGCCTAACAGCTTTAGTAAACAATGACTTGTCTCGATGATTTCTAGGAATTCAAGACTCGCCCACGTTAAACAACTTCGCCCATTGCGTGGGCGTGGCTTGAATTCCTAGTAATCATCGAGACAAGTCATTGTTTACTAAAGTTGTTAGGCCCTTTTCCAGCTCTGTATTGATATTAGTTTTGCTTTCCGCTTATCGCCATCATTTCAGCTGGGAAACCTCCCCCGAATCTAGGGGCTTGCGAGTAGTGATGGTAGCTGAAGTGTCAAACTTAATTATTTCATTTCTCACCCGATGGATGACGGTGGAATGCAGTTAGCCAGCGCGTGTGTGTGTGAAGAATTTCTTATTTTTTTCGTACCCATTTCTGATTGCTTTACAATGCTCGTTTTTCCCTTCGTTTGATCTAACGGTGAATAATTAACTCTTCTTCCCTGGTGGAGGGCTGCCGGCATGATGCAGGTAAATACACATCTCCCTTCTAGACGAGTTATAGTCACACGCGCATTTTGCGTGTCTTTGTTATTGTCGTATGCCGAGTTCTCGCAGTCACCGACTGAATGATTGACTGACTGGCTTCGACCGGTTGTTTGGTTGGTTGGTGGCTGCGGCTCAACTGACAGGCCTGGGTGAGAGCGTAAGGTGACGCGATGATGTTATAGTAGTTGATGTTGTTGTTGTTGTTGTTTGATGACACCGAGATTATATATGCATTAGGCCTACCATAGAGAAAGAAATGGGAACCTTTCGTGATTCGTGATCGTGGTACGGTTGTAATGGGGAACTCATCATATGCAGAGTCACGTACGGAAATTCAGTTCTTTTTCGATTTCCCTTTGTCAATTACACATGCCACCGGTGTGGGCTTCTGGAAGAATCCAAAACGTGTTTAGGAAATCCCTTTCCTGACACCGCGGCACCATTGACGCTTGTGGGTGTTATATCGATAGATGAACGGACGAGCGCACACTACTGTGAAGGGCGACGAAAATCTATTGATAATCCACTTATAACATGTGATAGTATGTGCACCAAGTAGTATGAAGATCAATTTGCATGCAACGCAGAACGTTGCCTGTCGCCAGGCTGCGAATCAACAATACCTAGTGGAGACAGAAATTGGATTGTTTTGGATTACCTATAGCTCATTTCGAACGCTTCCAGACGGGTTTGAATGGCGTGTTTTGCCGGTTGGAGTTGGAAACACAATTGAGAGGGTTCGGCAGTTGTCAAATTTCAACCTCAGACAAACAGGCATATGTTGTATCGCGGAAGATTAGATTGTTGGTAGAGTAGTGATGGTGATGAATCATTAAGAAAAACTAGTCAATCATAGAAGCACATTGTTTGCTCGTATCTCTTGACAATGAATTACCATAGTCGTTAGCTTCCGGACTTAGTCTGCAAGACGACTTTTGCAGACCGTTTGTAGTACAAATACCAACATTTTTAATCATGTTTAATTTCAAAATATACTGACTGAACCAGATACCTAATAACACAGAAATCTTGAGTACTTTTTCATAATGACCATTGACAGCAATTTATAAAATAACGAACATTTTGGATGGCTTGAGTCTCAGTGGATTCATATTACTAAAAAAAATCACCTATCAATTAAACAGTCATCGGTCGTAAATGAAAAGCAATGCAAATGTCAATCTAATTGAAACTTTTATTGGCTCTGTTGTCTTGTGAGTTTTAGTTATAACCAGAGGCGTCGCGTGCCTCATTTGTTTACCTGTGCACCAAACTTTGTTCGTTATAGTTTACCACCACATATTACCTTTTTTTTTTTTTTTCAATGCTCCATGAATTCGAAGGACCTATCATGTTGTGTAAACAAAACTTGTATGGCCCTTTTCGCGTTAACCGAAGTAGGAGGACTGGAAAACTTAACTAATTCTCGTTTTTATCACAAGGAAGTCGAAGAGTTATCTTTCGACTGAAGCGTTATGAAGAATATCCGTCAAACACTTCCGAAAACATTTTTTGAAACAAAACAGTGTCAAAATCTAGAGAAAATTCATGAAGTCCCCTGGGTAGCAAACTTGAATTAATCAACTCTTTATTCATCAGAACAATACTATCAGAATGGACCAGGGAAGCTCAACTCAACCGACGCAACCATCGGAGAGATTTGATTGAGAGATTTACAACTGCCAAGAGAGTGAGAGCGAGCTTTTGCGCTCTCTTTCTCCATTAATCTCTTTGCCTGCAAACAGATATCCAAGTGCACAGAGAGAAATGCACACTTTAGCACCCATACATCACAAATATTCTTCAAATTAAACTCACACATTCATACCGGTCTGCAAGTATGATACACGTCCAAAGCGTACCAAACTGCTGTTTCCGTGTTTCTCCCGTTTGACGCGTGACTGCTGAAAGTTTCAATTACAACTAGTGGTGCAAGCCGCCATGTATTGTGGAAAATTTGTGGTATGTTTCAAGAGGTGATAGAAGGTTTGCTTGGCTTACATCAGGCATTTGAACATTCACAAACTTGTCACCCGCCACCCAAAAAAGCTCGCTTTAGGAGCACAATTTAACGAGTTTTGTCATGGTAGTGTTATCGACATGCTTAGAAATCAACGCATTAGGGATTAGGCAGACCATCCGAACTGAATTTAATCCTTTTTAAAGCAAACCAAGGTCGAAGATTCAATTAAGCAACACTATAAATTAGTGTATTCATGGTCACTTGTGGTTTGGAGTAAAGAAGTACTGCTATAATGTGGCCATAAAATCTATAAAAATAAAAACGAATATTTTTAAATTATTCACACCTGTGTCGTGCACAGGTTGCACATGTGGACGCGACGCCACTGGTTATAACAGCCTCTTTTCTGATTTTTATCTCTCAATCTATGGAATCTACACGAAAACTATGTTTGAACGAAATTTCTAGAACGGTATAAGGAACATTATGCTGTAGATTACACATTTTTATATCATATGAGTGAAAAGTTCGTAGAACAAATACTTTACACTTTTTAAGATATCTTCGAGCATGAAACTAAGTCAAACTTCTATAAAATCACTTTGAATGAGCGGCGAAAATTTCTTAAAATATGCGATATGTGAATGTTAACCTACGAGTATCTCGAAAATAACAACTTTGGGAAATTTTGCACTACGAGCTTTTTTGTTGTAAATTTGATGTGTTTTAATATTAACACTATTTTAAAGATATTCGATAACTGTAGGTGTTATTTTGGAAAATACTTATTTTTTCAATAATTCATAACTTTTTTGTTTATGATTTGCCCAGCAAATGCACAGTGTCAGTAGGTATTACTTTATCTAAACTACAAAATAAATAGTAAAAAATAAATTAAAAAATATGCAATTTGAGTAATTTTTATTTTGATAATTTTGATTTTTTTTTTATTTTTTCTTGGAAGGCACAATACTTGTCCGCAACTTCCTCTAAGACACCATCTCGATCAAACAGATCGTTCACGAGATATATATTTTTTCTATTGATGCGTATCATTTTTGCATAAACCCTTTTCAAGTGTTAGTCGTGTGCAAAACTAGGGAACCATATATGTAAAATGGCATGTTGGGCATTAACAAACAACTGTGCAAAGTTTCATCATAATCGTAAAACGTCGATCCGAAACGATTTGCGAATCTGTGTGGAACTGCTCAATAGTCAACCTTTGGTCACAAAGTTGGCAGAAGATAACACATTAAGCTTTGCTTTGAAAGTTGTTACAGCAGTTTTCGTTGTTTCAGTCTCGAGATACAAATATTATAAGCCTTAAAAACATAAAATTAACTTAAAGCACTTCTAAATCATCACCGATTTTGCTGAAAATTTGCTCCGAAGTTCAAATTAACATGACGAACAGTAATCACGGTTGACCCGGTGCATCCCAAACATTTCTGTTAACTGTTACAATGAACAGGTCAATTTCCGCCATATTGAGAAAAACTATGTTGAAGTTGGATAGTTTATTTTTTTAACTGTTTTGAAAAAATACGTTTAACAAAACTATTGTTGCCATAGTCAGTGAATAATAACGGTGAACATTCAGCAAAAATGGTAAAATGACACTTTTATTTTGAATTACGTGCACAGTAAAGAAAAAATCACAGGACGTTTTGACTAATCAAGTTGTACTTCGGACATGTTACATTGGACGATTTTTCTTAATGACATAATTAATGAGTGTTACATTGGTCTACATAATATATATTCCCTTTCACAGACTTCAGAATAGAGTACCTAACACCGGGAAAATGACTGGTACCCTTACTTATAACCTTATATTGGTTTTCCATGTCCCACCTTTAGAAAATGAGCCCCTTGGCGAGCGCTAAGCTGTAAGCTAAGTAAAGTGGCAATCTCATTTTGACGTAGGACTACGTCTGTGATTTCTATATGGGGGTACACTTTGTGAAAACCTAAAATGGAACATGTAACGAAATTATGAAAGATTTTCAACGTTAATAACTCAGCTGCCCCAGGACCAATTTCAATAATTTCATCACCAATCGATCAGAAATATTTCTACGCATCGATAGCAATCGGCAGTTACTGCTGATTTCCACCAACAGGGCTGGTAGCGGTCAATGCTATCAAAAATAGTGATTTTAGTGACCATGTTGAAGAAAAAAGTGACTAAATAGTGACTTATAGTTGTAAAAAAGTGACTAAAAAGAGACCAAAGAGAAGAAAAGCCTGAAGTTTTAGACTTATTCAATTAGTATCTCATACTTATGTACTATATGAATCTTCAAAGCGAAAGATTGAATAGAAAGTTTATGGTCAAATCCACGGATTAGCCAAGGTTGTCTACCAGCTGGAAAAACCTGGAAAACCGGGAATCTTCAGAAAATTATTTTTTTCCTGAAAATAGCTGGAAGTCTCATAATACTCAGGTCATTTATAGAATTTCTTACTAAGGATATTTGAAAGAAAAGAATGCACTTTAGAATACAAACATTTAATTTTCCTCGTTATTTTAATTCACACATTGAACTTTATTGATCCAGAGTGGATTAATCGCCAGTCACAAATTTTTTTTAATTCAGAGAATTGAAATGTTTTTTTTTTTGGAATGTGAATATCTGAAAAAAAAAAATAATTTGAACAAGTTTTAAAATTCTGGACTTCAAAGTTATAATACTTCAAAAATCTGGAGTCAAATTGCACGGTTTTAAAGGCTCCTGGAATTTTATTATAATTTCTAAGGATCTCATTCCAAGGGAATTCTGGAAAAAAAATTAGAAAGCATCAAGTGCCATTTGCTTTCAAAATAGTTCTGAGGAATTTAAGATTTCATGTGAAGCCTGAGATAGTTTTGAGTACAATTTTACGAAAATTCTGAACTGAACGTAAAGTAAATTTTAATGAAAACTCATAGGAATTTCTGAGGAGAAGAACTCCTGTGAACTTCAGAGGAAAATTCCAAGCGCATTCTGAGGATAATTTCATGAAGTTTGTACGATAAAACGAATCCGGAGCAGAAGTCATTGGAAATTTTGAGGATGCTATAAGGAGGAATACAATTAAATCAGGATATCTTGAATTCGGAAAATAATTCTAGGGGAGTATGCCGCTCAAATTATGAGGAGAAAACTAAGGAATTTAAGAGGAGAAATGTAAATTAATTTTTAGAAGACTTTAGAGATTCAAAAAGAAATCTGAAATGAATTCAATGAAAATTCAGATAATCTTTTAAAGGGTTTTTTGCTGGATAACTTCAAGGAAAATTAAAAGAAAATTAAATTCGTATAATTCCATCGAAATGTTGCGGAGAACTCCAAGTGAATTTTCACGAGAAATCTTAGATGAATATGGAATAATAGTCTTCGAATTGCAGGGCTGTTACAACAGGTGCAGCGCGTGGATTTCGAATTTCAATCGCAAAAATCGCGGAAACATTAAATGATGTTGCGAAAATTGCGAAGGGACTGATGTGCTGTCCCAAAAATTGTGGAATTCATTGTAACCTTTCCGTCCCGGATTATTTTGCTGTCATCAATTTTGTTGTTCATTTGGCTCTCAATTTTTTACCGGTTCAAACCAAACACCCTGTAAATAATCGAGAAATGATCTCAATTCCATAAGTCACACCGGATTTACACGGAAGTTCCCTGAGGTCTGTACAATGTGAGACATTTTCCTTTTTTCCAATATGAACATAGCATTTTCGTTGTCAAATCACAAACGAATCGTATATATGCGAGTAATTGCCATGTATACCGGATATTTTAGGTTCTTGAAATCGTCCTTGAGTTCAGTTGATTTGTTCTATCAAGACTCCAATAATGTCTGTAGTATCGAAATATGTCCAAACAGATTCAAAGTGTCTATGTGGATTGTACCCGACCTATTGCTACGTATACAAGATGTTATAGGTTCTGAAATCATTCTGGATATCAGATTATTTTTCTACTAGATCACCCAAGACTAATTCAATATCTGTAGTATAGAAATATGCCCAAACAAATTTGCAGTGTCTATGTGGATTTCCAAAGCGATATTTCGATACTACAGATATTATCCTAGTCTTTGTTGATCAAGTAAAACAAATCATCTGAACTGCAGGACGATTTGGAGAACCTAGATCATCTGGTATACGTGGACATAATTAAACATTATCCATATAGACACTATGAATCTGTTTGGACATATTTTGATACTACAGACTTCATCCCAGTCCTGGTTGATCTAGTAGAATAAATCATCTGAACTCCAGAACGATTTCTTCTTCTTCTTAATAGCATTTCAAGCTTATTGATTAGTGCATATTAGCTTATTGCGTGCTCTCAACTTAGTGTTCTAAATGCACTCTCAAAGTTATTAATTGAGAGCTTTCGATGCCAATACCAATGCATGAATTTGTATATTGTGTGGCAAGGCAAGCATAATGATACTCTATGCCCAGGGAAGTCGAGAAAATTTCCAGCCGGAAAGATTCCCTCGACCGGACCGGGAATCGAACCCGCCGCCTCCGGCTTAGTATAACCGTTCCTTTACTGACTAGGCTATGAGGCTCAGAACGATTTGGAGTACTTAAAACATCTGGTATACATGACCATAGTTCGTGCATGATCCACATAGACACTGTGCATCTGTCTGGAAATATTTCGATACTAAAGACATTGTCCCAATCTCGGTTGATCTAGTAGATCAAACTAACTGAACTCCAGGACGATTTGAAGAATTTTGAACATCTGGATTACTCGGAAATAGATCATGCATGATCCACATAGACACTGTGCGTTGTCTGGAAATATTTCAATACTAAAGACATTATTGCAGTCTTGGTTGATCTATTAGAACAAATCAACTGATGTCCTGAACGATTTGGAAAACCTATAATTTCCGGTATACATAGTAATAAGTCGCGCATGATCCACAAAGTCAAATATACACGATTCGGTTGGTTATGATTTGACAGCGAAAAGAGGTAGGTTCATATTAGAAAAAAAAAATATCATGAAAATGTCTCACCATTGGACAGACCCCAAGGAACATCCGTGTAAATACAGAACCGCGACGGGACCAACAATTGTGACTTTTGAAACTCTGGTAATTTCTCGATTATGTGCAGGGTGTTTGGTTTGAATCGGTTAAAAATTGAGAAAACTAGAGCCAAATTACTACAACATTTAGGACAGCAAAATACGTCTCTGGTTAATTTTCAAAAAAAATTGCGTTTCAAATGAAAATGCATTAAATTTTTTTAAATAATATTTCATCAAATCCAGGCCGGTATTATTAAATAGAATCTCATAATTTAAGGGTGTTTTATTATGTTCACTAATTACTCAGAATTTATACCATACATCAATAACTATGATACAATGTTGTTTTTTTTTAATTCAAAGGTTATAAACGATACTCCTTTAGCTCAGTCGGTAAAGGCGCAGCTGCAAACTAAGTCCATGCTGGAGGCGACTGAGTTCTATTCCCGTCCGGGCTATTAATTTTTCGGGTTGGAAAAATTCTCTACTTCCTTGTTCATAGGATGGTACAGACATAAAAAGCTCTCAATTAAAATGGTTAAGTACTTCAAAAAACACTAAGGCAAAAATCTAATATGCTATAAGCAATAAGCTTGAAATGCCATGTAGTAGTGTACAAATGCTATTTTTAGGCAATGAAAACAGTTTTTTTTGTCGCGGATTAGTATTTGAAGTCGCGGATTTCTTTTGAGAAATCGCGGATTTCGCGGATCAAATTTAGAAAATCTTGTAACAGCCCTGAATTGAAATTTTCCTAAATTTTTAAACTTCTTTAAAGCTTTTTTGTAGTTTTAAAACTAGCCTGATGCTTTCAAAACTTCTCATCATATTTATAAACTTCCCTGCACTTTTTCGGACTTCCCAAAGTTTCCTTAATTTTCCAAACGACCATGGATCTTCTCTTAAGTATAAACAATTCGCTGAGGTTATCGCAACTTCTTTAAAATTTTTGCATTTTTTTAATGTTAACGGAACTGCTCTGAGATTCTCTGCTCTATCGTGAAGTTCTCAAAACTTACCTAAATTTTTTGCTGTTCTCATGAAGCTTGTTGTACTACCCAGAATTTAATTGGACTATCCTAAAAATGTTTAAGCTTCCGTGAACTTCTGAACTCATATGAAGACCTCAATAATTTTATCTTCTAAGTTCTGAACTTCTTAAAATTTCGCGCTAATTTTCTGAAATAAATGGAACTGAACTCCTCTCGAAATTCCCCCTATTTTTGAAGTTTACTAAACTTCTTTGAAATGCTTCCCCATTTTACTTAAGTTCCATAAGTTCTCGGATCTTCCCTTAAGTTCCATAGACTTCTATAAAGTTCTTGGAATGTTTCTGAAGATCTCTGAACATCTGGTACTTCTTTACTTCTTTGGTTCTTGGGTTACACTTGCTAGTTGCAATTCTGTTGTTCGACATTTTTGAAGGACCTCCAAAAAACATGATATTACACTAATTTCTAGGGATGCCTAAAAGTCCAATTATTCGATTGATTGATCGTGAATATTTTTCCAACTATTCGATTAAATATTTATCGAATTTTCAATTATTCGAGCGCGTAACCGACATCCCTTCTTATTTCTACTCGTTTGATTTAGCGCAGTAGAGAAAATAAATAAAAGTACTAATTTATCTGAACAGGTATAGAGAAGAACCATGACGTGAAATAGGATCATAAATTCGCCGAAAAAAGTGTTAAACGTCTTTCTGCTAAAGGCTAAGATTAACCAACTTGTTGAGAGAAGAGTTTATCGAGAAAAACTAAAAAGGGGAGGAGCTTTAGCTAAGTGGACAGTAATATTCTGCGGCCTTCCAACCTGTCGCAGACACCAGTTCAACCCCTGTCCAGCAGCAGACGGGCCGAGACTCTTGCGAGATCCCAATCACTAAACCGAAGAATATGGGATTGTCCGGTCTGATTTGCTAATACAGCTGCCTACACGTCATCATCATCTTCCAAAGGCTTTAAGCCTGTACTACCATCGGCCCTTTTCAGGGCCACCAACATTTTCAAAAGAGTTACATTTCTGAACATTTCCGAACTAAAATTCATATCAAAAGGTTTTTTCAGGGTAATCATAGTCATCCCTCCGCTCAAATTCCTATTCGTACACAAAACACAAGCTCCTGCTGCAGTTAACAAATAACATTTATTATATAAGACCACGTAGTCCTACGTCACCATTGCGTAGAACCCCACAGGGCTGTCCCTGGTAGTTTTTTCATCAGATTTAACCAATCATGCGGATATATCAAACTATTTAAAGACCATGTGTCAATGGCGGCCTGGTTTCAACGAGAATTACTCAGTTCTGGACCACTGTGCCCGCCTGCTATCAAACTTGAAAAAAGCGGAGAAGACAAGTGAAGACATTTTTTCGATCTCGTTGAAGATCTTTTCTCAAAGCCCCTGGTTTGCAGTGCAATGCACAGTGGTACAGAATGCAGATTTAGGTGGAATGATATGTTTTGAGCCTGAAATTGAAACTTTAGACTAAAAGTCTCTTCTACAAAGTTGTTCCTTATAGTTAGGCCCTCATTTTTATGACAATGAATTCTAGGGTGGTTCCTATTATCATTAAAATCAAAAATCTAACTTTTTTTGTTTGAATAAATTAAGGTATACATTCTTCGGCAAAGTTATAGCTGAGCTAATTTCAAGCAACTTTGTTGAAAATAACTTTTTTGTATCTCTTATTGGCCGATTTAGAGCTATTTTCTTGGATTGAATTAGGGTGGCTCTTAAAAAAACATTTTTTTAGCTCTATTTTTCTTATTTCGAATTTCTCAGCAAAAGTGTCTTCAGATAACTTTTAGATCTTAAGAAGGCGCAAATTTTTGCTGCATAAAGCTTGTCAATATCTTTCGCCGATCAAGAGTTATTGACGTTTTTATACTAAAAATATTCACTTTTCAAATGTTAATATCTCTGGTTGGGGCAAACAAAAAAAAAGTTTTTTTGTAGCATTTGAAAGGGCGTATGTTATTCTCAATAATATGAAAAAATTGGAGGTATGTTATGTTTTAAACTCGTATAAAATCAATTTGAATTTATTCATATTTTTTACTATATTTGAGTATATCTTTTTTATTAGAAGAGATACAGGCAACAAATCCAGCTATAAAACATTCGTCTTAAAGAGTTTTAAAAGTCTCTATAAACTATATTTCAGGCTCAAAACATATCATTCCACCTAAATCTGCATTCTGGACCACTGTGCAATGGTGCAATAAAAGGCGGTAACTGCAGTCCGCATCGTGCTGTCTTGCCGTGCGGATCTATTTGCTTTTTGCTGAAGGAAGTGTTACTACTACCTAAAGCTACAACAAATTTAAACAGCACTTTTCAGTGCTCAGCCTGTAAAAAATTTTCAACCTTGTTCAACTCTTATTCCTCTTCGATCCTTGTTTGGACCCTACCCGAGGTAATCCTTCTTGGATATCGATTTGGAAAATTCCTCTTCGATCCTTCAGATTCTTATAGTAATCTGCTTGGAAGTCGATTTGGATAAAAATTTACTGCCGCCATGGCGCCTAAACGCAAAAGAAAGGGGCAAACTCTTGATCCCCCTTCTGAAGAAATTAATTTGAGTAATCAATTTGATTTGCTCACGGATGATGAGAATGATCCATCATCCAAGAAAAATTCTAGTAAACTTTCCCGGCTTAATGCCAAGAAGGAAAAGATTCCCCCTATTGTGATAACCACTTCCGATTTCCATGCTCTTCGCATGGAATTTTTGAATTTCGTGAAAGTTAAGTTTTCACTACAAATTGGACGCCGGGGTGAATGCCGTGTATTGCCTGAAACCTTTGACGGATTTAAATGTCTTCTCAAGCATCTTACTGAGAAGAAGCACAATTTTTTTACTTACGACACCAAAACTGAACGTGTGTTCAAGGTTGTCAAGGTTGCCCAGTGGTGAATCCCTGGATCAGATCAAAGATGAACTGGCAAAATTACTTGGAGTTGTGCTACTCCAAGTAATCAAAATGAAAATCAAATCCCGTCCTGGCGATTCGCGCAACGGGATTTCTAATGATTTTTTATTTAGTTCACTTCAAGTCTAGTGAACTAAACAACCTTAAGGCCTTAGAAAAAGCTAGCCTTATGCTCCATGTCCGAGTGAAGTGGGAACACTTCAGGAAGACTGGAGGAAATTTCCAAAACCTCACTCAGTGCCGTAAGTGCCAGGGATGGGGTCACGGAACTAAAAATTGCTACATGCCAGCTAAATGCATGAATTGTGGTCATTCCTCTCACGCAAAGGACGACTGTCCTGTGAAGGAAGATCCTAAGAAATTTAAATGTTCAAATTGTGGTGAAAACCACAAATCCAATTTTTGGGAATGTAAGACTCGCAAAGTTAGTTATCTGGCGGGATTTGCAAAAACAAAGAGCGATTCTCTGCTCTGAGGAACAAAACTTTTGAAAATAATGTTTCTAAATTAGACCCGAGTTCCAAATCCTTTTGGAAACTCACAAAAATTTTGAAAAAACCTCAAAAGCCAATTCCAGCGCTTAAAGAAGGTGGTAAAATTTTGATCACAAATTTGGAGAAAGCTCAGAAACTTGCTAAGCAATTCGAGAGCTCCCATAATTTCAGTTTGGGTCTTACTAGTCCTATTGAGAATCAGGTTGCTCGGGATTTTCTGAATATTTTCTCTCGGGAAAATATTTTTGATGATTCCTGGGGGACTGATTTGGACGAAGTAAGGTCTATAACTAAAAAGTTTCAAAATATGAAAGCTCCAGGTGATGATGGAATTTTCTATATCCTCATCAAAAACTCCCAGAGAGTACCTTGTCTTTCTTGGTAAAATTATTTAACAGATGTTTCCATTTGGCATACTTTCCTGATAAATGGAAAAATGCAAAAGTTGTTCCAATTTTGAAGCCGGATAAAAATCCAGCTGAAGCTTCTAGCTACCGTCCAATAAGTTTGCTTTCTTTAATAAGTAAACTTTTTGAAAAGATAATTTTGAATAGAATGATGCTTCACATCAATACGAACTCAATTTTTGCAGATGAGTAGTTTGGATTTCGCCATGGGCATTCAACTACTCATTAACTCTTAAGAGTTACCAATTTAATACGTTCAAACAAATCTGAAGGCCACTCAACAGGAGTTGCTCTTCTAGACATAGAAAAAGCATTCGACAGTGTTTGGCATGAAGGTTTGATTGCTAAATTGAAAAAGTTTAATTTTCCACTTTATATTATGAAATTAGTTCAAAATTATTTAACTGACAGAACTCTGCAGGTAAATTATCAAAATTCCAAATCTAATCGACTACCTGTTAGAGCAGGAGTTCCTCAGGGTAGCATTCTTGGGCCTATATTGTATAACATTTTCACTTCGGACCTCCCTGATTTGCCTCAGGGTTGCCACAAATCTTTGTTCGCTGATGACACAGGCATTTCCGCTAAAGGAAGAAGTCTTCGTGTTATTTGCAGCAGACTTCAGAAAAGTTTAGATATTTTCTCTTCTTATTTACAAAAATGGAAGATTTCTCCCAACGCTTCCAAAACTCAACTTATAATATTTCCACATAAGCCTAGAGCTTCCTTTTTGAAACCTAGTAGTAGTCACATAGTCACTATGAACGTAGTTCCAATTTCCTGGTCAAACAAAGTGAAATATCTTGGATTAATACTTGACCAAAAATTAACTTTTAAAGATCACATTGATGGCATTCAAGCCAAATGTAACAAATATATAAAATGTTTGTATCCTCTTATAAACAGGAAATCCAAACTTTGCCTGACAAATAAACTTCTAATATTTAAACAAGTTTTTAGACCGGCCATGCTTTACGCTGTGCCAATATGGTCTTGTTGTTGCACTACCAGGGAAAAAGCACTTCAAAGGATTCAGAACAAAGTTCTGAAAATGATTTTGAAGTTGCCTCCCTGGTACAGTACTACCGAGGTACATAGAATTTCGAATGTTGAGACTTTAGAACAAATGTCCAACAAAATAATTAATAATTTCAGGCAAAAATCGTTGCAATCCTCAATTGCAACGATTAATTCTCTTTATACTTAGATAAGATTTAGTTTTAGTTTTTAGTTTTAAGGTATCAATTGTTATACTGACATGCAGGTTAAAAAAACCTGTTTAAAATACTGAATTGCCAAGACAGGAACAATGTAAAAACACTTAGATATATATCATAACAATTAAGGCTGGTAAGTTACTGTAGTAACTGGAGCACCTAGGTTAAAAATGAAATGTAATTTATTTTGAATTTGGAACAAATGAAGAGTTAAAAAAAAAAGGCGGTAACTGCTGTCAAAAGTTCAAAACGTGTCATCGTCTGCTGTCAATTCTAGACTAATATTTGAAAAGGGCGTAATTCCAAAATGACCATATCGAGAAAATCGCTTCTGAATTTTGTTGACCTAAAAATTAATCCTATTTCACGACTTTCTGGTTGATTTTATAAGCTTGACATATAGTTAATAGTGTAATCTATCATCGTGCATCACTAAAAACTCAAAAAAAGTTTTCTTTGTCGTGAAATTGAGAAGAAAACATCATACGCCCTGATAATTTCATACATGTTGTTACCCCCCAGATCTTCCACCCTTTGAACTGCCAACACTGGTGATACGCCGTGGAAGTACACCCTCGGGATTTTTTGTTTGTTGTTCCGCCTTGGTTCTTCGTTCGCAAATTTTGTGAGAGTGGAATTACGCCCGGAGATTTTTTGGTCTGCTTTTTGTTCGTTGTTTAAACGTGAACTATCAATCGGATGCATTTCAAATGAATCGGGCGTGACTAGATACTACAGAATCAAAACATTTGGCATATTAAAACCATATAATTCGTAGTTCTGGTGCAAGGCGTAACAACCAGATTTATCATAGATTTGAAAGTTGGAAATACGCCATGTAAGAAGAAACGTTTTTGATAATTTGAATGATATTTTCTTCTACTTTTTCGTATTTATCGAGTAGTTTGTGAACTATTCTCTCTATATGTGGCAAAATATGGTTTGTTTACATTTTGGCTCTTCCGCCCCTTTCAAATGTTAGTCTAGAATTCTCCAAAAAAGCCTGGCATGAGTAAATGCGAAATTCTTCGCCGATTTCATAAATTCATGTAAACATTAGACACAAAAACATCAAATAAAAAAAAATGCATAATTGTACCCCTTCACAAAAAAAAATCCCCATCAAGCACCGGCGAGATGAAAGTATGATTTCATCTTTTCCTTTTTTCATACTTTCCGGCGCTTTTCAATACGAATCACATTTCCATCATCGCCAGCCACTGTTTTTTTTGGCAACGAGAAAAATTGGTAGCGTTTTTTCCACATTTATTTCGGAAGATGCGCTTGGCGTTTCTTTTCTCCTGTTCACGGCGTGTGACTGACTGACTAGCTGACTGGTGGTCATAACCTCAACCACAGCGCACCCATACTCAAGAAAACGGCCACGGAGGGGAAAATGGTTTTCACTTTACTTTTCATTTCATATTTTAATGCAGTTCACTCTCGCGACCGCGGGAGCATTGCAAATTGGAACTGATGTGTAGTAAGCTTTTGCCACTGCTGCTGGTTTGCTTCGCATTGGCCTTGTCCATAACCGTGAACCAGTCGGAAGATGAATATCTTTGGCACGGATCCATCCATGGTTAGCGGATGCCAAAAAAAAAAAAAAAAATAACAACTCTTACCGAACAACAACCGTACCGGTGTAGATAAAATCTCCGCTCACCGCTTTCTGGTGCATATTTTCGAGCGGTGATGAAAATGCCTTGACTAAATGTGCATGTCCAAATAATGAGATGGAAGCGGAAGCAGTTTCACTCGAAACCGATTTGTAAATTGTAAAGTTTTGGACTGTCTCTATATGATTTATAACGGCAATGCCGAGGTGGAGAAAAGTTGGAGAGAGAATGTGAATTATTGAATATTTTAAGTTCATGGTACCGTCGTAACAGGAATCTGTTGAAAAAAAAAAATAACAAGCGATTAGCACAATAAAAAATGTGACTCATTCCAGCTCAAAGTGTATACCAAATTTTCGAAAATTATTTTTTTTTTAACTTTATTAGAGAGATTTTTAGCCGTTGGCTAGTTCATCTCTTTAAAATGGGAGGCCCCAGAGGGGGGTTCCGCCAGAAAATTTTGTTACGGAGTTGGCTTACAATGCACATGTACTCAAATAGAAGCAATTAAAACAGATTCCAGTAAAAAGACTAACAATACAGACAACGAGAAGAAAAAAAAAACAATCTGGTACATCAAAGTTAGGTAGGGTTTTGAAAGAGATCGGAACTCCACCGTAGGAGGGGTAATCCCCCGTCCGGTAGAGATGTACCGTCAGCCAAAACAAAGTTAAAAGGACCTAAATGTTGTTGTATAACCCAGCGTCCTTGAGGAAATAAATAACTGTCGCTAAAGTGGAAGGTTCGTCGCCCAGTATGTCCCTAATGCTGTTGGGAAGTGCGTACTGCTCCCTTAGTTGTTGGTATTGCGGACACAGGCATAGGATGTATTCCACCGATGCAGTGGTTCCGCAAACGTAGCACATTCGGTGGAACTGCGTCCCACCAAAACTATGTGAGATCCTTGTATGGCCTGTCCTAAGACGAGAAACCACCTTCTGGTCCCGTAGTTTCGACATATCCATCCACTTGCTCGTCGTTCCTTTGATTCTTCGGATGAAGAGGGATTGGGATTGGCACCACTCTGCTTCCCAGGCTTCCCACATTTTGCTGACTATCCATCGCTTTATGTCCTGTAGTGGCACTTCGTCGGTGTAACGGGGGCCAGCTGGTCCAGATCCTGCCAGGCTGTCGGCTTCGCTGTTGCCTGGGATACCGCAGTGCCCAGGGATTCAGGAAAACACCGTGTTGGGAGGTGTGGCCTCCACAATACCCTGTATCCAGGGGTGAGTCATGGTCTCCGATGTAAGGGCTTGTATCACGCTGTACGAATCGGATAGCACCAGTATGGACCGGTCCGAGGGTGTTGTAACGGCAACAAAGATGGCCGCAGCTTCAGCGGAGAAAACCGAGCATTGTTTATTTATTTATTTGTCGTCAATCAGTGTAGACCGTTTTACAATAGTGCTGTTGCCTTACATGCTATTTTAAAACATACGTTTTATTTGAAATTGTCAGCAAATGTAGACTGCATATACAAATATCTAAAAAATAAAAATTGTTTAAAACTTAACGAGATGAAATCCTAGCAGTTAGTGTTCTCCTTACTGTATCTTTAGACATCGTTAGATCTATATGCTCACAATAATTATTATACACTCTCATCATTCTATTAATTGGTCCATTTTTACCATAATTCGTTCTGTGAGGTGACAGTTGAAATACATTTCGAGTTCTTAACATGCGTGATGGTACGTAAAAATTTAATCTTGCTAATATTTTTTCTGAATTTACGCGTTGTGAGATAATATCATTGACAAAGGAAATCATGGAAATTTCTCTTCGTTTCTTAAGTGTTTCAATGTTTATCAACATGCAACGGGACTCATAAGAAGGAAGGGGAAAAGAGGTCCAGCCTAGTTTCCTAAGAGCAAATAACAAAAACTGTTTTTGAACTGATTCCATACGATTTATATAAGTTTCATGGTATGGAGCCCAAACCACACTGCAGTATTCGAGAATTGATCTCACGTAAGCTATATAAAGTGTTTTGATGGTATATGGGTCTTTAAAATGATAACTAAATCTTTTTATGAATCCCAACATATTATTTGCTTTGTGAATTATGGTATTCACATGATCTACAAATGTCAACTTCGAGTCAAGAATTACTCCTAAGTCCCTAATTTTATCGCACCTTACAACCAGCTGGTTTCCTAGAGTACATGTAAAATCTAGAGTAGTGTTTTTTCTGGAATATGATATAATATTGCATTTTATAACATTAATATCCAGCAGACTTTTAACGCACCAGTTGTAGAAAACATCAATTTCAGTTTTAAAATGTAGCAAATCAGAATTGTCAAAGATTTCCATGTACAGTTTCATATCGTCAGCATATATGAGCACATTTAAACGATTTAACACAAACTTCACGTCATCCACAAATAAAATAAATAATAAAGGACCTAAATGAGATCCCTGTGGAACTCCCGAGGTAACATTAACTGGCGAAGATATTTTTCCTTTAAAGCGGACCATCTGTGTTCTTTCTGTCAAGTATGATCCAATCCATTTTAAAAGTGTACTTGTCATACCTAAACGTTTTAATTTAAAAAGAAGTAAGGGAATGTCTACTCTGTCAAAGGCCTTACTAAAGTCAGTGTATAAGGTTTCAACGGTATTACCTCTATCCATTGCTTCAATAGAAAAGTTTACAAATTCCAACAGATTAGTAGACGTTGACCGACCTTTAAAAAAACCATGTTGATTATTTGAAATGCGATGCTTAACCTGGTTAAATATTTTCTGGTTAACAATTGCTTCAAACATTTTAGGAATGCATGACATAATTGCAATACCTCTATAGTTTTTAATATCTGACCGTTTGCCAGATTTAAATATTGGAACTAAAAATGATTTCTTCCAAATTTTTGGAAAATCACCTGTTTTGAGAGATAAATTGTAAAGCCAAAACAATGGTTTAACAAAACTTGTTGCTATTTTTTTCAATAAAAATGGAGGTATTTCATCAGGACCAGGTCCTTTGCCAGCATCGAGACTTTCAAAAGTCATAAAAATTTCTTTAACAGTGATATTTTTAACTGATACGTCATTTTCCCCTTCATGTAGGTAAGAAAAATAGTTCAAATCGAGAGCATTACTGGATTTCTTATATGTGTTTTGGAAAAAACGAGCAAATAGGTTACAAATATCCTCACTATCAGTGCTATCACACTCTTCAAACTGCATGCGTGATGGGAATGTACATGACTTCATTTTTTCGTTCGCGAAGTTAAAGAACGTTTTGGGATCTGATTTTATATTGTTCTCTACTCTTGAATTGTAATTCTCATATGCTGACGATATTTCTGCCTCAAGTGCTCCGCAAATTTCAACGTATTTTTCTAAATTGTGTGACGTTTTAAACTTTTTATACGCCTTGTGTGCTTTTTGCTTCCTGTTTTTAATATTTCTGATTTCTTGTGTATACCACACAGGATATTTGGTGCTGTTCACTATTCTCTTTTGTCTTTTAGGAACGAATTCTTCAATAATATTGTATAAGTTAGTATAAAATATGTCAACAGCCTTGTCCATGTTGTTTTCATCTTTTAAAAGGTTTTGCCAACTTATGTTATTCAGTCTGTTGTTAAATTCCGGAACATTTGCATTTTTAAAATCATAAACTAATTCAAAATCAACAACGCTTGGGCGTGACCGATGCGAGTCTGTGAACACTGAGTATTCAATAGCCGTATGAAATTTTTCATTCTTCCATAATGGAACTGCTGCTTCTACAATACAAAAATCTTCTGTACAATTAGTAAACATAAGATCCAAATAGGAATTGAGCTGGTTACGAACATGGTTAATTTGATGAAGTCCCAAGTGGCTGCTTTTATCAAAGATGAATTGCAAAGTATCGTTTTCTCCTACAATTGGTAACAACAGAGAATCATTATCACTATCCTGTATAAAATTAACAGTATTCTGGTTAAAATCTCCATAAATATGAATTTTGGTTCTTGGATCTTCTATTTGAATTTTCAGTTCTGCAGCAGTGAAAAACTTTTCGTAAGCTGGTTTTTTGGAAAAGTGTGGAGGAAAGTAGACAGAAGCGAAAAGATGTTCTTCGCCGTTTATTAAAATTTTAACCCACACATCTTCAAATTCTTTTTGGCTTTCACTAACAATTTGTTCAGCTTGAAATGTAGCATTCACAGCAATAAGTACACCACCACCTGATTTTTTACCTGATAATGATAAATCGCGGTCACATCGAAAAACACAATATTTACTACCAAAGACCTCTTCGCTATTAATGCTATCAGACCAACTAGTTTCTGTTCCAATTATTATATCATATGTGCATCCGCTTATTTTATTTTGAATTTCATTTATTTTATACGCACTACGCATACGGTTAAAATTTTGGCAATAGACTGTAGTTTCACTTAAAAAAGAGCTACTTGATAAACTAGCGACATGGTCACTTACGTCGTGCTGGTCAGGGGGTGAAGTGGCTGCATCCTGTCCGAAATCCCTCAAGTTATGTGAGATGCCATGATCCTCGGGCTCAGCTATGTTGTTATATTCATTGTGGTGGTAGGCTGCTACTCATCGGTGCTGAAATTCCGGCTACTCCAATTCCGACCCCGGCTCGGGAAAGCGATCCGTCTGTGTATATGTGGGCATGGGTTGGATAGTCCGAGCCTAGCAGTTCGGCTATTGTTCTCCTCAGCGCTGCAGAGTTATCTCCAGCCTTGAACTTTTGTCTCCGTACCAGTGGACCTTGGCCATTGGGGGGAGCTCCGAATTGGCAGTCATGCGGAGGAGTCTGTTCCCCTCATCGAGGAGAAAGATCCTGTCATTTCCGGAGGTCATTGCGGTAAAGGCAGCGGCTTTCGTTGCAATTGCTGCGGTTATACGATGGCGGAAGGGCAGAATACCCGCTTCGATGCATGCGGCATCGGCGGGCGTTGACGGAAGAAGACCGGAGACAATCCGAACGTAGGTGTTAAAAGTTGGTGCTAGTATCTGCACGAGCTTTTCGGTGGCGATGCACGTCATCTCAAGACCGTACAGTAGGCGACTATCGATGACGGCTCTTGCAACCCGGAAACGAGTGTCACGATTGTTAGACCGGTGGGGGCGAGAGATAGTGCGGATCAAGTTGATCCTACTGCGGCAGTTGTTCTTGATCGCCTTAAAGTGGATCGGTCAACAAGTACCCCCAGAATACGGACCGTCTTCTTCAGTGGTATGGGCTGGCTTTGAACTTTAATAGGTGGCCCGCTGACACGGTGCCGGGATGGACACACGTGGCACCTGACGCTTTTCGTGGCTGAAAGCTGGAAACCTACCGCGCTGGCCCACCTGGCTACAGCGGAGACTGCTGCCTGGGGCTTGATCCTGTTGCGTGCTGCTGTTGGGCCGGTAGTTACGATAAGTACATCGTCTGCATACACGAAAATGTAAACATTTTTCGGCAGTCCTCCGAAAACTCCGTTCATGGCCACAAGGAAGAGGGTAACGGCGATAACTGAACCTTGAGGGACGCCCGTCTCTTCTCTGAAAAGCTGGGACCTCGTGTTGCCCACTGCGACTCTGAAAGAGCGATCGGTCAGGAAATTTTTGATGAAGTGGACCATGGGTCCACACAGCCCCCAGTTGACAAGCTGCTCTAAGACGAGGGGCGTCCACGTCCTGTTGAAGGCCTTCGATATATCCAGCGAGACGATCTCGGTGTGGAGACCGCTATCGTTGGCACTCTTGAGGACCTCCCCTAATGGTGCAAAATAAGTTGACGTTCCGTACCCTTGACGGAAGGCGTGCTGTCGATGGTCTAGAAGGTTTTCGGCTTCAAGGAAATGCTTTAGCCTCCTGTTGACCATTCGCTCCAGGACCTTGGCCATACAGTATGTCAAGGCTATTGGCCGGAACTTGCTAGCTTCACGGGTTGTTTCATTGGCTTTTGGGATGGGGATGACTAAGCTCTCTTTCCACGACGCTGGATACGAGTTGGTGAGCCAGAGCTTGTTGAAAAGCTCCAACATCCGTAGCTGGCCTGGCGTTGGTAACCTCTTGAGTAGAGGGTACCCGATTTCGTCGGGACCCGCCGACTTTCCGTTGCTGCAGCGGAGGGCATGCTGCAATTCCTGCCAGGAGAATGCTTGGTTGATGTCCGAGTTTCCAGCGTCAGAAGAAACAGAAAAACTTGCAATGGATGACGTCGAAGACTTAGCTTTCCGCTTGAATACGAATTCGTACTTCTCGATGGCTGCGAGATCGGCAAAGTACGAGCCGAGTTCGTCCGCTTCAAGTGCAGGGTCAGAAACAGCTTCACCGTTAATCTGTACGTGGAGCGGTTTCATGCGCCGTTTCCCACTGAGGGCGTTGACTTGCCTCCATAAGTCGGCCGATGACTGTGACGAATTCATTCCTTCCAGAAAGTCCATCCAGCTGGTTCGTTTGGCGACACGGATTTTTTGCCGGCATTGATTGTGCGACTCATGGTAGTGACGGAGAGCGTCCTCGCGATCGGGATGTCCGATAGGAAGGCGCTTTACACGCTGAAGTGCTTTACGCCGGGCTTTAACGGCTTTCCTCGTATCTTCATTCCACCAGCGTAGCGCTTTTCGCCCCGGAACGCTGCTGGTCTTTGGGATGGTTGCTGTTGCTGCTTCGTATACCACTTCTGAAAAGTCTTCAATCTTCTTCTTCTTCTTCGCATTTCAAGCTTATTGCATATCGCATATTAGCTTATTGCGTGCTCTCAACTTAGTGTTCTAGATGCACTTCCACAGTTATTAATTGAGAGCTTTCGATGCCTGTACCATTTTTGCATTGATATGATTGTGTGGCAAGTCCAATCGTACTTCTATTCCCAGGGAAGTCGAGAAATTTTCCAACCCGAAAAATTCCTAGACCGGACCGGGAATCGAACCCAGCCGCCTCCAGCATGGTCTTGCTTTGTGGCTGCGCCTTTACCGACTGAGCTAAGGGAACCCCCGAAAAGTCTTCAATGCTGTTCGGATTACGCTGTAGTAACAAGGACTGAAAGGCTTCACCATAGCTATCCCAGTCCGCTTGTTCATAGCGCCATCGGGGCCTCCGTGTTGTCATCGGGAAGATGGCGGTCTAAATTTGAACTTTGATGGGTTAGTGGTCACTACCATAGAGATCAGTGTTCGCGCTCCACTGAGTTTTTCCGGCAAAGCAGCGGCTGACAGCAGAGACGTCGATGGCCGCCCGTTAAAGTACATGGGCACACCGTCATTCAGAATCACCATGTCTTCCTTCTCGAAAATATCGACCAGGGTAACACCTCGAGGGTCGGAGCGGGGGCAGCCCCAGCTTGGGTGGTGCCTGTTCAGATCCCCAACCAGGATGCGTGGTTCCGGTAGTTTAGCTATGGCTTCGCTGAGTTGATCGTGCAGGTTTGGCAGCCGTCCGCATGGCAGGTATGCACATGCGACGGAGATGTTCGCCGGTGCCGCCAGCTGGACACCAAGTATGGGAAGCTCGGAGTCCATATCGACAACCTGGAAAGGTATCGTCTTCAAAACCCCGATGGCCACGGAGTGCCGGAAGTTGTTTCCCCGTTTAGCTGTCCACGTATACTTACCGCCTAGAGAGCGGTTCATTTGGTCTGTTGTCGCTTTGTTAGTTTCCTGGAGTGCAATGACCCAGGGGGGATCGCCGTGGCAAAGGAGTTCTAGATCACCAATGTGGTTCAGGAACCCGTTAATGTTCCACTGCAGGATAAAGTTTATTGGCTTAGGCAAGGTAGGAGTGGGGTACGAGTGCGCTGTGATTGTGGAGCTAGTGTCATCGCGACGGTGACTGCCACTCTGGTCGACGGGTAGATCTATATCGTAGGTGTCCGATCCATCGCGATAGTCGGAGCCAGCTGACAGATTGATGTTGTATGCTGAACAGGCTTCCAAAAAGCACAGCCTCCTCGCGACAGTTGGTTTATACCTGAATTGACTGTTGCTTTGTGTGCTTTACTACCGCTTGCTACCGTACGTTCAGATCTGAATTCGAAATGTATTGGCAACAGCGCACGCACCAACGAATGAAAGCTGTATTAGAACAGTCGCATATATACCCGCTTTGCTAAAATCATCGTGCTTGGAACGTAGTGAACCGAATGGGCTGTATTTATTCATTTCTTTATGACCAGGTTCTCAATGTTTCTGTCGTCATAACAGCCTTCACAAACCGACGACATCCCTCAGCTTACGCAAGTGGCTGTCGCGAAAAGGCTGTCACGAGACATTATATACAATTGATATACGGCAGTAGAGTATGGAAGAAACCCAGAAGAATGATCCCGAACAGAAATGTCGGCCCGATGTCGGATCAATGTAAGGTCAATTTACGGTAGACGTCGGCCAAATGTCGGGTCGATGTCGGGTCAATTATGTGTTTATGTCGGGTCAATGTCGGGCCAACATCGGGTTGGGGTTTGGTAGAAGTCAGGTTGGTGTCGGGTAGGCTATATTTTTCGCCGGAGACCGTGTGTTTTTAAAAAAATAACGGATGAAAATTTTGCAATGGGCAGCACGAACGTGATAGCAACCGAACGAGCTCCGGCGCCACACTGGTAGTGTAGTAGCAGTCTTACGACATACAAACAAAATTTCAAAGACAGCAGCAACGAATCGGACGTTTGACGGACTGCTTGTGTATGTACGAGGAACGTTACGAATGACCATCCGAGGCTGTCATAGCCGAACGAACAAAATACATGACTAAGAACGAGCTGTCGTGTACTGCACAAGACGGCAACGTTGCATGTCGTATAACAGCCTCACTGTGGGCTGTCGCTTATAGCTCAATCTCAAGGCTGTCGTAGGAAAAAGAAAGCGACAGCCGTTGGAATACTGTCATGAGGAGGTACTTTTGGTATGCCTGATGCTGAATGAGACAGAGCCCCACCAAGGGTAGGTGTAGAAGTTCCACCCACCCAGGGCAGGGATGACCGAACAGAGAGAGAAGAGGTATTACATGATGGCGTACTGGGTTTTCTCAGCTTCGGTCGTTGTTATAGCAGCGTGTTCGAGTCCCTCGAAGTCCTTCGGGGAATGGGTCGATGAGCCCTTGTCCGTCCCGATACTTGAAGCAGGCTTGACTCCCTCGTCGTCTATAGGGGGATGAGGGTTTCCGCCCTTGTGCGTCCCTCTTCCAGACATCCCCCGGCGAAGGGGGGTTATCGTCAGTTCCGGTGTGGAAATGGCGTCCGCACCGACGGGGCCCCAACTACCGGGGGCTATCGCTGGGCTCTTCTTTGGTTTCTTCGTCCGCGGGCCGCAGAGGCGATGGTGGGGTTATGACGTCCGCACTCGTTAATTCGACTGGTTGGCTCGGGCGCCGAGGGGTGTCCGAAGATTCCGGTTGGGGTATAGCTTCCGGTTCAACGGTGCCCCGGCTACCCGAGGCCAAAAACAGACACGGTTGACGGTGGCTGGCAGTTGATGGAGGTGTTGAGGTGACCATTAGAGTTGTCAAGGTGAATAGCGAGCGTCGAGGTGCCGTTGAAAGTAGTCAGCGTATAACGTACTACTTCCACTTTTCATTCATTTGCGTGGCTTTTTCCGGAGAGACTGGCGAGGTACGGGCGAGAGTGGATCTTTGGATTTTGGGAGCTTGGGCTATGCGAGGGGGGTGTCCAGGAGGGTCTAGCCAAAATTATGGTAAATGTCACCGATTTCAGTTAAACTTTTCCAGGTGGCTTTTTTTGATATTGTAATAAGCCTTTTTTGATTTTGCTCTAAAGTGCTTGGTTAGATTTTAAGAAATTTCTTTGAACAGAGATTACAAACTCTTTGTTTTCTTAACCCACCATTTTGAAGGGTTTTTTAATATAAAATCTAATAGTTTTATCGAAATTTGATTTGTGTTATTGAAACTACAGTAAGCAGACACATTATTGGACGGTTTCAAAATTTTAGAAAGAGGAATTTGTTTTTTTTAATTCCAACCTGAAATAATCTCTTTGTACTCAAACACACTTGGCACTGGTGAAGTGTGCAAGTAGTAGACGAAATACGCGTATCTGTCGAAAGATAAGCAATTGTAAAAGAATTAAAAAGAACTAAATCACGAAGCAGCATTAGACTGATGCAAAATTTGACTTTTTCGCTCCACAGTGCTTAAATGGTTTCAAATCGGGTCCTGATTAGCCTCCCAAAGTTACAACTCATTTGGTTAGAAACAGACTTCGCACAAGCCATTTGAAGTTTACATGTTAATTACTATGAGAAATCTCAACTTTCTGTTCATTGCCTTCTAGTCTTTTTCCATATTGAGCTACGAAACAGTTCGATAGCCATTCTTATAAAAAAAATTCTCAGCTACAACTTTGCTGGAGATCGTTTCTATGTAAAACGAGACAGAAAAAAGTTATTAATTATTTAAGAGATTGGTAAACTTATGACATGATCAAGCAGCTGCTCTGTAGGCAACACTGTATTTTGCAGTGTGACATAGTAGCCATGATTTTTGTGTCCTATTCAACGCCCCAGAAACACCAATGTTGCCTGCTGAGCAGTTGATTGAGCATGATCATAAGACATCAGCGCATTGAACCATTGATAACTTTCGATCCTTGCATTTAATCAAAATGTGATCTTAGGCAAAGTTGTAGCTGTGAAAATTTCCTACAAGCACAGTTAAAATTTTTTGAAGCAGACTCATATGGTGAATTATTAGGTAGACATGAACAAAAATCTTGGTTTTACCATAGTAATTCCCATACAAACTTCAAATGGATTGTGCCATCTCAGTTTCTCACCAAATGGGTTCAAATTTTGAGAGGTTAGTCAGGATCCGATTTGGAATCGTTTAAGTATTGTGGAGCGAAAATTTCAAAAATTGCATCACTCTAATATACATGTACGTAATTGGTGGATTTATTAGTTATTTCGATGCTTTCGGACATTGCCTGACAGCTACCACCTTTTCAATAGTTTCTTGGTGAAAATCAGCAGTAACTGCCGATGTTGGTATTGGAATTATTGAAATTGGTCCAGGGGCAGCTGAGTTATTAACGTTGAAAATCTTTCATAATTTCGTTACATGTTTCATTTTCGGTTTTCACAAAGTGTACCCCCATATAGAAATCACAGACGTAGTCTTAAGTAAAAAAAAACTACTGTGCAGTGTTATGGAAAAATTCCCACATCTAGGTGCAATTGCACTTCAAAAAATATGTTCTATTATATCTGCTGAAAATATATTTCGTACAAGGATTTCATTGTCAGTCGGACATTGTCCCGTAGATGGGCAGCATCACGCCCGAAACCGGTCGACAGTAAGGTAAATTTTAATTTATTTTAAAGTTGTAAGAACGATAAGTGTTGTGTCTTGTCTCGCGTCGCGTCTTGTGAATGTGGATTTAGGGAACCCAAATTTAAAAAGACTATCTCATAGAAAGTCACTCGAAAGCCATTTGAGGGATTTATAAATTTCACCCATTATTTTCGAATTTGAGATTTCAAAAATGTCCAGAAACTAAACTAAACACCATGCAACCATGCGGAACGATACCATACATCCTCATAGCGTATTCATTTTAAAGGCATACATTTATACATTTGGTTTAATGTAATAATTAATTTCCATATTTACGTTTTATGTAATCAAATTGCCCCGAATTACGGTATTGAATTTAGAGTTGCGTTCATTCTCTTTGTTTGCTACATACAAACAATACAAATCAGTAACTAAAAGAACTCAGTCATTCATCAGTTATCGATGTCCTCAATGACCTTAATTTGTAATCAATCAAAACTAATTTGCTGAAAGACCTCTCAACTCAACTCAACAATTGGTGACCAACAAGTTCAGATATATTGGCAGACCAACGTATACAATTTAATCAGAAGTTCTGAACTAAACTTTATGATTGAACGTAAAATGAAAATTGAACGTCGTAACGGATTTTACAAACTACTTGCCCTGTAACATGGGTAGATCACCTTGTCGTGGTACGTTATGGGATGTAAGATCTATCACCGATTACTAGTTCCGACTACTTCAAACTAGAGGAACAGGATTTTTCAGTAATCAAAGGAACACAGCTTAGTCCTTGTTACTTTTTATGCGTCTCGACTTTGTCCACCGAGGATGATATTGAAACAAGGAAAAAATTAGTTAGTTAGACTTCATCTATGTGATTCCTTATCTTCTATTCGTTGTTCCCTAGTTTGAAGTGGTTAAGACTAGGGTTCTGATGCATGGTCAATATCGGTGTCATACCTTAATTTTGTTGCTAAGGAATCCAATTTTGACTGACAGAGGGGCACGCCTTTGGAGGGTGTTTCAACACTCCGAAGGGTATAAATAGCGGGACCTTTCAATTAGAGTCGGATCCTTGCGATAAATGCAATAATGACAACTGTAAAAAAATCGCATACTTCATCATTTCTCAATAGTGATGGAGTAATACGACATGCACTAAACTAAGGACACGGGATATACTACAATAGATCAAATTACTGGTCGTAGTGGTGTTAAGTCCCAAACAGAGGAAAAACAAAAAAAAAAACACTTTGAATGTAACAACTCAAGGCGGGAGTAGCCGTCAACAATGCTGATAATGGTACAGCACGCAACAACCACCCTACTGCTTTCTCTCTGAAATGACCAATTTGGTCATGACGAGAGGAGCAACACAATAGTTGGGTAAAGAAGAATTGCATTATAACACACCATCGACTGGAAATGCTCTCAGCAACGTGGGACTTTAGGTAGTGATGAAACATCGCTAGAACTATTCCACAGCCGCAGTCAGTAATGAGCAAAAGGCGGACGCATATCTTTTGCCTGTAGACTTGAAGACATACTTCAAGTCTCCGCGTACATCGTACGGGTTAGGCAAAAGGTGTGCGTTTGACTTTATACTGTCGCAGTAATGGCCCTTCGCTCATTTTCAACTTCTATTCAATTTTCATACTGCCGTACTCTAACGGAACTATCCACCTACCCTCTTCTAAAGATCATTCTCTAGCTAATAAATTATCACACTAAAGCTTCATGTTAGCATTTCCAACCTACTCAAAAAAAAAAAATAAACTACTTCCAAGCCTAAGTTATCAGGTGGTGTTAGTTTGCGTTGGCGAGATACCTACTTTGACAGATCGACGTTTGAAGTCCTTTTTACAGATGCAGCTACGCCCTTTTTTATTATTTGCTCGAGAATGCTCTTAGTACCATCTTGAAAATTGCTAAATATATTCAAATACCCAACATTTGAAAATGAAATTAGAATCTTGCAGTGCCAGGAAAAATGCTATAAAACCTATATAAAGCTTGCAATGTTACTTAAGAACTAACCTGAATTTGTTTTGCCTCTTCAATATGTTGTAACTGTTGAACTGATTGAAGTTTTTTTTAAATGCAAATTCAATAAGTAGGGTAGAGAACTACTTCGGCTACTATTTACGGAAAGGTAAATAAATTTGGAAGCAATCAGTAATAATAACATTTCGTTTGATGCCAAACTACGCTAGATTAAGAAAGACTAAGTGTGAGTTGTGCTTAATAGGCCGGAAATGGGGTAGTTAACCCTGCAATAAATTATATTTGAGATGTGTTTTTTCAAACATGGTTCCCATGAAAATACATACGCCCTTTTAAATATGAAGCTTGAGCCAACATACTAACATTGACAAAGTTGCATTTAAATCGGAAAGTTTCTGGTCAGATTTCAGCTTTTTCAGGAAGATTTCGCGCTCTATTTAAATTGAATACTACCCCACAAAGCTGCCCGAAAACCTTACTCACTTAGTTTTATGATATTCATAAGCGTTACTGTGTTTACTGTCATCTGGAAACTGATAATCTAGAAACGCATTTTAGTTAAGTATAGCAGTAAAAACGCGATAATGTCCACCAGCATTGCGTTCCTCAACTACTGCTAAATAAACTCTTAGCAAACGCTGAAATAATCTCACTTTCAAACCCATAAAGGTCACTGCCCAAAAATGTATTACTACAACTGGTCTCTAGAGCACCGACTGTCTGACTGGGACTAGCAGCACAATTTCCACGGTCGGTCGGTTGCCTCTGTGCCACTGACTTTAAAAAGTAAAGTGCAATGAAAAATTCATGAGTCTTTTCTTGCCTTTGTGTTGATATTATCTGAGTTATTACCACCAAGCGTTGCCACTGCTGGCGCCCGGTAGATAGGAGTTCTCCAGTAGATGTTGACGTCGATAAGCCGGAGGTACACTTATCCGCCCCGAAAACAAAAATCCAACGGAAAAGAGGCAACGCTTCACACCTAGCTTTGTTGGCGGGTTTTTCTCGTTGCATTTCCAGTCAGTCTGTTTTGTTGTTTTTCCCACAGAAACTAGGTCCGGGCGTTGGTTGAACGATGTTGGTAAAGAAAAGCTATTTCTTGAAATTACCAACTCCACCAACAGCTGATCTTAAGACGTGTTTCAGTTGTTGATGTTGCTGCTGCACTTGAAACCGAACGCTGCCCGGACGGTAAGAGTCATCGAAGGCTTGCGGTCAGCCTCGGACGGAGTTGAGTCAATGGACAGGTTTTTCTGGTGGTTGACTGGATAATTGTCGTCATCGTCAGTTCCTTGAACTCGGCGTGTCATTTCTGCATATGATGCGGTGATCTGCATGCAAATTCAGCGTCCGCACAGTGATCTCTAATGACTCTCTCAAAGCAAAAACAAAACGCTCAATTTGACATCGATCCCGTTAGTCGATGGGAATATTCGGCTCCGACAAAACAACCCACGGAACGCTATAATTAGAGTAGGTAATTTCATTTTATTGACTGTGGGTTCGTTCCATTTTTATTTCGTGCCCTACAACTGACGTGTTCCCCCATTATCTTCTCCGTATTCCCTTGGCTGACAAATTCCGGCATTTTGGCTCTGTGCCCATCACTGACTGGTGTCTTATTTCCTCTCCTCTAGAAGCGTACAGAAATGGCGTGGAATCTACGTCACTGGCTGTTTGCCCCGAAGGGAATGTTGCCATGGAAATAGCTGAGCAGCTCTTACTTGCGCTGTTTACCTCTGTTTTGCCTCTTCGCTGTTTTAGTTTTCCGGGATTCGGTGTCGCTGCCTTTTATGTCCAGTTCGACCCGACACCTGGTTGTAGTAGGTTAAGTTTTATTTTTAGTTTGCTTTACTTTAACTGCTCAATGCTTTGGGAAAGGCTCTTATCGTTTCCATTGAGCAACCAAATTCTTTCCGTATGTTAACGACGACACGAAATGATGGGAACAAGAGAAAAGCATTCGTGTTTAGGCTACGTGTACATGTGTAATGGATTGGAATTATTGTGTCAGTGTCACTAACGATGAACGATATGATGATGCAGTTTTGTCTGTCGCTTCTTCTTCTACTTTAGCTTGCTTATCGACTTGCTTTATCTTCTGTTTACATGAGCTGCCGAAGAGTGATAATAAATAAGATATCGCACATATATGGTAGGATGTGTGTTATTGTGTCAATGTTTGTTTTGTTCGGAACTTGTTGGCAGTTCGGTTTGACGTTTCAATGTCTGTACCGGTTTGAAATGTTGTTGTGATTGTCAAGTCCAATAAAGCACTGTGAGAATGTAATGTTGTCTTTTCGCTTTGCACACCAATCTTAATAATTAATTTATTATACATCTTCATAATAAATGCCTCGATTTCAGACTGTGGATTGCCTAGAGGTTAATAAAACAGGTTAATACAGTCAATACTCTCTTACTCGATATTAAAGGAACCATCCACTTAGGGAGGCATCGAGTTATAGATCGCAATTCCTTAATTCCTAATCGTAACCCAATAATTTAGATGATTTTGATATGAAATTGGATATTGTATTTAAGGTTTATTTGAGTCAAGGAGAACTAGGAGAGAGCATTGCTTGCAAAGTTGAAAGGACTTTGAATTTCATCGTGTTAGGGAAAATATCGAGTTATAGAATATCGAGTAAGCGAGAGTTGACTGTTAATTAATTTCAACTGCTGTCATAGGTCATGTTTTTCTCGACTTGATTCATCATCTGTTCGTTACAGTTTATTGATTAAAAATCTACCATGTCGAGAACCAACGACCGACTACCGTTCAGTTTGTGCAGCTTTCTCGATTCATGCTACATCTTTGGACCCCTCGTCACAAATCTCAGCTTAAAAGTTCACTGTCGCCGTTAGCCCCAAGGCACGTCCCCTTATGCAGGATAAGAAGCACAGAGTAACCTACGCTGAAAACTGTGAACAACCTCTCACTCTCGCTCGATCGCCTTTTTGCCAAACGATACCCAAGCAAGAGGAAGTATGGAGACGCAGTATTGCAAGCAACCTTTTCTTCGACCCACTCTCGGAGGCGAGGAGAAAGACATCGCAACTGAGCAGCAGCAGCAGCAGCGGTTCTGGTTAAACCATTTCAGTCACTAAAAGCTTGCTTCGTCGTACCTACCCCTCTCGTGGCCGCACTGAGCGTGATCCCCACGATTTCGACCGATATTTTCCAATCCGGTAACTTATTGCACTCGTTTTTGGCCACCACCTTATGCAATTTATTATTTGCGCTGCATTTGGTGCACCGGGCCTCACCGACCGACCGACGGTGCACACACCATGTCTACCCAATGCTGGAATCGAATGCACCAACGACTCAGGTCTATACAAGCGCGGTTTCATATTTTTTTACCTTTCCTATGCTTGGGAAGGGTCTAAGAATCAGAGTTGTTCAGAGCTCAGCGTTTGATTTTGATTTTTTGAGCTCTTCTTTAAACAAAGATGCAATCCAGATCCAAAGATGTTCTTCGGGTGGACTAGATCTATGAAGAACAGATTTTATTTATTTATTTATTCATTTCGTCAAGCAAAAGTAGTTATTAAGAACTGTTCATTAAAGAAAGTGGACACCTGTCTATCAATGGTTTAGGGTTTAAAAGCAAGGAAAAATTGTGAATTTTCGCTGTGACTAAATCGCTGTTTAAAAACATTGTTTATTTTGGCTACGCACCTACATTCAAACTCACGTGAAATCGGCCATATGTATGTTGATTTTCATTTATATAAAGTAAACTTATGAATTTGTTCGAAAATTAAAATTTTTCTTTGAGAAACAGGTGTCTACTTTCATTAATGAACAGTCCTTAAGGCATAAGGTTTTGAACTCTTATAAATCAATCATTTATGGATGGATTTACATGTTTTTTTTTATTATTATAGCCATTTTAATACTCTTGGGTCATTCGTGACTTGTCCGGGGGTGAGATTTATGGATGTTAACCACTACACCGGGGTCGCCCCCAATGGATTTACATTGTTAATGTAATATTTCGTATCAAAATTATAATTCTCTATCAATAGTGTACTAATGAAAATAAATCAAACTTGCTTGCCTGCTTTGACTATCGATTGTAGCGATTCCCACACGGACTTGAATGTCAGATACCAAAACACTAACACTACTCGAAATGTGAATGTTAATGGGTGGAGCCTCTTTTATGAATCTGCGTATGAAACCTAATAGGGGAAATGGATGTAATGTCGGCCTAAATGCCCCTAATTTGGGCCCATACATAAATTCAGCAATAAACTAAATTTTCAATAGCGACCAAAAATATCCATTAGTACCGTCCCAATGACACGTTCATCTAGATAAAATTGATAAATAGCCGATTTTTCGCGATGGGCCCAATCTTAGATCCATAGGCCAACATTAGAGCCATTTCCCCTACATTTTAAAAATTTTGGAAATTTATTTTCTCGCTAGGGGGTTTCCTCTGGTTTTCTAGATTTAAAATAAAATTCAATAACTTATTTTTTTCAGTAACAGCATAGGCTGAAATCAATCATTCTGTTATTGATTGATTGATTTCTTTATTATAGAGACTTCTGGTATTGAGTTTCTTTCCATATTTAGCTGTTTATAAAAAAAAGGGGAAACATTAGTTGAGCACCCGGGAAAAACCGAGAATTTAATTTTATGAATTCAGTGGCCACACTGTATATGTCACTGAAATTATAAGATGTATTTCTATTCTTTATGAATGCTCAAGTTTATTATAACTGAAATCGCCATCTCTGAGCCATGAAGATTCAACTTTACCAACATAGGTGTTATTTTTCCAAATACTTTTTAATTAACCTAGGTTTAAAATCAAAAACATTTTTTTACATAATTTCTGGTCAGAATAACAATCGGATTTCCTTAAACTCACAAGAATATGCTCGTGGAACCCTTCCCGTTTCTTGAAATTATTTTCGGAATTCGTATGAAGTTCCTTAAAGCATTTCCACGGAATCCTCCAAAGAAACAACTTTGGTATTATTGTAACAATTCAATTCCTTTTTTTTCCTCTGTTCTATTGTAGTATATCCCGTGTCCTGTTACTCGTATTACTCCATCACTATTGAGAAATGATGAAGTATTCGATTTTTTATACAGTTGCCACTCTTGCATTTATCGCAAGGATCCGACTCTAATTGAAAGGTCCCGCTATTTATACCCTTCGGAGTGTTGAAACACCCTCCAAAGGCGCGCCCCTCTGTCAGTCAAAATTGGATTCCTTAGCAACAAAATTAAGGTATGACACCGATAATGACCATGCATCAGAACCCTAGTCTTAACCACTTCAAACTAGGGAACAACGAATAGAAGATAAGGGATCACATAGATGAAGAAAACTAACTCATTTTTTTCCTTGTTTCAAGATCATCCTCGGTAGACAAAGCCGAGTCTTGTCACTATAAACAAGGCATAAAAAGTAACAAGGACTAAGATGTGTTCCTTGGATTACTGAAAAATCCTGTTCCCCTAGTTTGAAGTAGTCAGGACTAGGAATCGGTGGTAGATCTTACATCCCGTAACGTACCACGAAAAGGTGATCTACCCACGTTACGGGGCATTCAATTCCTTATAAAATTATCTCAAAATTTTAATGAAAACTCTCCTCAAGAATCCTAGTATGTGTAGACTAGAGTAGGCTAGACTAGAAACCTCTCCTAAGGAATCCTCCTGAGTATATATCTTATGAAATTATCATCAGAACACCCTTTAAATTTTGTTTATAATTCTCTTTGAATTCTCGCCGAATTTCTCTTGTAATTATCTTTAAAATTCTTCTCCGGAATTATTCTATGAATTACCAAAGAATTCATGTAAAAATTTATTTTGATATTATCTCGGAATTATCTTGGAATCCTGGTTAAAACTCACTTAGGATGTTTGCCAGAGTTTTGTGGTAATTAGTCTCAGCATTTCTCCAAAAAGTTCAACAGTTATTCTTCCCAGATTTAAATAGATTTTTTATTGTTGTAGCCTTGAACATTCTTCCAAGCTGCAGGCCTTACTTTCCAGGACCAAAATGTTAATTTTTTTTAAATCTGGGATTTTCGAAATTTTCCAAAATTGCTTATTTTGAGTATTACTAGGTGGGGTGAAAAGTAACTTCCTTGGGAATGATTTTTTTTTATTTTATTCAATATAGTGCCCTTTTAGCTCGATACACTTATTCCATTGATTTTCCAGCTTCATGATCCCGTCCGAAAAGTAATTTTCCGGATGGTCTGCAAAAAACTCCACCGCGGCGTCGATGATTTCCTCACGTGAGCTGAATTTTTATTGATGAGCCATCTTTTGAGGTTTGGGAAGAGATAATAGTCTGAGGGAGCCAAATCGGGCGAATACGGTGGATGCGCAAGCAATTAATCATTTCGTCCGGCCATTTTCCACAGAGATGGCGCTGTTCCGCTGGTAGAAGTGATAAAAATTCCCATATAGAAATTGAGAGAAGTGGGAATAATTCGGGGGTCTCATAGCCTAGCCAGTAAAGGCACGGTATTACCAAGTTGAAGGCGGCGGGTTCGATTCCCGGTCCGGTCGAGGGAATCTTTCGGGTTGGAAATTTTCTCGACATCCCTGGGCATAGAGTATCATTGTGCTTGCCACACAATATACAAATTCATGCATTGGTATTGGCATCGAAAGCTCTCAATTAATAACTGTGGAAGTGCATTTAGAACACTAAGTAGAGAGCACGCAATAAGCTAATATGCGCTAAGCAATAAGCTTGAAATGCGATTAAGAAGAAGAAAAAGGGAATATTCGCTTTCGGTGTATTTTCAAGTCAAAAAAAGTGAACGACAACCTAAAGAAATTAATCAGTGACTTTGTCGTTCACTTTTGTCCCGGAAATTATTGTTAAACAAGCTTCAATTAAATAAAAATGATTTTTCCTCATACAGTTTTACCTGCTTTACTACCAGTCCCTAGAGAGCCAACAAATTCAAAATTGAGTGAGAAAATTTGCTCTTACGACCTCAATCTCTCAACATGCCATGTATTTTGATGACACTCGATTTGTGATTTCCCTTTCACAGATTACAAAATAGAGTACCTGACACTACGAAACATGTCTGGTACCTCTATATATGCATTTACTTCAACATTTGAAGTCCCTCCTTTTTTACATATTCTGCGCAAAAGATACTTTATGCCCCGCCCCATTCATAAAAATCGGCGGGAAATTCAGTGAGAGGTGAGCTATTTTGTGTGCAGATGTGTAAAAAAGGAGGGACTTCAAATATTAATCTAAATGCATATATAGAGGTATCAGACATGTTTTGCACTACAGTGTCCTCTGTGAACAATTAACGTAAAACAGATTATGCGTGATTTACGATAGATGTTACCGCAAACAACAGCAGTAACATCTGATGGAAAATGAATGCAGAAGCTTGGCAAAATGATTAATTGGAGCCGTAAGTAATTGATTTTAGCCGTGGTTGCGATGCTCTTGTCTTGCAAAAACAATTTGTTTTTTCGCTTCAAGTGAGGCCGTTTTGCAGCGATTTCGGCCTTCAATCGCTCAAATAATGCACAGTAATACTCGCTGTTGACGGCTTTTTCTTTTTCGAGGTAGTCCACGAAGAGTATGCCATGACAATCCCAGAAAACCGACGCCATAACCTTTCCGACCCTCGGCCGCTTCGGAGCACTCGTGCCGGCTTCAGTCCATTGTCGGGCACTCATTCTGTTCTCTGAGGTGTAATAGTGCATCCAGGTTTCATCAACAGTTACCAATCGACGCCAAAAGTCCGCCCGATTCCGCATCAGCAAGTCCAAACACTTTTTCGAAGTACTCTCGCGTTCGTGTTTTTGGTCAAGAGTGAGCTTGCGCGGCACCCAGCGGCAGGATAACTTTTTCATATGCAGAATCTCGCCCAAAATATGGCGTGTGCGCTCAGTACTAATCTTTGCGGTATCTGCTAGCTCGCGCACCTTCATTTTCCGGTCAGCCAACACCATTTCATATATTTTTTACGTAGGATTACGTCAGGGGTGCAATTTCAAACAACCAAAATTGATCGCATTACGAAAAGTGGTCAGGTTTTGACCACATATAAATCTGTCAACAACGGGTGGATTCTTATTCTAAACAAGCTACTCGATTAAAAATTTTGCTACAAATCTGCTAAATTGAACACTTTATTAATTTTGAATAGGTCACTACTGAAAATTACACAAATGTCCAACTGTTGCAATAGTGATCAAAATTATCACCGATTGCCTGCAAACAGCGCATTCCCTAACACAGATTTTAAAATCGAATTCGACTCTTACTCGCCGAACGGTGCTTATTTAATCACCGTATGTGGTGGTGTCAGCAGCAGCAGTAGCGAGCTGCAGCCCACATGAGCGTCCATTCACCGAAGAAAGAGGAAGAAGTCTCACCGCTACTGATCGGGATCCATCTTCGTGAGTCGCTGTCGGCCATCTATGCTAAGCGCGTCACCTTCGTTCCAAACAACAGCTCGCCAGCCTCATCCGTGTTGAACACCCTAATACCTCAGCATTACTCAACGTTCACAACAAAACGGTCATTTTCAGGACCACTATAAATTTGATAAAGAGTATTTTTTGGACATTTGTCAAGGTCATCAATTGGATGTCAGTTCCCATATGTTAAAATCTAACATACCATATATTTTTAAGGCAACATTGGCAGTACAATTTCAGAATACAAAGTCTGTTGCGGCATGAAAGTGGTCAGATTTTGATCCAGAGATGATGGATTTTAATTCTGTTGCTGGCTCATGCTGCGATAGAATGGCGTCATGGGCAGGCAATGGGGAGAACCAAAGATCTAGTCTAGCAGTGATAGTATCACACTTGTTACTCCTTTAATTGAGAGCCGCGTCGTAGTACGCTTACGTATAGGCACTGACGTTGGGTGTGATACTGGCGGGTTTTGCCGCAAATCACTCTTATTTTATTTATTTTTACGCAGATAGATTTATTTGGGTTTACAAGGGAATTATACTATTGAAATATTTCAGAAAGTGCCCAACGGTGCTCCTTCTACTTGCGTGACAAGCTTTCATTGTTGTTTTCATTGAAGTATTACTCAGGAAACAATGTTAAACATCATTTTTGTACATGGTATTGTAACTAATCTTATAAGTGCTTCATTTTGATTTGGGATAAGTGTTTGAACTATGGCTCGGAATTTAAACTGTGGCGTGCTTCTATTGTGACATACCCATATGTATTTTTGTGGTGCGACATAGTGGAAACGTGAGAGCGTAATTGGAACATATACCCTATATAATTTAAAAATCAGCTAGGAAACTAACTTCAAAATGAAGCATTTTAGTCACATGAAGGTGTTACCTGGGTCGAACTAAGATATAATAAATAGGTATAGGTCAAAATCAAAAGTACTTGAAACACGTTTAATTTTAGATTACAAGCACAAGTGCAGGTACTTAATAAAGCATGGGTTATGATTGATAAGGTGAATTAGAGCTTTTAATAATTTATTAAATTAGACTAATGAGATATTATAATCATCAAATGAACTTAAATAAGAAACTTCAGAAAGTCTAATGACATTAAGTAGTTTAACAAAATAATTAGGATGCGGGGGGTCCGCTTAGGGAGGCAACTAACCTTTAAAGTTGTAGAATAAATCTTCTTATTTAGTCTTGAATTTTAAAAAGAAAACACAAGCAGACCAATAGCATTAAGCAGATTAACAAGGAGAGGAATAGTTTAGGAAATAAGTAAAAGTAGAGGTATGTGACAATTAATAGCTTTTAAACTTTTGGAGATATTGTATTCCCCTGAGTTTGTTGTACTCGATTACTATATAATTCTCTCAATACGCGAAATCTCTTATATATGCGGTTAAAGCATTTGAGTTAACTTATTTCTTAGTGTTCAAGTACTTACATTTGTAAACAGCAGTCAATGTTAATCTATGAACTAAACCATACGTAAAATCGATCTTTCCTTATGTGGTATTGATGCATGTTTAACTTTTCGTGGCTGTCGGAATCAACGCGCCTACGTCTACGGAGCTTACGCAGAAGTGATTCGCATTTCGGTAGAGCTTGCCAAAAGTGTTTTGAGCTTATGTAGTCTAGAATTTGTTCGGTACGGTCGCGGAATTTTGAAATGATTGATACGTGCGGTAAAATAACTAAATTGAAACAAAGCTCAACAGTAAAATAAGTAGAATACTTAGGGAGGAAACCAAAATTAATCAACTTGCCAACATAGGCTATCACATTTATTTTGGTGGCACTAATAAAGTGATAATAAGCTGTTTTTTTTTCTCTACGGTTGTTTCGCGTGGCTTTCACAATTTGCGCGATTTTCGTATCTTACGTAATTTAGATGTTTAGCTATAAACGGTTTTACTGACTCGAGGTCGTTCCTTAAGCGGTGTTGGTACAGGTTAAACCTTTGCCGACTGTCGAATTCAACGCGCCTACGTCTACGGAGCTAACGCAGAAGAGCTTGTCAAACGCCTTTGAGCTTATGTAGTATAGAATTTGTTCGGTGCGGTCGCGAAATCTTGAAATGATTGATACGTTCTTTAAATTAACTAATTTGATACAAAGCTCAGTAGTAAATAAGTACACAGCAAAAAAATAATTTTGATATCACGTCAAAGTGGATGCACTACAATCATGTCGAAAATATGGTGTAATATTACTTGCTAAAAAGGACAAAATTATCATTAATACAATGCATGAACTGACATTACGCTGCTTTTACTGCATTTGTTTATTTATGTGGTCATAAAAATTACATGAAATTTTCGACATGATTGTAGTGCATCCACTTTGATGTGATATCAAAATTATTTTTTTGCTGTGTAGAATATCTAGGGAGGAAACCAAAATTAATCAACTTGCCAACATAGGCTATCACATTTATTTTGGTGGCACTCTTTAAATGATAATAAGCCTTTTTTCTCGCTTCTGTTGTCTCGCACGGCTTTCGGAATTCGCGCGGTTTTCGTAACTTACATAATTTAGATATTTCGTTCGAAACGGATTTACTTATTCAATCGGTTTACTACGCGGATGTATCTACGCGCACACGTCACAGCATTTTTTCTATAACTATCTTAAAACAATACAAACGGAATCCAGTGTTCAAGCGGCCAACATAGGCTAGTCCTTCTGCTGTATTGTCAAAGATAGAAGCAAAATTTATTCAAATGGGTCAAGTCTTGAAAACTAAGCTGTCACGCAGCTCCAGCTTGATATCCAATAAAAAAAGAGATGAAGGATTTTAATTCTGAATACGCAAATCTAATCTGTTAAAATTAAGGATTTATCATTTATCATAATGTCACATCATAATGTCACATCATAAAATGGTCACCGATTGCCTGCGAAAAGCGCTTTCCCTAACACAGATTCCAAAATTGAATTCCATCCGGTCTCAACGAACGCTGTTCATTCAATCACCGCGTGTGATGAGTGTTGGTGTTCTCCAGTACACAACGAAAGGCTCCCCGCAAGCAGCTAGCTATCAAGGCTGCCCTCAACCGCTGATCGGATTCAGTTGCTCGTCGTGAGCCGCTGTAGACCATCTATGCTAAGCGCATCATTCTCGTTCCGAACAACATGCAGCTCGTCAGCCTCATCCGTGTTGAACATCCTAATAGCTCAGCATTATTCAACCATAACGACAAAACGTTCTTTTCAGGACCACCATAAATTATTCTTGTTTAAGAGTTAATTTTCATTGAACGTTCGCTCGCCTTGCTGCCAGCCACATCACCCCCAAAGCTCTTTGATAATGTATTGAAGTGGTACATAAAAATTCTCGCAATGACCGAATACCACATGGCCATGTCAAATAACTAGAAACACTTCGTAAGGTTTTCTCCAGGACGCGTGAACGTGAATTTATATGATTGATCGCGAATATCTCGCGATTGAAAAATTTTGAACAAGAAATTCCTCCAATCAATTTTTGATTTTTTTTTAATTATATATTGAATAAATCAAAAGCTCTGTGCGTTTTGTGCGCGAAAATGCGTAATTTTTACATCAGAAAACGAGGCGTTTCCGTGATGGGAAAAGTGGTTTCCCTAACACAGTCGCTGAACATTGATTCCAAGCGTTGAGCATGCTAGACCGTACCTATCTTTATGCCTTTTGTTGCAAATTTTAAGCCCCTCCTATTCAGAGAATTATGCAAAAAAAATATCTTGCCGAATTCTCTTAATGGAAGAGTCTTCAAGGCTTCATTTCCGCGCCGCTATCATCTCCAAGAACATTAATTTAATAATACTATACTTCTTCTGTGACATCAAAACTACCTTTCATAATCCTACGTCAAATCTGCGGTCCCGGTTGATTCCCGGTAAGGTCTAGGAATTTTTCGGGTTGGAAAATTTCTTGACTTCCCTGGCCATAGAGTATGATTGTACTTGTCACACGATTATACTAATGCAAAAATGGTACATGGTGATATCGAAAACTCTCAATTATTAACTGTGGAAGTGCATCTAGAACACTAAGTTGAGAGCACACAATAAGCTTATATTCGATTAGCAATAAGCTTGAAATGCTAAGAACAAGCAGAAGATTGGCCGAAGCCGTCATTTATCCCATATGTTGAACTTAGTCATCCCTTAAAGTGATTTTCATTCTCATAAGGTAACAGTCGTGGTTAAATCTATAAGCACAATTGGAACACATAATAAAAGGAACGAACAGCCATGACTGGTACAGGTACGCCTATCCCAACTATACGATTGTTAATGTTAATCAATCTATAGTAATTAGCAATTCTATCTCTGCGTCTATGACTTCTGATTGTCTGGGTCCTTGTTTGTTGAACTTTGCTCAATGTAGGTTCGCAAGCATTTCTTCTGGAATTCATAGCGTCTTTACTCTTCATTCAAATGGAGGCAGAATTGTTCGTCCATTATAAAGTGAAAGAAGCTTTCTTCAAAACATCAAATAACCTCGGAAATTTAAAAAACCATTATTTGATTAACTAAGAAAGGTTAGATCTCACCAAAAGTGAATTGATTCCACTGCACTAAGAAGGTTGAGAACATTCGCGATCACTTTGCTGCGATCTGTTTTTTTTGTGTGTCTTTCTCGACCTAAGTGAATGCTGAATGTGTGTACAGACATTATTATTGCTTGTTGTTGTGGTTGGTTGTGTTTCGGGTTTTCGCGATCGACGCGGATTTATGGCTTTGTGGCAGTGGGCGCCACGTTTTGTTTAGGTCGTATAATTTTATTTCGTGGCGTGTTGAAAGAAACGAAAGAGAAACAGAATCTGTTTTGGGGTTTGTTTGATTTGTGACCACACCACACACCAGCTGGTCCAATTTGGGATGAATTACTTCTCCTACCGTTTTTTTTTTGATCTGCCGTGTATATCGATTCCGATGTTCTGAGAAGATTTTGATCCAATTATCCGGAAACTAATCATAAAAGAAACTCAAAGCCATTTCTTCGATCTTAACGGGAACGTGATTGATTTAGCGGGTCGATGTCTCTTACGGATAGCTAGCAATTATCGACGAACCGGACGTCGTTAGTGTAACCCGGTGAAGATCATGAGTCAATTTCGGCGATGATCTAACACGAGAATACCCGTGTGCATCGAAGGTTCCCGGGTGAGGTAACATGCTTTTGGGGGGTACTTTTCATCTGAGTCGAAACAAAGTCGTCGAGTGTTTGTAACGATGATGTTACGTGATTTTCTTGCACGCCCGCCTGACTGCATGACTGACTTGAAGATATGCGTGAGGTGGCAGCACAAAGCGACTCATGACGAGCAGCTTGTTATGATGCTGCTGCTGCTTCATGATCACTCAACTACTTTGCGCGCGGTTGTTCCTCAAAAGCCCAAAAAATGAAACATCGCATACGTGCAGCAACAAACAGACTGGCAAGATGGTACACATTATTCCGCATAGATTCCATATATGCAGCCGGGTGGCATTGCTCCTCTAGAGTCGACTGCTGCTGGCGTAATTCACTGCCTCTGCTCATACACATATTAGATCATCGAAGTTAGCTGTACGTTCGCGCGGGTAGCAGTTTTTGCTCTAAAGTGGATCAGCTGCCTGCCAAAAGCAACGGGTAGTGCAAAAATTAAGTTAATTAATTGTTAGTTGAGGGAATTTGGCCAATACGGGTAATGCTGTTTTTGGAAGCAGCTATCTTTCGGTGATGAAAACAACAGCAATGAACGGTAACAACTATGGGGGCTGCGACGACGACTAGACGGTTGGTCGGTCGGTGGAAAAAAAAATGCAATGGATTGGCATTTTATGCGGTTGCGGCTGCTGCAGTCAGTGTTGACATTTAGCAGCATCCAATCTCTGTGGGTACGAGATATAAAAGTTTGAGAACGTATAGATTGTGGTACGGACGAAGTTGGGCTGTGGCAAAATCTGCCAATCTATTTAGAAAGTGTGTTAGGATTGTGCATGGCTTAGGTAGGGGCGAATTCTATTACAACTATATTTTTTTTTCAAGAAAAGTGATCGAGAATTCATTCAGAAGACTCTATAAGACGTGAACACACAGAACACGAGCATTGAAGGATACATCCTACCCTTTTTTCCGATGTTAACATAAAACCAAGCTGGTGTCAAAAAATCAATAAAAAAAAAGGGTAGAGAGCTACTTCGGCCTAAACGCCAATTTTGGGTCCATCGAGCAGAAAACTTCAAATAAATCCATGATTTCAGAGTTAACAAGTCAATTATGCGTTTGGTACGATACTTCAGTTAATAAGCTACCGAACGAAGTCAATGAGAATGCGTGATATGAAGGTTTGCACCCATTATTCCCAAAAACCAAAGCGTCGGAGCGACCGAATCAATTTTTATTTTCATCTGATAGGCCGAAGTGAATTCATTGGCATTTCAATAGCGTTTCAATGCGTTGGGCCGAGTTTAGAATCCGTAGGCCGAGTTTGGCGTCAAGCAGCAGTGTTAGAATTTATAATATATCTCAACGATTGGTTTCTCTTTATCAAATCTTACGGTATGCACGGAAAGGTAAATAAATTTGGAAGCCATCAGTAATAATAACATTCCGTTTGGTGCTAAACTGCGTTAGATTAAGAAAGACTAAGTGTGGGTTGTGCTTAATAGGCCGGAAATGGGGAAGTTAACGCCACCTATAGAAATTGTCTAACCTCACTGCAGAAAATGAAAATTGGAAAACTGTACCCGCCGAAAAAAAAAGGTTACTTGTATTGTTTACTACTAACTTGGTCTCTCCTCTGCTCAAGACATGTCCGGAGAACTTTGAGATTTGGGCGTAATTTCTTTTGTAAACAAACACGTCAATCGCCGATTTTTCGGGTATAAAAGCTTTATCTCACAAACAAACTATATTAAATGAAATAGGAATCATTTCTTTACCTTTTTGTGTTTTCAGTTTTTGAGATTGAGCATTAATTCGCGAGAAATCGGTGATTGGCGTGTTTGTTTACAAAAGCAATTACGCCCTAATCTCAAAGTTCTCCGGATGTGACACTAGAGTGATGCAAAATTTGAAATTATCGCTCCAAAATACTTAAACGATTCCAAATCGGATCCTGACTAACCTCTCAAAATTTGAACCCATTTGGTGAGAAACTGAGATGGCACAAACCATTTGAAGTTTGTATGGGAATTACTATGGTAAAACCAAGATTTTTGTTCATGTCTATCTAATAATTCACCATATCGGTCTTCTTCAAAAGCTTTCATATGTCCTTATAGGAAATTTTCCCAGCTACAACTTTGCTGAAGACCACTTTTTGATTAAATACAAGGATCGCAAGTTATCAATGGTTCAATGCGCTGATGTCACACTGCAAAATACAGTGTTGCCTACAGAACAGCTGCTTGATCATGTCATAAGTTTACCAATCTCTTAAATAATTAATAACTTTTTCCTGTCTCGTTTTACATAGAAACGATCTTCAGCAAAGTTGTAGCTGAGAAAATTTTCTATAAGAATAGCTATCGAACTGTTTCGCAGCTCAATATGGAAAAAGACTAGAAGGCAATGAACAAAAAGTTGAGATTTCCCATAGTAATTTACATGTAAACTTCAAATGGCTTGTGCGAAGTCTAACCAAACGATTTGAAACCATTTAAGCACTGTGGAGCGAAAAAGTCAAATTTTGCATCAGTCTAATGTGACACCCTACTTCAAACTCTTAATTTATATAAGTTTATGTTAGGAACTTCTTAAGTTGTATCAATACCTGAAAAAAATAATGCATTTGTGCATTGCATACGCAAGTACATAATAATGATAATTATTTTCAATCGTTTATCTTGTATGCTCAAATGTCTTAAGAGGCTCTACGGAGCCCAGATACTTTACAATAATTTTAAAATTCATTCATACACTATTTCGAATCAGTTTCGGAAGGGGCTTGTGAGGAGTTCTTCTTCTTCTTCTTCTTCCTAGGACTTACTATAGGCTTCTGCTTTCTTCTGTGCCCGCAACTCCTTTCTCTTCTGTTTTTTTTTTTCGAAAGCCAACAACTTGCTGCCGTTGCTTCCATTATTCTAATGCTTTCTTGTAACTCTCCTCATTCCGATACTTGATAACTCGTTGCTGAATTCCGGGTTTCGACGTTGCTCGTCTTGTCCTCACCAGTGCTGATAAAAATCATTCCTTCTACACTGAACTTAGCTTAAAATTAGGACAACCTTAACACATAGACCAACTACCTTTAACCAACTGACTTTGAATTTTGACGTAAACATATTCTCTCGATCAAGGCAACCTTTGAGTATCGAGGTCAACACTTGTTTTTGTTCATTCGTGGCTGGATGTTCATTATCGCCTGTGTTGTTGTCAATATTAATATTCGTTTTCATCTTGGTGGGAATGATTTTGAGGATCAAATGCAAAATATTTATTTTCATTTTGCACAAATATAGCGCTGAAGAACGCTTCGTGTTGGTTTTTACACACAGATCGATGAGAAATTATTGCCTCATGCTAAATTGATGATAATATCGAGCTTTTAGGCTCTGGGGTCGATTATATTCAAAATAATAATTTTGCCCAAAATGAATTTGATTATTTTGCTTTTGAGGATCGGTTCTGATTTTGACAATTTTGGGTTGGATAATCAAGCACTGGTGAATATCAACAAACACGTATTCGATGATATATAATCAACTGTCACGTCACAGCGAAGATATTCAAAATGAACGCAATTCATATACACTGGGTTGAAGCGCTACTCCTTGCGTGTGATCTTGAATGATAAAAACAGACACTGGTCCTCACTGCATTCTTTAGATTCCGGGGGTGAAACATCTTCCATTTCCACCTCCTCTTCTGCCAGCTGTTCAACCACTTCCACCTCCAGTTATCACATCTGCACAAAAACCGGGAATTTGATTGGACCCTTAAAATCTAGATTGGTACATATATTCATTGAACTTTGTTAAATATTCTAATACCGGAATCTCGAATATTTTACTTAGAATCTTGAATGTTTCCTCATGCTCGAAACTCTTAACTTTTCCTTGGGACTTTCAAAAATTATGTCTGAGATCTAAAACAAATGTCCCACATCCCGAGCAAGAACCGATAACATATGAATATCTTAATGTGGTATAATATCATATTTTGGCATGCTTGTGATATAAAACTTTGTTTTGATATTATTTAGCTACCATTTTTTTGTTAAATATCAAATAATTACCAACATAACAAAACGTGATCTTTCAGTTTTAAGACAACAACACCTAAAAGAGTTGTTAGATTGGTATTAGGAGACCTTTTAAATAACAAATTATGGTATTTCTGGCATCGAAAAAAGGGTTGGATCCCTCTACTCACATGCTATAAAAAATGATTTTTGGTATTTTGAAATTATTAGATATTATAATGATATTTTTTACTTGCTAGATACATGCAGAGGTTGAAAGGCAAGGGTTTGACACTTAAATCATGTCAAATTCGCTTTCAGATAGTCAAAATCAGCGATTTTACGACTCGCTAGCGCTAGCTCTGAGTGAACGCTCACGAATCATAGAAATGCTGATTGTGACACTCTGAAAGCGAAATTGACTAATTTCATGTATCAAACACATACTTTACAACCTCTTCTTTTAACTTACGAGTCCAACATATCATAATAACATCTAATGATTTCATAATTCTGTAAAAAAAAAAAACATTTTTTTTATAGCAAGTGAGTGGAAGCAACCCTGGTTGGATCAGTTATTACAATAACTAAATTATTTATTAGATCGTAATTTGTAGAATATTGTTGCGGTATTATTTTTGGTATTTTACCTCTTATATCAGGCTCATCAATACCATATTTAGGTTGCTTGTTGTGCTGTTTTCATACCTGAATTTAATATTCATAAGTTATTGTCTCCTGCTCGGGATCCCGAAAGAAAGTATTTTGCATGTAATTTTTTTTTGGTATTATTCTTTAGTATTTTACCTCTTATATCATGCTGGTCAAATTTTGGTGTCAGGGCAGAATTAGGTATTCATTAGTTATTTTCTCCTGCTCGGGATACTACAAAACAAAGTATAAGTGATTTAATTGAGAATCCTAATAATCCTATGGGAAATCTCTTTAAATTCCCTCCCCTCTCTAGTATTAAATTCGGCAAAGCATTTGTTTTATTTATATTCAGAATTATTATCGGTATTCCCTTGACGCCCTCCTCAGAATTCTCTCTGATTCATTGATTGATAAAATTCAAGAGATTTTTAGCAATAGCTGATCATTAGGAGTAGCGTCCGAATTGTAATTGTTAAGTACCTTTGAATTTTCCTGCGAATTCCTTTAGAATGGTCCCGAAATTTCTTCAAATTGGCTTCATAATTCCCTGGAATTGTTCATAATAATGGTCTTTTCAGTACACGGAATTCACCTTTAGTTCTCCTACACACTACGAAAAGTCTTGTAAATTTCAGTTCGCTGAGACCGACACATGTCACCGGCCCTTTTGTTGAAAGAAACGAGAAAATCAATTCAATCAAACGTTCTCTTCGTCATGTTTCTTATGTTTCGGTTTGAGAACACTTAATTTTACATGAAATGATTGTTTACGTTCAATGATTTCTTGTTGTGTTTGTCGTATTATATGCTGAATAAAAGCTGATTCGTGCTGAAAATACACGAGAATGCCTTTACATGGCCATGGAGATACAAAGAGAAAGTCGACGAAGAGAATCTGTCAATGTTACTTAGGACCGAATGCAATGTTCAGCTTGAATTGTTTGAAAGTTTGATTGCAACAAACGCGGTCTACGACATAGCTTGATCGTATTGGTGGAATTACATAACAAAAACTTCCCCTTTGATTTAAATGTACCATCAAGCACGTGTGTTGCAAACAAACTTTCAAATAATTCTATCTCTTTCCTTTTACCGTTCCAAACAAGATACGTTGCAGGGAGAGTTTTTCATGAAAGTTGTTGCAAGGGTGTCAAGCTTTACAGTGATGGCCTTGAAAATAGCACAATAGGCCGATTTTTATACAAACTATACAACTTTGGCATGTTGTAACTATGTTTAATTATGATCAATTGAGATGTAATTTTTACACAGAACTACAAATACATATGCTGAATTTTGTGTGTACGTAATATCAAATAATTGGAAGCGCTTGCCGGAAATTGACGGGCTGGTTGAAATTAGCCAATAAAATAGCAAATTTATAATTCGAAATTTTCGAAGTCTATTATTTCGGAAATTTTTGACCATACACAAAACAAGATTCTGAATTTTATATATCGCGTTAAATATTCCCTCGTTTAATGTTGTGCTATAGTTGGTATAAACAACGAAATCGTTTACAAGCTTGCATACAATATTGCTAATTTATGCGATATTGCGCTTAAATTTACACGAAATATCGTGTAAATTGACGCCAAATCAGCGTTAAATTTATGTGCGCTATATGTCGCAGAAATTTACATGAATTTTTTAAACGGTGTATCGTAAATAACTTTCTTAAGCACGCTGTCGTTTATTAGCAATATGGTTGAACATGTTAAAACTATAACACTTCGGAAATTTCGAATTATAAATGTGCTATTTTATTGGCCATTTTCAACCAGCCCGTCAGTTTTCGGCAAGCGCTTCTAATAATTTGATATTACGTACACGGAAAATTCAGCATATTCAGCATATAAAATTTCAGCTCAATTGATCATAACAAAACATAGTTGCAACATGCCAAAGTTGGCTAGTTTGTATGAAAATCGGCGTATTGTGCTATTTTAATGGCCACCACTGTACGTCCAATATGGATTACTTCTCGTGTAAAAGTAGTTATTTTTAAGTGTGTAGATTTCTTGAAATGCTTCTCAAAATTATCGGGAACTTCTAGTCAAGTTCTTTTGGAATTTTCCTCAGAATTCCTTTAGAATTATCCCTAGAGAGAGAGAGAGCGAATTGTAGATGACAATAATTCTCATCAAATCTCATTTTGCATTATCATAAAAATTCTATAGACAATTCTTGATGTCAGAAACGTTAAATTTAGTTTACGTCCAAGAATCGTGATTTTTTTTAAATATAATTGAGATTTTTAAAGTTATTATTATGGATATTCAAAATTTGATTTTTTTTTTCATATGAATCTCGAAAATTTCTATAATTATAAAAACTGAAAAATTAACATGTAACTTAGACAAATTTCAAAGTTCTGAGACTTTATTTGAAACATTTAAATTTTCGGACTTCAAGAATCTTATTTTTTTCAATTGAAGTTATTTGCTGAATTATTTCAAAAAAAGTAAGATGTTGTATCCATGGCAATATTCGGCGACTGTGCTAGGGAAACAGTGTTTTGACAAAATTACGCATTTTCGTGCACAAAACGCACGGATTTTGTGGTTTATTCAATAGATAATATCATTGGCGTTCCGTAACCTCACTTTTTACCGGTGCACCAACTTTCAAAACCAGCTTCAATTCCATATTCATACTCGAATCGGTTGAAAATACACTTAATATTCTAGCTTACTCGATATCCATCCATTGCAAGCAATATTTTGATAATTGTTTATGTTTTGAGAGTTGGTGCACAGGTAGATTGAGGTTAAGGAAACGCCACTGGATAATATAAAAAGCAAAAATTGATTGGAAGAATTTCTTGCTAAAATTTTCCATTCGCGAGATATTCGCGATCAATCAAATAAATTCGTGATTTTATCATGGAAAAACCTCTCCTTAATTCGAAGTGTTTCTGGTTAATTGACAAGGTCATGTGATATTCGGTCATTGCGAGAATTTTTATGAACCACTTCAATACTGTTAAGGATTTCACCACAAATGTTTGGTTGCTGGGTACATTATCAAAGAGTTCTGAAAAGAACCGTTTTGTCGTGATGGTTGAGTAATGCTGAGCTGTTAGGGTGTTCAACACGGATGAGGCAGGTGAGCTGTTTGTTTTTTTGGAACGACGGTGACGCGCTTGGCATAGATAGCCAACAGCAGCTCACGACGAGCAACTGAATCCGATCAGTAGCGGTGCGACTTATTCCTCCTTCTTCTGTGAATCGAGGGCAGCCTTGATAGCTAGCTGCTTGTGAGGAGCATTTTGAAATCTGTGTTAGGGAAAGCGCTTTTTGCAGGCAGTCGGTGATAATTTTAATTATCATAGCATCAGTTGTACATTCGTGCAATTTTCAATAGTGACCTTTTGAAAATTAATAAAGTCTATCGATTGGCGTATTAAGAATTAAAATCTATCATCTCTGGATCAAAATCAGACCACTTTCATGCCGCGACCGACTTTGGTTTTGGAAATTGCACCCCAATGTTGCCTCAAAAATACATGGTATGTTAGATTTAAACTTATGGGAACTGACATCCGATTGATGAAAAGTCCAGAAAATACTATTTAACTTATTTATGGTAGTCCTGAAAAGGACCGTTTTGTCGTGATGGTTGAGTAATGCTGAGCAGGGGTTGAAACAGTTGACGTTTTTTACTACACTTGCTTCGTTGTCGTGCGCGACAGTCTGTTTGTATTCATACCGTCTACCGTCGTCTCTCTCACACAACACAACCGGTAGAATAACATTCGAGCAAAATGAAAATTATCAAATAACTATCATATCAGGCATAACATTTGATAACGGCACAAAAGCATTTGTAAACAAACATTCTTAGGCCCTTTACACGCGAACCAAAGTACGCCCACGCAAACTAATACCACTTTCGGAAAGGTAATAGATGCCCCTATCCGATGATGTTGTTGGTTTGCGTGGGCGTACTTTGGATCGCGTGTAACGGGCCTTAGAAAGTTTGTTTACAAATGCTCTTGTGCCGTTATCAAATGTTATGCCTGATATGACATGTGTGATTTCGTTCTAATTCCTCAATTTGGTGTAAATTAAACCATTTCTGATACGAAATGTTATTACTAGGGCATCGTTGCTTGCTATTTTCAGAATTCACACAAGCACAATATCAGCAGCTCTTATTATGAGAAAACCCAAAATACATACATTCGTGACGGTCTTCGGCGACAGTGTAGTATGACATAACCTGTCATATGACATTTTAGTTTGGTACTGTACTATAGCTTGTTTTGCAAGTGTCAAAGGCAAAGGCAGTCGATTATAACAGAAAATGTGTCGACTACCGTGACCGCTTACAAGACAGATGCTGAGCTATTAGGGTGTTCATCACAGATGAGGCTGGCGAGCTTATGTTGTTTTAAAAGAGGATGACACGGTTGGCATAGATGGCCCACAGCGACTCACGAAGCGCTACTGAATCCGATCAGTAGCGCTGTGGCTTCTACCTCCTTCTTCGGTGAATGGACGCTCATGTGGGCTGCAGCTCGCTGTTTGCGGCAGCCTTTCGTTGTGTACTGGAGAACAATGTTCAAAGCCACGCGAAGAAGCACTGCTGCTGCTGCTGATGACGACCGATCGACCGGACACCACCACACACGGTGACTAAGCACCGTTCGGCGAGACCGGATGGAATTCGATTTTGAAATCTGTGTTAGGGAAAGCGCTTTGTGCAGGCAATCGGTGATAATTTTGATCTCCATTGCAAAAGTTGGACATTTGTGTAGTTTTCAATAGTGACTTATTGAAAATTGATAAGGTATTAATTTTAGCAGATTCGTAGAAAATTTCCAATCGATTGGCTTGTTTAGAATTAAAATCCATCCGCTATTGATAGAGTTATAAGTGGTCAAAACCTGACCCCTTTTCGTAACGCGGTCGATTTTGGTTTTTAGAAATTGCACTCCCAATATGTTGCCGAAAGACGTAATCCTACGTCGAAAAAAATACAAATTTGCCAACAAATTCCTTGTCTGTCAGGCGATCTGTAGATGTGGTAAAATGAGTCAGCCCTTCATCACATCTGGCACCATTAACGGGCAAATTTACAAGGATGGATGCCTTCAGAAGCACCCCTTGTATCTTGCCATTACGCCCGACCAGTATTAGACCAGTCGGACTTAATCAGAATTTTTGGCGACCATTTGTGTGTGCTTCATTTTTTTCGAATACAGTCTTTAGTTAAAACTGTTCATGTATTTGCCATTATTTTTTATCGAATACACTCTTTATTAAAGGGTGTCCACGATGAAATTGCCACACTATGAAATTGCTCTAACTTTTTAACCGTTGGGTAGAATTTAATGAAAATTTGGGTGGATTTAGTTCATAGTGCATTATTTACATCCTGCAAGTTTTAAAGTCCTGTGATCAAAACTCGCGGAAAAAGAGTCGAAAGAACAGCTCGTGCGTGATAAAATCTTGCGCATTCATCACGAGAACAAGGATCTCTCGCATCGTTCCATGGCTAAAACGTTGGGAATCGCGAATTCCACGGTGTCGCGAGTGATTAAGCGGTTCGAGGAACGGTTGACCACCGATCGGAAGCCCAGAAGTGAAGGAAAAAGTATTCCGTACAACACCAAAAATCACAACCGCGTAGTTGGGGCCTTCAACCGAAATCCGAACGCCTCCGTTAGGGATGTGGCTAAGAAGCTGCACCTAAGCCGAAGTTTTGTCCAGAAGGCCAAAACTAAGGCTGGGCTTCGAACGTTCAAGGTACAAAAGGCCCCTAATCGCGACGAGAAGCAGAACAAGTCCGCCAAAACCCGTGCCAGGAAGTTGTACCTCAACATGCTGACGAAAGTTGAATGCTGCATCATGGACGACGAAACATATGTGAAGGCCGACTTCAAACAGATCCCCGGCAACCTGTTTTTCACGGCCAAGGATAAGTTCAGCGTTCCGGAGCATGTCCGCACTCAGAAGATGTCCAAATTTGCGAAGAAATTCCTGGTTTGGCAAGCCATCTGCACGTGCGGGAAGCGGAGTGCACCTTTCGTGACCCAGGACACGATGAATGGACAGGTGTACATAAAAGAGTGCCTCCAGAAGCGGCTGCTTCCTCTCCTGAAGGCCCACAACGTCCCAACAATCTTCTGGCCGGATTTGGCCTCATGCCACTACTCCAAGGACGTGCTGAAGTGGTATGCGGACAATGAGGTCAATTTCGTGCCGAAAATGTTCAACCCTCCCAACGCTCCGGAGCTCCGCCCCATCGAGAAGTACTGGGCGATTATGAAGCAGCACCTTCTTAAACGACCTAAGGTAGTGAAGACAGTCGAGGAACTGAAGAAAGTATGGGTTTACATGCAAAAAACGGTTGATTCACAGGTTGTGCAGAATCTTATGGCCGGGGTTAAGGCCAAGGTGCGGGCATTTGCGTATGGACTGTAAATAAAATTCGAGTAAAATGGTAAAATGAAGTTTAATATTTATTTCTCAATCCCTGAAAATTTGATGGCAATCGGATGAAAACTCGAATTTTGCGAATCAATTTTGTGTGTGGCAATTTCATCGTGGACACCCTTTATCTTGCCATTACGCCCGACCAGTATTAGACCAGTCGGACTTAATCAGAATTTTTGGCGACCATTTGTGTGTGCTTCATTTTTTTCGAATACTGTCTTTAGTTAAAACTGTTCATGTATTTGCCATTTTTTATCGAATACACCCTTTATTATATCATACAGTAAACTTTCGCTCGTTGGGCTAAACCCATAACCCACTTAGTGAAAGGCTGGGCTGAGCTGTCAAGCTGAAAATGGGTTGAGAGACACACCGATTTATTATTATCATCGCAATCCTTGAGCAATTCGATACTTGTCATCCATGAGACCCTCGAAAATGAATCAGCACTGTCAGAAGTGACATTTGACTCAGATTTAGGTAGGCTACAGCCCATCTAACGGGAGCCCAACTATAACGTAGCTCACTTAAAGATAGCCCAACGAGCGAAATTCGACTGTACTGACTACTATCCTGTACTAGCAACCTAAAATATCAATTTACATTGTCCAGTAAGGTGTTGTTGATTCAGGGTGGTCACTCAACCGGGAAAACCGGGAGATCCGGGAATTAACCAGGAACCGAACCCAACCGGGAAATAATCGGAAATTTGATTGCAATCTCAAATTATGTTTGTATGCAAACTGATTTGTCTTTTTCAGAAGTGAAACACTTAACTTATCGAATTAATTTTTCTTAAACCTGGATAAAGAATCATACAAAATGTGTTTACTCTCAAGCATTTCGGAGTCTTATATATATTTTTAAAGTCGTGAGATGTTTTTATCGATCAAACCGATAATGAAGTCAAACTCCATCCAGTCCCTTTTGAAGAGTTTTTTTTTAGACAGAAATCTTGATTACTTATTGTGTCAGGTCAGGATTTTAAAAGCTATTTACTAAATCGTAAATCTTGGTCTTAACACACTTTTAATGTCTGATTTATCTATGTAGATAATTTGTAGAATTTTCTCAAGAATTTTCTTAAATCTCCCAAGATGTCTACCCTCAATGTCACCCTAATGTTTACAGTTACCAAAATAAGGGACTTTTCAAGAAAAAAAAAACTTCACCAAAGGCACCGAACGTCTATTCCGGCTAAATTCCCATTCTGGACCACTGTGCATTGTTTAAGATTTTATTGGGTTGCTCTACAGGCTGAAAATGTTAAATCCAGAAAAGTTTGAAAAGTCTAAATACCTCGTTGGTACCATACCATGATGTGCATATTGTCAAAAGCTTCTCTTGAGCTTTACGAACTCATAAAACATTTCAGGACATTGTTAAAGACTTCATTGAACCTGTTGAACGTTATGATCTTAACTCCAGAATTGTGGTTGAAACCATTCCTCGATTAGAATGTTGTCAACAGCGCACAACTTTGCAACTACATGCATTCTGATTGTCTGGGAAAATCGCGCGGCCCCTCGCCGATGCAGCAAACAAAGTCGAGAAAAGGTAGTTCCAAGCCTATGGTAACGACGCCACGATCGACGCCCTGCGCGCTCTCCGCATTCAAATCCAGTGAATGCATGTGCGCTTGTGTCTATCGTTCAGCAAAGCGCGGCCAATTGCATGTCCCGAGGTGATACTTTGCGCTGGCTTCCTTACCCACACCGTGCTGTTCCTTTCTTCGTGTTACCATCCAACCACATGCAACTTCTCACCCTTTCCCATATATGCATTAGAGGCACCAAAGCGACGATTGTGAAACAGCAAACTGCACTCTCTTTATTATCACCATAGACTGCGGAAACCAATAAAGCCTGTCATTTGCATGCACGATAGCACTATTCGCACTCGGTCTACATAGATCTTGGGAACAGACACCCCCTCCCCTCCCCTTACCAAACCCCATCATGTTCCCATGCTGAGCGTGAACTATTGTCGACTGACTTGTAACCATTTCTTTCTCCGTTTCCCACGTTGTTCGTTTTTTGCAGAAGAAAGCCTTGGCGAGTGATTTGTACGAGCAAGTCATCTATTCGCTGGATCTGATCGAGAAGGACTACTTCGGGCTGCAGTTCACCGATGCCAACAATGTCAAACACTGGCTCGATCCCACGAAGCCGATCAAAAAGCAAGTCAAAAGTAAGTTCGATTCTAATAAAGCGGTTGCCCGTCTGATTAGCGTTATTTTTTCTTGCAGTCGGCCCTCCCTATACCCTCCGGTTGAAGGTGAAATTCTACTCCTCCGAACCGAACACCCTGCGGGAAGAGCTCACCCGGTACCAGTTCTTTCTCCAGCTGAAACAGGATCTGCTTGAAGGCCGGCTGGAATGTCCGGATCCGCAAGCAGCAGAATTGGCGGCCCTAGCGCTACAATGTACGTGTTTGTAATAATGTGTGACCTTCCTATAGGAGCTTGTTTGTTAGTCTAATGTGAGCACATGTGTTCTCCGTTATTATTGTTTATACAGCTGAACTGGGTGATTTTGACGAGACAGTCCACTCGGCCGTAACCGTGTCCGAGTTTCGCTTCGTTCCCAACCAAACCGAAGAGCTGGAGCTGTCGATCTTGGATGAGTACAAAAAATGCAACGGGCTGACGCCGGCCCAAGCGGAAACCAGCTTCCTCAGCAAGGTCAAGTGGTTGGATATGTACGGTGTTGATATGCATACTGTTTTGGTAAGGTTTTCACCGTTTGCCTTGGGAAGAATTATTGATTCATGCGTGATATTTTCTAGGGCAAAGATGGGTGCGAGTACCACTTGGGGTTGACCCCCACCGGTATTCTGGTGTTCGAAGGTATCCAGAAAATAGGTCTGTTCTTTTGGCCCAAGATAGGTAAGCTGGATTTCAAGAAGAAAAAGTTAACCCTGGTCGTGGTGGAGGACGACGATCACGGCCGGGAACAGGAGCATACGTTCGTCTTTCGGCTGCATAATGAGAAGGCCTGTAAGCACCTGTGGAAGTGTGCCATCGAGCATCATGCCTTCTTCCGGTTGCGCGCTCCGGTCAAGGGACCATCGGCACGGCAGAACTTTTTTCGGATGGGCTCCCGCTTCCGATACTCTGGCAAAACAGAGTTCCAGACAACGCAACAGAACCGAGCCCGGCGAACGGTCCAGTTCGAGCGACGGCCCTCACAGCGTTTCGCTCGTCGTCAATCGCACGTGCTGCGAGAACGTCAGAAGCAAGTCTTTCCCGATCAGCAGCAGCCAGCGCAACAGCAGCAGCCACAGTTATTATCTACCGCTGATGACACTCAGAACTCCACCTCGGGAACATCAACTCCATCAGCGAACACGGTGATCCATAACCATATCTCGGCATCGGCCAGCAGTGCTTCCGACATCGGGATGCATGTCGTCAACGGCAATCTACCCTCGCTTAGTTCGAATAAGTCGATCTCCTCGAATGAGGATGTCACGTTCGGTAAACTGGGATCGTTCGGGAAGGCTGGAATCTCCTACAAGTGCGTGTTGTTTGCTGCATTTAACAACCCGGCGTTCAGATTTACTAACGATTTCCTTTTCAGACCTGAAGAACCAGTCGGTAAACTGATCGATCACGACAATCCCTTTATGCGGGTACCCGGCCATCACCACGGTGGATCGTTCGGCAAAGCTTCCATTAGTTCTGGTTTTAGCATTAAAACCACCTCCTCGGATCGTGACAGTCACATAGATACGCTAATGAAAACCATCGCAAAGGATCCATCGCCCTCGCTGCATGGAGTGGAACTGAATGATGCTAGTAGCTTTAAGGTCACCATCAACAAAACTTCCGAACTGGAGACGAACAACGATACGCTGAAAAAGTTGTCCACCAGTGCGGCGGAGAAACCCAACAATCAGATCAAGCTGTCAAATGCGGCCGTTACGCCGCTTCCACCAGGACAGATCAAGTGCAATATTCTCAAGGGTAGGCGCGTGCGAAGCTTCCGGTTGGGAAGTAGATTAATCCTTGTTTTGATTTTCAGCACGCGCAGAAGAAGAGCTACATCCGAAGCTGACCAATCACCAGCTGTATGTTCCGCTGAACGATGGACCAGATTCGCTAAGCGCGGCGACATTTGTGTCGGTGGTAAGTACCCATCTGCACAACGTTTTGTATTTTGGGTCTAATACGATTTTACCGTTGCCTGCACAAGTTTCGTTTTCTTTGACGATTTGCCAGCAAATAGTTTACATTCACATGCTACATATCATATCGATTTCATTTATCCAATTTAACCTCCTTGTTCATAGAGTGCTAGACAGTGAAAGATCTCTTGTTTTTGTTTTGCTAATTGCATTGGCAAATGATTGCAAAAGCGTATCGCTCGTTTGTTTATCATCCTCAACTCATGCAAGCTTTATGTATTCTTCGTTTTCTTCTAATTCCATATATTATACCCCCCCTGAAACATTTATTGTGTGTTGTTTGGTTTGAACTTTCAAAATTGTATCATAAATCAAACTCGCATCCGATCGAAAAACACCGCATCCGGGACAACACCGTGTCATTTTGTAGGGAGGTGATAAGCTAACCTTGAACCTAACCGGGACCACGACTCCTACAGTCAGTGGCCACACCACAGTAACGACAATGATGTCCAGTCCCACGGTGGTCACTCCGACTTCACCGACACAATCGCTGAAGAGTTTCCTCCATCCGATAACGCCACCACCCTCGCTAGTGTCAACCACCAGCACCACTGCCGTCCACAACAGTTTACCCGATCAGATCCCCCTGCTGCTAATGAACGGTCTCACCCCGTCCCCTTCGGACAATGTAACCGTCACCCACTTTTCCGAACAGAAAGGCGGAATCGTCGAAAAAATTAGCGTTCCTTCCCACTCCCTTGCTACCAGCCCAACTTCTCTAGAAAAGCTAGCCAACAACAACCCGTTCCTCAACATGTCCCATCCGTCTTCCCCGACTATTCCGGTAACCCCTAGCAAAACATCCACCAACCCATTCCACAACATATCCACTTCCTCAAACAGCTCGGGAACCTCCGAAGCCGGATTGAACTCAACTGAGACCGTCAGCGTGCCGAGTTCGCCCCAGCAACACCAGCAGCCACTAGTACTAGCACCGGAATTCAAGAATAGCAACCCATTCAAGGAAAGCACGAGCCTGAACAGCTCTCGAGCTCGCAGCAAAAGTCCGGCGGCTATTGGCAAAGTGACCGTAAGCAGTAGAAGCAATAGTAGCAGCAGCAGGGGCACCTCTCCCAGCAGCAATGGCAATGGCTTGACGACGAATGCCATCGAATTGAAGCGGATCCCTAGCATACGGAGACCTACGGAGGCAGTGGTGTCTGGTACGTCTACTACGGCGTCAACGGATGCGACGGATATGTCAGCGCCGCAAAGCAATGGTACCTTGGAGAACAGCAGCAAGAGCAAACCGGCCAAGGTAGGTGTGAATGTATGTATGGGGTGCGTGTGTGAACAGGGTATCGGTTTGTGTACTGTAGAACGGGGTTCGGGTTGCATGCCCACAGGGGAAATCGAGGTATGTGTTGTAGTGGATAAGAATCATTGTCTGCATGGTGTTCATTTTTCATACAAGACTAACCCCCCACCCCCGGTGGAAACATTGGGTTTATATTAGGTATAGTAAATGGAGTCGTTTGACTCTTGCTGGTTAACGTAGCGTAGGTAGATCAGAATTGGGCGGAGTTTATTGAAACATGGTGACCAGTTTCCTGCGCAATTTCAATAGCAAATCGGAAAAAAATCTTCGTAAGTTCTTCGAAAAAAAAAAGAATATTTTAGGCATTGAAAAAAATTCAAAACCCTTGAACTGGACTAGATTTTCAGGGTAAAGAAACTTTGAAGAACTATCAAGAGAATTTGGGAAATTCCATGACGAATGTTAAGAAGATTTCAAGATCCGTCCAAGGGAATCGATTTTGTAGGGTATAATTCCAAAGGAATTCTACGAAGAGTTTTATTTAAGTTCGGACGATGATTCCAAGGGCATCTCGAATAGAGTTGGTAGTTAATTTTAACGAAAATTTCAAGTGAATTTTTAGATAAAAATAGAGGCGGGCTTCAAAATACTTCTGATCAAAATTTCAAGATAATTCTGAGTACAGTGAATTCATAGAAGAAGAACTGTAAAATTCGTAAGTCTTAATTCGTTCCAGGACTTCATTGAGGTTTCGGTCATGCTCTTCCTTCTTCCTACCGGCAACTATGATATTGTCGAGATTCGGAATTCCTCCAACCATGGTATCAATAATCCTTTGGAACGCGCCAGGGGCCGATTTGATTCCAGGATACAGACGGCTGTATTCAATCATTCCTCGATGCGTGTTAATTGTAAGGTACATTTTTGATTCCACCCCAACCTCGACTTGCAGGTAGGCATCAGACAGGTCCAGTTGGGAGAAATACCGGCCATGTCAGCAAAAATATCATCTGGACGTGGAAGTGGGTGAGCAGAGCATTCGATTCCAGCGCATTATTCAGCCCCGTAGAATAGTAGTCACAAATTCGAACAGCAACGTTGTCGGATTTCCTGACCACAACAATTGGAGTTGCCCAGCCAGAAAACTTCACTGGCGTAATGATTCCGTTTTCTTGCAGTCGATGAAGTTCGGCATCGACCTTTGGAAGTGCTGCATAAGCCAGCGGTCTTTTTGGACAGTAAACGGGACGGACGTCGGGCTTCAAATAGAGTTTTATCTTCGCTTTAGTCCACCGACCAAGTGTGCGCTGGAACACTTCAGAAACTTCGAGCCTAACTTTTGGACAGTGTCTTCCGGTTTCTGGAGAGCATCGGCGTTGACCAGCGAGTTGAAAGGAATCGACCTCAGATCAAATAACTTGGTTGCTTCAATTCCCAGGACATTCAAATCAGGGTTTGATAACACGTAGACAACTCCTGTATTCTTCACATCTCGAATGGTTAATTATGCGGAGAACTCACCAACAATGCTGATCTTGTCTCCGGAAGCGCTGATTGCCGTTATCTCAGTTTCCTTGATGCTTAGTCTTCCGATTGCTTCCCACGTTTGTGTTGATATGAACGTGACATCGGAAGAGTTGCATCGTTGCCATTTTTTTTTAACTAGTTCGTTTATTTGGGAGGCTCAATCGCGTTAGCTTTACGGAGCCGATAGTTCATTGTTCTTTGTTTGTAACAAAATTCACTTAATTCTATGTCTAGTAGGAGTTTGGCCGAATACTCGCGGCTTACCCGAGGTTAGAGAGGTACATTGTCGAAGGATAGGATCAGGGGAGGAGCTTGGGGGTAAGGTTTCGTTGTCTCATCAGAGCGTTGTCGCCAGTATGCACGGTAGTGCGGTTCTAGTTTCGTCTGGAACATCGTTGCCATTGATTCCAACAGAAACGTATTTCCTCTTGCCTTGAAGATCGATACGCTTGAGGGAAATTCATTTGGACTTGATGCGCTCCTTGGGCTTGGGTTTTTTTTTAACTTCTTGCCAGGTTTCGATTTAAATTCGGCAATACCCTTCTTTATGCCGCCTGCGTTCGCACTTGCTGCAGTTCTTGTCTTGATAGGGATATTCCTCCACAAAATGCAGACCACCGCATAACCAGCATGGGGAATTCGGCTTCTTTTTTCTAGAGAAGCTTAATTACGGACGGATTTCTCCGGAATGGGTTTCTCTATCATTTTGGTGTTCTGCTTAAAGTTGTTGAAACGATAGCACTCTTCGATGAGCTTTGCAAGGTGAGCTTCGAACCTTCCGCCGGCGGAATATTCTCTTCAGCTTCCAACTTACCGATTAATCCGGTGCGGATGTGTGCATCTCGCGGATATTGAAGACCACAAACAAAACGTAGTGTCGCTTCACAGTGTTTATTCACGGAGGCAGCATAGCTTGAAACATCGTCAGCATCGTTTTTCATGTATTGAAGGCACAGGAACCGATCGTAAAGCTTCTTGAGTTTCTTCACCATTTCGTCGCGTGGATGATTTGGTAGGATACTATTGACGTACCGTTCATGGAATTGGGTGCCAGTCTACGTCAAGAGTCACCTTCGCGGGGTCGTTCAGATTCTTGCCGTCGAACTTGAAAACATCTTCGTAGCGGGCGTACCAATTGTCGAAGATCGTTAGGATCGTAGTAGAAGTCTTTAATTCCCGTGGCCAACGACTCGATGATCTTCTTGCTTCCCGGTCGGTTGACTTGACCGGCCCGATTGATGCGTTGGATCTGTTCTTGTTGACTGGCTACCAGCTCGGTGAGCCGAAAAAATGCGTGCTTCAAATCTTGGTTCGACATCTTCAAATGACTTGATATGGATCGACTTGAATTGAAGTGACTCGAACTTGTTGTCGTCGCTAGATATTACAGACTTCAATAAAAGACTGATTTTTGGTTAACTCACAGCAAAAAATAAATTTTAATATGACGTCCAAGAGGATGCAATTAACTCCTGTCGAAAATCTCATGTAATTTTTATGGGCACAAAAATAAACAAATGCTGTATTAATGATAATTTTACACCATATTTTATATATTATAAGTAATATTACACCATATTTTTGACACAATTAAAGTGCATCCATTTTGATGTGACATCAACATTAATTATATGCTGTGATGCTATATACTTCCGAGGTCAGAACATTAATAAATGTAGAAAATAGTTGTGTCAAACAGCTTGATTATTCATAGGCTTCTAAGGGCACGGCCAGGGTAGACGCGATTCGCGACGCGACGCAACGAATTAAAAAGGATCTTATTAGGGGAAATGTAGGTAATGTCGGCCTACATGTCCCTAATTTGGGCCCATCGCTAAAAGTCTGCTTTTTATCAATTTTATCTAGATGAACGCGTCATTAGGACGGTACCAATGGATATTTTTGGTCGCTATTGAAAATCTAGTCGATTGCTGAATTTATGTATGGGCCCAAATTAGGGACATGTAGGCCGACATTACCTACATTTCCCCTATTTATTATTATTCATTGCGTGAGTCGCATCGCGTGTCGCGTCTACCCTGGTCGTACCCTAAGGCCGACAACATAGTAGAAGCAATTCGAAGCGATTCGATGCGTTGGCAATAAGCGAAGCGCTTGCGTGAAAGCTCCCTCTATGAGCGTCCTATGGGAATCGCCCAAACCTATCATAGTGAAAGCGATGCGAAGAGGTGTGCAGCGTTCAGCAAAGCGACAGAGCTGTTCGTGTTGTGTTTTGACGCCTACGAACGCAAGTGGGCTGATAATCTTGTTTGTCACTAGATTCAAAATCAGATCCATGTGTTCATATTGTGTAAGACCGAAACTTCTCTGGATATTTACGAAGATCTTCGTACAATCTGAAGAACTCCTCATCTCATCTGATTGATCGGTGAACTATACACTCTCTTTTGTTGTTCATTACGAAATTAATCGTGCTTGAGGAAGCGAAATATTCCTCATCGGAAGAATCCACGGTGAATTGAAACAAATATGAACAAATATGTTGTACTGCGCGCGCGACTGTAATGTTTTCAAAAACGCTTTCACTATGGCCGCGGCCAGGGTAGACGGGACACGTGACGCGACGCGATGCGACTCGCATAAGGAATAATAATAAATAATAAGGCCGCGGCCAGGGTAGACGCGACACGCGACACGCGACGCGATACGACTCACGCAAGGAATAATAATAAATAATAAGATTCTTTTGAATTGGTCGCGTTGCGTCGCAAATCGCGTCTACCCTGGCCGCGGCCTATGTCATAGGTTGCTTTGCTTGCCGCTTCATTTCGCTTTGCCAATTGCTATCGCTTCGAATCGCTTCTACTATGTTGTCGGCCTAAGATATTCGTTTCATGTGGTTACTATGGAACACATATGTATGTCGGTCAGCGTTGCCAGATTGTTTTAAAGTTTATCGGTATCGAAGGTTTTAAAAAATCGGTATTTATCGGTATTTACTACATTAATTCATTTTATATTATAGCTGTTTTTGAAAGCGAATTGAGAAACTTCTAGTGAATATTCAAAGAAACCATCGGAAAAAAATCGGATTGCACATCCAAAGGAAGCCAGAAAAGTTTTGGATAATGGAAGTTAATTCCAGAAGTAGCCAGTTCTAGGGTAAGCCAGAAGAAGTTCGGAAAACCCTTCCAATAAAAGTCGAAAACCTATGGCTTATGGACACACTTCCAGAACAAGATGGAAGAAACTTCCTGAAGACGCTGGCAGACACTTCCTAAGGTAGATTGCAAGAAACTTCTGAAGAGGCCTATGGAACAGTCGAAAGAAACAAGGACATAATTCCGGAAGAAAGAGATTTCTGGGGGATGTTCTAATGATCCAGCAAATTTTCCTGATATTCATAAAACATCCCTGAAGACCCCGCAATGCCCCTGAAGTTTTCGGAACATTCCTGAAATGCACTTAGGAATATTCCATAATTCCTCGGAATTCCTTAAAATTTCTTGTAATTTTCTTGAAGTAAATGGGGCTGTTTTTAGAGTCCTCTGATCATCCTCTAAGTTAACGGGACTTCCATTATTATAATGAAGCTACCTGAATATCTATAATCATCTTTGAAGGTATCTGGATTTTCTTGAAGATTATGAAATTTCTTAAGAGCTCTCAAATGTTTCTTGAATTTATTATATCATTTGCATTGAAGATCTCTGATCTTCCCGATTTTTAAAATTTTAATTCTTGGCACTGCCATTAAAAAGCATGGAATTTCCCATAAAATGTTCTCGCAAGGTTCTTATGTTCAAGTAACTTCCCTTAAGTTTCCCAAATTTGTGGAACATTGCTTGAGTTTCTTGGAAATCCTTTAAAATATCAGCATTTCCTTGAAGTTAATTGATCTGTTCTGATGTTCACGGAGCTTTCCTAAAGTTCGCTCAGTTCTCTGAAACATATGAAACTTCCTGAAAATCATTAAATTTCCCTGAAGTTCTTTGAACTTTCCTAAATATTTCTGATGTTTTCGTAAGTTCAATGGAGTTCGCTGGACTTTCCTGAAATTTTCGGGTTTTGGAATTAGAACAGAAGTTAATAAAACTATCTTTAATTTCAAAAGCCTAGACTTTTCTGAAGTCTCAGAACTTCTTAAAAGTTCCTGCAGCTAGTGTGAATCCGGAATAAAAATCTGGAAACATCCCACAAGTTCAGGGAACTTGAAAACAAACAAAAAACTGGTGGGAGAAGACGAAAGAACCATTCGAGCCATGGCTGAACAAGCTTCCAAGGGAAGTTGAAATAAGTTGTCGGGAGGAATCGAAAAATAAGTTATGGTGTAAGATGGAAGAAAATTCCAGGCGAAAGTTGGAAGAAAATTCAGGAAGTAAAATATTAACAAAAAATTTAGGAAGTTAAATAATGTTTAAAAAGTATTCCGGGATTCTCTAGGAATAACCGGAAAGAGCCATCGACAGTTTCTCGATTTATGGGTAGCCAAAAACGGTGAAGAAATTTAAAAAATTGTCAAAAGAGTGTCAAGCATATAACATTTCCAAAGATTATTTTGAGTGCTCAAATTTTTTGAGTTATTCAAAAAGATACAAGTCTATCACAGTTATTTACTCCGAAATTCGAGCGCGGGTAGGCAATACTAATTTTGATCATTTAAAATGCGGTATAAATCGGTATACAATTTCAAAAATTGGTATTCTGAGGAATCTTATTTGTGTATCGGTATCTAGTTCGGAAATCGGTATAAATACCGATAAATCGGTATATCTGGCAACGCTGATGTCGGTTTCCTGCAAGTCCAAGGGGTGAGACAACTTTACTCTGAGATCCGTTTTTTTGCTGCGAGTAACTCTATGTACCTCAAAATTAAATCGACGTTCATCGATTTACTGTCTGTTTACTCCTCGGCTTACTCCGTTTACCGCCTTCATACCGACAGTGAGCAATGAGCATGCATAAGGGCGTATACGAGATGACCGATTCTCTTCAACGATTTTCTCTTTGCATTGCCACAGCTAAGCGAAACAATTTTCTAGAATTTGTTCAATGCAGTGTTGTAAGAGGTTGTATTGGCTATCAAAAGCAACAGCAAACGTTCAGAGAAACGTTAATTCTAGCGACAAAAGAGAAAATCGACGAAGAGAATCGATCATCGCGTTTACGCCCTTATGCATGCTCACTGTCGATATATTAGGCGTCAGTCTTGTTTGTAAACAAAATAAAATCCTCGCGTCACTTTTCAATAGGCCCTTTCGGCATTGATCGATTCGGTTCATCGAATTTCTCTTAGGATCGTCAATACCGTGTTAGGATATTTCCGAATATTTTGGACACCCAGATCGATGTAAGATGCAACCATCTAGCATCTAATACGACAAAGACGGCAGGAAATGTTTTTGTAGCCGAGTTATTTACGAAAGAGAGAGTCGATGAAGAGGATTGAGAGAATGTAGATTTTTCTATTTGAAATCGGAGTTGGTAACCTGAATGACACGACGAGAGCGGGATTGTCAGCATCTAGACTGATCAGTGACCGGTAATGAGAAATCATTTGTCGGGACAAGATCTAGCAAACGTCCGTTTCGGTTGGAAAAAGTGTTTACTCGACTAAACCCGTCCAAAAGAGTACAGTAAACCACCAGCATATGCAATAGCAGTGGGTCAATGAATGGTGTGCCGCAAAAATGCATTTTTTTCACTTCGGTTGAACCCCAAAAATGCATACTAAACGCATTCTGATCCCGTTATTGTCATTCTCCACACCCACGGGACAAGACAATGCACCATCCTACAATGGTTAGTAATGGTTCTGAACTCGTTAAGGGTGCTTTTTTTGATGCTACAAAAATCGCCAAAAATGCATTTTTTTCACTTCGGTTGAACCCCAAAAATGCATACTAAACGCATTCTGATCCCGTTATTATCATTCTCGACACCCACGGGACAAGACAATGCACCATCCTACAATGGTTAGAAGTGGTTCTGAACTCGTTAAGGGTGCCATTTTGATGCTACAAAAATCGCCAAAAATGCATTTTTTTCACTTCGGTTGAACCCCAAAAATGCATACTAAACGCATTCTGATCCCGTTATTGTCATTCTCCACACCCACGAGACAAGACAATGCACCATCCTACAATGGTTAGAAGTGGTTCTGAACTCGTTAAGGGTGCCATTTTGATGCTACAAAAATCGCCAAAAATGCATTTTTTTCACTTCGGTTGAACCCCAAAAATGCATACTAAACGCATTCTGATCCCGTTATTGTCATTCTCCACACCCACGGGACAAGACAATGCACCATCCTACAATGGTTAGAAGTGGTTCTGAACTCGTTAAGGGTGCCATTTTGATGCTACAAAAATCGCCAAAAATGCATTTTTTTCACTTCGGTTGAACCCCAAAAATGCATACTAAACGCATTCTGATCCCGTTATTGTCATTCTCCACACCCACGGGACAAGACAATGCACCATCCTACAATGGTTAGAAGTGGTTCTGAACTCGTTAAGGGTGCCATTTTAATGCTACAAAAATCGCCAAAAATGCATTTTTTTCACTTCGGTTGAACCCCAAAAATGCATACTAAACGCATTCTGATCCCGTTATTGTCATTCTCCACACCCACGGGACAAGACAATGCACCATCCTACAATGGATAGAAGTGGTTCTGAACTCGTTAAGGGTGCCATTTTGATGCTACAAAAATCGCCAAAAATGCATTTTTTTCACTTCGGTTGAACCCCAAAAATGCATACTAAACGCATTCTGATCCCGTTATTGTCATTCTCCACACCCACGGGACAAGACAATGCACCATCCTACAATGGATAGAAGTGGTTCTGAACTCGTTAAGGGTGCCATTTTGATGCTACAAAAATCGCCAAAAATGCATTTTTTTTCACTTCGGTTGAACCCCAAAAATGCATGCTAAACGCATTCTGATCCCGTTATTGTCATTCTCCACACCCACGGGACAAGACAATGCACCATCCTACAATGGTTAGAAGCGGTTCTGAACTCGTTAAGGGTGCCATTTTAATGCTACAAAAATCGCCAAAAATGCATTTTTTCACTTCGGTTGAACCCCAAAAATGCATACTAAACGCATTCTGATCCCGTTATTGTCATTCTTTACACCCACGGGACAAGACAATGCACCATCCTACAATGGTTAGAAGTGGTTCTGAACTCGTTAAGGGTGCCATTTTGATGCTACAAAAATCGCCAAAAATGCATTTTTTTCACTTCGGTTGAACCCCAAAAATGCATACTAAACGCATTCTGATCCCGTTATTGTCATTCTTCACACCCACGGGACAAGACAATGCACCATCCTACAATGGTTAGAAGTGGTTCTGAACTCGTTAAGGGTGCCATTTTGATGCTACAAAAATCGCCAAAAATGCATTTTTTTCACTTCGGTTGAACCCCAAAAATGCATACTAAACGCATTCTGATCCCGTTATTGTCATTCTCCACACCCACGGGACAAGACAATGCACCATCCTACAATGGATAGAAGTGGTTCTGAACTCGTTAAGGGTGCCATTTTGATGCTACAAAAATCGCCAAAAGTGCATTTTTTTTCACTTCGGTTGAACCCCAAAAATGCATGCTAAACGCATTCTGATCCCGTTATTGTCATTCTCCACACCCACGGGACAAGACAATGCACCATCCTATAATGGTTAGAAGCGGTTCTGAACTCGTTAAGGGTGCCATTTTAATGCTACAAAAATCGCCAAAAATGCATTTTTTCACTTCGGTTGAACCCCAAAAATGCATACTAAACGCATTCTGATCCCGTTATTGTCATTCTTCACACCCACGGGACAAGACAATGCACCATCCTACAATGGTTAGAAGTGGTTCTGAACTCGTTAAGGGTGCCATTTTGATGCTACAAAAATCGCCAAAAATGCATTTTTTTCACTTCGGTTGAACCCCAAAAATGCATACTAAACGCATTCTGATCCCGTTATTGTCATTCTCCACACCCACGGGACAAGACAATACACCATCCTACAATGGTTAGAAGTGGTTCTGAACTCGTTAAGGGTGCCATTTTGATGCTACAAAAATCGCCAAAAATGCATTTTTTTCACTTCGGTTGAACCCCAAAAATGCATACTAAACGCATTCTGATCCCGTTATTGTCATTCTCCACACCCACGGGACAAGACAATGCACCATCCTACAATGGTTAGAAGTGGTTCTGAACTCGTTAAGGGTGCCATTTTGATGCTACAAAAATCGCCAAAAATGCATTTTTTTTCACTTCGGTTGAACCCCAAAAATGCATGCTAAACGCATTCTGATCCCGTTATTGTCATTCTCCACACCCACGGGACAAGACAATGCACCATCCTACAATGGTTAGAAGTGGTTCTGAACTCGTTAAGGGTGCCATTTTGATGCTACAAAAATCGCCAAAAATGCATTTTTTTCACTTCGGTTGAACCCCAAAAATGCATACTAAACGCATTCTGATCCCGTTATTGTCATTCTCCACACCCACGGGACAAGACAATACACCATCCTACAATGGTTAGAAGTGGTTCTGAACTCGTTAAGGGTGCCATTTTGATGCTACAAAAATCGCCAAAAATGCATTTTTTTCACTTCGGTTGAACCCCAAAAATGCATACTAAACGCATTCTGATCCCGTTATTGTCATTCTCCACACCCACGGGACAAGACAATGCACCATCCTACAATGGTTAGAAGTGGTTCTGAACTCGTTAAGGGTGCCATTTTGATGCTACAAAAATCGCCAAAAATGCATTTTTTCACTTCGGTTGAACCCCAAAAATGCATACTAAACGCATTCTGATCCCGTTATTGTCATTCTTCACACCCACGGGACAAGACAATGCACCATCCTACAATGGTTAGAAGTGGTTCTGAACTCGTTAAGGGTGCCATTTTGATGCTACAAAAATCGCCAAAAATGCATTTTTTTCACTTCGGTTGAACCCCAAAAATGCATACTAAACGCATTCTGATCCCGTTATTGTCATTCTCCACACCCACGGGACAAGACAATGCACCATCCTACAATGGTTAGAAGTGGTTCTGAACTCGTTAAGGGTGCCATTTTAATGCTACAAAAATCGCCAAAAATGCATTTTTTTTCACTTCGGTTGAACCCCGAAAATGCATACTAAACGCATTCTGATCCCGTTATTGTCATTCTCCACACCCACGGGACAAGACAATGCACCATCCTACAATGGTTAGTAATGGTTCTGAACTCGTTAAGGGTGCTTTTTTTGATGCTACAAAAATCGCCAAAAATGCATTTTTTTCACTTCGGTTGAACCCCAAAAATGCATACTAAACGCATTCTGATCCCGTTATTGTCATTCTCCACACCCACGGGACAAGACAATGCACCATCCTACAATGGTTAGAAGTGGTTCTGAACTCGTTAAGGGTGCCATTTTGATGCTACAAAAATCGCCAAAAATGCATTTTTTTTCACTTCGGTTGAACCCCAAAAATGCATACTAAACGCATTCTGATCCCGTTATTGTCATTCTCCACACTGCAGGTAGACAGTACCAATACTGAGAATGTTTTGTGGAAATTCCACGACAATCCAGAGCTGTTCCAGCGGACTGGAAATGGGCGAGATACTTAGGTAGCTGGTTAGTCTAGTTGAGACAGCAGTCAGAACGCCTTTTGACTGTGCAGGGGAGATCGGTCACTTGAAGACGGAATAAAGTGATCCGAGGTTGCGATTCATAGATCCGGTCATCCAGTCCCGTTTCCGTCAGTACGATCAAATCCAACAGTCAAGACAAACGAGTCGATTTTAGTCCTCAGCAAACGCACGATCCCGGGAGCTGGAAACCGAAAGAAATTTGGGACCGAAAGTTCAAAATCCCAACCATACTCGCCCGGAGTTGTAGGCCGGAGGTCCCCGATTTTTGTTGTTGTTTTGCTTGACAGCAGCTTTTTGACTTCGCATCTCCTTATGTTGCTGTGATGCGAAAAGTAAGAAGGCAAATGACAGTGATCTTGCTCACTGAGCAATGTGAGTTACTCGAGGTGCCTCAAAAGCATCTCTGAAATTGCTCATGATTAGGAGCTGTCTTGCCCCTTGTGCAAGTCCTTCCTTCGACATTCCAGATGGGTTGGTTGTCAACTCTGCACTCTGCGCCGAAACACAACAGCATGGGCACATTAAGGCACACTTTGATAAGTAGGACACAAACAATGTAAAACGGCATCATTGTTGAGTGTTGACATTTTGCCAATCGTTGCTAAGGTTTACTACTTGGTTCAATACTTTGTTTACTCACAAATGAAGGTAGTGAGAGAGTGTCAAACATAAAACATAGGATCATAGGATAAAAACAACAAACGTGTACCCACCGGTGCTGAGGATCATTCGAAAAATTCTGTAAGTATTGTCGGAATCGTGAATCTCTTCAAACCTAACAAAACTAAGTCCGTCTCTTCCTAATCACAGCACAAATCTCAGCGGATTGTGTTTTATCTAGAACAGCTTCTATTTGGGCCTCACTTCAGTCGAGTTCATCTACACCATGGCCGGTTCTTGTCGGTACTGCAGTCAAGACGGCTGAAATGGGTTACCCCTAGAGACGATTCGATTTCGGTGATGGAATAATTGTGGAAAATGTCCGACGGTTGTCTTTGGTGTTAAATTCGGAAGGCTACAGCAACAATTTCATCAATATTAAGCAAATTGATCCCAACAATACGACGGAGATGGTGGAACACCTACGCTGTTATTCGTGCGAAATGAACTACGAAGGAACTATGAGCATCGAGCTTGATGAATCCTCACATTCAGTATTGGAAAAGTTCACCAAAACTCAATACGACTCGCGACTTGATGAACTTCGCCCACATGGTGGCATGGACTTCGATGGCATGACCACAGGACTTTATAGGGATGACCATTAGACTGATGCAAAATTTGAAATTTTCGCTCCACAGTTTTCAAACGGTTTCAAATCGGGCCTGATTAGCCTCTGAAAGTTTAAACTCATTTGATAAGAAAATGCCTTGGCACAAACCATTTGAAGTTTATATGGAAATTACTATGGAAAAACAAAACTTTTTGTTCATTTTTTTTTAATAATCCATTTATTTGTCAAGGCTCAAATGCGTTAGCTTTGCGGAGCCGAAATTTTTTTACATTATTGTGTGTGAATATCATTTTCTTACAACTAATGTTAGTAGAACGGCAGCCGATTACTCGCGGTTTACTCGAGATTAGGGATTACATTTATTGATCATTTGGAGGGAGGACAAGGGAAAGCATTTTGAACTAATTTAAAACTTAAACGTAAAGGATGACTAAAACACAAAACATTAAACACATACATCAACAGCTTTAAGAAAGTCGTAAATAAGCTTCATAAAGTCGATATCACGGCAAGCCAAGACGTCTCTAATTGGCTTAAAGGGTTGTTTTCCTCGGAGCAAGGAGCAGGACCAAACAACATGCTCGATGTCGTGATAACCGTTTCCACAGGTGCACAAGTTGCTGTCGGCAAACGTAATACGGAAGAGGTGGGCGTTTAACGAACAGTGATTGGACATGAGCCTGGACATTACACGAATAAAATCACGACTCATATCCAACCCTTTGAACCAGGGTTTGATCGACACCTGTGGAACAATAGAATGTAGCCATCTTCCCAGATCACCATCATTCCACTTTTGTTGCCAGTTGGCGAGGACTTGCTGACGAGAAATCGTAAAACATTCGTGGTAGGCGATTTGTCGTTCGTAAATATCGCCTTCCATAGCGCCCACCTTGACCAGCGAGTCCGCTTTCTCATTGCCCGGGATAGAGCAATGAGACGGGACCCATACCAAGGTGATGACATGCGAGCTGTTTGATAAAGCACTCAATGACGATCGTATTTCCTGGAGGAAATACGCCGAGTGCTTTATCGCCCTCATTGAACGCATAGCCTTCAGGGAGCTTAGCAACGTATACCGAACACGGCTTTTGAAGCTTGTATGAGGCGCTATGAAGATCGTGGAATACTCCAAAACCAGTGGAAGCATTTATCACCGACCCAGCTGTGAAAAATCTCTTCTTGGTGGGGACGTGGCGGTATTTGTTCGCAAAAATAGTTGGGACAATCAGGGAACGGTGAGGCTCTGGAATTCCTTGAATCTCCTGCCTCATTGTGAGATCGAATCTCACGGAAGAACAACTGAAATGATGGGAGACAGCGCGATTGGGGTTGAACGAGGAGGGGCCGATGTATCGTGTTTGAGGATTCCGCTCTAGCAGCTTCTCAAAGTTTTCGATCACCAGCGGGTTCATGACTTCACAGCGGATGAGGAACCGGAACGATAAATCCGCAAAACCATTTGTTAAGGGGAGGACGCCCGCAAGAACTTCAAGACTCATGGTATGCGTCGATTGCATACAACCTAGCGCGATTCGAATGTAACGATATTGAATCCTTTGGAGCTTCAATATGTGCGTCCTCGCCGCCGATTGAAAGCAATAGCTACCGTACTCTAAAATCGAGAGAATGGTGGTCTTGTAGAGTCTTATCAGATCTTCCGGATGGGCTCCCCATGAAGTGCCGGTAATGGAACGAAGAAAATTGATTCTCTGTTGGCATCTCTGCCTCAGATACGCTATGTGTTTTCCCCAAGTGCACTTGGAATCGAACCAGACACCTAAATACTTAAACGACATGCTGTGAGTGATTGTTCTACCCATAAGTTGAAGCTGAGACTGTGCTGGATAAAGCTTCCTAGAAAAAAACAACCATCTCTGTTTTCTCCGGAGAGAATTCGATACCCAGATTCATTGCCCAAGTAGACAAATTAGCCAAGGTATCTTGCAATGGTCCTTGCAGGTCCGGTGCTGTTGGTCCAACCATGGAAACCACGCCGTCATCTGCAAGCTGCCTTAGCGTGCAATTTTCGGTCAGACATTCATCAATGTCTTTGACATAGAAATTGTACAGGAGGGGACTTAAACATGAGCCTTGTGGAAGACCCATGTAGCTGATTCGTGCAATTTCCGTGTTGCCATGAGAGAAGCTCATTCGTTTCTCGGACAATAAATTAAACAGGAAATTGTTGATAATCGGAGAAAGCCCACTCGCATGGAGTTTGTCCGAAAGGATGTCGATGCAAACAGAATCAAACGCCCCTTTAATGTCCAAGAAAACTGAACCCATCTGCTGTTTTTCAGCATCGGCTAATTGGATTTCAGTTTAAAGCAACGCAAGGCAGTCGTTCGTCCCTTTGCCCCTGCGGAACCCAAATTGCGTATCTGAGAGTAAGCCATTCGCCTCGACCCACTTGTCCAGACGAAGAAGAATCATTTTTTCTAACAGCTTCCGAATACACGACAGCATCGCGATGGGACGGTACGAATTATGATCCGACGCGGGTTTACCGGGCTTCTGGATGGCGATAACTTTCACTTGTCTCCAATCATCCGGAACAACGTTGAGCTCAAGGAATCGATTGAACAAGTTCAACAATCGCCTCTTTGTGACTTCTGGGAGGTTCTTGAGCAGGTTGAACTTGATTCGATCAATTCCCGGAGCCGAGTACCGGAACCGAATCGGGACAAACCTTACGCGCGAAGTCGAAAATCCACTTGTTAGAGTACTCCTTGTCCTCGTTGACCGACGATGCCGCGTTACGAATTCTCCTGTCGACATTCCAGAGCGATAGCCCTTCGACGAACCGACGCCAGTAACCGCGTTTTTTGGCCCTGACCAAGCTCTTAAACTTTTCCTCTAGCTCCGTATACCGCTCAAAGTATTCGCGGGAACCGTATTTACGAAACTGTTTAAACGTTTTTACGTTTTGTTCATTGTCGTGTAGCCTTTTTACATATTGTACTGCTAACAAATTCTATTGCTATTCTTATGCGAATTTTTATCAGCTATAACTTTGCAGAAAATCGTTTTTCAACCAAACGTCAAATTAAATAGTTATTAATTGTTTAAGAGATTGATAATCTTATGGCAAGATTAAGAAGCTGTATTGTGGGCAACACTGTATTCTGCAGTGTGACATAGTAGCCATGATTTTTGTGTTTTATTCTACGCGCCACAAACACCAATGTTGCCTGCTGAACAGTTGAATGAGCATAAGCATAAGATATCAGTGACTTGAATCATTAATAATTTTTGTTCCTTAAATTTGATCGAAAAGTGGTCTTCAACAAAGTTGTAGCTGACAAAATTTTCAACAAGCTCAGCTATCATTTTCTAAAGTAGAGTGAACTGGTGAATTTTGAGATAGATATGAACCGAAATTATGGTTTCTTCATAGTAATTCCCATATAAACTTCAAATGGTTTGTGCCAAGTCAGTTTCTCACTAAATGAGTTCAAATTTAGGGAGGCTAATCAGGGCCCAATTTGGAACCGTTTGAGCACTGTGGAGCGGAAATTTCAAATTTTGCATCAGCCTAATGACCATAGAATGCTCTTGAATCAAGAATCGCCCACGTCTGTCATCTGTGTGGAGCTGAGTGGATTGAGCATAATCTGCTCGAGTTCTATAAAGACCTACAGGTGCCGGATAAAGCGCTTCCGCTGAAGTTTGCGGTGGCCGAGAATCCTATTTTCGAAGCATGACAGATGCTAGATAGTTTTCATCGGTGGTACATTGCGGAAGGTACCAAAACTGCATCAGATCGTAGCTTGATAGGCTTGGTGGTGTGTAATTAGGAGGTGGTAATTAGCAATACGATAGACTTGGCTTATATACTTGAGGACACGCACTTCTGAACGGATCAGATGATTTAAAACTGGTTCGACGATGTTGCTCCTAGCGTGGGATTGCACTATGGCTCGTTCCAGTTGTGGGTTTACTTTAGTCGGGGAGGAATTTCATTCTTCATCGATCGGGTTTCTCCTTTGTTTCTGTACACCTGCAAGGAGTCAACAATTCAAAATGACATCGAGTCAGAATCTTGTAGAATTTGCTTGAACACCGTATTGGTTTGATGGTTTTCAGTTCCTCTTCCACCTCTTGACCCGCTAACGCTCTAATGAGAATGAAGCTGAATGCTTGCCATCCATCCATCAGAGAAATTGAGAATGTAAACACATTCACAAAAGTCATAACTTTGAGGGTTGCCAAACTCAAGGAATATTGACGCCTTGATAGGCATACTTTGATTGACTTTGACAGGCACGTTCGGCACAGCGCTTGGCATAGCTTTCGGTACAGCTCATTACTCGCCACGAATTAATGTGTGCAGAGTTGAATACCCCTAGGATATTGATTTGAATGATATTATGGGTGGGACTGGGTTTTTTTTTTATTGTAAACAAATAGCTGCTTTCGGAGAAATTGAACATATTTGATATTTTGTATTTGGTTGATATTTGCAAAACATCCAAAAATACCAAATTCAACTCAGGGCAAGAAACACTAAGTGGATAACAACACAGGGAATTAAACGTGTAGACTACGTAACCGGATTAGTGTCTGTTAGGATTTTTTGTATCTATAATCTAGCTGTAAAGTTCTTTGTACATACAATTGTAACTAAACCATTCAAGCAAGTAAGTAACCCTAACCAATCAACTAAAACTATAGCGTGTAAGTATGCATGCTTTTTATGCTTAGCAGAAAAAAAACCTAAAGCCTGTATTCCAATAGTGCATCATTAACTGCCTGCATCCTGCTTGCCGTAGAATTTCCCAGCACAAAAGCTTTGTATTTTTTTTTTGACTTGTTCAAGAAAGCCCCAAACTACACTAACCCAAGCATTGACATCATAGGAAGCCCTGAAGGAGAACATCAAACCCCACTCGATGGACATCTCGCCGTGGCTCGTCTCCGCGGATGTCGTAACCGGTTCGACAAAGGCCAAGGAGGCTACTATTATCCGGAAGTCGGTCATCACCACGCAGCTGTAGATAACTATCTAATCTTAAACTTTCGCTTGTTTTAGATGTCAAATATCTATCAGAAATCGCATGTACTAGAGAATGAACTAGTATGTGTTCAGTTTGTCCAACTGAGTTTACTTGTTTTCTTTTTTTATTTTATTGTTAAGCAATTTGATGTGCATCTTTGACTACTTTTTGATCACGAAGGGCTTGCAATTCTGTCTTTTACGGTAAAGCTAACGAAGCTTCGGTTTTTTTTTGTTCGTTGAAAAAAATTATCTACTTAGGTGAACAATTGTTAATGTTGAATGAGCCTTGCAATAGAAACGATATTATACTAACAAATAAATTGATTTGCTCTGATTTTGCAGTGTAAAAAAACGAGATCATTCCCGCAATTGCTTAATCGGTAAAGCAGCTCAGCAACCCGCATATAGTATTAAATGATCTCAAAACATTCCGTCTTCTGTGTACACATCCCTCAAGTATGATTGAACTGAATTTAGATCGCTTTTTGTTATGCTACTTTACTTATATTCGTGGTGCTTTACTTTGCAGTAGGCAAACGACGCGCATTTCCTCTCAGCTGCAACCCAAGTACTTAATTTTGCCTTGATAGAGCTCAAACGACCCTTAAACTAGTAGTGTGATCCTGAATACATCGAATTAGTGCGTAGCTTGTTTCCTGAATTGAAGTTTAATGTATTTTTCTCATTTTTTTTTACATTGACTTTGACACGTTTTCTCCTAAATCTACGCTAGAAGAATAATAGTGCACTGAAATTCAGGTGCCATGAATGAGGAAAGTGAGTAGAAACCTGAATGGACAACGTCTGAATCAAATTGGATAGAGTATATATATATATATATATATATATATATATATAAATAACACTTAAAGTATCAACTGTAAGAAGAAGCCCATGAAAATCTTCATGTGAAGAACGACACCTTTATCGTTAAGTATTTATTTAGAATGTGTTTTTCGCTTCATCTGTTCCACTTTTAACAGCGACTAAAGTCAAGCAAAACAGCGAATGTGGGATGTGAAGTAATAATTTTAAAAATTATTATTATTCCGTAGAAACAGGATAAACGATGGTCTTATTAAGGTCGCATTTGTAGATGGAAATGTTTATCAAAACCTTTTATTTAGTGAAACAGATGAAATCAAAATATGGAACAAAAGTGAGAACAAGAATCAAAATTTTTACCTCTATCCATATACAACATGATTTTATGTAGACGACTTGTAATTTGAGGAAATCTTTTTATATACACTCGTGCGCTCAGTGCATGCAATTCTATTTACCCTAAATGGAGAAGTGGTTTGCTGGATGTTGCAAAACGAAAAGAAAGAATGGATTAGTATTTGCTTAATTACTGAAAAATCGGTCTGATGAAGAAACATTTGTGCCTGATCTAGCAGGAACCTTCGCCCACAAGTGTGTGGATGAATGAAAATATATATATTTGTGTATTTAGAGGATTTTTACAAGGAAATAAAATGCAGTGATACATTGTGGAATAAATGAAAGTGAATATTATCAAAGTATAACCGTTTTAATGATCCGAAATCTTCCTTGGATGGATGTAGTCGCAGCATGATTGAAATGATCTCCATGGTGCAATGATAGGAACGCTCGATCGCAGTGACAAATTATAGAGCCAATCTCGTAATTTTGTTCGAGGTTCTTAAAAACAATTTCTTTCGCACTAAAATACTCCTTATAATTCTTATGCAGTTCACCTCCAGATTGTATTTAATAATTGCTAGAATATTGGAAGGAGAATTCGAGGTGAATTTTCTGAAGAATTTAGAGGAGTACTTCGAATTAATTCTGAAAAAAAATCTAAAAAATGACGTATCTTACCACTCGAACTTTGCCTTGCAACATTACTTTGAGATTTTGTCCTCTAGAACCTCGAGAAAATAGGATCTTATTTATTCTCTTCATAAAATATCAGCTATGAGTTGCCTGATGATGATGGTGATATGAAACTACCACTCACTGTAGCAAGACAACCTTTGGTAGAACCTCTAATTGTAATCAACCTGTCATTGTATGAAGGGTCAAAACCGGTTTGGGTGAATCCGTGATCATACAACCGCTCAATAAACAAGCCATCAAACTGGAAGATCAATGAGTGGGGAGCAGAACCCGCCATCTATTCACGCAATGTTTAAGACAGAGAGTTGGCATTTCCACTCTCCTCATCCATTTCGCTTCAATCGGGTGCTCTGGTGGACCCTCCCGTACCAAGCATGTACACTGAAGTCTGTTTTTTACACGTTTTTTTTACGCGGTTTTTTTTTACACGGTTTTTCGCGATTTACACGGTACGTTTTTAACGATTTCTCGACAATGATACAACCTATCGACTTGATTCCAATCACATTATCCGTTTTAAGCTATAGGTAATCAAATGGCGTACTTAACAATTTTTGTTGAAAATACAGAAATTTTTTAAATATGTCTATATGGACCATAGCATGCGATAAAGGGTGATACGGTCAAAATTTGGTCAATATCAACTTGACGTATTTCTTTCAATTTTGCATTTAAAAAACCTGAACACCCCTCATTTTGAAGGTGTGTGTGTGTAGAATGTTGCTCCTATTTTGATTTTGGAATTCACTCTTCAGTTGTCAAAATGCCGTCCAAGCAAGAAGAGCAGCGTATCAAAATTTTGCTCGCGCATCGCGAAAATCCGAGCTACTCGCACGCAAAGTTGGCAAAATCGCTAAAAGTTGCCAAATCAACCGTTACAAATGTAATTAAAGTGTTTGGGGAACGTTTGTCGACAGCCAGGAAGTCTGGATCGGGGGGAAATCGAAAACCGGAAGCCGCTGAGACGACAAAGAGAGTTGCCGGTAGTTTCAAGCGAAACCCTAACCTCTCTCTCCGAGATGCCGCAAATAAGCTGGGTGTATCGTCTACAACCGTGCATCGAGCCAAAAAACGAGCCGGACTATCGACTTACAAGAAGGTAGTGACTCCAAATCGCGATGATAAACAAAATACGACGGCCAAAGCGCGATCCCGGAGGCTGTACACGACGATGCTGACGAAGTTTGACTGCGTGGTAATGGACGACGAAACCTACGTCAAAGCCGACTACAAGCAGCTTCCGGAACAGGAGTTTTATACGGTAAAAGGAAGGGGAAAGGTAGCAGATGTTTTCAAGCACATGAAACTGTCAAAGTTCGCAAAGAAATATCTGGTTTGGCAAGCCATCTGTACCTGTGGCTTGAAAAGCAGCATTTTCATAGCTTCCGGGACTGTCAACCAAGAAATTTACGTGAAAGAGTGTTTGAATAAACGTCTGCTGCCTTTCCTGAAGAAACACGGTTGTTCCGTACTGTTTTGGCCGGATTTGGCATCTTGCCATTACGGTAAAAAGGCCATGGAGTGGTACGCCGCCAACAACGTGCAGGTGGTTCCCAAGGACAAGAACCCTCCCAACACGCCAGAGCTCCGCCCAATTGAGAAATACTGGGCTATTGTCAAGCGGAACCTAAAGAAGACCAAAAAAACTGCTAAGGGCGAGCAGCAGTTCAAGGCAAACTGGCTTTCTGCGGCGAAGAAGGTGGACAAGGTGGCTGTACAAAATCTGATGGCAGGGGTCAAGCGTAAGGCCCGGCAATTCGGATTTGGAAAAGCGGAAGCCTAACTGAATATTTTTCCTGAATTTTATACTAATTGAACTTGAAAAAGAAATTTAATTTGATTTTTTAATTTACACGCGTTTTCCCTTGACCAAATTTTGACCGTATCACCCTTTAAGTGGATACAACGATCTTATCAAGATGTTGCACTTGGTTTTCGTTTTGTCAACGTGCTCCCTGAAAAGAAGCTTGCTGTCTAGTGTTAGCCCGAGGTACACGACCTCTTTGGACCATTCCACTACTGTGCCGTTCCGGCAGATCTTGTTATTCTCCGACGGAACAAGTCTTGGAGATTTAGAGTGTGGAAAGATGGGTCTTTGCCGCGTTGATACGGATCTTCGAGCTGTTGAAATATTCAGACAGGCGTTCAGGCCTCTCTGAAGTTTGGCAGTCAGAGCTTTGATGACCCTACCCTTGTAGACGATGGATGTGTCATCTGCGAACAGAGAGAACGATCCACCATCAGGGAGAGCCGGCATATCGGAGGTTAACAGGTTGAATGGGATGGGGCCAAGGATGCTTCCTTGTGGAACCCCGGCACCGATGTTGAAAGCATCCGATGTGATGCAATTCAGAGAGACTCGGAACATCCTGTCTGATAGATAGTTGTTTATGATCTTCACTAGGAAGATTGGAAGACCGTACTGCTGCAATTTGAACACCAGGCCATCATGCCAGACATTGTCGAACGCTTTTTCAACGTCCAACACGCCATGGCAGATGTTTTCGAAACAGACTGGTTCCGTCTGAGACTGTGTGTTACTCGAGTCCGCTGGTGGACGGTCGAACGACCTTTCCGAAAACCAAACTGTTCCTCGAGTAACAAGTTGTTTTCATCGGCAGATGTTAGGAGCCGGTGGTATACTGCTCTTTCGAACAGTTTTGATAACCCTGAGAGAAGGCTGATTGGTCGATAACTTGAAGGAGAGGACGGATCCTTCCCAGGTTTCCGGATGGGTATGGCTTTAGCTGACTTCCAGCACGAGGGGAAGTAGCCAAGTCTGAGGCACTGATTGAAAATCAGTGCCAGGTGGTTGTAGAATCTGGAACTCAAGTGTTTGAGTTCCAGATTCAGGATGTTGTCGAAACCTGGGGCCTTCATGTTTTTTGTTGATTTGATATAGGCCAACAGTTCGTCAGCCGTAATCTCGGATTCCTCTGGAAAAATGTTAGGAATCTGAAGAAGATTGGTTGCATTTTCAGCAACCTCAGATTCATGAGGGCTGACGATGTTTTGTCCGAGATTATGGGAGCTGACGAAGTGTTGACCTATCGCGGCAGCCTTCTCTTCAGGAGTTATCAGATGAACCACTGGGTCGCCGCGACGATCCAGTGGGGTCAGTGGTGGAATGAGCCTAGGCTTGTTTTTAAGAATTTTTGTAAGTTTCCAGAAGGGCTTAGCACAATCTGGGAGAGAGCGGATCTTACTAGCAAAATCGTTATTTCTGAGATCCACCATCCTGGCCTGAATGATCTTTGTTAATCGATTACAATTGGTCTTCAAGTTAGGCAGGCCAGTACGCTGGTACTGCCTACGAATGGTGTTACGGAGTCTAATGAGATCTTTGGTAGGGCTGTCAAGGTGTTACTCACCTGTCTGGATACTGGCACGTGTTGTTCCCTGGCCTGGGAAATCGCCTCCTCGATGGTTTGTAGACACCGGTCAACATCTCCGAACGTCCCCGGTTGGACATCGTAGTCGATGGTTGTGTCGACGCAGTGTTTATATTGCGCCCAGTTGAGTTGGTGGTAGTTGCGCCGGGAAGCTACGAATCGGTTTACCGAGTATCCAACTTCGACCCCCACCGGGTAGTGGTCCGAGCTCAACTCCTGGAATGCCACAGGTTGCGAGATGTTGTGTCCCATGTTGCTTACGAAGATGTCGGTGGTCGCATGGACCCCAGATCGACTCAACCGGGTGGGAGAGTCCGGGGCCAAGATGGTATAGTGGCCCTCTTGCAGGTCTTCGTTCAGGATGGTGCCGTTTCGATTGCTCAGACCGTTGCCCCAAGCTTGGTGTTTTGCGTTCAGATCGGCAGCGATTATAAAGTTCCCGCTCCTCCGGGTGAGTTTGATGATGTCTTTCCGGAGGGCCACTGACGACCGGTCCCTGATGTTGGTTTGCTAGTAGCCGATTTGCTGCGTCATTCGAAGCAGCGCTGGGATCCGTTTGGGCCTTCTGGATAGGGTCCTCCGATGCAGAGCAGTAGTACGCTTGCGTACCATGCTTTGTTTATTGGCAAGAGCAATTAGACTTGCCAATGCGCCTGTCGATGACGGCACTCCCACGATGCGAACGTAGCAATAAAACGAACTAGAAAAAACTCGACAGCGAAGCGAACTGAAAATACTGCCAAATACCTTTCAATATTTATATTTTCGGAATCAAGGTGACGTCTAGAGACCGTAAATCGATGTCCGACGCCATCTTGAAATCCAAGATGATGGTTTTCAGTTCCAGAAAAAGAGAGAAATACTGTCAAATATCCTTCATTACGCGTATTTTTGGGACGTCTAGAGACCGAATATCGAAATCGGACTGACGTGAACTCCAAGATGGCAGCTACAGGATACAGGGAAAGTTGGGAATACTGTCAAATACTCGTCAATGTGTGGATTTTTGGATTGGCGGTGATAGCTACGGACTAGCAATTACTGTCCGATGCCAAATTGATTTCCAAGATGGCAGCTTCTGGTTACAGATAAACTGGATAGTACTGTTAAATACCCCCACAATATGGGTATTTCCGGAATGGGGACGATATGTAGTGGCTCAAAATCGATGTCCGACGCAATTTTGTAATCTAAGATGGCAGTCCTCTGTTTTATAAATCTGTCAAATACCCTACAATAGACGCAAAATTGATGGCTAATTCCATTCCGGCATTCAAATTTTCGGCATCTACATGTTGTCCTTGTTCCGAAAATATCCATATCTTAGAGTATTTTATACTTTTTTCTTAAAACAATGGCCGCCATCTTGGATTACAAAATGGCTTCGGGCATAGTTTTTCGGCATATACACGTCGCCCGGTTTTGATAATACCTATATAGGTAGTCTGGAACGATGTCGTCTTGACGGTAACCGGTGAGACGCTGGAAGAAGTGGAAATGCTAGCGGCCAAGGTGATACATACGATTGGTAACTGGACGCAAGGAGCGAAGCTGCAGATAACCCACCACAAAACAGAAGTGATGTTGGTCAATAACTGCAAAGCAGTGCAGCGGACAGAAATCACCGTTGAAGAGCACACCATTGTTTCGAAGGGCGTGCTGAAGTATCTGGGAGTGATGATCGACGACCGGCTAATCTTTAACAGTCACATCGAATATGCTTGCGAGAAGGCGGCGAAGGTCATCAACGCAATAGCCAGAATCATGTCGAACAATTCTGCTCCAAGCAGCAGCAAGAGGCGTCCTCTGGTCAGTATGTCCCCATCGATACTAATGTACGGAGGTCCAGCCTGGATTAAAGCGCTGAAAACGAAGCAGAACCAAAGGAAATTGAGCAGTATGTTCCGGCTCATGGCCAAGCGAGTCGTGAGTGCGTACAGAACCATTTCGATGGAGGCAGCATGCGTTATCGTCGGTATGATCCCAATCGGCATCACCTTGGTGGAGGACTACAGGCTAATAACGATTCTTTCGACCTGGGTGAACAGGAAGCATGGAGAAGTCAACTTCGACTTGACGCAGTGCTTGCCTGGTCATGGCTGTTTCAGGAAGTACCTGCATCGGTTCGGACACACAAGGTCACCCTTCTGTCCGGAGTGTGGGAATGTCGAAGAATCACCAGAGCACGTGATCTTTGAATGTCCTAGATTTGATGCTGTGCGAGAGGATATGCTCGCCCTTAGCGCGGAGAATGTCGTCGAAGAAATGTGTCAAGAGGAGGGCACCTTTAACGCTGTCAGCAGAGCAGTAACGCAGATCATGTCAGCGCTGTAGCGAAAATGGCGAGAAGACCAGCTAGAAAGTAGTAATGTGCTCACACAAGTGCGAAGTGAAAGCCGAAGCCGGAAGAACTCTCTGTTAGAGTAGGCTGAATCCACCATCGGAGTTAACCGAGTAGAACGCGACGCTGGGAGCTAAATGGCTCACAAATTGGAGTGACGATCAGCGAAGTGGAAGCGTCAGTTAGCTGATGTAAAGTGAGGTGCGAAATGCACAGCCCCCTCCGAAGTAATACGACAAGTTGTTCCTGGGGAAAAAGGGCAAGGCGTTCAAGGAGGTTTTAGTGCGGTAAGAATCCCACACACCGTGTCACCGCGACCGTGCGCCCGTTCGTCAAGCTTTGGCATGATGGCCTTTTGAAGGTTTACTCCTTGCCAAAAAAAAAAAACAGGCAGACAGACAGACATACAGACAGACAGACAGAAATTCATTTTTATATATATAGAAGAAGATAGATATAGATTGAATAACAGAATATTCAATTAGTGATTAACTACACTTACGGCCAAAAACTTCAAATAGACCGTCTGGGAATCCCAAAGCGACTAACAACGACGAACTAACACCTTCTTTCTATCGCCATTTTGAACTTACAAATATGCAACGATAATTATAACACCAATTTCACATAACATTCACCAGTATGACACTTGACTTCGACCAGCCAATCTAATGGAATTTCATATGCAGTAGGTGATTCTTATTGAATTACTATTTTTGGGAAGTTACCTGAATTTTCAGGTTAGGTTAAGTGTAGGCTATCAGAGGCTCCAAGCTGCCTACAGCAGTTACATAATATTTGAACGGTCCCTTATTCCAATTTGCGTTAGTAAAGGTTTTCCAAACATGGATTAATTTGGTGCTTAAAATGAGGGTAGAACGATTACGTAAATTCGGGTCATTGTTTCTTAGCGTGTGCTTTATTTTCTTGCAGAATGCGCCTAAATGTAGACTACCTGTTAGGGCATTGCTGTTAGGGTAGGAAAATTTTCCGGTGTCTTATCAGAATCAATCCTCGTTGATGGAAATGCATGTAAGTAGACTCATCCCGTTCCATTTCTTCATATTTTTCCTACAAAATCTTAATACTATTTGAAATCAGTGCAGTGGCTCGTGTACTTGTGTTGCAATTTCGCGTGTTAAGTTATGCTGCAGTTCGTTTTTTCTTCTTTGGTTTTATTACGTCCATGCTGGGCGTTTTCGCCGGTCCTCAATTCAGTGTTCTAGATGCACTTTCACGGTTGTTTATTGAGAGCTTTCTAAGCATGTACCATGTTCGCATTAGTAGTATTGTGTGGCATGTTTAATCATACTCTATGCCCAGGGAAGTCGAACATTTTTCAACCCGATAAATTCCTTGACTGCACCGGCCGCCCTCAGCATGGTCTTGCTTTATAGCTAACTGTTTTGTTGTAATTTATTTTAAATACTCCGGATGATCTAATGTTGGTTGACTTAACGGTTGACACAGCAAAAATGAGAGCAACATTTTACACTGTTAAATCAAACGGAATACTAATCCTGCAATCAATAAAATCAATTTGACTACTGATTTTGCATTAATAATATTTAACTGGATACGGGCCTGGCGTAAATGGTTAGCATCCATAGGTCGAGTTCAAATCTCACCCCGGACTAATCACGAATGTCCTAAAATGCAACCCAACAAACAATTTGAGTTGAAAATGTTTGAATGAGCAATTTTTTAGCTGAAGAAGCTTGTTTTTGCCTGGAAAAGTTATTATTTTGCTTGAAATGTATATTTGGAAGGATCCCCCACTCACAAATTCCCTGCGCTTCGGTCAGGAATCGTATTGGGCGTCGTTGTGTCAATTTGGTCGTGGCACATTTCGAGTATAAGAGAGTAATTGCAGTTAGATCAAAAGTGCCTGAGAAAAATGTAAGTACTTTTGCAGATTACCCGAAGTTGCGATAGTGTAGGTATGATCACAGACAAGCAGACATAACACTCTTAAAACGTTCATCGAAATCGCTTTTAACGGTCAATTTAAATGTTTCTTAGTTGGTAGTACCGCCACTTGTGGAGAACATAACCAATTCCCTAGCGTTTGACGTTTACACACTACAGTCATCTGTTGAGTGTATTGTCCATCATAGTGTAAACGACAGATGGCGGTAGGGTTTACAATTATAAATGTTGTGTCTGTTTGTCTGTGATATAACATTGAGGTAAGGTTAGGATAAAATCAAAACATTGATAAATATAACGCATCACTTTCAGAAATACCGCAACCGATGAACCATTCTGACGGCCATATTAGTACCCAAGTAACCATATAGTCGCAATATAGATTGTATATTCTTACTTTGCTTGTGTATGGTTAGTTGGGGAATCTGATGAAACTGTCACTTTTCTTAAAACTGATCCCTTTCGTATTTCTTTCATTCTCTTTTCGCACACGAAGCACTCGGTGGACCAGCGATTTTGGACGTGAGCCTCGCCCCAAATCACCATGGCAATTCAGTGACAGATGGTGGACATAAAACGGACTACACCAACCAGCGAGGAAGTAGTCAACATCGAATCAGGAACGGAAATTCTCCCTCGGAAAATAAGAAAAACCCGGAAAAGGCGGAATCATGTTAGAATCAACCAAGGACGATCTACGGAAGGAAATTGCCGTTGAAGCACGGAATGAAATACGAAGTGTTAGAGAAAAAGTCCAAGGGATTCTTAAGGAAACAATTAACGGAGGCGGAAGAGCAGAATATGGTGAGAGCTTTGCTTTGGTCATTCATGTCGGTTTTTCGGTGGAGCTATCACCTTCTAACTCCCGGACTAAAGCTGTCTACAATGACCATAAATGCGGCATTGTAGAGAAAGTTCATCCATAATAACACGCCGACCAGTGGGGGTTAGAGGGAATACACACATACAAACACAAGGATCCCCACTCACAAATTTGCAACGTACTGATGAAGGAGTATGTCCCAGAATTTTTGGTGTTTTTTTTTGACTCGCCGGTCTTTTGTCAAGCTTGTCAAGTTCGATTTTACTACTTGACAGCGATTAATAAAATTGGACACCACACATAGATTTTAGTTAGTCCAGGAACAATGTAAAAACAGCTCGATAGGGGTAAGAGGGGCATAGTGAACAGGTGGGGCATAGTGAGCATCCCGTGCACCAGCTTGGACTTCCGGCCGTTCGGAACAAATTGTTTGGTGGTAGGATCAATATCATAATGATATTGAACCTACTACCAGTTGATTTGTTTCATGCAGCTGGAGATCCAGAGCCAAACTGCGGGATGCTCACTATGCCCCACCTGTTCACTATGCCCCTCCTCCCCCTATACACTGGAGTCGCTTTTTAAGCGGGTGATACGTCCCGGGTAAATTCCGGAATCCGCGTAAAAAAAACCGCGTAAATTCCGAAATCCGCGTAAAAAAAAAACTGCGTAAAAAAGACCGTGTAAAAAAACCGCGTAAAAAGCGACTCTAGTGTATAATGATAAACCGTGTAAATTCTGATATCCGCGTAAAAAAAACCGCGTAAATTCCGGAATCCGCGTAAAAAAAAAACCGCGTAAATTCCGAAATCCGCGTAAAAAAAAACCGCGTAAAAAACCGTGTAAAAAAAAACCGCGTAAAAAGCGACTCCAGTGTTTATCATAACAATTAAGGCTGGTAAATTTATTTTGAATTTTGGATCAAATAGAGTTAAAAAAAATCCTTATGTTCTGGACTAGAAAAAAACTATTTTGAGAAATTATATTGTATCGATATTTAATCGATGGCATAATAAGACGTCTTCAGGCTCTACCAATTGGCCATGGGCCCAGGGATTTTTCTTTAACTTCTGCGAACTTCGTAAAACTCAAGGACTTCTAAGAAGTTCAGGGAACATTGTAGAAATTGAGAAATCTTAGTACAAATTCTGGGAACTTCATGGATCTTCAGAAGAAATCGTAGAAATAAGGAATTAGGAAAAGTTCTGAAAATTGCGTAGAAGTGGAAAATGTATTTAAGTTTGAGGAGCCTCGTAGAAGTTAAGGGAACATTATTTTATTTCCGGGAAGCTCATTATTTGTCGGGAACCTCTTTATAATTTCAGGGCACTTTTTTGAAGCCGCATGGACTTGGAATAGTTGTGGAAAAAACGTACAAATTCAAGAAATTTCGTTCGTGGAACTTCGCGGAAAATCAGTTTTGTAAATTTCGTAGCATTTTGAGGAGCTACGTAAAACTTAATATAATGGTAAGAATTTTGAAAGAGTTCAGGGAGATTTGTAGAAGATCTAAAAATAGTTCAATAAACTTCAGGGAACTTTAGGGGGATCCTTGGTTCAGTTTAGGGAACTTCGCTGCAGTTTGTCAGAGATCTTACTTCATACTTCCATAAATTTCTTGAAGATTTTGGGAACTTCGTTAAATTTCAAGGAACTATCTAGATGTGCAAGAATATGTGTAGATATCTTAGGTGTCTTTCCAGAAGTGCTTAGAGGTTCAGAGATCTTCGTAGAATTAAAATATGAAATTCGGAATAAATTCCGGGAACTGAGGAAAGCTGAGGAAGCTTGGTAAAACTTAAAGGAGTTTTGTAGATGTTCAGGAAACGGTGCATAAGTTACAGGCTATTCTTTCAGACATCATTCCTAGACAGCAATATTCAAATGATCTCCATATAGACGAAGATATTGTTCTCTGGATATTTTTCCAAGACGTCAGGTTGATCAAGGATCTTCAAATGTTTAAAAATTCAAATATTCTTTCAAGACTGTAGGTTGTGCAGGAAGTATTCTAATGTTTTTCAGCTAATTGAATCTGATGGAATTTTGAATGATGAATCTAGATTTTATGGAAATGTTTGTACATTCTCTATAGGGAAGATACTATGTGATTTAATTTCAAAAAGCATGAACAAACGATAATTCAGGCGTAACATTTGATAACGATACAAAAGCTTTTGTAAACAAACTGTCTACGGCCCTTTACACGCGAACCGAAGTACGCTCACGCAAATCAACAACATCATCAGATAGGAGCAACTTTCACCTTTCCGAAAGTGGTATTGGTTTGCGTGGGCGTACTTCGGTTAGCGTGTAAAGGGCCTTAGAAAGTTTGTTTACAGATGCTTTTGTGCCGTTATCAAATGTTACGCCTGAATTGCTTGTTCAAAATCATATTACGGGTTTAATATTTTGCGATAAGGAACAAAACTACCAATTTTTACGAAATTCTGAGAACCACCATATAGTTTTGCTATGGAATGGCTCTGCTTCCATGTAACTCTAAGACTAGTAGGTCCCTAAGAAACGTACTCAACTTTTTGGCTCAGCTTTGGTACTCTCTTCGGTCCTAAAGCTGGGTTTAGATAGGGCAAGTCAAATGATCAACTCAGTTGAATTCAATTGGCTTGAAAAGTTGAGCCTGGTTCAACTTTTTTCAATTAAAGTGAGTTGATCAAGTCAGTTGAATGGCATGGTTTACACCAAGGTTGCAAAGACTCATTTCAGCTAAAACAATGTTTTTCTAAATTATGAAATAATTAGATGCCATGATCAAATTTTGAATTGGTAGGATACAAGAAGAGGTTGCAAAGAATGTGTTTGACATATTAAACCTGTTTATTTCACTTCATGAGAGTCACAGTCAGCGATTTTTCACAAACTCACTCACTCACTCACTCACTCACTCAGCGATCAGCAAATCGCTGATTGTGACTCATAGAAAGCAAAATTTACAGGTTTTATGTTTCCAACGCATACTTTGTAACCTCTTCTTGTAAGTTACAAGTAAAACATGCCATCATACCATCTTTTGGTTTTATTATTCCGAAAAACATTATTTTAGCTGAAATGAATCTTTGCAACCTTGGTTTACACGTTCAATTCGCGTTCAAGTTAGTTGAATTCAACTGACTTAATCAATTGACTTGCCCTATCTAAACCCAGCTTAAGCTGATAGACGCACCCCTCGAAACATAGGTAAATCCACGAACCTCTCATTTCATCTGTCAAACTTTCTTAGCGAATCAAAACTAACATTGTGTAGTAATAGCATTTCGACTAGAATGGGGTACGTTAATCGATTTGGTTGGGACCAATAGACTAGTCAAGTAGTGAGTCAATTTTAAATCGTTAGTTTCCACCGGTTGCTGCTTCTGTACAGCGAACATATTGATTCATGTTGAACTCTGTACGTTAAGTAGATTGCCAGATGTGGGTCCATCAAAATGCCAAGTCTCGATGAACATTTCAAATTGTCCTATCTGCTTTTATCCATTCTCTGCATCGACTCTCTCTTTTGATAACCACCGCTATGCAAACAGATTGCGTTCTAATTTTACCACATAGTTTGCTAAAGGAGGTTGTTATCTCGCGTCCAAAACGTGAAATACATCAGAGAAATGTGTCGCTGCTGAGTTAGTTACCAAAGAGACAGTCGATGAAGAGAGTCAATCAATGCATATAGGACCTTTTGAAATGTTTGTCTAGAAGTGATAGGTAAAATGGAGTCCGTCATTGTCACTAAAATGATTAACTGTTCACGGAACCGCCGAATGTCCTTTATCGAGCACACGCAGCCCATCCAAATTATACCTTGCTGTGTCAGATCAACAAGCTATCAATGTGGTTCTGCATCTAGATTTCTATATAATTTTTTTGTTGTTGCTGTGATCGATTCCGCTTTTTTCCGGTTCAGCTGGCAGTCTGCCAAAGTTCATGTTTGTTTCTGTGCGAAATATGAACTTGGATAACATGTTTTTGGCACGCGCGACAACCGAGCACAAAAACACACACTGCGCGTGTCAATTAATTGCTGATCTCTATTTTATGACACACGCTATCTTGAAAGTACCCATTAATGAGTAAAATTTCGCCCATTTTTATGAAATATGTTTATTGATTTAATTAGTAATTATTACCCATTATCACATTTAATCAGTAATGGATACTCAATAATGAATAACAGATACTCATTTAATGGGGTAAACATTAAAAATGGGTGAAATTTTACTCATAAATGGGTACTTTCAATATAGCTTGTAGACAATTTGTTTTCTTCTTCAAACCGGAAGGACTTATTGCTAATCACAATAAAACACCAGCATATTAAAAAGTTTAACAATTTTATTTTCTCGTTTCGTAAAATAAATAGTTTCTAATGTCAATAAATAGGTTGGTGTAAAACAATCGCTTAGAAGTTCGATTCGACATTTTATAATAATAAAAAATAAATAAATAAATAAATAGTGGGATGCGCAAGGGATGACAACTTATGATTAAAATTTAGTAAAACGTAAAAACTAAAGCTCGATGAAATAGGCAGTCTTGAGACGATTCGATAAGTTCGAACAGAAGAGTAAATTTTCGCAAATAATTTGCATCATTAAAGCTATCGGTAGTACATTTAAGACTGTTTTGTGGCATTGTCCCAGTGGTGGTGGTGGTGGTGGTGCACTTAGAAGCACTTGCGGTGGACGATTCCGGGGCCGGATTCGTCGTATTCCTGCTTGGAGATCCACATCTGCTGGAAGGTGGACAGGGAAGCGAGGATGGATCCACCGATCCAGACGGAGTATTTACGCTCTGGTGGGGCGATGATCTTGATCTTGATGGTGGACGGAGCGAGGGCGGTGATTTCCTTCTGCATACGATCGGCAATACCTGGGTACATGGTGGTACCGCCGGACATGACAATGTTGGCGTACAGATCCTTACGGATGTCGACGTCGCACTTCATGATCGAGTTGTAGACGGTTTCGTGGATACCGCACGATTCCATTCCCAGGAAGGATGGCTGGAAGAGGGATTCTGGGCAACGGAAGCGCTCGTTACCGATGGTGATTACCTGACCGTCGGGAAGTTCATAGGACTTCTCTAGGGCGGTAGAAGCGGCAGCGGTGGCCATTTCCTGCTCAAAGTCCAAGGCGACGTAGCAGAGCTTTTCCTTGATGTCACGGACGATTTCTCGTTCGGCGGTGGTGGTGAAAGAGTAACCACGCTCGGTCAGGATTTTCATCAGGTAATCGGTAAGATCACGTCCAGCCAGATCCAGACGCAGGATGGCATGTGGCAGAGCGTAACCTTCGTAGATTGGGACGGTGTGGGAGACACCATCTCCGGAGTCCAGGACAATACCGGTGGTACGACCGGAAGCATACAGGGACAGCACAGCCTGGATGGCGACGTACATGGCGGGCGAGTTGAAGGTTTCGAACATGATCTGAGTCATCTTCTCGCGGTTAGCCTTCGGGTTCAGTGGGGCTTCGGTCAGCAGGACTGGGTGTTCCTCGGGAGCGACACGCAGCTCGTTGTAGAAGGTGTGATGCCAGATCTTCTCCATATCGTCCCAGTTGGTGATGATACCGTGCTCGATCGGGTACTTCAGGGTCAGGATACCTCGCTTGCTCTGGGCCTCATCGCCGACGTAGGAATCCTTCTGACCCATACCGACCATCACACCCTGATGGCGGGGACGGCCTACGATGGAGGGGAACACGGCACGCGGAGCATCATCGCCGGCGAATCCGGCCTTGCACATACCGGAGCCGTTGTCAACGACCAGGGCAGCAACATCGTCGTCACACATTTTGTTGGCGGGTTTGGATTAGCTGGTGGGAAGAGAGAATGGGATAATGACGGTTCGGTTAATGTGATGTGTAATTTCGCGGGGAGTAGGTATTCATTGTTGAATTTGTTGAAACAAGTGGGCGAGATTCGAGGGCGGGATCGCGTCAGCGAGATGTGGACTGTGGTGATCTATTTTCAGCGTTGGGTGGTTTTGATTTGCTCCTATGCTAATGGAGCTAGATGGAATGAGTGTGCCAATTTCCAGTTGGTGGAAGATATTTTTAGATTTGATTTTGGAACGTGAATGATATCGGTTGGAATGTACATGTAGCACGATGGATCTAGCGAGAGCAGTTTTCACTTCACTTCACTTTTTTTAAAAGATTTCGATGAGTGGTGCACCTATTTTGAACGGTGAATGTACCGTTACTTAGGGCTACGCTCCTAATTTGATTATGTTGGGGATATAGAGGATTAAGGATTAACTGGAATAGGTCATGTGGCTGATCATGCTCCAAATAAGGCCATAGTCATTAGCAGACTCTTATAGGGAATCAACATACAGCCACAGACAAACAGACATAACACATTGAATATTTCTCACTGTAAAACATCGTCGCTAAAACATTACCGCCATCTGTTGAGTACACTGTGGTGGGTAGTACGCTGAACAGATGGCGGTAGTGTGTAAACGTCAAACGCAAGGGAATTGACTATGCGCGCCACATGTGGCGGTACTACCAACTACGATATTTTTAATTTGACCGTTAAATGCTTTTTCGATGAACAACTTGCGAGTGTTATGTCTGTTTGTCTGTGATACAGCCATTCCATACCAAAACGGTATTTTGATTCTCAAAATTTCGTAAAAAATTGTAGTTTTGGTATCGCAAAATATTAAACCTGTATTTTTATTTTCTCATTAGGATGGTCAAAAAAATAGTTCGTTTTTGAGTTTTCGCTTAATACACCTATGCGACTAGACTACCAAAGAATTGATTGCAACTAAATATTAAATACGTGCAGGGTTCGAAGCCATCTTGCTTTTGCATCTACTCATATGAATTCAAAAAATGGTTCAAGAATCCATTTATGGAACTTCTGAGTAGTTGATTTATAATATTAAGCCAATAGGTTCTGGGCATTTCCAGATGTGGCACTATCGCCCTGAGGGTGACCAGCCATTAGGAATTGTCATTAACCCAGACAGAAATAAATTTTGACAAGGTTCCTTACACAGTTTGTTCGGTATTTGATCTGACTATTTGGACGTTCCAGAATCTTGGAAATGTCTCCATGTTCGGGTATTTTTAAAATAAACTACCTGAATCTGGAAGATTTCTTATTAAATTAAATTTAGAATTTATTAAATCCTGGATCTTGATTTTTTTTCTTTTTGTTCAATATCTCGAAACAATGTTGGAATCATCCTGATACCCTTGGGAATCTTTACAGGATTTCTTCAGTATTTTCTGAAGAGTTTGCTTGGATCATCTCAGAATACCCTCAGAGTTCATCTTAGACCTCCTTCTGGTATTTTATTATAATTTGCTCCATAATACTCTTGAAAATCATCTGCAGAACACACTTTGAATTCAATCCGTAATGGTCTTAACAAATAATTAATAATGTATGCAGCACTACCGAGGAATTCCCCTGAGATTTCTCCGGAAAATTCACTTTGTATTCTCCAGGAATTCCTATGGAATTTTTCTAGGAATTCATTTTCAGTTCTGCTCAGGATTCCCATATTTTTTAAAATGCTCATCAGACTTCCCTTGGAAATCACCATTGATTTTTTTCTTCAAAATTATCACCGGAACATGCCTGCAATTTCATTGAAATGTAATTCGAATCATCCTGGGAATTCAATTCCCATGGAATTACTTTGAAATGCTCATCGGTACGAAATCCTTTGGAATTATTCTCAGAATTTTCAATGCATTCATTTCAGAATGCCCTTTGAATTTGATTTCTTCCCTTGGAATTCTACTCACTTTGAAAGTTTGCTAAGAATTCGCTTGCAGGGAAGTAGCAAATTCCATAGATTTCTCATTAAAAGTAATTTGGCATTCAAGTCAGAACTCGCCTGGAATGCTTTTCCCAGCTGCTTTGAAGTTTTCCTGGAATTGTTTTACGATATAATTGTAATCCCTCTTTTAGCATACTCCCAAAGTATTGCATGGATTGGATAAACTTATTGTAATTATCCTCAGAATTCCTCTTGAATTCTTCTTTGAAGTTCCTTGTTGTCCTCCTCAGAATACCTTACCAGAATTAACAGCAGAATTTCGTATGAATTTTCATTAAAATTTCTTTCGAATCTTATTCAGGGATTCTACTGAAAACTACCTTGGTATTCAGGTTTCACATAGAATCTGAAGTTCCTCAGGATTACCTTGAAAGCAGATTGCTCTTGATGTTTTCCTCACAGTTCTTCCCAGAACTCCCTTGGAATGAGTTCCTCGGAAATTATCATACAATTTCATGAGCCTTGACAACTATCCAAGGTCCTTAATCTTGATGTTTTTCAAATCTGTGTCCTTGGAAAATTACTAAGATATAGGTTCTGGAAAATTTCTCCAATTGAATTATATTTAAGTCCAGAATTTCAAAAAAAAATCGTTAAAATTTAAAATTTGTAAAAAATATCCATATTGCAGATCTTGAAAAAAAAAAACAAAACAAATCAAGCCCCTGAATTTTTAAATGGTATAAATTAAAGGTACGGACCATTTCCCCGAAACATCAGGAACATGTTCTGTTCCACCGATGGGTCCGGGATGTTCACTAGTTAAGTTTTTAAAGTTCATTTGATTTTAAAATTAACATCACAGAATTCAGAAACTCTACCTTTGACATATCGAGTTATCGAATCAAAATAACACTACATAGATCATCGATCGAAGGAGGCATCGAAAGGGAAATATCGACATATGGAGAGTATAAGACATGGGAAAATGAAGGGACTGCGAAATATCAAGTTGTGGAGAGTTGACTGTATTTACTACTTTTTGCACAAAATGATTTTTTTCGTATTATAGTCACTTTTACAACACATTGTAGGTCGAATATTTGAATTCACAACCTTCAGCATGAGGGGTTTGGAAGCTAACAACTAGGCCGTCCTGTTTCCACAGCTTAAATGTTGTGAATTGCCCACATTCAGGCGTTTTCACAACATTGAATCTGTTAAGAAGTAAACTCCTAAGATTCCTAAGTTTCCTAAGATTCTCAGGATCAGAATCATGCATCAGGAAGAAAGAAGTTATTCAAGCTAGTATTTATCATGCACTGAACGGATCCATTAACAGTTGGCTTCGGTTATTAAACGACTCCGGATAAATTTAATTAAGCCTACGTCAATGATCAAAAGTCGTTGAAAATTACAACAAGGCAAAAAACCTTAAAATCGCATGACTTTCATCCTTGCCATCTCGATAAATAATATCTTGATTGATTTAGGCTCATCTTGTACGGAAAACGGACACTTCTAAAATCACAAACCCTTATGACCACTCAAATTTAAGCAAAAGCTATTCATCCTTATTCCAATTTTCAGTTTACTCCAATTTCGTTACACCAATTCTCCGCTTTTCTCTGTCACACATCACATATTCTGATAAGGCCAGTCGAACACACCGATACCACACAATGCACTTGCGTTCGGTTCCTCTATAGACACTGATAAGAACGCACTTGTCGCTATCTTCCCAACCGCCCAATCAGCTCCATTCAAATGTCCACATCACGTGAATTACTATTTTCAGCCAAAACCCAATCTACCCTGGATCGGTAGATAACCACACACTGAAGGCAACTGGCGTGGTGTGGCGCTCACCTTAGAACAAACTTCCGACAGACGAGGAAAACTTTCCGACACTATTTTACTATTGGCGAGGAGGACACAACTCGACAGCTCTCCGGTATAGTACTGGCTAATTGGATTTATAATAATCCAATATTTATACCCTCGGCGGCGTTGGCGTCGCGATGCCTGCCGGGCGACGGGCGCGGGAACGCACGGGGACGAACAACAGCTGGACGGACGTGCGCGCGATTTTCTCTTGGATGTGTGTGGGAAACCAAGAAAATCAGCACATTTCCCAAAGTAGCAGCAGTGGAAAAGTCGAAATTTTCATTCGGAGAAGTGCTCAAGATATGGAAGGGCTTACTCATTGTTGTTGATTTCACCGTTGCTTATCAACAGGATGGGAATTAACGGCACCATATGAATTACTTGATTGTACGCAGGGTGTGAGTTTTACCTTATATGGAGTGTTTCAGTCTATACAATTTTATTACCGAACAATTATTATCAGTTGTGTAACAAGATTACTTAGAAGCACTTGCGGTGAACGATTCCGGGACCAGATTCGTCGTATTCCTGCTTGGAGATCCACATCTGCTGGAAGGTGGACAGCGAGGCGAGAATGGATCCACCGATCCAGACGGAGTATTTACGTTCTGGCGGGGCGACGATCTTGACCTTGATCGACGGTGGGGCCAGTGTTGTCAGCTCACGCTGCATACGGTCGGCAATTCCAGCGAACATGGTAGATCCTCCAGACATGACGGTATTCGCGAACAGATCCTTACGGATGTCGACGTCGCACTTCTTAATCGAGTTGAACACGGTTTCGTGAACTCCGACAGATTCCATTCCGATGAAAGACGGCTGGAAGAGAGTCTCCGGGCAGCGGAAGCGTTCGTTGCCGATGGTGATGATCTGTCCGTCGGGAAGTTCATAGGACTTCTCCAGGGCAGTCGAGGAAGCGGCGGTGGCCATCTCCTGTTCGAAGTCCAGTGCTACGTAACACAACTTCTCCTTGATGTCACGGACGATTTCTCGTTCGGCGGTGGTGGTGAAAGTGTATCCACGCTCGGTAAGAATGGTCATCAAGTAATCGGTTAGATCACGGCCAGCCAGATCCAGGCGCAGGATGGCATGTGGCAGGGCATAACCTTCATAGATCGGAACGGTATGGGAAACACCATCTCCGGAGTCCATCACAATACCTTTAGAAATAATCAAACATGTCAAGTCATTCCACTAAATCATATCTATCCAAACAAATATTACCAGTAGTACGTCCAGAAGCGTACAAACTAAGCACAGCCTGAATCGCCACATACATAGCGGGGCAGTTGAAGGTCTCGAACATGATCTGAGTCATCTTTTCGCGGTTGGCCTTCGGGTTCAGTGGAGCCTCCGTCAGCAGGACTGGGTGTTCCTCGGGAGCGACACGCAGTTCGTTGTAGAAGGTGTGATGCCAGATCTTCTCCATATCGTCCCAGTTGGAAACGATTCCATGCTCGATCGGATATTTCAAGGTCAGGATACCTCGCTTGCTCTGGGCCTCATCGCCGACGTAGGAATCCTTCTGACCCATACCGACCATCACACCCTGGTGTCGGGCACGGCCAACGATCGAGGGAAACACGGCACGCGGAGCATCGTCTCCGGCGAATCCGGCCTTGCACATTCCGGATCCATTGTCGATGACCAACGCGGCAACTTCTTCGTCGCACATTTTTTCTCTCTTCTGTATCGTATCACGTAGAGCACTTCCACCAACCCCGAGGTTCACTTCAACGTCGACTAAAGCACGTCCCCAGCATCGATTGGTAATTTATAGGGTATTGATAAGATTCTTATCCTTATCAGTTCGACCGTGCTCAACTGTGTGCGCGTCTGAGATAAAAATGAGCCGTACGTCATAAGTTTGCTTTTGGATTGCAATACTTCTCCGAACCGCTGCGATAATGGGATGTGTGTGAATTAACCAGCGAGTGATCGGTCCTTTTGGTGGCGTGTGAGTGAGTGTACATTTCGACTATGGAGGCGATGGAATTTCGACATGTGGGTGGTTCGTTCTCACGTTCCTTACCCAATCTGGACCGATTCGGGGGTTTTATCAAGAAAATTTTGCAGCACAACCAGTGCTTCGATAGCACGGTGGGTTTGATAGTCTTGTGTTGGGAGTGTTCAATTGGGAGATTTTACTGTGTGAATTAATCATCAATCACTTGAAAAATATTGCGAATCAAGCTAGATTTTTGATTGTTTAGTTTTTCGCAGGCAATAGTCGTTAATTTATCATCGAACCCATTGTATTGCGCATACTTTCTCACCTGTCGGAGATACCGCTTGGATGATTCAAAGATACACTGGCACAGACAGTCATTGATCTATTGGAGATTTTAAATTTTGTTGAAGCGTTCAATAAAATCCTTACTTGAGAGGTAGATGAGGAAAACTTCGTCTACGTCGTTTATTTTCATTATTGTTTATCAACATGTCTCAGATAGTCTTGTCAGTAAAAAAGGGGCCGGTGGGTTCGATTTCCGGTCCGGTCGAAGAAATCTTTGTAGCTGGGATATTTTTCGACTTTCATGGGCATAGAGTATTATAGGTATTATTGTGTTTGCTACTCAAGAAAGATACACATTCGCGCATTGGATGCAGGGTGAACTGAAACTGGACCGGGAAAATCGGGAAAACCAAGAATCGAAAGCAATCAAGAACATCCAGAAAATAACCGAGAATTTGATTGGAGCTTTAACATATATTTTTAATACCTATTTTGATTCAATTTTGCTACAGAGCATATCCACCTCAAATAGCAACACGAGCTTTTCCGATTTGAATGAAACATTGCACATTAGGGTAGGTCATCTTTACAACCTCCTGTTACCCACTGCTCTTTCGATGTGTATTAGGCCCCGAACAGTTGTTCAAAACCGTAACCTCATCTTCCTTAAGTTTCTTCCCATTACCTCCGCTGGGGCTTAGCCTAGGGAATGGTGTACAAAGTATCGTCGATTTGTTAGATTAACCCTGTAGATTTTCGTGAATCGGCTTTTTATCATTGTTCAATTGCATTGGACAAGTGGCCAATTCCAGCTCCCGGTATGGATCAATCGCTGGTAGAAGTGGACCGCCCCCAGCTGATAAATCATTTGCCTAACCTCCTGGTTGATGAACTGCGGGCACCGGGTCGTGAACCCAAGCCTCGCATCACAGTGTGGGAAGATCTCCCGGAACACATCCCGCCAGAATGTGCTTAACGATTCCTGCGAGTTACTGGAGTACAGCAACCCGCCAGTGTTTAAGGTACCGCCGCCGATGCCGACAGGCATAACAACGTTTTGGAAGCGGTCGTACGCTGGAACAGGCGGTACCATATAGTCGGTCGCCCCAGCCGTCGTAGTTCCTCTTATGACGACGATGAAGATGTGCAGGGAGATCTGGACCGTGATGAGGATGAGTCGGAATGCTGGGGGCTGAAAATTAAAGTAGTAGTTCAGTAATTTTATTTTATAAGAATAAAATAAAATTACCTACCGGCCGTCGCCGGCAGGAGCCAAAATAAAATAGACTGTTCAAATATTGCACATGTCTTGGGGACAGGGAACAGGGGGTTGCGATCCAGCATAGAGCATTTCAAGCCCAAAACGCAAACCGGTTGGTTATGAGTGTTTCCGATTTGAATGAAACATTACTCATATGTTCGCTGCTATCGATGGTTGCATTTTTCATTTAAATATGATTTTTTTCTCCAGAGTAACTTTCGAAGAAGGCGTGTTCAAAAAATTGATTATGTATGACAACTGATGTGATCAAAATGACATCAGAATCGGAGCCGGTGGTGTAGTGGTAAGCGTGAGTGCCTCTCACCCAGTTCAATCCCAGTCGGCGCCGCCGGGATGTTCTGAGGCATAACAAAGAAGGGAAGTAAAGCCGTTGGTCTTCGGTTCATGAGTTGATGGGTCGATAGGTAGGGTCCAGGTGTGGGAGCTGCCTCCCTGGCGTCGGTAACATTGGTGCTCAGCACGGAAAACAAATCAAGGAAAAAATGACATCATTGAAAGTTCTTTGAGAAAAAAATACACTGAAAGGAAAAAAAACTAAGTAAATTCGATGTATAGCTATTTTCAATACATAGTTCGATAAAAGAAGCTATTATCTAGCATCTAATACGGCAAACACAACAAGAAACGATTTTGTAGCCAAGTTATTAAAGTGCACCGTACACGATTGATTTTATTGATAATAATGGGATTGTCAATACATTATATATTGACGTAAATTCATCGGTATTGACAATATTTCTGTATTCACATCATAAATATTATTGTCAATAATTCCCCTTCGCGTCAATATGTTGATATGTGTGGGGTTTGCTTAACGAAAGAGAAAGTCATTTTACACAACAGTCTTATTTCGGTTACAAAATGAACATTTTTTAAATCTTCTTGCATAAGATTCAAAAGTTTACTTTTAATATTCAATTTGTATTCATGATGTGAATACCCTGTCCAAGGATGAGGGGCTTGACGATGGATCGTCAAGTGTCGATATAGTCTTATTTTCTGAATTAAGTAATTGTAAATATTAAATCCATAATATTAGATTATAATTGTACTAATAAAAATAGTTTTAAAATTGAAATTTAAATAGCTTATTTGGAGTTGTTAAAGAACATTTTTTTTATTTAGGCTGATGCAAATATTAAATTTGTTTTATGTCCGACATCTTTCAAGGGGGGGGGGGGGGCAAAAAAAAATAAAGAGGGACAACAAAAAAAAAAACGTCAAATTTTATTTTCATTTTTCGAAACCGAAATGAAAAGCACATCTGAAGCAACAATTTATTTACACCTTCTTCGGTCTGCCCCTAGCTCGACGAGTAACGGTAGCTGATCCACAGTTCTTCTTCTCGTAGCAAACTTTGCACAACAAAACTTTACTGTCGGAAGTAACAGTGTTCTGATCAGCGCATTCAGCGCATAAATCATAATATCCTGGAAGAGATGGCCCTGTTTGGTAGTAGTGAAGTGAAACTGCATCGTGACAGACCAGTTTTGGATTTTGAAACACTTCTGGGAACGAGTCCAAACTAGAGCCGCATACATAAAGCTTTTCTTCAAAGAAATTCTCTAGCTTTGAGAGCGTTTCTCTATCAAGCGCGTATTTTGAATACAGCAAACGTGGAAAGTTGCATTCAGTGCAGAATACGATCATTCGTGCTCTAGTGTGTGCCAATGGAAACGGTGCTTTCGGAAGATCATTGACTTGGTCTTGCCGGGCTGCATTCTTACTAGGAACATCTGCATCAGTTGGTTCTTGTCCATAAACCGAATGGAATTCGGCAAACTTATCTCCGATCACCGCCGGTGTTGGAAGCCACGCAATCCTGTCGAAAGTCGCTTCATCCAGCCTTACTGGCGCATGAGCTTTACAATTTACGTCCTTGCATTTCTTCACCTGCATTGCATAAGTAGTGTACGTGCTTTTCAAAAAAGTCCTTCACAGAATTAACTTTTAGTACATCCGCTTTGGTTAGCTTTTTGTCCATGTCTATCTCGGGCCAGACGTCTGATATTTTTCGCTTCAAACGATCGATCTCTTGATCCGTGGCCGCATCACCAACCACAACATTTTCACCTTTGTACACTAATGCCTCAAAACGTTTTGTCAAAAGTTCCCTCGCATCTTTGGTTCCGTCCAGCGCCATCTGACGGTAGTCGATATTAGGATGCTTGCTTTGTGCATCTCTCCATTGCTTTTTGGACAACAGAGACCGTACTTTTGGTTCATTTTGACCTAGATGGTTTCTGGCCAAAGAGACACCCATCAAAGCAATGTTAGCAACGCTCATAAAACGTTCCGCTGGGTTGATGACCGAAAAATTGGGAGGAGTTCGAACTGCACACAAAAAATCAAGATCCAATTCGAAGAATAAAGCTAAATAGCTTAAGATCACTTGAATACTTGTGACGTTGTGATCCGGACCACCATCGGTGCCGATAAACATCATTGGTCGGTCATCAACGTCCTCATCCGTATGCTTAATCAATTCTGCGGCATGCCTAAAAGCATGGGAAGCTTCGAAAATGGCATCCTTCAAAATGATAAGGGGCTTCCCCTTATACCATGATTCTGATACATCCTTCGGTGGTATAAGTTTTATGGAAACTGATGGTACGATATGTTGGGGGATATTGTCATGATCCATGGCATTTAAACCACGTCCATCTAAGCCAGCCATCAATACGTGCCGCTGACGACGCGTCGCACTTACTGGTGCACCAGTAAACCTCACAGGAATGGACGCTTTGTCGTCTAAGAAGTGTACTAGCGAATGATCCGAAAAGATGCCTGCGTTAATGATAAGATTAAGTAATAAAAATTTAACAGATATTTAAAAGATATTACCCGCCATAACTTTCAAAAACTTGAATTACTTAGCACCGTAATGTTGATCTACATGAGCTTTGTGTAGTATTCGTTTTTGCAATCCAAACTTCACGTTGAATCGACCATAATATCTGCTCCCTACTACTGATTTGCTGTTTCGAGGAACAAACTGGATTCGAAAATATTCATACGATGGAATAAAATTGTTGTCGGAATCCGGGAAAAGCTCTTCCATTCTTCTCTCACATTGTGACATCAAATCACGTAGAGAAACACACAATGGTGATATCCAAGTTGTTTCTCCGTTACGTCGTTCGTCAGCAACGGTGTAATCGTTTTCAGCTAGCACGTTTTCCACCGCTTTCCAGAAATGCTCAAATTTTTCTGCTTTCGACTCTTGAGTCTGTTCGACCAATGTCAAAGCATCAGAGAGCTCATACCCTTCGTCCAATAAAAGTTTAAATTCAGCCACAGTATCATCTGTGTCGTCCTGCGAGAGATGATCATCATCTAAAAATAACAAAGCATGAAGCATAAAGGTAAAAACAGTAACATGTTACAGTCTGATAGTACAAACTAACCTGCTATAAACGATATCAGCTTGCTGACGTTATCCATGGACCATTGTGCTGTATTGCCGAACAAGTTGTTCATGTGTACAGCTTTGTCGTGTTTAACACGTTCTTCAATATTTTTCTCATTGCGAGCGATCGTGTTTGCCAGAGCAGTTTGATCGTTGTCTGGGGATTTCCATACAAACGTTGCGCCAGGTTTGAAGGATCGATAAACGTAGATGGTGAACTCAAACGCTAAGCCAGCAATATAGTTGTATTTAGCGCGACGTTCGGTAGGTGCAAAAAAAAAACTACGTTATGCTCAAGGTGCCGACTCTAGTTCCGTTTCCAGCGCTGCGTAAAGAATCTTGCTCATGTTTTTCCGGTCCGGTTTCGCTGGTACCTTCTTAAGCGAACGATTATCCCGATGAGAAATGGTTTCCTCTTCCGCTTTCCCACGTACTTCCGCCCGATTGATATGGGCAATATATTCTGCGATACAAACTTTCAGTTGACACACGTCATCTAAAACTGATCTCCATGCTGCTGCCTGGATGAATGATTTTGAAGAAAGGAACTCAAGTTTGTTGAAGTGCTCAATCAAGTCGAGTTTCTTGAGCCGCGGTAAAGTTTTCTTTTTTTGATCTCCATGATGCAGCTTCCGAAATGTGTCTTGATTTTCAGGAGCAAAATGCAGCCTCTGTGGCATTTTTGATACACCTGGCGCTGACGAAAACTTTTCCCAATGGCCGTCGAGGTATCAAAGTACCGAAACTACGGTGGACATAAAAAGTTCCATTTCAACCTTTTGGAACGTTCGGAATCCCAAGTCCAGATCCTGAAGATAATCAACTGTGTGGTTATAAATACCGTCTTGACCACGATTTTCCGATCGTTTATCCGGACGTTTGAGGATGGATGCATTGTTCATCAACGTATCAAAAGCACTAGGAAGTGGCTTCTTCACAAGAGGGATCATGGATTTTAAGATGCACAGTACTTTTGTGCAAGAGCCAATAGCAAGAATAGCATCATCAATTGTGGTAGTCAGTGAAAGTTCGAAGAGATGTTCCTTTTCCAGTGACTTTGATCCGGCGTAGATAGTTTCAATTTCGACAGACCCCATCACCTGACTGATCAAGTCGGAGAAAGATTTATCTGCCGTGGTCGAAACGATCGATTGATTGACCAATTTCCCGTCTCTTTCGATCCGGATGGCCATCGGGAGCTTTTTTTCCTAGAAAGAAACATTGATGCCAGTTTTTAGGTTATAAAAAGTACACACAGCTTACCATATTGTGATACATGGGCACGCAATATCATTTGTGAACGAAGATTGCACTGAAACACAACTTTTGATCTACGAAAAGCAATTTGGTCCGAAAGAGTACACTTTTTTACTGCGTTTATCAAAGCAAAATGCAGCGGAGTGCTTACTATAGATCAGTGCACCGTGTCTAACCTCTCATTTTGCTTCAGAGTAAAAGAGATAGCGAAAAGAAACCACCTAAAAACGACAGCACTTATGCGTGAGAGAAGCGTCCTGCGAAAACGTCATTTTTACTCACGGTTGCTGTTGATGACGGGTAAACGATAAAAACGGGCAGTTTAGCGTAAAACACGGCAAACCAAAACAACTCAACAGTCGAATTTTTTCAACATGGCAAACCAAAACTAAGACAGTTTTCGTCAAAATACTTAAACCAATTTTTTTTGCCCCCTCAATATTTTGACATTTTGAAAGGGGGGGGGGGTGGGGTGACATAAATAAAAATAAAAATTTGCATCAGCCTTATGTTTATTTATTTATTTATTTATTTTTATTATTTTTTTTTTGCTTTTTTCCGAAACTTGACTTTTCATACTTTTAATATAACTATAGTAAAAGTGTCGCATGATCTAACAACAGCTGCCTATGGCTTATGTTGGAGGGGCTGACAGGGCTAAGTACGGGTCTATACTGAAATTATTCTAACACTAACAAGACCCCGAAACCAACGCTCATCTATTGCACTTGTAGTTAAAAGTAGTAATATTTCATTATAAATTTATACTATCATCCTTTTTTATCATTATTATTATCATCGCTCATATCTTTTAATAAGATAATTTTTGTTTCTTTCTTTTTTGCGCCTTTTATGCATGTAAGACAACGAGATTGAACGAGATTAAAGTGAAATTCTAAAATAGAACCGATGAAATATACTGAAGGTGCAGTGTTGGTAAGGAAAATACCTGGTGATGGATATTGTCTCGGCACGTGGAACTGTCGATCTCTCAACTTCATCGGGAGCACTCGAATACTCGCCAATCTACTGAAGGACCACGGATTCGGCATCGTAGCGCTGCAGGAGGTGTGTTGGACAGGATCCATGGTGCGAACGTTCAGAGGTAATCATACCATCTACCAGAGTTGCTGCAACACACGCGAGCTGGGCACAGCTTTCATCGTGATGGGCGAAATGCACATGCGTGTGATCGGTTGGTGGCCGATCGACGAAAGAATGTGCAGGTTGAGGATCAAGGGCCGATTCTTCAACTTTAGCATAATCAACGTGCACAGCCCTCACTCCGAAAGCAATCATCAGTGGATGGACGCATTTTACGCGCAGCTCGACCGCGAGTACGATCGCTGCCCAAGCCACGACGTCAAGATCATCATAGGAGACCTTAACGCTCAGGTAGGCCAGGAGGAGGAATTCAGACCGACGATTGGAAAGTTCAGCGCCCACCAGCTGACGAACGGGAACGGCCTACGACTCATCGATTTCGCCGCCTCCAAGAACATGGCCATACGTAGCACCTTCTTCCAACACCACCTCCCCTATCGTTACACCTGGAGATCACCACAACAGACGGAATCGCAAATCGACCACGTTCTGATTGATGAACGGCACTTCTCCGACATTATCGACGTCAGGACCTATCGTGGCGCTAACATCGACTCTAGCCACTACCTGGTGATGGTCAAACTGCGCCCAAAACTTTCCGTCGTCAACAATGTACGGTACCGACGCCCGCCACGGTACAACCTAGAGCGACTGAAGCAACCGGATGTCGCCTTAGCATACGCGCAGAATCTCGAGGCAGCGTTGCCAGAGGAGGGCGAGCTCGATGTGCCCCCTCTAGAGGACTGCTGGAGTACAGTAAAAGCAGCCATCGCCGACGCAGCCGAGAGCACCATCGAGTACGTGGAATGAATAGTTCGACGAGGAGTGCAGAGCGATTTTGGAGGAGAAGAACGCAGCGCGGGCGGTAATGCTGCAGCATGGAACCCGACAGAACGTGGAACGGTATAAACAGAAGCGGAAACAGCAGACCCGCATCTTTCGGGAGAAAAAACGCCGCCTGGAAGAAGCGGAGTGCTGTGCCGTTCCCAAGAAACACGGAAGTTCTACCAGAAGCTCAACGCATCCCGCAACGGCTTCGTGCCGCGAGCCGAAATGTGCAAGGATAAGGACGGGAGCCTCTTTACGGACGGACGTGAGGTGATTGAAAGGTGGAAGCAGCACTTCGATGCGCACCTGAATAGCGAGGAGAACGTAGGCACGGGAGACCAGCGCAATGGAGGAAACCACTACGTCAGTGCAGCAGAGGACAGAACTGACCCAACTCCCACGCTGAGGGAAGTTAAGGACTCCATTCAGCAGCTCAAAAACAACAAAGCAGCTGGTAAGGATGGTATCGCAGCCGAACTCATCAAAATGGGCCCAGAAAAGTTGGCCACCTGCCTGCACCGGATGATAGTCAGGATCTGGGAAACAGAACAGCTACCGGAGGAGTGGAAGAAGGGGGTAATCTGCCCCATTCACAAGAAAGGCGACTATTTGGAATGTGAGAACTTCAGAGCGATCACCATTTTGAATGCCGCCTACAAAGTGCTATCCCAGATCATCTTCCGTCGTCTATCACCTAAAATGACCGAGTTCGTGGGTAGTTATCAAGCCGGCTTCATTGACGGCCGATCGACAACGGACCAGATCTTCACCGTACGGCAAATCCTCCATAAATGCCGTGAATACCAGGTCCCAACGCATCATTTGTTCATCGACTTTAAGGCGGCATACGACAGTATCGACCGCACAGAGCTATGGAGAATCATGGACGAGAACGGCTTTCCTGGGAAGCTGATCAGACTGATCAAAGCAGCGATGGACGGTGTGTAAAACTGCGTAAGGGTTTCGGGTGAACTATCCAGTTCATTCGAATCTTGCCGGGGACTGCGACAAGGTGACGGACTCTCATGCCTACTCTTCAACATTGCTCTAGAAGGTGTAATGCGACGAGCCGGGCTCAACAGCCGGGGTACGATTTTCACGAAATCCGGTCAATTTGTGTGCTTTGCGGGCGACATGGACATTATCACAAGAACATTTGGAACGGTGGTAGAACTATACACCCGCCTGAAACACGAAGCAGCAAAGGTCGGACTGGTGGTGAGTGCGCCAAAAACAAAGTACATGCTAGTAGGCGGAACCGAACATGACAGGATTCGTCTAGGAAGTAATGTCACGATAGACGGGGATACTTTCGAGGTAGTGGAGGAACTCGTTTACCTTGGGTCCTTACTGACGGCTGACAACAATATGAGTCGTGAAATACGAAGGCACATCATCAGTGGAAGTCGTGCCTACTACGGTCACCCCCGCACCAAATGTACCATGTACAGAACGCTAATAAGACCGGTGGTACTCTATGGACACGAGACATGGACTATGCTCGAGGAGGACCTGCAAGCACTCGGAGTTTTCGAGCGACGTGTGCTAAGGACGATCTTCGGCGGTGTGCAGGAGAACGGTGAGTGGCGGCGAAGAATGAACCACGAGCTCGCTGCACTCTACAGCGAACCCAGCATCCAGAAGGTGGCCAAAGCCGGAAGGATGCGGTGGGCAGGGCATGTTGCAAGAATGCCGGACAACAACCCTGCAAAGTTGGTGTTCGCTACTGATACAAGAAGGCGTGGAGCGCAGAGAGCACGATGGGCGGACCAGGTAGAGCGCGATCCAGCGAGCATTGGGCATGACCGAGGATGGAGAGCGGCAGCCGCAAACCGAGTATTGTGGCGTACTATTGTTGATTATGTCTTATCTTAAATGTGAAGTCGTACAAATAAATGTAGGTATGTATGGATATTGTCTTTTCTCGGCTATAAGCAACCAGTTCTACAGAACGGGGAAAATAGCAATGAATTGGGTGGAGAAAAAACTATCGCTGCAGCTTCAAGATTGCTTAATCGGAAAATTGATGTCTTCTTCGAAAATGGACGTATCATTTCATACAACACACCAGCAACAGCCAATGGAGTCATAAGATTAGCATACAGAGTAGCAGGAAGGGCATCACGAAATGTTGTACGAAATCATTACGATGTAGTTGTACAAAGATTAATAGAACCGTCTATAAGTCAAGTTAGCAGTGACAGTAGTTTCCAGCCACCGACTTCTCTCTCAACTCGACAGAAGTTACTCTAACAAACCGGCAAAGGCTCAACGATGGTATGAATTTCCTGTTTCTTACGTGGAACGTTCGTGGTTGCTCAGATGAAGCAAAAAGGTTTTCAATGGATTTGCTGTTTTCCAAGGAGCAGTATTCGTTAGTTGCTGTTTAGGAAACGAGACTTGCGCAATGTACAATGGAAACACCCAACTATTACTGGTGTAATGTAAACGTAATGACTCATGCTCGTACTTATGCAAAGTCTTTAATCGTAAGATAGTTTTCATATCATCTTACAAACGATCAAAGATCAACAGCGGAAATGTGGATTGATGGAATTCATCATACATTTACCGGATCACCTAAAGGCTAACGTCATCATAGCTGGAGACTTACACCCCTATTCTGTAATTCGTTTCGAACGAAATTCTTGCAAACTTGAAAGATCTTTTGACATTCAGTAAGTCGGAATCAATTAGAATCACTTGGATGACTGGAAAAAGTACATCCCAATTAGATCATATTATAATGTCCAAAATGGGGTTGTTGGGAATTGCCAACGATTCGGGAAATTCCGAAATAATAATCCCAGAAATAAAACGACCGGTACTGGGGTGTTACTATCCGGTTGATTATTATTTTCCTGTAAATATCATTAGTTTTAACATGTTGTGATGTTTACATTTTGTTTCAGACAAAACGGTCCGTGTTTGTACCTTGTGTTGTAAGTGTTTTGTGTTCAAGTGTTCGGTGTTTGCTCATCATATTTTCAATCATGCATGAACTTACGTTTCGTCCCTTTTTATTTGTTTCGTGTCCGTCAGCATAGACAGTTCTAGCTCTGGTCCTAATCGTCTACTGTCGACTGTCTGGCAAATTTGTTCGTGCAATCACAACATTTGCCCGTACTATTCAACCGTACTATAAAATATTAAGTTAGGCGTATTTTACATAAATTGCAATTTGTAGGTTTAGTTTTGGGTTACAAAATGGTGAGTTGACAACCTGGAAGGAGCGGAATACCTAGCCCTGGTCCTCACAAGTTCCTACTTCACGCCTCCTCGAGTCATATGATAACAAAAGACTACCAGCGGAAACATGGACACAGCTGGGTGGCGTAGCCTGGGCAATGTTGCCAGTCCGGCAATAGCAAAGTGAAGAGGTGCGACGCGAACACTGGCGCGGTAACCATAGTACGGTGATAGAGGAAAAGCTTCACCAAACCCGAGCGTCTGTTCACCATGGAGGTGCGGCTCAAAACGGCGTCTGTTCTCCATGTTAGGAGCGGCTGATCACCGTCCTAGTGCCAGCGTGGGACTCTAAACAGAGCTGTGCACGATGGTCCCCCGGTGAGACAGGGGGTTGGGGCAGGCCCAACAAGCCGCCCTGAAAAAAAAACAAAGTTGCAAATACCGAAGAAAGAAATACGGATCGGAACAATCGGCACAGACCTACGCGACGAAATAAGGACTACGATTGGAAACTCGGAACATGGAACTGCGAATCGCTCGGCTTCCCGGGTTGCGATAGGTTAATCTATGACGAACTTCAACCACGCAACTTCGAAGTCGTAGCACAGCAGGAACTTTGCTGGACGGGACAAAAGGTATGGAAAAGCGGGCATCAAGCGGCTACTTTCTACCAGAGCTGTGGCACCACCAACGAGCTGGGAACCGGCTTTGTAGTGCTGGGTAAGATGCGCCAACGCGTCATTGGTTGGCAGCCGATCAACGAGAGGATGTGCAAGTTGAGGATTAAGGGCCGTTTCTTCAACTACAGTATCATCAACGTGCACTGCCCACACGAAGGGAGACCCGACGACGAGAAAGAAGCGTTCTATGCGCAGCTGGAGCAGGTGTACGACGGCTGTTCGCAACGGGACGTCAAAATCGTCATTGCCGACATGAACGCTCAGGTAGGACGGGAGGCAATGTATAGACCGGCAATCGGGCCAAACAGCCTTCATGCCGTATCGAATGACAACGGCCAACGATGCGTGAACTTTGCAGCCTCTCGGGGTATGGTAGTTCGAAGTACCTTTTTCCCCCGCAAGGATATCCACAAAGCCACCTGGAGATCACCTGACCAACACACAGAAAACCAAATCGATCACGTTCTAATCGACGGGAAATTCTTCTCCGACATTATCAACGTCCGCACGTACCGCAGTGCGAACATAGATTCGGACCACTACCTAGTTGCAGTATGCATGCGCTCAAAACTCTCGACGGTGCATAACACACGTCGAAGTCGAACGCCGCGACCGAACATTGAGCAACTACGGGACGCCGGAGTTGCCCAGGACTACGCGCAGCAGCTGGAAGTTGCACTACCCACGGAAGAGCAGGTTGGCGCAGCTTCTCTTGAAGATGGCTGGAGGGACATCCGTTCAGCCATAGGTAGTACTGCTGCAGCGGCACTAGGTGCTGCAATCCCGGACCGAAAAAATGACTGGTTTGACGGCGAATGCAAACTGTTAGTAGAGGAGAAGAATGCAGCACGGGCGAGAATGCTGCAACACCACACGAGATTGAATGTGGAGCGATACAGACAAGCGCGGAACAGACAAAACTCGGTTTTCCGAAGGAAGAAGCGTCAGCAGGAAGACCGAGATCGCGAGGCGATGGAAAATCTGTACCGCGTAAACGACACACGGAAGTTCTATGAGAAGTTAAATAGTTCGCGCAAAGGCTACGTGCCGCAAGCCGATATGTGCAAGGACTTGGACGGTAACCTTCTCACGAACCAGTGTGAGGTGATTGAGAGGTGGAAGCAGTACTATGACGAGCACCTCAACGGTGAAGCAGCAGAAAACGAAGGTGGCACGGCAACAGACCTTGGAGCACGCGCAGAATACGATAGGCTACCGGCCCCTGATCTTCAAGAAGTTGAGGAGGAGATCGGTCGGCTGAAGAACAACAAAGCAACTGGTGTAGATCAACTACCAAGTGAGCTATTAAAATACGGTGGTGAAGCACTGGCTAGAGCGCTGCACTGGGTAATTGCCAAGATTTGGGAGGAGGAGATATTACCGGAGGAGTGGATGGAAGGTGTCGTATGCCCAATCTACAAAAAGGGCGACAAGTTGGATTGCTGCAACTATCGCGCGATCACACTGCTGAGCGCCGCCTACAAGGTACTCTCCCAAATTCTATGCCGCCGTCTGTCACCATATGCAAGAGAGTTCGTGGGGCAATACCAGGCGGGATTCATGGGTGCCCGCGCTACCACGGACCAAATTTTCGCGATTCGGCAGGTTCTGCAGAAATGCCGCGAATACAACGTGCCCACACATCATTTGTTCATCGATTTCAAATCCGCATACGACACAATCGATCGAGATCAGCTATGGCAGATTATGCACGAGTACGGATTTCCGGATAAACTGACGCGATTGGTCAAGGCGACGATGGATCGAGTGATGTGCGTTGTTCGAGTATCGGGGACACTCTCGAGTCCCTTTGAATCTCGAAGGGGGTTACGGCAGGGTGATGGACTTTCGTGTCTGCTGTTCAACATCGCGTTAGAAGGTGTGATCAGAAGAGCTGGGATAGACACGAGTGGCACGATATTCAGGAAGTCCATCCAGTTACTTGGCTTCGCCGATGACATTGACATTATGGCACGGAACTTTGAGATGATGGCGGAAACGTACATCAGACTGAAGGCTGAAGCTAGACGGATTGGACTTGCCATCAACGCATCAAAGACAAAATACATGAAAGGAAGAGGTTCTAGGGAAGACAATGTTAGCCTCCCACCCCGAGTTCAGATTGACGGTGACGAAATCGAGGTGATCGATGAGTTCGTGTATTTGGGCTCACTGGTGACCGCCCAAAATGATACCAGCAGAGAAATTCAAAGATGCATTATGGCAGGGAATCGTGCCTACTTTGGACTCCGGAGGACGCTCCGGTCGAATAAAATTCGCCGCCGCACGAAGTTGACTGTCTACAAGACGCTGATTAGACCGGTGGTGCTCTACGATACGAGACCTGGACTATGCTCGTGGAGGACCAACGCACCCTTGGTGTTTTCGAATGGAAGGTGTTGCGTACCATCTACGGTGGAGTGCAGATGGATGACGGAACGTGGAGGAGGCGAATGAACCACGAATTGCACCAGCTGCTGGATCTAGAAAGCGACCCAACAGGAACAAGAAGAAGAGGCGTGCAGCGGGCAAGATGGATCGACCAAGTAGAAGGTGACCTGCGGACCCTTCGCAGACTACGAGGCTGGCAAACTGTGGCCATGGATCGAGTAGAGTGGAGACGACTTCTTCGGACAGCAGAGGACAACAAGGCCTCTGCCTGATTGGTAAGGTAAGTAAGGCTTAGTTTTAGGTTAGGAATCACGGGGAATTCACTTTGTAGTCATTAATCACTAAGTAAATAAAGTTATTTAAAGTATAATTCAATTTCAATCCATGCATGTTTTACCTAATAAATTCAATAGTATCAATAGTCAACTAGTAGCTTTTTATTTTAATTGTTTGAACTTGAAAACTATTATTGAAAACTAAATGCAACACGATGCTATGATTGATGTACTTTTCTACTTTCAATGTTATCTACTTTTTCTCTACCTTGTTTGTTTACTCTGTTTATCTTTAGTTTTCTACTCACTCACCACTACTGACATGAAGATGTTCAGACCGGTGCGCATTGGGTTGGTTGCACGATGGTCGAAACCGAGCTGCAGTCGATCTACAGTAGCTGCACGTTGGCGTGGACTCGCCAACAGGGGTTCTTGAAAATCCCAGTTATAAGAAAATATTTTAAATTTGACGTGCATAGTGATCATAAAATGATTGAATGTACTTTAAAGTCAGCAGCTGAAGTTACACCACGAAAGAGACGCCAGATCCAAATGGAAACGGCAACGGAAGCGAAGCGTTATAAGTTCAATTTGGAATCATTAAGGAAAAATGAAGAAGAGCGTGAAAAATTCCAAGCCGAGATTGACCGAAACCTAACACCAAAACTACTGAGGGAAATCGCCAATATTGAAGACAAATGGAGCAGGATCAAGTCGACTGTAATAGAAGCTGCCAACACAACAATTGGATCTAAACGTTCTCCCTTGACGCCTTGGAGAAAACAAGCTACTCATGACTATTTTATGGCAAATCAGAAGCATTTAACAAACAAAAACAATATTACTTTGAAGAAAAAGGCTATTGAAGCACGAAAACGGAAGCAGGATGCTTTCGAAAAACACTTCCCTGAAAAAGTTGATGCTTTGTTGACAGAAATTAATGATCAAAATCCGTTGTCTCAAATGACAGCAGTGTTTAGATTCATTAAACAGCATAAGAAAAAGAAGGAATCTAAATATCGAAAGTACATCAACATACAGAAATAGGAATAGAAAGCTCAACAGCAGGCATCCAACAATAATCATACGGAACAAATTCATACAGTCGATGAAGATGATGGGAGAGATGCAAGACCCGAACCTACAATCGAGGAAGTTAGGAGTATTATATGGTCTATTAAAAATAACAGTGCACCTGGTTTGGACCAAATTCATAATGAATTTTGGAAATATGGATCTGAAGAACTACTAGTAGAACTTACATATCTACTAAAATAATTTTTTCAAAGCAATGTTATTCCTCGAACTTGGACGGTCGGAATAGTTTCCAAATCCCGATTCCGAAAAAGCAGGGTGCTCAGAATGTAGATGATTATCGAGAACCATATGCTAAGTATTGTAAAACAACTGGGCCTAGAGGAGGATAAACGGTACCAAACCGAAGGTAATGACGTCGAAGATTAGATAATACCTTTAGTCAACCCGGAACCGATCCCAGAGCACGCATCTGAGGACATGTCTGCAAACAACAACGAATTAGAATCAGAAGATGTGCATGTAGCTCCAAAATGGCTTAAAGGAAGAACGATCAATAACAAAATTAGAATAAATCGTCTCAACTCCTATGGACATATACTCCGCAGTGATAACAAAGGAGTACGCAAAACGGCTACGGAACATAAACTACCTATGAAGAAAAAAAATAAGCAGACCTGCATTTACTTGGAGGACCAGTATAAGACAAGATATCGACATAACAGATTGGCAAGCAGCATCTTGTGATAGGGAAAATACAAAAGCATGACAAAAAAATTATACGACACCATGGTGGAATCGGACTACGAGAAAAAAAAAGTGACATCGATGAGGACAACACAGGCAGCTCGTTGATTCCATCCGAATTTGAAGGCTTCAGTGGAGATAAGTTGCCATGCTTTGGTTTGGACTTTGATCGAGAAGATGGAAAGTAACCAAGAAAATACAGCTCCTGCCTGATTTGATTATATGACACCATAAACCACACCTACTCAACATGACTTCAAAACGAATTTACGAAATGACGACAAGCAAGTTAAATGAGGCAACTGTAAACAGCTAATAAAAGCAAAAAATAACCAAACAACCATGAAACAGGTAAGAATGAATCTATTTATTTAGAAATTCCATTTACATTTACTACATGATTTATCACATATCATCATATCATATCATATCACTACACACATTTGATCACAATACGAGCCTGAAAGCTGCAGTGACCTAGTGAGCACCATAGCTCGAGTCGTCTGTTAGTATTGTGTATCGCATGGAGAGCCCAACCGAGATGCTAGCCTATTAAGACTGCAGTTGGTCAACTCTCGAAAAAAAAAAATGTATTCATGATGTGAATAGGGCTCAAAACTATCAATTTGGTTAAAAATCATTCGAAGTTTTACTCAGAATTTGGTATCATTAGTGATGATTTTATTAAGGTCGCCTAATTGCCCCATTTTCCTCCATTGTTTATTCGAAGAATGTTGGAACAGATCGAAACCATGAAGATGACGGTATTTCGATTCATACTTTATTAGTCCTTAAAATCTAGACTAACATTTGAAAAGGGGGTAATTCCAGAATGACCATGTCGAGAAAATCGCTTCCGAATTTTGATGACCTAAAAAATAATCCTATTTCACGACTTTCCATTTTCTGGATGATTTTATAAGCTTATCATATAGTTAATAGTGAAATCTATCATCAAAGCAAAACTAAAAAAAAAGTTTTCCTCGTCGTGAAATTGAGAAGAAAACATCATACGCCATGATAATTTCTTACATGCTGCTATCCCCCGGATCTTCAACCCTTTGAACTGCCAACACTGGTGATACGCCGTGGAAGTACACACTCGGGATTTTTTGTTTGTTATTCCGCCTTGGTTCTTCGATTGCAAATTCAGTGCCAACATTTCAAAGGGGCCTAATTGCATTTGTAAACAATGGCTTTAACCGTCGATTTCTCGCGATTAAAAGCTTACTCATGAAAAATAATGACACCAACATGTAGAGGAATGTTTCTTCTACTAGCTAGCATTGGTAATTTGGAGGGGCGAGCTTTTAGTTGCGAGAAATCCGCGGCTAAAGCCATTGTTTACAAAAGCAATTACGCCCCTTGGAAATGATGTAACTGAATTTTGTGAGAGTTAAATTACGCCCGGAGATTTTTTTGGTCTTATTTTTGTTCGTTGTTTACACGTGAAATATCAATCGGATGCATTGCAAATGAATCGCGCGTGTCTAGATACTACAGAATCAGTACGTTTGGCATATCAAAACAATATAATTCGTAGTTCTGGTGCAAGGCGTAACAACCGCCATGTAAAAAGAAACGTTGTTGATGATTTGAACTGATATTTTCTTCTACTTTTTCGTGTTTATTGAGTAGTTTGTGAACTGTTCTTTCTATGTGTTGCAAAATATGGTTTGTTTACATTTTGGCTCTTCCGCCCCTTTCAAATGTTAGTCCTTGAAATAAACTTTAAAAAATAATGCAATTTTTTTTGCGCAACTTCATTAAAGTAACAAAAGTTTCGTTGAAACTCGTTGACCTATGAAAGTGATTTCAATTAAAGTAAATCGTTCCGTTCAATCACTCAACCTAAGAACACTTGCGTTGAACGATATCCAATCCAAACTCATCATATTCCTCCTTCGTAATCCACAGTTCCGTGTAGCTGCTCAGCGTAGCCAGATTGGAGCCACCAATCCAAGCGGAAAACTTTCTTTGTGCTGGGGCAATCACGTTAATCTTTGCCGCTTTCGGAGCCAGTGCAGCCAGCTCTCGTTCCAGTCGTTCTCGAATCGTTCCAAACATGGTGGACCCACCCGAAAGAATCACATTCGAAAACAGATCCTTCCGAACATCGATGTCACTCTTCATTATCGAATCGTACAGACTCTGGTGGATGCCGGAACTTTCCAATTCCATGAGTTCCGGTTGGAACAGAGCCTCCGCGCAGCGGAAGCTCTCATTACCAATTGTGATGCTTTTTTCGTTTGGAAGCTGAAAGTACCTTTCCGAGGCCGATTCCATTTCTTTTTCAAAATCCAAGGCCACGTATCCAAGCTTTTCCTTGATATCGCGAACGATTTCTGTCTCAATCGATACTCCTCTCTCGGTTAGAAGTTTAGCTAGGTAATCCGTCAGATTCCTTCCCGCAAAGTTTAGCCTCCGAATGGCATGTGGGAGTGCATAACATCTGAAGATCGGAACTATATGCGTTACGTCGTGGCCACAGTCCAGCACAATTCCTATAAAAGGGAAATTTTAATCATGTTTCCATTGAATCTGCTATGATAAACAGTGAGTGAGTCTCACCAGATGTACGACCAGAGGCATACAAACTCAAGACGGCTTGGTTTGCCATGTACAGTGCTGGGCACTTGAACGTTTCGAACATAACCTGTGCCATTTTCTCACGATAAACCTTCGGATTGAGAGGGACGTCACTCAGCAACACAGGGTGCTCTTCAGGAGCAAGGTACAGCTGATTGTGAAATGTATAGTGCCAAACCTTTTCCATGGCATTCCAATCGGTGATGGCCCCGTGCTTTATCGGATTAGTCCGAACCAATTCCTCTTCCGTGCAGCCCTGCAGCTCATCACCTACGAACACTTTTTTATGGACATCTTCGATTCCGACGACGGTGGGGAACACGGCACTTGGTTCGTCCTCTCCGGCCAATCCAGCCTTGATCCATCCAGATCCGTTGTCAATTACAATCGGAGTGCACTGTGGGTCGGGCATCTTCGGGTCTGATTTAGCTCACTGCATCAAATGTTGACTAAAGTGGTTTCCGATGAATCGTTTTCCATTTATATCATCAGGCATCGATAAGACAATCGCTAGCTTATCACCATCGGTTATCTACAGTGTCATGTTGATTGTGTGCGTATGTGGAGCACACCGGATGAGCTTTCGGGTGGTTTTACAAGGTAAGGTTTTACAGATAGACTAGAATTTGGGATTTATAAGGCTTGATTTTTCTCAGTATCGGCAGACGGTGAACATTGAAATTTTAAACCAGGTGCTTGATCGTTAAAATACCTTTTAGGGGAAACGGATGTAATGTCGGCCTAAATTCCCCTAATTTGGGCCCATACATAAATTCAGCAATCGACTAAATTTTCAATAGCGACCAAAAATATTCATTAGTAGGGTTCCAATGAAGCGTTCATCTAGATAAAATTGATGGGCCCAATCTTAAATCCATAGGCCAACATTAGAGCCAATTCCCTGTAGCCTTTGCTCCATGCTGTAAATATTAAATTAGTCATAAATAAAATTTACACGAAATAGATCTAATCCATACGCCAAAAACTATGCCAGTAGCGAAACGACACTAGCTGATTTACGTTGAAATTGGAATGCCTCGCGAGTAACGCCACTCAATCTTGCGTAGTTTCTCCCAAGGCCGAGTCCAGGGAAACCTTCGGAAAAGTTGGGGAAAGAGAGAGTGTGGCTACACCCGACTTTGAACGAAGGGCCAACGATCAGAATAATCTCTCGCATTACCGATCTCATTCGAAGAAGTTCGCGGGAAAATCGAACTTCCGTTAAGTTCGGCCGAGGTCACCTTCTCTAATCTGTGGGTCACGGTTTTGCTTCACTTTCGTCCGAACCGCAGTTACCGAACCGAGAAGACAGAGAAGAGCACAGCACAGATAGGAGGTAGTTGTACCATAGAGGTAACTCTAAGACAAGTAGGTCCCGAAGAAACGTGCTCAACTTTTTGGCTCACCTCTGGTACTATCTTCGGTCCCAAGCTTGTCGAATCACCCCTCGAAACATAGGAAAAACCAATAACCCCTCATTTTATCTGTCAAACTTTCATAGCGAATCAAAACAAACATTGCGTAGTACTAGAATTTCGACTAGAATAGGGTACGTTAATCGTTTGCTTGGGACCAATAGGCTACTAAAGTGGTGAGCCAATTTAAAATCGTTAGTTTCGTATTGATTGTTGGTTGTACCGAACGCACACAAGTATAGGGCTAGAAGTATAGAGAAGTAGAATAAAAAGGAGTAGAAATACAAACAATCACAACAGATCCGCAAAAGCATGCTTTAGTTTAAAAACAATAAAAATCAACTTACCGTTTTCCGTTCGTAAATAAATATTTTGATTTGAAATCGATGTTATGTTGTTGATCAGTCCTATCAAATATTAGAATGAGAGGAAAACAGTAGAAGGGTCTGTGCCTAGGGGCACGAACGGAAACTTGACGTAGGACCGCTAGTGGACGGAACAAATGTGAACATTTAGTTATTTTAATTGATTCATCATCAATTATCTTAACTCTTTCCGTTTTTTATTTGTAAGCGTATCAAATTTGTAGTATTTATTTCAAAGAGAAAGTTGATGAAGAGAATCCAAGGGACTGTCAACTTGAGTATTTTCGATTCATCTACCCGACTTTAAAAGGTATATTTTGAATTTTTTGTTAGTTATGAATTTTTAAGTTTGGTGCATTTTCTTTCCGAATTATATGAATGGGGCGGGGCGGAAAGTATCGTTTGTGCAGAATATGTTAAAAAGGAGGGACTTCGAGAGATTGAACTCGTGAGAGCTAATTTTCTCAAAAATTTGATTTTATTGGCTTTCTGGGGACTGAATATACACCCAAAGCGAATTATTCCCACTTCTCTCAAATTCTATATGGATTCTTAAAACTTCCTACCAGCGTGTTCTGGAAAATGGTCGGATTACCTTATATAGAGACCAGGTTGAACCTTGATAGCTAGCTGATTGCGGGAACTGATGACCTTGACAAATGTCTAAATAATACTCTTAACAAATTTATGGTGGTCCTGAAAAGGACCATTTTGTAGTGATGGTTGAGTAATGCTGAGCTGAGCACGACGAGCTACTGATTCCGATCCTAGCCTAGCGGTGGGACTTCTTCTTCCTTCTCTATGGTTGCTAATATGAGCTCTGCAGCTCGCTGCTTGCAGGCAGCCTTTAGTTGTTGTTGTTGTTGTTGAAAGCACTCCTGCTGCTGCTGCTGCTGCTGCTGGGCTGGACTCCACCACTTACGGTGATTGAATGAGCACCGTTCTGTGGGACCGTATCGAATTCGATTTTTATGTCTGTGTTAGGGAATGCACTGTTTTCAGACATACGGTGATAATTTTGATCACCATTGCAACAGTTGGGCATTTGGTATTTTTCAATAGTGAGCTATTGAAAATTAACTATGTGTTCATTTTAAAAGATTGGTAGATAAATTTCCAATCGTTTGGCTTGTTTAGAATTAAAATCTATCTACTATTGGCCGAAACCTGACCTCTTTTCGTAATGCTGTGCATTTTGGTTTTTTAAAATTGTGTGCATTCTATAGATTCTGTGGAGATCTATCTAGCCCTGATGTATGTGTTGGTAGAGGGAAAAATGTAAACTTTGCGGGAGACGATGTCTTAACACTCGAAAGTAATTTTGTGAAATATGAAGTAAAACAAATCCTAGCTAGTTCTACATGATGATTTTGTTTGATTTTATTTATTTGTAAAGTCGCCGGGAAATACCCGCTGGCGATTTGTTTTTATGATAACGCCTTAATTGAAAACAGGCAAAAACTCACAAACAGGTTGCTTTTTCATGGTATACAGTGTGATAATTCAATAATCAATAAATCTAGATAGAGCTGGAATTAGGGCGTAACAGCTTTTGTAAACATTGACTTCACTCAATCATTTCTACTAAATCAAGGCTCGCCCACGCAAATCAACATCACCATCGGGTAGAGGAAGACTTTCCCTACCCGATGGTTTTATTGGATTACGTGGGCGTGCCTAGAAATCTTCGAGAGAAGTCATTGTTTACAAAAGCTGTTACGCCCTAATTCCAGCTCTATCTAGAAATCTTCTCAACATTTAGTGGCAAACCATTCATAAATTTTGGTAACATACAAAAAATTCTATAATCCACATTAAATTTCATATGTATAAGCGCCGATTAAAACAATAGTTTCGACGTCACTATAAGGGTGATTGATGAAACGAAAGAAACGAATCGTGCGGAATGAAAGCCGAGGAAAAACTAATTGCACCAATATATTCAGGCCTACAATTCCCCATCTTCTATAGACAGGTTGCGCCTTGATAGCTAGCTGCTTGCGGGAACTGATGACCTTGACCAATGTCCAAATAATACTCTTTAACAAATTGTTGGTGGCCCTGAAAAGGACCGTTTTGTAGTGATGGTTGTGTAATTCTGAGCTGGGTGTTCAACACGGATGAGGCTGTCGAGCTGTATGTCGTTTAGAGCGAGGGTGACACGCTTGGCATAGATGACCGACCCGCAGCGACTCACGAAGAGCTACTGATTCCGATCCATAGCATAGCGGTGCAGCTTCTTCCTCCTTTGATGGTTGCTTATGTGGGCTCTGCAGCTTGCTGCTTGCAGGCAGCCTTTCTTTGTTACTGGAGAACAAATTTCAACGCCACACGCCGAAAGCACTGCTACTGCTGCTACTAATTTCGACGACCAAACACCACCACACAGTGGTGTGGTCGTTGGGAGCGTGTGGTTCTGAGTATGGCGATGAGTGTGCAAAATATTACGCAATTCCATCCTCCGTATTCGTACGCGCCCGAGGATCGGAGGCGAATGCCACTTCGACTTGTTTTGTCTACTTACTACTCTCTGGCGACTGTGCTGGGGAAGCAGCATATGCATGTAGGTAATTGGTGGATTTGTTAGTTAATTCGACGCTTTTGGACAATGCTGGACATTTACCAGTTTTTCAATAGTTTCTTGTTGAAAATCAACATTCGGAAGCATTGCGTAGCCATATTTCTGATCAATTGGTGATAAAATTATTGAAATTGGGCCAGGGGCAGCTGAGTTATTAACGTTCAAAATCTTTCTTAATTTGTTACATGTTCCATTTTCGGTTTTCACAAAGTGTACCCCCATATAGAAATCAAAGACGTAGTCCTACGTCAAAAGTATTTTTACGTTGTTTCGGGTCCGTGTAATTATGTTGTTGTCTTCCGCTTGGTCGGAATTTGACTGTTATGTTGCGTACCTCTTTTGCTGCGGCTGCGCCTCTGGCGGAATTTAAGTGAAGCTACCGATGAGGAGAACTTGACGTGGACCGTCGTTTAGGGTTTGTGTATTCTCTTACCGGGAGCTTTTCAGAATTATTTCGATGTTGTGAGAGATTATGCTGTTTCGCAATAGGGGTTTCTACTCGATCAAATTCGGTAGTAGTCAAGCTGGCTGGATCTCTTCTTTCTATGAAGATTTTCACTTGGACTCGCCCTGAGGCAGTCTCATCCGGGCAAACTCAACGTGGCCTGCGGTCTCCTTTGACGGAGTGGCGCTTAAGCCGCAGGCTTAACCTAGATCGGCCAGTGTCGGCTACATCCCCTATCTTTTTGTTTGGAAAACCTTTTTACAAAATATAAAAAAAAGTTTTTTGTCGAATAAGTGCTTTTTTAGTCTGAAAATATTTTCAGGTGCAACAACCTTAAATAATGATTAATGTGCAGGGCGAGAAAAATGTCCAAAGGGGAATACTGTACACTAGTTGCATAACTAAAACTTATACCTTAATATTCAGCAATTAACCAAAGAAGAAGTGCCCTTCAGGTTGTATCAATTGTAATGCCTTTAGTAGTAGCAGTAGAGCGAACAAATTTACTACTTGTCATACAATTAACTGTGGATTTTTGCCACTAGGTATTCATATGAATCAAATTATGAATGTTTTGACAGTGCAGGCAGTATGCGAAAGCGTGGCTTCATACATTTCGTTTCGTTCCCGGAGAACCAAAACTACCCAAAGGTTGAGTTCTTTAAAATTACTTTTGAGTTGATGCCTCTGTTGTCGTCAGAAACGAAAAGAACAAAACAACCTAAAATTGAGTTCTACTCACCCAACTCGACAGCTCCGTGCGCCAAGTTAAAATTGAGTAAGTTGTGAAAAATTAAATTTTAAGTAGTTTGAACTTGACGTTGAGTGAAAACAAGTTAAAAGTAAGTAATGCTGTTTACATGCGAGTGAATGACAACAACTCAAAAGCACGGAACAGCCAACCAGGGTGAAAATAACTCAAAATAAGGTACTTTTTTCTTTCCGTGTATAGATAACTAGGTATACGTTTATATCCTACACGCTTTTTCAAAACTACCCAAATTTGGGTAGAATCCACCCAGATCCGTCAAAACTGAACCTACCCAAAAATGGTTAAACTGTGTTGGGAGTGACAAGTTGTCAAATGAACAACATTGACATCAATCCGATTGACGTTGTTCATTTGTTAACTTGTCACTCCCAACACAGTTTACCCATTTTTGGGTAGGTTCAGTTTTGACGAATCTGGGTGGATTGTACCCAAATTTGGGTAGTTTTGAAATAGTAAAAAAAAAAACAAACGATCGCCCACAGAAATCTCGCGTCACTTTTCAAATAGACCAATGTAATATATCCACTATTTTGAGAAAATCGAAGCTGAAGTTCGACAGATTATTATTTTAACTGTTTAGAAACAACACATTTTGCAATACTATTTTTAATGTGGTCAGTGAATAATAAAATTGAATATTTAGTAGAAAAGGTTAAATCACAATTTTACTATGAAATCCATGCTACAATATAGAAAAAAAAAAACACTTAGTACGTTTTGACTAGTCAAGTTGCACATCGGACATGTTACATTGGACGATTTTTCTCAATGACATAATCAATGAGTTTTACATTGGACGTTTGTCTACAAGATACTAGATTCCCTTTCACAGATTTCAGAGTAGAGTACCTCTCTTTAGATTGATCAGACTGAAGCTGAAAGACTAAAAATTCGTTTTTTAACATATAGAGCAGGTCCAGACCATCCTCCGATTTGCATAAAACTTTGCGTGACCGCTTGTTATGGGCAATGAATCCCATTTGTGCTAAAATGCAGCCATTTTGAATTTCGTAATTTATTTCAAAATGGCGTACTTGATGTTTTTTTTTTTAATAAATCATAGCATGCAAAAGTCACTTTTAATGACGTCTGAGACAAAGTTGTAGGAAAAGAGTACGTCTTTGTAGGGAAACCTTACATGGTAAAAAAAAATAAGTTCAACATTTTTACCAAAACTTGTTGTTCTACTATATTTGTCAAGTTCAGGGCTGTTACAACAGGCACGGATTTCGTGAATTGTCGCGGATTTGAACTTTCATTCGTGAAAATCGCGGAAAAATTAAATGGTTTAATTTTTAAGAAAAATTATCACGATTTTCTTTTTATAGTGTGTTATGATGTACAGAGCAATGATGTCAGCATTCCTGTTTAAACTGGATTCTCAGTTTTTTTTTGGACGCATCCAGTCAAACAGTTAAAGTTGTAAATCTTCCAGTTTTTTTAGAATTCATCCATTATTATCCAGTTTTCCATTATTAATAGGCAGTACAGAATGATTAAGATGCTTACACTTTTATATTGGAAATGATATCTGGAAATGCAGTATTTTATTGAAATGCAATATTGCAATTCAAATCTGCAAAATGCGTAGCGAACAGGCGTACCAACAATCAATACGAAACTAACGACTTTAAATTGGTTCACCACTTTAGTAGCCTATTGGTCCCAAGCAAACGATTAACGTACCCTATTCTAGTCGAAATTCTAGTACTACGCAATGTTTGTTTTGATTCGCTATGAAAGTTTGACAGATAAAATGAGGGGTTATTGGTTTTACCTATGTTTCGAGGGGTGATTCGACAAGCTTGGGACCGAAGATAGTACCAGAGGTGAGCCAAAAAGTTGAGCACGTTTCTTCGGGACCTACTTGTCTTAGAGTTACCTCTATGGGCGTACTGTGTCACAGCAACGACACGCATTTTGCAAGTTTTTTATTATGACCGTTAACATAACTTTATGTCAAAGTTACCCTAACTGATATTGAGAACTTGTAATAAATCAGTAAGTTTCAGAACAATTGAACCATCTCAAATCTTGCCGTTAATATTAACGATGCATTTCTGTTGTTTATCAACCAATATCATTTGAAATTATCGGGGTTTCTTATCCCAAGTAACAATTTTGGTTTTATGAGGGTTCTGTAGACCATGAATTGGACTTGTAGAACGCTTTAAAACCTTAATAAAACTTGCAATGTTACTTGGAATGCCTTCTTCATTTTTAACCCTCTTTCTCCCACGCTTTTTCCTATATTACCTCCTCCCCTCAAGAATGAACCTCATATTTGAATCTCCCCTAACATTTTAGCTGATTCTTTTTGAGGGTGTCTAATCATTTCCTGAGTTTTTCAGGTTGTTCCAGAACTTTTTGGATAATTTCTTTGTTTGCAAGAAAGCTGTTTTCTAATCAGGCTTGCAATTGCTCATTACAGCTAAAATGCTATTTTTCGTTATAATGAAACAATGGGATACTATAATGATGATTTTTATTTGTAGGGTAGGATGGTGCAAAACGCACCGTTTAAGCAAAATCGTCAATTGCTGGCGTATGGAAGCTAAAATCAAGAAGAAAGTAATGGTGTTTGGTTCATTACCATGTTTTCTACGAAGATCAAGTGATTTCGAACTATAGAACGATGCATTTTCATGATTTTCAAGGTATTTTATAAATTGGTTCCAATATGATAGCGGGGCAAAACGCCTGATTCATGGTGATCTGACACCTGATGATTATTCCTTTATGTTACATCAGAAATAAGGTCGCAATAGAGTGTTAAGCTGTGATACATTAAGTAAAACATCTAAAAAAATACGAAAAGTGAATTAGTTCAATTTTTTGCGATATATGCTGTTAAAATCTTAATTTGAAGTCGACGATTTTAACAACTGTATCATATTTTGCACAAAATGCTATTTCCTAAGGGAATCAGTAGTTCAAAATATGATTTTATGATCAAGAATCAATTGTGAAACCTCTAGTTGAAAACAAACACAATCCGTTACCCGGAAAATGCATCTGAGGAAAAGTTATCGCTGTTTTTCTATGAGTGGGCATTTTACCCCAGGGGTGCATTATGGGCTGTTCTCCCTTACCAACGCAAGAGGGCACATTCTGCTGGAAGCTTCGGCGAAGCTGGAAATTAGGCTGTTCAATAAAGGCACCACCAGCACTTTTCGCAGAGATGGTCGGAAATCCATTATTGACGTCACTTTATGCGGATTGCAGTCCGTCGCTGGTGGAAAACATGAATTGGAGAGTGTGTGAAGGATATGCCATAGTAACCATCAGGCAATCCGATATGGCATCGGCCAACGGAATCCTGTGGCAGTAGAGAGGACGAGAACTTGCGACGAGGCTGCAACGAGGCAATTAGCACCCTCCGCGCTAGTTTTCTCAGAGCCAGAAGACGTGTTCAGAGAACAAGAACAGAAGCAGACAGAGAGGAACGTAGAGGAATGTTCCGAGCACATAAACGAAAGATAAAGCAGAGCAAGTCAAACTGTCAACTGGAGCTGGGTCGAGACGCTGCTACCAACGACGTACACCGTGTCGTGATGACGAAGATCAGATGTCAAGTCATGCCTGCTGAAATGTGCTTAGACAACCTGAAAGTCATCGTGGAAAGACTTTTCTCGAAGCACGATCCAACTACCTGGCCACCTACATCGTATGGAGACGGAGAGGGAGATAACGACGGAGTCACCAACGAGCAACTCACAGCTGTGCCTGCTGGATACACTCGGAAAACTCTAGGAGAGGATCACCTTAAACAGATTAACGAAATGCATGGAGAGTGAGCAAGGATTGTCAAAGAGGCAGTTCGGATTTCGAAAAGGAAGAGCAGAAGTGGATGCAATTCGGATAGTGGTCGAGAGAACCGAGAAGGCATTGAAGCAGAAGTGGAGAGGAGATCGATATTACGCCGTGATAAAGATCGACCTCAAGAATGCGTTCAACAGCTCCAGCTGGGAGGCCGACGCTACTTCCAGAACTGGATTCTGATCTACAAGCCAAATATGGGACAGATATTATTTGCATTTGTATTTAAAATAATTCATCTGACAATTTAGTCTTAATGAATAAATTAGAGCTAATTTAACACAGACCTAATCCGATTTGCAAAACGTTCGGTTGGTTCACTGAACTCGAAAAACTCTTCGACAGCCGTAAACGCACGAATACACGCTGAGATTGGTTCGTTGTTCCCAAACATGGTTCGGTAAAAAACTTGGTTGCAGTAGCGTTGTATTCCGAAGAGATCTGCTCGGCACACGAAAGTTCAACATCGCAAGCAGGTCGGGGGCATCAGTTTCACCATTCAACTGCTTAGCAATTAGCAACGATTGCTGTACTTTCCGTCGTTGTTCCAGTGTGTCTAAGCCCAACAGTCGGCATCTATCAGGATACGGCGGCAAATTGTCAGGATCACTCCACGGCAAGTATCTCAGTGCCAGACGAATGAACCGTTTCTGAACCCGTTTGATCCGTAGGCACCACGTGACATGGTGAGGATGCCAAACGACGGACACATTTTCCAAAATTGAACGGACAAGTGCACAGTACAATGACTTCCAACAATGTGGATCCGAAAAATCCTTCGCAACTTTGGAAATAAAGCCCAACTGTCGCGTTGCTTTCGATATGAGCGCTGAACGGTGTAAATCAAAAGTCATTTTTGTGTCTAGTTGAACCCCTAGATCAGTCACACTGGTAGCTCTGGTGAGAGTATCGCCGTCGATATGATAGTCAAACAAAATTGGATGTACCATGCGGTGAAACGTGATTATCTGACATTTTTCCACACTAATAGTCAGTTTGTTTCTCAGGCACCAATCGGTAAACAAAGTCAGCGAGTTTTGCAGAAGCCAACAATCTTCTTGTGTGCGCACCACAATGTACAGCTTTCTGCATAGACCAGTTTGAATCCTTCGCCCAAAACCAAAGCAGCATCGTTGAAGAACAGAATAAACAACAACGGTCCGAGATTACTGCCTTGTGGAACTCCAGATTTGTTTGAAAACGGCGAAGATACAAAACCCTCAACCTTCACTCGAAGTACACGCTCTGTAAGGTAGGATTCCAACCAAAAAACCAATTGCATAGAAACTCCAAGACGAGATAACTTGTGTAGCAGTATGTTATGATCAATTTTATCGAACGCCGCCTTCAGGTCGGTATAAATTACATCGACTTGCGCTTTTTCCTCCATACTTTTTATGCACTTCGACGTAAAATTCAACAAATTGGTGGTAACCGATCGTCCGGGCATGAATCCGTGTTGATCAGTGGATATGTAGCTTTTTGTGGCATCGAGAATAACTCCACCCACTATAATCTTAAACAATTTTGAGACAGCTGAGAGACTCGTGATTCCCGGATAGTTAACAACATTGTAACGATCACCACGTTTGAAAATGGGTGTCATAAACGATTGCTTCCAAATGCGAGGGAATTTTGCTTGCTGAAGTGAGCGAGCAAACCATCAGGACCAGGGACAAACGAACGTTTCAGTTTATTTGCAGCCAATGAAACTATTTCTGGATTTACAGCAAACAGTCCAAACTCAACAAAATCAGCGGGAACATCACTGGTGGCTTCATCGATTTCCAAGTTTGAGGCGGGATTCGTCGCGAATACGGATGCAAAATGCTTGGCGAACAACTGGCATGACTCTGAAGCTGACGCTGCAGTCGTTTCGTTCAGGTAGACATTCGTTGAGAACACTGCACTTTTCTGTTTGGAGTTAACAAAGCGCCAAAAACCACGTGGATTTATTCTCAGACCAATTTGCACACGCAATACGTAAGATTTGTAGAGAGTGGCATTCAAAAACCGGTACGCATTGCTGGCTAATTGAAAACTTCGTTTGTTGCCAGGCGTTCGTTGACGACGTAGCTTCCGTTGACAAGCATTGCGAGTGCGTTTTAAATCCCGTAAACGGAGAGTACTCCAGGCAGGCGAAACTGACGGCCGAATTCGTGGAACATTCGAAACAAGCCAATCATCACGGCGGCAATTCCACAAGGCACCATCCTTCGGAACGTGATTTAAAACGGCGGTCTAACGCTGAAGCTACCCAAACGAGTTGAGATCGTTGGCTTTGCGCACGTCGTCTCACGGAACAGGCAAGACGCTGGAATAGATGGAAATGTTGGTGAGGCGGTCGACATGATTGGAAACCTAATGCATGGAGCGAAGCTGCAGATAGCCTATAACAAAAGCGAGGTGGTATTGATCAGTAACTTTAAAGCGCTGCAGCGGTCAGAAATTACCGTTGAGGAGCAAGCAATAAACTAGAGGTGATGGTCGACGACCGTTTGGCTTCAATAGCTACGTAAAATACACCTACAAGAAAGCAGCGAAGGCCATCAACGCGGTAATCAGAATCATATCGAACATCTCGAGACCAAGCAGTAGCAAGAGACGGCTCCTGGCTAGTATATTTACGTTGATACTGAGATGGGATCGATAAAAATATCGTTGTGCTAAGAGAACGAAGCTCTTTCAGATGATGAAACCGGTATGTTTGTCGAAATTAAACAATCCAATTCTTCCCTTTCCCGATGTCCGTAAGGATGTGGCCGGTACCGTTATTCGTCATACATTGAGAATAGTTAGCTTATCGCAGCCCCGTAACGTGGGTAGACCACCTTTTCGTGGTACGTTACGGGATGTAAGATCTACCAACGATTTCTAGTCTTGACTACTTCAAACTAGGGGAACAGGATTTTCAGTAATAAAAAAAACACATCTTAGTCCTTGTTACTTTTTATGCCTTGTTGATAGTGATAATTCCTCGGTTGCCTGGACCGAGGATGATCTTGGAACAAGGAAAAAATGAGTTACTTAGTCTTCACCTATGTGATTCCTAATCTTCTATTCGTTGTTCCCTAGTTTAAAGTGTTTAAGACTAGGGTTCTGATGCATGGTCATTATCGGTGTCATTGCTTGTTTTTGTTGCTAAGAAATCCAATTTCGACTGACACTCCGAAGGGTATAAATAGCGGGACCTTTCAATTAGAATCGATTCGTAGTCAGCAACCTCATGCTCGGCAACAGCATCAGGAGGATATATTCATTCGCTGCCAGACTGTTGAGCAGTTCAGTCGATTTGAATTCTCTCTAGTTTCGTTCGTTCGTTCGCAAGTCGAATTAGCTCCGCGTTGTGTAGTGACGCTCTCGCTGACCCAGCCATGGGTAAGAAATCGCGCGGTAACGCGAGTGCCGGTTTACCGGGAAAACAGACTCTCCCAGGAGACGGCGCGACCACCGAGCCAGCCCAGAAGAAGCAGAAGAAAACCCCATTGCCCATCCCGACAGGCGTTGCGGACCCGCAGCCGGGGCCTCCCGGAACTAAACGACCCAGACCTGAAGACAGCAGCGCCACCGTATCAGCAGCAAAAAAGCTGCTGAGCAACAATCCGTTCTCCGCCCTGCAGAACGGAGCGCAGCCGCAGTCGGACCCTGAGACGGTGCCGAAAAAAGTTAAGCTGCCACCCTTCTATGTGAAGGGCTTCCCTTCCGGGCTATGGGAGCAGCTGGATTTCTACATTAAGCAGGGCCTTCGCTGCACCATTCAACGGTGCACGGAAGGCTACAAACTGATGGTCCCGGCCGAAAAACACTTCAACGCAGTTCAGGCCCTCTTGGACAGAATGAAGCTGGAGTACTTCTCCCACGACATCGAGGCCACCAAGCCGCTGAAAGTGGTGCTGCGCGGGCTCCACGACATGGACACCACCACCTTAATGGACGAGATTAAGGCGAACGGCCTCAAGCCGGTCGAAGTCCACAAGATGACCCGCAGCAAGGCCATCAAGTATCGTGACCAGCTCTACCTGGTCCATCTGGAGAAGAACTCCACAACCGTGAAGGATCTCCAGACGACACGCACACTGTTCCACATCGTAGTGAAGTGGGAGCGGTATAAACCCACCCACCGTGGCGTCACTCAGTGCTCGAACTGCCTATTGTTCGGGCACGGCACCAGGAATTGCCGCATGGCCAGCCGCTGCATCAAATGCGGCAAAAACCACAAGATCGACAACTGCGACAGCATCGAGGAAGCCACTCCCACATGCGCCAACTGCGGTGCCGCCCACAAGGCCACGAGTAAGGCCTGTCCGAAGCGGGCCGAATACGCCGAGATCCGAAAGAAGGCCTCGTCCAACAGCCAGCCCGGTCGCAAGAAGGTTCCAGAAAACAACGCGCAGAACTTTCCTCCGTTATCACCGGTCCAATCACGGCCAATTCCAGTGTTGCCGCCGCTCCCGCTCAACCAACAGTTGGCTGCCGCTGCAGTACCCGGTCAAGCCTCCGGGCCATCGACGGATCCCCCTGCTCCGGGATTGGCCGGTACAACCGGTGAAGCTACAGACGATTCTCCGCTGTCAACGGATGAGATCGTCACACTGTTGGCCCAGGCCATCATCATCAAGCGCACCTGCGCAACAAGAACACAACAGCTCCAAGCTATCATCTCCTTCGTCGCTAATTATGGACCGTGAACCCATAAAGATCGCCAACTGGAACGCTCGCTCCGTAGGGGCGAAAAACATTGAGCTTGCAGACTTCCTCCGCAAGCACGACATCGACGTGGGCCTTCTCACCGAGACCCACCTCAAGACCGGTGACAGCTTCTGGCTGCCCCACCACAGCATTGTCCGGCTTGATCGCACCAGCTCCAGGGGGGGGCGGTGTCGCGGTCATCATCAAGAAAGGCATCAAGTACTGCACCCTACCCCACTACCGCACTTCCATCATCGAGGCCGTCGGCGTTGAGGTGGAAACATCGACCGGAAACGTCCGGTTCATCGTTGTCTACTGCCCCCGGCAATGTACCGTTAGCAATGGTACAGCACAGCAGTTCAAGAACGACCTTGCCATCATAATCCACACCAATGCCCGCTTTGTAATCGGAGGGGACCTGAACGCCCGGCACGAGGCCTGGCGGAACTACCAGCAGAACCAGAACGGCCGCCTGCTATTCGACCATTCCCAGCATGGTCTCTATTCCGTCTGGTTTCCGGACGAACCAACCTTCACATCACCGACGGGCAACCCATCGACGCTGGACCTGTTCTTGGTAAACACCAGATTAGCCAAGCCGGTTGCCGTCAACGACCTGAGTTCGGACCACCAACCGGTGCTGACCGAGCTGGGCTACAACGTGGCCCCTGCACCGTGCCAGCGGAAGGACTACCATCGAGTCAACTGGGTCCAGTTTCGACGCGTGGTCGACCGCCACATCGACGACAACCCACCGCTCGACACAGTGGATGACATCGACCGGGCCCTGGAGGGTCTCCATCAAGCCATATCCGTGGCTGACGAAGAGTGCGTTCGACGAGTTCCTGTGAGGGGTAAGTTTCAAGCAATTGATTCCCACACCAAACTCTTGATTCGGCTCAGAAATGTTCGTAGACGCCAGTTTCAGCGGACTGGGGATCTGCAGCGTAAATACGAAATGGTCGATCTGAATCGGCGGATCGCTTCCAGAATGGTCTCAATCCGGAACGAGAGTTTCGGGTGGCTCGTTCAGAACCTGGACGACCGTTCCAGACCATTCTGGAAGGTTGCCAAGGTGCTGAAGTCTCACCCCAAGCCCATTCCACCACTTAGAGTCAATGACGAACGGCTTATCACCAACGAAGAGAAGGCCAATGCAATTGGGGAGCACATTGCCCAGTCGCATTTGCTTGGCTCTACAATCCCAAGTCCACTCGAGAACCAGGTTGTGCAGTGCGTCCAGACGTTAGATGCCTCCCCTTGTGCCGTCCCTCCAGAAGAACGGATTACAGAGGAACAAATTTGCTCAGCGCTGAAACACAGTACGAACATGAAGGCTCCCGGGTTTGACGGAATATTCAACCTAGAGTTGAAAAATCTCAGCGCGAGGGTGCACTCGCTGCTGGCTGCCATCCTCAACAGATGCTTGGAGCTGCACTACTTTCCAAGCATCTGGAAGGTGGCAAAAATCATCCCGATCCGCAAACCTGGGAAAGACCCTTCACTACCGTCAAGCTACAGACCGATTAGCCTGCTCTCAGCGCTGAGCAAGCTGTTCGAAAAATTGATCCTCAGCCGACTAAACAAGTTTGTGGAGGAACATGACATTCTTCTTCCGGAACAGTTCGGGTTCCGTAAGGGGCATTCCACCAATCATCAGCTAGTGCGGGTGATGAATAACATCCGGAGTAACAAAGCTGTATCCAAGTCCACAGCCATGGCCTTGTTAGACGTCGAAAAGGCGTTTGACAATGTCTGGCACGACGGACTTATATACAAGCTTTGTAACTCCAACTTTCCACCATACCTTGTGAAAATCACCCGTAACTATCTCCAGCAAAGGTCGTTCAGGGTGTCGTTGAATAGTTCCCTTTCGGGACAATTTCCGATCCCAGCAGGTGTTCCGCAAGGGAGTCTGCTGGGACCACTGCTTTACAGCATCTACACGTCGGACATCCCTCCTCTAGGAGACGGTTGCGTGTTCTTTCTGTTTGCAGATGACACCGCGATAGCCGTCAAGGGTAGGATGCCTCGTGAAATTACGAACAAGCTCCAACGATGCCTTGACACCTTTACTGATTATGCCACCACGTGGAAAATCAAAATCAACGCCTCGAAAACCCAAGCGATCATGTTCCTTCACAGACAATCATTAAAACTTAAACCGTCTCCCTCCTGTACCTTAATAATGGATGGTACAAGGGTCGAGTGGTCCACTGATGTTACTTATCTCGGGATGTTGTTCGATGAGAAGCTCCTGTTCCGCTCGCACATAGAGAAAACCCTAGTTAAGTGCTCCGCCTTGGTTAGGTGTTTGTATCCGCTCATTTGCCGCAGATCCCGCCTCTCAAGGCAAAACAAACTGGCTGTCTACAAACAGATCATAGCCCCCGCGATCTTCTATGCCGCCCCGGTGTGGGAATCGTGCGCTCAGACCCACAGGAACAAAATCCAGGTTGCACAGAATAGAGTGTTGAGGATGATCCTAGATCGTCCATTCGACACAAGAATAGCAGACCTCCATCAAGAGGCAGAAATTCCCAAAGTAGATTCCAAAATTGATGATATGACAACTAAATTTATTCAAAAATGCAATCTTTCTGAACATGCTTTAATAAGCAATTTGTACATAGTAGGTTAAGTGTATATAGTAGAGTAGGTTAGTTTTAAGCTGTAAATAGTAGTATTAAGTAGTTTCTCTTCAAATTCTAAAAACAAAACAAACCAATCCCACCAAGGTGGTCGACCGTGTACTAAGTCTAGGACTAATTCTGTAAAACAAATTTTGAATTTTGCCCATACCTAAAGATGAAGAAAGCAATTAAATCACTTAGTAAAAATTTATATGGTAATCGTCCAAGTTAAACTAAAATAAAGATCATTTAAACTAACTAAAAAAATTAGAATCGATTCCTCGCGATGAAGGCAAGAATGACAACTGTATCAAAACCGAATACTTCATCATTTCTCAATAGTGATGGAGTAATATTTACGACGTGCATTAAACTAAGGACACTGGATATACTACAATAGATCAAATTACAGGTCGCAGTGGTGTTATGTTTCGAACAGAGGAAAAAAAAGCTTATCGCAAGTCGTATTAATTTGGACCTTATGCAAATTTGACTGGTTCTTGTCTATCACGGAGTAGCAACTACGAAATCTACGGTCATCTAAACAAGAAATACAATTTTAGCCTATACTAGGTATTATCTTTCTTTGGTTAATAGCCTGAAAAATATTGCTATTTTTTAAACAAAAGTCTTATTTTACCAATCATCCATCCCACCTCACCCGGCACGCTAGCACTGCAAAAAAAAAACAAATCGATTCTCTGAATCATTTACAGCTGTCCATAACGCATCTCCCTGTTCCGAAACAAACAGAATGCTATTTTTACTGCTTTTTGGAAACCACCAAACCACCTCGCCAGCAATTTTTATTTTTTCGTTATCTTCAAATATTTATTTTGAGTTTTCATTAGTCAGCTTCAGCTTGCCTGCGACCCCCCTCGTCACCTCGTGCGACGATATGATTTTTGTAAACAGAGAACTTGAGCGAAACACTTTCCGAATGAGTAAGCGAGCGGTGGACGTCCAGATGTGAGAGAATGCTCTCCCTCGTGAGCATGCGGATCCAAGTAAGCAGCGCGCGCGATTCCATAAATGGTTGCGGAAAAAGGGAAATCTTCCTGGTGGGTTGCGTCTGCCTACTATGTTTTATGTGTGATGGTCAGGTCAGGCGGGATTCCTTTCCTCCTCTGGCTGGAAGCTGGTAAAGATTAACGAGCTCGCAGCTATTTTCGTGTGATGCAGCGATTTTTAATCGAACGGACAGAAATTTTGTAATTTGTATTCAATTTGTTGCTGATGAACGAGTTGAACGGCTATGCTGGATCTCGGACATATATATTGAATTATATTTGGAAAATCTTATCGCCGAAAAAAAAAATGATCAAACAGAACGGAAATACCCTTTTCGCTCTGCTTGCGATTTTTTATGCATTAATCACTGCCTGTCAGCGGCTCAATTACTGACGTCCGTCAGATTTTTGCTGGCATGGGTTGGTTCAAAACTTCAAATTTGAAAGACAGAAAATTGATCGCAGACTTTTGGAACGCTTCCAGAAGTGAGCCGCTAGCTCAAGATTCGTTTCAAACTGCAGGAAAAGTCAAGTCAATCGACTAAACTGTGTGCAAACAAGTTGATTTATTTGAAAACAAGAGAAATAGTGCACTATTTTTAAGCATAGGAAACCGCGTTTCGACGTCGACTTTAAAGAGTAGCAAAGAGTAGCTAGCAGGGTGTTTGGGTAATTTGGAATTTCATGTCGGAACAACAGGTGGAACGTGCGCGCTTACTCGGATCGGATGATTCAATCGCCTTGTTCGGCCATAGTGCTGAATACACAGCGATGACGTTTCGTGACATAGTTTGAGCATGCGTTCTGACCACGGTCTTTCTTGATGCGTTTAACGATCGATTGTGGGTGGACGCTAGGCTGGTTCGGATGGTAAGAACTGTAGACATTTGACGATACATTTCAAATAAATTCGAACCTGGTCGAAAACAAAGATCAGTGTTTACAGTATGCTGGCCGTGGTGCATCAACCGAGGGCAGATGGTCCCAAACAACAGTCGTAAATTCTCCTCATCTGCGTTCGTGGAGCAAGCTAAAAATAGGAAGTATGGATGAAATTTTCCTGCGGCATGGAGAATTCGAAGCGAAAACCCCGGAGGGCGCCACACGCTTGGTGTGGAATTCTTGGTAAATGAGTGTGTTTTGCTCGCTGTAGAGGACGACGACAACGAAGTGACGTCTAAATCTGAATCGAATTTGAGAAATGTGAAGCAGACAGGGAACGAGAAACTGAAGAATGAAGAATGTGCGATATTGGATTTGCTTTCACCTAGTTCTACCTACTACGCGGAACAAACCATGACCATATTTGGCGATGGAAACTAGAGGTGTGCTTTAATAGGCTCTGAGGAAAGTGAATGTGCTACTTGTTGATGGGATATATAGCGCTTTGTGTTTGCGGTACCTGTGTTGAATCAATCATGCGATTAATCGGATTAACGTTTTATCCAGGAGATCATGTCGTTAACAGTTTCAAGTTTACTTTTATGGCGACGTGATTTGTTTGATGTTGTAGATTTTATAACATCCTCAAATCGCCTTTTTGCCTGCAACAACTCGTGGATTTGTGATTATGAATCTCATTATTTATCAGATCTATAAACTTAAGTCATTGTTTGCTTCTCCGAAACCAATAATCGATTCGATGCATCGGGATTTGAGCTTGTGCTGCACTTCCCGAGTGTTACATGTGGGAAATAAGTTGCTTATATATTGAAACAATGAATCGAATGTATGTTCGCTCGCTATTTTTAACGCTGTAATTCTGACTTATCAATCCCTGATTTTATGTACGTGAAACACGAATGTGTCAAATAATTCCAAAAAATTGTTAACTAGATTCGCATTTACATTAACCAAGGGTAGGGTAGGTGAACCAGTTTTGGTCCTAGTGGAAATTATTTATTTATTTAATTTCTGCATCAACAGGCCCGTGGCCCCAATGATGGTTAGTTAACACTACCTGACTGTCAAGTACATAATAAAACATATAGTATAGCTTATTGTTGATAACATAGGTGAATTGGGCTCTGGGCTATTGTATTTCAAGGATAAAACATATATTATATTTATAGACAACGTTTCAGAGTATAATGCACGAGTACGGATTTACGGACATACTGACGCGATTGGTCAAGGCGGCGATGGATCGAGTGATGTGCGTTGTTCGAGTATCGGGGACACTCTCGAGTCCCTTTGAATCTCGAAGGGGGTTACGGCAAGGTGATGGACTTTCGTGTCTGCTGTTCAACATCGCGTTAGAAGGTGTGATCAGAAGAGCTGGGATAGACACGAGTGGAACGATATTCAGGAAGTCCATCCAGCTCCTTGGCTTCGCCGATGGCATTGACAATATGGCACGGAACTTTGAGATCATGGCGGAAACGTACATCAGACTGAAGGCTGAAGCTAGACGGATTGGACTTGCCATCAACGCATCAAAGACAAAATACATGAAAGAAAGAGGTTCTAGGGAAAACAATGTTAGCCTCAAACCCCGAGTTCAGATTGACGGTGTCGAAATCGAAGTGGTCGATGAGTTCGTGTATTTGGGCTCACTGGTGACCGCCGAAAATGATACCAGCAGATAAATTCAAAGACGCATTATGGCAGGTAATCGTGCCTACTTTGGACTCCGGAGGACGCTCCGGTCGAATAAAATTCGCCGCCGCACGAAGTTGACTGTCTACAAGACGCTGATTAGACCGGTGGTCCTCTACGGCCACGAGACCTGGACTATGCTCGTGGAGGACCAACGCGCCCTTGGTGTTTTCGAACGGAAGGTGTTGCGTACCATCTACGGTGGAGTGCAGATGGATGACGGAACGTGGAGGAGGCGAATGAACCACGAATTGCACCAGCTGCTGGTTCTAGAAAGCGACCCAACATGAACAAGAAGAAGAGGCGCGCAGCGGGCAAGATGGATCGACCAAGTAGAAGGTGACCTGCGGACCCTTCGCAGACTACGAGGCTGGCGAACTGTAGCCATGGATCGAGTAGAGTGGAGACGACTTCTTCGGACAGCAGAGGACAACAAGGCCTTAGCCTGATTGGTAAGGTAAGTTCAGAGTATAATTAATTAATTTAGTAGCATTACAGCCATTCCATAGATATAGTGATTCTCATAATTTCGTAAAACATAGTAGTTTTGTTCCATATCGCAAAATAATGGACCAGTTTTTTTTTTTGTCATTAGGGTGCCCATTTCCATGTTAGGGTGGTCCAAGAAGTTCTTTTTTTTTATTTCTAAAAATGACATTTTTCAAAAATTTATACATTTTGAACCAATGATTTCAAAAATAAAAATATCAAATGAAATAACACTTTTTTGGAAAAATATAATGATGTTAAAATAGTGGGATTTTGTATTGAAAAACTGAAAAACAAATTGATTGTATTTGTTATTTTTTATGGTTTTAATAGTTGGTAGACAGAGGGTGCAATATGTTTTACATTTTTTCTTGAAAATTTAGGCCATTTTACACAACGATGTGTTTTTTTTTTTCGTTTTTGAATTATATTTTTTTAAGTTATAAAGTTTTGGGTTTTCACTCAATACTCCTATGCGACTAGACAGAAAACATGATTCATCATGTTTGCAAGCATGAGCAGATTTGGCGCTATCGGCGTTGTTCGATTTTTTTTCTCCCGGACCAGACATTTGTGGCTTAGCGAGTGATAATTTGAATTTCTGTTTATGATGTTGGTTCGTTCGCAACTATTTTTGAAAAAAAAAGTGTTTTCGATCGAAAGTGTACCAAAAGTACTTTTGAACGTGTTTCGTAGTTGGGTTATGGTGAAATTCGTGCATTCCCGGGGTGAAATGTGGAAATTCCGTATCACAAAATTGCCCACCGATTATTTTTTTTGCCGTTCGACGACGACGGGTGTGCTTTCGCGAGAGTGACGTTTATTGGATCCGTTTCTTTGAACGACTGTGTATTTTTTTGTGACCAGCTGTTGTAAGTGTGCCAATTGCATTGCCTCCTGGGAGGCCGGTTCACCGTGTTCGGATGCCACACTTTCATCGTGTAGTTCTAGTTCTAGTTCTATCGAGAGACAATAGTTTTTGTTAAACTGCAGAAAGATATAAATCGTTCTCTAATCTTTGGGAGCTCTTCGCAATCACCGTGAAGTCATGGATTCCTTTGTAACATATCGGGTGAGATATTTCCTTTATTGTTCTCTTAACATTCATTTCATTATTATATGCTGGGTATGGGACGGTCCAACCAGGAAACCCGATTGAAGCGATTTGGATGGGTAGAGTGGAATTGCCAACTTCCTGTCGTTAACAGATCGTGAATTGAAGGCGGGCTCTTCTTCCCCACTCATTGGGACATCCCCTCGTGCGATGGCTTGTACATTACCGGGTTGTAGGATTTTATTGTTGGAAGGAGATTCTATTTGATCCCGCAGACTAAGTGTAAGTGTCTCTGCTTACAGGTTCGCCTTCCGTTGTTGGCCCTTTATACAATGGTAAATTGAATACAATCAGGTGTTGTACTTGATCAAGTCGTACGATGTGGACAGTCCACTGTCTAATGGTTGTGCCTGCAACAATTAGTGGTGTCCTTTACATACATACATACAATACTCCTATTCGACTAGACTACCATGCGTCTCTATCATGTTACAAATTCAAATGTGACAACTTCCTCCTGATTTGAATGTTTGTGAATTCTTGAAGATACAACATCCTTATTTGTTCTCTATGCGAATGCATTGCATTTTTTGCGTACAAAACACGTCCTACAACACGTCACTGTTTCAAAACATGCACAGGGATGTCCCGTGGTGTAGCAGCAATTACAATGAGGGGCGTTCAAATTAGTGTATCACTTGCACATTGCATGTTGACAGATTGAGCTCGTTGGGACTTATAGCAAAGGTAAAAAATGTATGAGAAAATACTGTTTTAATTGGATTGTAGTTTGTTTAACAACAATATCCGGGAAAAAACTAAACGACATAGTCCCTGACTCAGTGTTCACTCGGCTGTCGACAGAAGCAGGCCACTCTCGATGACACATCGTCACGCGATCGTCTGTTTACTCGGCAGCAACCATTGTGTGGTCCTCCTCATTGTTCTTCATCAGCAGTTCTTTCGGTCGATGCGTCGTCGACTTTGGAAAGCAACCGTTTTGTGATGAATGTGTGGTGAGTACTGACCACGTTTTACGTCCATTGCTGCAATCGATGCGCTCTGCCCCCGTTGGCGATACTGCCATACAATGAAACCACTGGAAGCGGCTCCCGTTGTTATCGAGAAAGTTTATTGGATAGCGGAAGATAAAGTGCTTTTTGTGTTGTACCTTTTGACTATATTTTTAAGATGTTTTGTATAATGAACAAGAATCCTCGGCTCTGTAAAGTTAATTCGATTCAGCCGTATCAAATAAATTAATAAACAACAAATAGTCCCTGAGTGTTTTCTTTGGGTTTTCGTTCACATTTTGACCTGAATATGCATCGAATGCGAATTACTTCCTACCAGAGGAACAGCGCCATATCTGTGGAAATGACCAGACACATTGTCTGGTCACATCGATTCATTGCAAAAAAAAAAATTAAAAAAAAACAGGGTGGCCAGCGAACCGGGAAAACCGTAAAAACCGGGAAATAACCGGATATTTTAAATGAAGCCGGGAAAACCGGGAAAAAGTTGGGAATTTGACGGAAGAACCGGGGAAAATCAATAAACCTTAACATATCATATTCCAACAAAAATTAATCAAGCAAACATATGTTTCTTCTGCTAAATATTGGTTTATTCAGCTCTTAATTATATTCATAAACGGAACACGATTCCTTCGGCATTTTTCTCGGATTGTGCTTAAAGTTGTCTTGTGAATCTTCCTCAGTATTCCTTTGAAATCATTATCAGAAAACCCTTTAAATTATGTTTGTAGTTCTTTTTAAATTTTCCTTAAAATTCACCTGCTATTCTCCTCACAATCCGCATACAATTCTCTTCAGAATTTCCTAGGAATTCTCTTTGAAGTTCTTCCCACAATTCCCTTGTAATTCTTCTCAGAGTTCGTCCGAACTTAATCCTTGAATTGATTTAGGATTCTTGTCAGAGCTCCGTTGAATTTTTCTTCGAGTTATTCTCAGAGTTTTGAATTTTAGAACCCTGAAAATTTTTCCAAGACCACACAATTTTCCAGCGACTGTATTTTTCCAAATCTGGAATCTTGAAACATTTACTAAACCAGGGATCTAGAATAATTTTCAAAATCCCACATTTTGACTATTTTTCTCAGCTTCATATTGTTGGAAAAAATCCAATCCTGTTTTTTCTTCTTCTAATTCTAGGATAGATTTTCATGAGTCACAAATCTCTAAAAATGGCATATTCTAAGACTCGAAACACATGTCAAAGCCTCAGAATCATAGAAATTAAAATTGTTTTTTTTTAAAGATTTATATTAGTACACATCACGATACTTTAAAACATTTTCTTGCTCCGCATCAAGTTCAAGAATTTTAAAACAATTTCTAAATATAATCTCTCCCTCTAGTATTTGGTATAATGAACCATTCAGCTCGATAGCTTTGTATATTCTGACGCTTTACAATCATAAGAGGACTCGAGTCGAAAAAAAAGTTATTCGAATTGATTCTGAGTACCTCGAAAATAACTTGATATTGCAATTATTATTTTAACTAAATATTAAAAACCGGGAATATTTTAAAATTTGAACCGGGAAACAAACCTGGAATTTTAAAATGAAAATTCACTGGTCACCCTGATTAAAAATAGTAGGCGAGCAAAATGACTTTACCTTAGATGAACGGGCGAAAACGAAAATTAATAAGAAAAAATCTAATAATTTTCAACATTCTTTGCTTCAAAAGGCTGTATCTCAGGAAACTCATTTCTGATTGGACTCAATATAAGGAAACCCTATCTGAATATAATAATGAAATACGGAAATCTAAGAGGCGGTCTTGGATTCAAATGTGTGGAAATATAAACAGTACTCCTATAGTCGCGGGATTACAGAAAACTCTTGCGAAAGACCATACGATTGAACTTGGTAATCTTAAATGTCATGATGGAGGTTTTACCAAATCTCCCTCTGAAACTTTACATTTAATGATTGAAACACATTTTACAGGTTCGGTATTGTGTGTGGAATCAGATAATTCTGATTCTGTTGGTGAAATGTGTTCTATAGAGACCTCGCCAGTGTCTCAGAGAACAGAAAACACCACACCAGATATAGCTGATGTAATTTTCAGTGGAGAATGCTGTGACATCTTTTCAGCCTTTTGAATCTGCGGGTGTGGATGGCATATTCCCGATACTACTTCAAAACGGTGAAGCAATGCTGATTCCGTCTCTAACTAAGATTTATAAGGCGAGTTTAAGATTAAATTACATTCCATCAAAATAGAAATTGGTAAGAGTTATATTCATACCGAAAAACGGGAGGCGTGATAAAACGCAGCCAAAAGCATTTACGCCCATTAGTCTCTCATCAATTTTACTGAAGACTATGGAAAAGGTGTTGAATGACTTCATCAATTCAACTTACATGTTAACGCATCCAATATCTAATTTTCTGTTTGCGTATTAATCTGGAAAATCAACAGTTACTGCTCTCCATACTTTGGTAACTAAAATCGAAAAATTACTTTCAGTTAAAGAAATCGCATTTTGTTCTTTCTTGGATATTGAAGTAGCTTTTGACAACGCATACTATTCTTCTATGGTTGACGCCATGAGGAAAAGGAATTTCGACACGCACATCGTCAACTGGATTCATACTATGCTCGCAAAAAGAAAAGTCACTTCTGGGCAACGAAAGGCTGTCCTCAAGGAGGAGTTCTCTCACCACTAATGTGGTCTTTAGTTGTAGATGATCTTCTAAGAAGCCTAGAGGCGAAAGGTTTCGAAGTTGTGGGCTTTGCGGATGATATAGTCATCGTAGTTAGAGGAAAGTTTGACGCTATCATTTCAGAAAGAATGCAACAGGCTCTAAAGATTACCCAATCTTGGTGTATTAAGGAGGGCCTAAACATTAATCCGTCAAAAGTAGTAATCCTAAAGGAGTTCAAGCTTGGAGGAGAACAGATCCATCTTAGTGAACAGGTCAAATAACTAGGAGTTATATTGGATGCCAAGTTGAATTGAAATGCTCAGATTGATTCTGTGATCAACAAAGCAACCAGTGCCCTGTGGTTATGCTCCAAAACTGTTGGTAGAAAATGGGGTTTGAAACCAACAATGACAATGTGGATTTACACATCAGTAATCCGTCCAAAAGTAACTTAAGCTTCGTTAGTGTGGTGGCCAAAAACGAACGAGGCAACCGCACAGAGGAAGCTGGCAAAACTACAACGTCTAGCATGTATTGCTATAACGGGTGAGATGCGCAGCACCCCATCAAAAGCGTTAGATGCAATTCTCAATCTAAAGGGTGATACGGTCAAAATTTGGTCAATATCAACTTGACGTATTTCTTTCAATTTTGCATTTAAAAAACCTGAACACCCCTCATTTTGAAGGTGTGTGTGTGTAGAATGTTGCTCCTATTTTGATTTTGGAATTCACTCTTCAGTTGTCAAAATGCCGTCCAAGCAAGAAGAGCAGCGTATCAAAATTTTGCTCGCGCATCGCGAAATTCCGAGCTACTCGCACGCAAAGTTGGCAAAATCGCTAAAAGTTGCCAAATCAACCGTTACAAATGTAATTAAAGTGTTTGGGGAACGTTTGTCGACAGCCAGGAAGTCTGGATCGGGGGGAAATCGAAAACCGGAAGCCGCTGAGACGACAAAGAGAGTTGCCGGTAGTTTCAAGCGAAACCCTAACCTCTCTCTCCGAGATGCCGCAAATAAGCTGGGTGTATCGTCTACAACCGTGCATCGAGCCAAAAAACGAGCCGGACTATCGACTTACAAGAAGGTAGTGACTCCAAATCGCGATGATAAACAAAATACGACGGCCAAAGCGCGATCCCGGAGGCTGTACACGACGATGCTGACGAAGTTTGACTGCGTGGTAATGGACGACGAAACCTACGTCAAAGCCGACTACAAGCAGCTTCCGGGACAGGAGTTTTATACGGCAAAAGGAAGGGGAAAGGTAGCAGATGTTTTCAAGCACATGAAACTGTCAAAGTTCGCAAAGAAATATCTGGTTTGGCAAGCCATCTGTACCTGTGGCTTGAAAAGCAGCATTTTCATAGCTTCCGGGACTGTCAACCAAGAAATTTACGTGAAAGAGTGTTTGAATAAACGTCTGCTGCCTTTCCTGAAGAAACACGGTTGTTCCGTACTGTTTTGGCCGGATTTGGCATCTTGCCATTACGGTAAAAAGGCCATGGAGTGGTACGCCGCCAACAACGTGCAGGTGGTTCCCAAGGACAAGAACCCTCCCAACACGCCAGAGCTCCGCCCAATTGAGAAATACTGGGCTATTGTCAAGCGGAACCTAAAGAAGACCAAAAAAACTGCTAAGGGCGAGCAGCAGTTCAAGGCAAACTGGCTTTCTGCGGCGAAGAAGGTGGACAAGGTGGCTGTACAAAATCTGATGGCAGGGGTCAAGCGTAAGGCCCGGCAATTTGGATTTGGAAAAGCGGAAGCCTAATTGAATATTTTTCCTGAATTTTATACTAATTGAACTTGAAAAAGAAATTTAATTTGATTTTTTAAATAAACGATTTCACCGATTTACACGCGTTTTCCCTTGACCAAATTTTGACCGTATCACCCTTTACTACGCTTGCATGAATACGTGCAACTAGAAGCGGAAAGAAGTGCTCTAAGGCTCAAAAGGTCTAAAAAAGTCATGCCTGGTTGATCACCTAAGCATTTTACAATACTTCCAAAGAGGGCCAGTGATGAGTATTAGACTGCCAATGAATGTATGGGAAAAAATTGACCATCAAATTTCGCTAACAAACCATTTACAAAATGTATATTGCCTCGAAAAATGACCCTATGCAAAATTTGAGCTCAATCGGACATGATTTAGGGGTGGCGCAAACGTAATTCATCCAACAGCATTCGTACTCGCGGTGGGGGTGTGCTCATCGCTGTTTCCAACGAATTCGCCTCCTGCGTAATCTCCAACGAACTATTTACTACAATTGAAGCGGTTTGGGTTAAGGTCAACCTCACTTCGCGGGACATCCTCATTGGAGCGGTGTATATTCCCCCTGAACGTCGACATGACTGCACCACAATGCAGCTTCATCTGGATGCTACAGAATTTGCATCGTCCATGGCTGATATAACGGATGTGCTTCTTCTGCTTGGTGATCAGCCTGGGCTTAGCTGGTCACCCTCAGGCCAGGGTTATGCGTTTCCAGATCCGATTGCATCTTCAACTACTCCTGCCAGCCGCTTGCTTGTTGACGGCACGGCTTTTCATGGACTGAGCCAGATAAACCTTGTTCCCAATTTCCAGTCTCGTTTTCTTGACTTGGTTTTTGTTAGCGAAAGTGCACTTCTGGACTGTGTCGTCGTTGAAGCGCCTGATGTCATCGTTCCTCTTGACAATTTGCACCCTTCTTTGGATATATCTATCGCGAACGGATCTCAAATTCGTTTTGATGAAACCATGACTGCCACTCGGCTCCTCAATTTCCTGAAGACCGATTTCCGTTTGCTGAGACGTTCCTTGTCCCGGATCAACTGGAACGTGTTGAATGACCTTGATATCGATACAGCAGCCGCTCGCTATAATAGCCTTTTGCGCGACTGTGTTTGTGCTTCAGTACCGAAGTGCCAACCTCCAAGAAAACCGCCTTGGTCTAACGCTACTCTCCGCAACCTGAAACGAGTGCGATCTAGAGCTCTCCGTGCTCTCACTCACACTCACACTTATAAGTACATGTCAACATGGTTTCTTTCCTGGCCGCTCCGTGGAAACTAATCTCGTCAGCTTTACGTCGTTCTGTATGGAAAATGTATGCAAGAAACTTCAAGTGGATGCCATCTACACTGATCTTAAAGCTGCGTTTGATAGAGTTGTGCACGACGTTCTGCTAGCAAAGCTTGAAAAAATTGGATGTTCTGTTTCCTTCTGCAGCTGGCTTATATCGTACCTCGTGCAACGTGAAGTTACTGTATGCATCGGAAACTACTCATCGTACTGTTTCTCGAACAGATCAGGAGTTCCACAGGGTAGCACTTTGGCACCACTGCTCTTCTCTTTATTTGTGAACGATGTAACGTTTATTCTACTACGTGGAGGTAAATTGTTTTTTGCCGATGACTTGAAGATTTATCTAGTCGTTCGAGGCTATGCCGACTGTTTAGAACTACAAAACCTGCTTGAAATCTTTAATGATTGGTGTGAACGTAATTTTATGGTCCTGTGCGTCTCAAAGTGCTGCGTAATTAGTTTCCGTCGATCTAGGACTGCCGTTTGGTTTGATTATAACGTTGCTGAGACTGCAGTTCAACGTGTCGATCACGTTAAAGACCTCGGTGTCATGTTGGATGAAAAGCTCACATACACTCGCCACTTCTCAACCACGATCGACAAAGCTAATCGACAGCTTGGATTCATGTTCAAGATATCTAAGTAATTTCGTGATCCTCTGTGTTTTAAAGCCATTTACTGTTCATTGGTACGCTCACTACTGGAATTCGCGTGTGTTGTCTGGAATCCCTACCAAGCTGTATGGAGTGGACGATTCGAAGCTGTTCAACGCAAATTCGTCAGATACGCACTGCGCTATCTTCCATGGAGTGACCCGCTGAATTTACCACCGTATGCTGACCGCTGTCGTTTACTGGGTTTGGATACTCTTGCTAAGCGACGAAACATATCGCAGGTCGTCTTCGTTGCTAAAGTTTTACTCGCAGAATATGATGTTCCTGAGTTACTGGCCAAAATTAATCTGTATGCTCCTGCCCGAACACTCCGTCCGAGAACCTTGCTACATGAAGTAGTACATGCAACGAACTATGCTGCAAACAGTTCCTTTGTCGCCATGATTCATCAATTCAACGAAGCCTCTGACCTATTTGACTTTGACATCAATGCCTCGATGTTTCGTCATCGTTTGCTGTTGGCCAATTTTTAATTTTTAATGAGTGACTACATTTAGATTTAAGTGTTTCATTGAGACTATCAAGTCAGATGGACTATAATAATAATAAATAAATAAATAAATCTTTTCAGGCAAATGTTCCTCTTGTGTAAAACTCATGATTCCCAAAAAAAAAACAGATTAACGCAATTCAAGATATTTTTACAATTGATTTTAGAAATTTCTGATGAAAAGTTGTGGTTTTTCATATATTTTTGAATTTTTGGACCACCCTAATGAAGAATAATTGGACCACCCTAGTGAATTATTTCGTATTAAATCCTAAATGGTGGTTTAATTCGATATATAAGCAGGTTGGAGACAATTGTGAACAGTTTTAGAAGCCGACTCATCAATCTTTTATATTCCATATAGAACTCATTAAATGTCCCAGAAAGTCGATTTTTGAAAAAAAAAATTTTTCGAGGTAACACCAAATCTCGACGTTTCATGAATTTTTAAGACATTTGGCATCAAAAAAAAAATTTTGATTTCCGAAATTTCATGTACCCCCCTCCTCCTTGGGAGATTTTCGAGAGTGAAAAAAGTCAAACTTTGACACGTTTGCGCCACCCCTAAATCATGTCCGATTGAGCTCAAATTTTGCATAGGGTCATTTTTCGGTCACATTTTGTATATGGTTTGTTAGCGAAATTAAAAATTACCATTTTCGCTGGCAGTCTAATGAGTATGAATGGAGACTGGATGAAACCAGAGGACAGTTATGACACTCCCTTCAACGTATGTGAAATGTTGCGTTCGGTCAAGGCTCAATCATATTTTTCACAGATGGCTCAAAAATTGGAACACAAACAGGTGCAGGAATCTTTGGCCCTGGGACAAATATTTCAGTAGCGATGGGACTTTGTCCAACAGTGTTTCAAGCGGAAATTGTGGCCATACTTGAATGTGTAAGTGTTTGCTTAAGGAGAAAATATAGATGTGCAAATATCTGTATTTTTTATGACAATCAAGCAGCACTAAAAGCGCTTCGTGCTTACAAATGTACATCAAAGATTGTCTGGGAATGTATTCTCTTGTTTCGACAGCTGTGCAAACAGAACTCAGTAAACTTATATTGGGTTCCTGGACACTCTGAAATGAAAGGGCAGACGATCTCGCAAAATAAGGTTCCAATTCACCGTTTATTGGCCCAGAAGCATACTGCGGTATATCAAACTGTTCGGTAAAAATGGAACTCAAACGCTGGGAAGAACAAAGGGTGATGGCTAACTGGATGGCCGTCACGAAGTGCAACCAGTCTAAAAGGTTTATTACTCCAAATTTAATACATACCAAAAAGCTCTTGGAGCTCAATAAACGGGCTCTTAGTATATACACTGACCTAGTAACTGGGCACTTTCCGAGTAGATATCATTTGAAGAACATTGGTCGGGTTCAGAGCGATATCTGCCAGCATAGTACGTGAAACCTCGGAACATCTGCTCTGCAGTTGCGGTGCATTACACAGGCGTAGATCTAAATTTCTTCGTAGTGTTATCTTACAACCTAGTGGAATTTGGTCTGCTAATCCTGGAAAGGTAGTTGGTTTCATAAACCATTTCATACCTGACTGGGAAAGGACGTGTCCAGGCAATTAGCTGTCCACTCATTAAATGGTGGTCAGCTTGCATGATACGAACAGTAAACAGGGGTACCACAAAAGTTCAAATAATGGACAGTGGTTCAACTCCCCCCAACAAAAAAATCTCAGGAAATAGGGGAAATGGATGTCATGTCGGCCTAAATGTCCATAATTTGGGCCCATACATAAATTCAGTAATCGATTAAATTTTCAATAGCGACCAAAAATATCCATTAGTACCGTCAAAATGACGCGTTCATCTAGATAAAATTGATAAATAGCATATTTTTAGCGATGGGCCCAATCTTAGATCCATGACCAATATTAGAGCCATTTCCCCTACGTAAATTAGTTTTTGTCGATAAGTGATTTTTATGTAAAAAACGACGGGAAGCACGATGATGCTGTCAGAATGTAAATCTAAATGCATATACTCATTCTGAAAAAAAAAATACGTTTTAAATTTTTAAACGCAAATATAAAATATTTGACAACACTGTACAAAAACAATAAATTGAAATTTAGATTCCTTGTCTAATTTTTAAAAAGCACTCAATAATGTTAATTGTAACTTTATTTGTTCTGAAGATATTGATAAAAGAAAGCAGTGCTTTCTTGAAAATCACGAAAAATAAAAAAATGCTTCCCTGGAACGAGGGGTGCTTCGATCGGCATAAACATGTGGATTCATACAAGTAAGACCAAAATAAACATCTCCTCAAAATTTGGTCCAAATCGGAAGAGGTCAATTACACGTTTGATTTTTTCCTCGGTCACTTGGCTTGAAATGACCCATGATGATTTTGCATCAAAACGTTCCACTAATTTTATGTTCTGTGTAATTTTTGGAACATCATCGTATATAATAAAAATGTATTCTTTCAAAACTGTTACGTTAAGCGTCTGAAAAATGAATCCAAATGAAATCGTTAAAATGGAGAGTCAGCAGCACAATGGTAATGATTAACTACCACTTGTCACAAACAGTTCAGAACCAAAAAAATACCATTCCAACTTCAACAATTAGCAATCTCGTAACTGCAGTGGCAAACCCCGTTCGGATGTCGACTAATTGCTGCAATATTATTCAATTGCGGACAACGAGACGGGTTGATTTATATGGGGAGGCCTGATAAATTCGGCAACTTGTTTTCATAATAGCCACGGTCCACTTCTAACGCAAAATCACTCCATATTCCGTCCGGCTAAGTAGGCGTCGTCGTCGTCGTCGTGACCAAAATTAAAAATGATCGTGCTCTGGAAATTAGTACTCAGTTGCAGCATAGAAACGTGACTCTGGGACTAAACGAAGATCTATTCCGGAGCCGTTTGCGTACAATTCACACGCCGCGAGAACTTGACCGCGATAAGTACCTATATTTATTAATAAAATATTGATTGCCGAAATCGAATAATTGAATTAGAACTACAATGAGTGTACATGAGTTTACTCGGCTTTCGGATTGATCGAAATATGCGAACAAGGACGGTACACCACTTGCGACGGGTTTCGTACATCGCCTCCTGTAGTTTATCGTTCCAAGAGCATCTGGTTCTATAGAAAGAGGTTGGCATTGAACGAGTGCTATGGGTTTTATTCTTTTCTGTTCCTTTTTGTAGGGTCCAACTATCTACAAGAATTAACATGTACTTGGCCTACTTGTTCGTAGCCGGTAGATTAAGTTTCACGCAAAAATTTATTTTTGGCGTTCCCTTGTTTGAGAAAAGGAGAACTTGTTGTCAATTTATGTGCATGTTGTTTTATTTATGAGTTAACGGACTGTTGTCAATGCGAGTATATCATTGTTGTCCAGTGACTCCAGTGTGAAGGTTGCCAAAAATAAACAAGTTTTCCTGCCAATTATCTTGGTTACGAATGCGATCAATTACCTTTTCACGGATATAGTTTCAAGTGACCAAAACTCTGTAACTTTATACGAGTTGTCTGTTCATATGGATTGCGTTTGATGTTAGAATAGCAAAGCTATATGGTGTCTTACGTAACGTAACATTTATCGTAGACATGACATGATGGGACCAGTATTCGCTCTAGATGTTAGGGTATCACATGCTTTGTTTGAGCAAAGATTGACATGTGACTTTTCTGCAATGACGAATATGCGCTTGCAGGGAATACGATATGTCGTCTGCTATTGGATTGTTGTCCGGTGAAAAAGAGCGGTTTGTGACCGAATTGATTGGGTCGCAAACTTGTTCATATTGCCCCTTTTAGCGAAGCGACGGTTGTGGTTTGGTAACTTTTGAATCAAATTTACATACCGGTTATCTGATTTGGCCTTTTCTTTCTCCGATAATCGCCGGAATAATCGTGAAACAGAGCTTTGCGGACAGCGATGCCATGTATCCTGATTTTTGTATGCGAATAAAGCTGGAGCCCTCTTGTTTTTGTTGGTACCGTAAGGTACTGTAACAAGTTTACGGTTACCTTACGGTATCGGTATCAAAATAAACAACTTTTTTTGCGCCTTCAAACATTAGGATACATGGCATCGCTGTTTGCGGATTGAAATAATTGATGCTTCCATTGATTGTTTTACCACAGAGCAGTTCCACGCCAAATAAGGAATCGGAAAAACTCGACCTTCTCAGATTTGCATGAAACTTTGCATAATTTTTATGGCAGGACTGGTAGCGAGTCACTTTTTGGTGACTTGGTAACTTTTTTTTTAGCCAAAAATCTCATTCTTAAGGCCTAGGCACTAAAGTCCCTTTTACTTGCAATCAATCACTATTTTCAACTTTTTTATCATGAATTTATTTAATGATTGATCATTCTTCTTGCAGTGCATAAAATCTGATAGTCTGTGGCGCCGGTGGTGTAGTGGTAAGCGTGATTGCTTCTGATATCAGCAGCCCTGGTTTCAATCCCAGTCGGCGCCTCCGGGATGTTCTGAGGCATAACATCTCTGATCACGATCAAGGGAAGTAAAGCCGTTGGTCCCCGGCTCATGAGTTGATGGGTCTATAGGTAGGGTCCAGGTGTGAGAGCTGCCTCCCTGGCGTCGGGAGCATTGGTGCTCAGCACGGAAAACAATATCGACGTAAAAAAAAAACATGGAAAAAAGGATCTGATAGTTCAATCGATGTTTACATTTTGTTCTAATTTTTGAACAATTTGAAGTTGTTGGTGCACTATTGCACTATTCCTTTTTGACATTTAATTGTCTATCTATATCTACATGGTGTCTACTCATTTGGATAAATAAAATTTTCAGAGTTTTCCAGGTTTTTCTTGAACAGGATAATTTCCTGGTTTATAAGATAATTATTTTTTAAATTAGTTACACAACAACATCAGAAATTAACGCAAATGGTTTTAAAACATGACAATCAGTTTGAAAGAAAAACCTTCACAATCAAATCCATTAAATGTTCGAGTTTAACACTTACTTAATTTTAGTAAGTTTAGGATCTCAAAAGTACAAGTTCAAGGTATTGAAATTTTTCAAATTAAGGAAAAAAATAATAATTTCTTTCATGTTTGAAATTAACTTCACTGAACATGTCTTTTGAGTGAAGTCTCATTAACCTCACAAAAATTGTAGGAACTTTACAGCAGTTCTGAGGAATGAAAGGAGATGTTGAGAGTTTCAGTGAAACAAACAACGGGAACATAAGGGAAGTTAACATCCTGGCAATATGGGGTACTTACAGCAAGCTTTAAGAACCTCAAAGCGGTTCTATTAGCTTCCGATAAACTGTAGGGACTTTTAAGAAGTTGCTAGAATTTCAAAAAACTTCACCGGTGTTAAGAAGACTTCAGAAATATAGAGAACTTGAGGAAAACTGTGGAAACTCTTAAGATGTTCTAAGTATCTCAGAAAAGCTAGATCTAGAGATCTTTGGGAAATTTGTGGGCCGAAGTTTCTCAAAATGCTATAAAATTTCGCCCACTTGCGCACTATGGACGAAAAGGCAAAATTTCTCGAAAATAATATACTCTAGATGTTTGATTTTTTCAAGAGTTTGTCTACACAAAAGATCTTGCTTTTGGTGTAACGCGAAGGAGTTTGGGATAGAACCGACGGCTTTTTGCTCAGTAAGTAAAAACGTTTGCCACTAGGCAAATGAGCTCCTTACATTTCAACACATCATGAAAATAAAAATCGTAAAACACACAAATAAAAAGATTAACGAATCGTGAATGTGGAGGGGCCTGAGAAATTAAACTCATGATGTTCTGCTCAGTAAGCAAAAACGGTCTCTAAGGCCACCGAGCCCCTCATATCACATCACACGCGAAGGAGTTGTTGTTGTAACCATTCAAATCCGGCACCGAGGTCGACGATAAGTTTCTTGGCGACTATAAATCTCTTTAATATGAAATGACTTGAGATTTATCCCACGTTTTTCTGCTCAGTAAGCGAAAACGGCTATCTAAGGCAGACGAGTCCCTCATATGACATGTAAAAACCGTTTCCGCGTTCAAAAGCCCTTGCTTTATATGTTAACCACTTTTTTCGCCATGTACAACAAGTTCATGGAGGCTCTCGATCTGGCCATCGAGATGCGCAACTCGCCACAGAAAGCCATGTAGTGCCTGCTGAAGAAATTCTGCGACGTGGATGGTTACCCATCGCGTCGCCGTTCCATAGTTGATGACAGCCGCTTTTATTGTGGTCAAACGGTTTTGGACGAGGTCTGCACTAAGGCCACCGAAGATCCTAGCTTGAAAGCTACCGTAGCCCAGGCCGAAGAACAGCAGAACGCTGCTCTCGAACCGCCCGACGCCGAGAAGGAGTTGGTCCGTGTGGCCTTGCTGGTTCACATACGGGACGCCATGGGCTCCGCTGAGACATATCACGGAACGGTAGGGCACCTGGAGTCACTCCAATCGCGCAGTGACGGAGTCATGTTCGACGTCCTCATCAAGGTCGACATGGGTCGGTCCAATCTGCTGCAGTTGATCCGTTTGCTGCGTCAAACCGCCTCGTTCGGCAGCGTTAGCCTTCTTCTTCTTCTTCTTCGCATTTCAAGCTTATTGCATATCGCATATTAGCTTATTGCGTGCTCTCAACTTAGTGTTCTAGATGCACTTCCACAGTTATTAATTGCGAGCTTTCGATGCCTGTACCATTTTTTGCATTGATATGATTGTGTGGCAAGTCCAATCATACTTCTATGCCCAGGGAAGTCGAGAAATTTCCCAACCCGAAAAATTCCTAGACCGAACCGGGAATCGAAGTCTGCTGGCCGAGAACAACGTCAACGTCAAAGCCCCGTGGTTCCCGAGCCATGCCTCCGAGCTGGTCAACTGCAACCACCTGATGGCCAATTACGAACCATTCCAAATTATGGACATGAACCACTCCGGTTTTGCTAATCAGGTCTACCGTGCCTGTAGGAAGAAGATTGCCGAAATCGCTTTCGGCTACAAGTACGGAGACCCAATCCCACACTTAAACTAGTCCGAAACCGAGAGCCAAGACCTGGTCGTGGCCGTGTTCATCCGCGTCAAGGAACTCATAACCACGCCTGCTCCGAGTACGTGACCGTATTCAAAAAGCTCGAGGACGAGAAGTTCTCCGTCATGGACCGCATCCCGCAACTGCAAGAGATGAACGACTTCCTCCGCATGAACACCGGCTTCACACTTCCTCGCTTCGCTGGCGTTCCGCATTTTCCAGAGCACCCAGTACACATCAACTCGCCATATCACACACCAGAACCCGACTGCATCTACGAACTACTGCGGCATATGCCACTGCTGGCCGATCTAAGCTTCGTTCAGCTCTCCCAGGAGATTGATCTTACCCCGTTGGGCGCGTCGGATGATGAAATCGAGAAGCTATCTCAGAGTTCGGTCTGTGCAAGGAGAACAACGGAATCAAGGCCTACGGTGCCGGTCTGCTGTCGGCTTACGAAGAACTGCTGCATGCCATCAGTGACAAGCCAGAGCACCGCGCATTCGAGCCGGCCAGCACCGCCGTCCAGTTTTACCAGGACCAGGAATACCAGCCAATATACTACGTCGTCGAGATCTTCGAGAATACCAAGGAGAAGTTCCGCCGCTAGTTCTTGACCATGTCCCGGCTGTTCGAGGTTCGCTTCAACCCACACACCGAGCGTGTTGCAGTGCTCGACTCCGTCGATAAACTCAAAACCCTCGTGTCACCGCTCAACACCAAAATCCTCCATCTGACGAATGCGATCGCCTTTCGATCGCTAAAGACAGCTGCACTAAGAAACTGTGCTGTGAATCAGTTGCCGTCGGCCTTCGAAACTTGCCGAACCCGTCCCGTCCCCTGGTTATCGAACCCAAACTCCCAGCGAAACAAATGACGAACGATAGGACATTCCAGAAGTTCAACAACAGTATTCTCACACCGATACTGATACTCCTTTGATCCAAACCCCGGACCCCGCCCGTTACGGAACAGATCAACACCCCAACAACCTCGAGGCAGCTTTCGTTCATATTTTCCGGATAATATGAACGCACCAATGAAGCAGGAGCTCAACCCTGGTCTATTGGGCCCATGTGGACGAAAAACTTTCAGGCCAAACTTTTGGAATCCGTTCAAAATTTCTCGATCTGAGTGTTCAGCGAAATCATCACATCGCAAGTTCCAAAGAATTACTACGAAATTTTTGGACAGGCACTAGGACCCTTGTTACGGCCAACTCTCCCCCTTCCCTTGTAACGCCTTCTATTTTATATTTTCATTGTACATCGATCATTGTATATGTAGTAGAGTCTATCTCTTATTTAAAGATACGTAAAAAAGGTCAGTGTTGGTAGCAGGTCACTTTTTAGTGGCTACACGCAAACCAAAAATCTATTACAATGAATGTTAGTTCCGTTTCCTATCATCCTCTGTTCATGAACATCGCAACCAATGTTAGAAATTGGCCATGCAGGCGATGTAATGGTTTTTTGTCTTTTTTATTTCGTGTTCTATCTACGCTTTCGACTATACCAGTAAGCTTGTAGAACGACGCACATTGTAGAACATTGTATAACGACGCACACACTTGCCTCGAATTTCTCCAGTAGAAAAAGCATACGAAGTCGAGTATGCGAGAAAATGAGCGCTTCATGTTTGCTTTTAGGCTATCCATATTCAGAAGCATGGAGAGAGCAGTGGAGAAAGCATAGGTCTGATAATCGCAACGTTCGAGGTTCGAGTCCAGTCGGCAAGCTGTTTCCTATTTTTTTTGGACCGCAGCTAGGTATATCGCATCCTTGGTTCATGCGGTCTCCACTAACATCCTCTGATGATGAATCCCACATAATTGTAAGCGAATCTTACATCCCCCGGTTGGGTGTAGGTCACTATTTTCAAGTCAGTCACTAAAAAGCCACTAAAGTCACTATTTCTTAAAATTTAGTCTCTAAAGTCGCTATTTTACGACACATGTTGAGAGTTAAGAAGTTGCCTTTAAAAATCATATCAAATCACAGGTTCACATTTGTGGTCGATAGATTCATTAAAAATTAGCGTGTAAAGTTTGACAAGAAGCGTTGCAAACAAACGGGGATGATAACTGTCCAATTGATGTTGACGGAATCTATAATATTTTTCTTTTTTAAATTTGTCCAAATTATAAAATTTCAATTTTGTTTTCCATTTCAGTGATCTTGAAATTGTCACCTATTACAAATTCTCTGAGGTTTCAAATAAAAATCTTGACCCAATATCCTGGCTTTTTTACCTCGTGATCTTGAAAGTTTTCCAGGCCTAAGATGTCGAAAAATGGTGTACAAAAATTTTCAAGCTCTCGAAATTTTTTCAAAGACCAAACATTTGAAAAATCTTTGAAGTTCGGTAGCTTAAGAATTTGTCCAAACATCGAGAAATTATTCATCGCAGAATCTTGAGTTCCTTTTCAAATCTATTAAATTGTAAAGTAGAGCACAACATCGGTCTTATCGCCCATTTTGGGCCTATCGAGCTGAAAACATCAAATAAATTCATTGTTTCAGAGTTAAAAAGTCAATTATGCGTTTGGTACGATACTTTAGTTCAAATTTGGAGGCGAACCAGCCCAAGGCTGAAAGCCTCCTTAATAAAGCTAAATAATAATAATACTTTAGTTCAAAAGCTACCGAACTGAAAACGCGTGATATGAATGTTTACACCCATTTTTCTCAAAAATAAAAGAAGCGCTCCGACCGAATCAAGCTTTTATTTTCATCCGATAGGCTGAAGCAAGGAACAAGGAATCAAAAATATCTCAAAATGATCAAAATGAGAAGTGATCAGAAGTGAAAAAATTACATAATCTTCTTCCTTTTTTTCATGACAAGCAGCCCGTGCGACACAGCTCACTCGGGGCGGTAGAAGGAAACGAGCAAATTGTTGGCAAGCAGCTTCACGAAGTAAAGCCGAGCAGCTTCACGAAGTAACACGTGTCTTTTTGGGATTTTTTTTGTTATGTCTTTTCTCGATTCAGATCAAGCTATGTTCTCATCCATGTATATTGCAACAAAGCAGGCAACCAATATATCATTATCCTTCTACCACTCCGATCGAGCTATGATAGAGAGCGAATTTATCATAGTAGTCGTAGCAACCGTTTTGTCTGTATGGTTGGTTGCTTTATAGGTTTGGATTCACTGAGTTGAAGTGAATTCAATGGCGTTTGAATGGCGTTTCAATGCATTAGGCCTAATTTTGAATCCGTAGGCAGAGATGCCAGGCTCATTTTGAAAAAAATCTGGCAAAACCCGAAAAAAAAGTCTGGCAAAAATCTGGCACAGCAAATTAACATAGGAAGCTGCCAGATTTCTCAAAAATTTGTCTGGCAGAGCTTAAATTTCTCTGGCTGTGCCAGATAAATCTGGCAACCTGGCAACGCTGTCCTTAGGCCGAGTTTGGGGCCAAGATGCAGCGTTAGATTTTTAAAAATATCTCAAAAATTTGTTCCTCTTTGGCAAATTTTACGGTACGTACGGAAAGGTAAATAATTTAGAAGTCATCCGCAGTGAAAACATTCCATTTTGTGGAAACAAAAATCCACTCGAAAAATAGAGGCAAAGGGCGGGTAATGCTTAGTTGGCCAAAATTAGATCTAAGCCCTATTCGAGGGGGGTGACTCTATCTACGATGCAGGAAAAATTGTGTTTTGCTATGGTTAGCTGCGCACACGCTTAGTAGATAGAAAGAAGATTGATGACGATTTTGAAGATTTCTTGTAAAAAGATGATGCACGATGCAAATAGATGGGAGAAATGAAAGAAGATTGTTCGAAGAGTGATTCGCTAGTGTGAGATTTGTTGAGCATCTAGAATTGAGATTTAGATGTGTCGCCTCCCTCGGCCCTATTGCATTTTTTCCGGACTTGTAATTCGGGAAAAAAATAGAAAATCATCATTTACATTTTTAAGGACTGTTGTTGCCATCGGTAAAAACGAGCGCCCAGCAGGGAGAGGGTTTTTTGTCGGCGAAAGTAGCATCCAGCTGCACGGCGAATGAGAACGACTCAAATTTGAGTTTAGTTCACTCATAATCGCCAAAAGTGCAGGAACTCAGCGATGAGTTAATTTGCCTCATGTTTTCCCAGGTTTTTCCAGGATTTTCCAGGGAAAAATTCCTGAATTTGAGAAAAGTAAAGATTGGATTCACTCAGTCAATTGGTACTGCTCCGAGACTGAACAAAATTTTTGTCAATTTCCTCATTTTCCCGAAGATTTTTTAGGTTTTCCACAGGAAACCATGAGACAAATTTTACTCATCGCTGAGTTCCTGCACTTTTGGCGATTATGAGTGAACTAAACTCAAATTTGAGTAGTTCTCATTCGCCGTGTGCTAATGGGTGAAGACTGTGAACGCGCCCGTTAACTGACAGTTTTCGACGGCGGAAGATGATACAAATAAAAACACGCATACATGCGCATGCAGCTGTTCGCGCAGTGGGATCAGCTAAAGAGACTAAATTGGGTAAAGAGGCGACATCTTATCCATTTGACAGGTCTTCTGCTCGATTGGAATAAATTTTCCCATGATTTTGACAGGTAATCGATTGTTCCAATTATGACATGTCGTCTCTTTATAAATTCAGCCTCTTTAGGATCAGCCATCGCAATTTGTTGGAGAAAAGAAGATCGATAGAGATGGTGAAAGTTTTCATTTTGGAAGTTAGATTAGTAATTTCACTAGTGATTGTATAGTAGAATAAGTGTGAAGTCGATTTTGTATGTGTAATAGTTTATTTAAATATTGTGAAAATAATATTTGGTGTTTTGTAGATTTCGTCAGCTGATTGTTGGTCGACGTTAGATTTGTTTATTGTTCTGCGCTCACGATTGTTCGAGCTGCTTACTGTGTCAAGAAATTATTTAAACAGAACATTAATAGCAATTACACCAACATAGGGCCTAGATCCGAGTGTACCAGTGTTGCCGAGAAATGTAGATTGCATTTAGGAGGAAACTGAATGTAAGTTGTTTTTTGTACGAATCCATTATTTGTTATTAATTTATGTAATTAAATTTTAGTTTGAGTACCGGTGAAACCGTAGTTTGTAAAATCATTTTCATTGCTCGATCCGAACGGACTGCGAACAACAACTGTTGATATATCTGAAAAGGGCCAACATTTTTAAACAAATGGTTTGTAAGTTCTTTCCTCGCAACGCGTAGGTCGCCCAAGCAAGCCAACAGCATCAGTAGGTAGGGAAAAGTTTAGTACATGCAATCTTAATCTTGATAAAAAAAATATGCAATGTTCAGAGATAAATTTTAAACATTTTGGGCCATTTTTTTAAATGCTGGGACTAAAAACCTTGTGGTTTAGAGATCTCGAATTGTTGTCCCTGAGTACTAGAATATTTTTTTTCCAAGATCGAGATTCTATATCCTAGACGCATGCAATTTTTTCTACCGTAGAACCCCGGTGGTGTGAATTGCTAAAATTGAATTCGTTAACTGGTACCTCTATACAGGTGCCCAATGGTGATAGGCACCTGTTTTGGGGCACCAGTTAAACTAATTCTAAACCAGTGCCGTTTAATTGCAATTTTAGTAATTCAAACTAACGGGGTTCTACGGTATGTATATGGTATTTCCATCTTGGAAAAAACGTTCCAGAACAATGCATTTTTTTCTTAGATTGCTAGAAACGTAGATCTTCAAAGATGACTGTCTTATAATTGTCTTTTAAATTTGTCCAAGTCCGAGGATCGAGACTTTAATCAATTTTCTCTATGCCACAATTTTTCATTCAACTTAGTAAATTGTTTGCGTTCAAAAAAAAAATCGAGATAGGGTAAGTGTGCCAGTTATGGCACTAGTGCTCCAGTTATTAGCCTACATCAAATTTGAAATATATGCTCATGGTTTTATTTCTGTAGATATATTATTTTGCCATATATGTCCTAACTTTGTATCTAAATACATTTAGTAAAGAATGAAAAATATGTGAAATATAATATAGAGATCATCATTAGAGGATCACTTGGGCCAAAGACTGGCACACATACCCTAGACAAAGGAGTGCAGTGAGGAAATATAGGTTATAATTGAACGGTGCTCTTGCTTAACACATATGTATTTTTGGAGAACAAATTTATGAGGATTAGCATTTGTTTCATTCAGAAGTATGAAAAATGTTCATGAAGAGTTTGTGATTATATAAGATTTATCGAAGTGGCAATCGTAATCCATGAAAGATTGGAACTGTATCTAACCGACCAATAAATTTCACTGTTGAACACTATTTTCGTCATTTTAGTCGCTAAAGTCACTAGTAAACCCTCTGTAAAACTCCTCCTTCGCTTCGCCAGTGAGGCTACGACCCACATTTCACCAATATGACACTTACACACACTATTTTTCTTCAATGTAACATTTTATTCAAATCGGGAACACTTGAGCCTGGCCCTTTTTTATGTGTGGATCTACTTTTGGCGTAGGATTACGTCTATCGGCAACATATTGGGGATGCAATTTAAAAAAAAACCAAAATCGACCGCGTTAGGAAAACTTGACCACTTATAACTCTTTCAATAGCGAATGGTTTTTAATTCTAAATCGATTGAAAATTTCTCTACAAATCTGCTACAAGGAAAACTTTATCAATTTCCAATAGATTACTTTTGAAAATTTCGCATTATTTCCAACTGTTGCAATGGTGATCAAAATTATTAGCAATGGCCTGCAAAAAGCGCTTTCCCTAACACAGCTTTCAAAATCGAATTCCCTCCGGTCTTGTCGAACGGTGCTTATTTAATCACCGTGTGTGGTTTTGTCCGATCCATCGTCATCATCAGCAGCAGCAGCAGTGCTTTCGGTGCGTGACGTTGAACATTGTTCCATAACAAAAGGCTGCCAGAAAAGCAGCGAGCTGCAGCCCACATGAGCAGTACCCTGATAGCTCAGCATTACTCAACCATCACAACAAAACGCTGCACGACCACCATTAATTTGTTAAAGAGTATTTTATGGAAATTTGTCAAGGTCATCAAGCGGATGTCAGTTCCCATAAGTTTAAATCTAACATACCATGTATTTTTATGGCAACATTGGGGGTGCAATTTCAAAAACCAAAGCCGGTCGCGACATGAAAGTGGTCTGATTTTGATACAGAGATGATGAGTTTTAATTCTTACAAATGCCAATCGATAGGAAATTTGTCTACGAATTTGTTAAAATGAAGACTTTATCAATTTTGCACGAAAATCCGAAAAAGTGGTTTCCCTAACACTGTTGCCGAATATTGATGCCTAGCACGTAATCCTGCGTCAAATATACGGTCGTGTCTTGGATACAACCTGAATAAGAAAAAGTCGTACAATCATTAAACAAATATTTAAATGTTTATGTGAAGTAACCAACGAGTCTAACGACCGACGAAACCAATCAACAGCAGTGAGTACCAAAGAATACAACTGAAAGAGCAAACAGTGTCTGAGAATTGCCAGACACACGAAATCACTCCAAACCCATCATCACACTCAATCATTGACTGTAATAACACGCTTCGTTCCAAGAACAATAGATCTCTCCGACATCAAATGACATAATAACCAACATGTCGATCATTGCATAGCACCTATGTTCTACCACCCACCGTGTGGGTACCATTCGGGGTCTACTCAGAGCTCACGACTCAAGATTGAGTTGAGTTGAAAGATCAAACACACACTCAATTTGAAACGCTCGTGGCAAAAAGATAATGACCAAAATGAAAGATCACGTTCGCACGTTCCTCCAACTGTTTGATACGAAGCATGCTTTTCACATCCATTATGCTTTCATCGAGCTAAGTGCAGCAAGCATAATTGATATGTTATGGCTTCGGTCGAACCCAAATCACACAGAAGTAGAAAACCTATACCGATTGATGAATGAACCGACGACCGTAACAGACTCCCATCGCACCGCAACTGAGCGGGGTCGCGTGACGATACTTATGAACTGGTGGACAGGATTCACGTGAAGAGGATTATAATCGCCAATAATAACAGCGGCCACTGTGTATTATTTATCATGGGTAGTGGGAGGCAATTGGAAGTGATTTTCGGAATTGTTGTTTGCGCTCGAGCTCCTGGTTCGGTGTTAGTTCAAATATTTATTCGGTAATTTAGGGCGGATTGCTAGATAGGGTAGTTTTGGAATCTATAAAAACGACACGGCTAGGCAACTTGTTCGCAAACATGTGGAGTGTGGTGAGCTGGATTCCGTTGGTGGCCGTACTGTGGTCGGTTCAAGGGAAGATTTCCCATGAGGAAGATGCCAATGAGAATCTTCTGCCGGTGGTTCCTTGCGTGAAGCGACTGTGTGAAAAATACTTCAAATCGGAACGGGCCATGAAGGGTTCCCTGGCGATAATCAACATCAAACCGGACACTTCAATATTTCAGTTGAACATTCTGAAATCGTTCAACGAAGATCCACGCCACGAAATGGGCGTCATGGTTAAGGACGGACGTAAGAAGCACTGGAATGCCTCGCATGTGACTGAGAAAGCCAAGAACTACTTACTGATGGTGAGCGATTCTTCGGAACTGGACCCTCCCATCAATCAACTAAGAAGACTGCCCACGTGGAATCCGTTAGCTCAGGTGGTCGTTTTGTTCACGTCAGAGATGACTCCGTTGCTTTCCGAAGTCGAAGTGCGAAATGCTCTGCAGAAGATGTTCGAAAACTCGGTTCTCAATGTGAACGTAATGGTTCAGAGGTACTATACTAGCATTTTGGAAGTGTGGACTTGGTTTCCGTACGAGAACGGGGGTTGTGCTGATAACATTGCCAACATTCGGCTGATCGACCAGTGTGAGTACGCAGAAATTCCTGTGGAAAAACTCGAACAAGCGGAGGATTCTGGGTTCATAGATTCAGACGTTGACTTCCTCAATGAAACATTTGTAAACGACACAGCGGTTGAGGTACCACTAATTCCACAGGAAACGGTTTGGATTTTTCGTGAGAAGCATTTCTTCTCGGATTACGGCCCGAAAATACCAAAGGACTACAACTACTGCCCGCTGAAGATCTCAACTCCCATATGGGAACCGTTCGTCGTTGGCAATGAGACGTTTGTTGAGAAGGGCTTGGAAGTGCTCATGATCGAAGCGATCACAGCTCGTATGAAGCTAACGCCGGTATACACGATCATCGAGCCGGAGAGAACCACGGCACGGATCACGGCGGATAACATTACCGGATTCTACGCAGATTTGATCAAGAGGTGAGTTGACGTAGATTACACTCTCAGTCGCACATAACCACTTTTTTTTATTCAATGTACACACAAACAGACGAACAGACGTTATGGTCGGTGGGCTCTACGAGAATCCCATAAGCAGGAAGCTCCTGTCATCAACCATCCCGTACCATCAGGACGATTTGACGTGGTGCGTTCCAACCGCTCGGCACGCTCCGAAGTGGCTCAACGTGTTCATCATTTTCAACCTTTGGACGTGGCTCATAGCTATCGTAATCATTTTCTTCGCCGCGACAATCATCTACTGCTTCAACCACGTGGAGCATGGCTACCCGGAAAACTACTCCTGGATGGCACTGCAATCGCTTGCCTTCTCCCTCAGTGTCTACGCTCACTACTGGCCAAAAAGGTTCTCCGTCCGGCTGTTCCTAGCTGGATACATGTTCTACGGTATCCACTGGAGTGCCGCATATCACAGTTTCCTAATATCAGTGCTTACACAACCGCGCTTCGAGACGCAGATCAGTACCGTGGAAGCAGCAATTGAGAATGACTTCCGCTTCGCCGGAGCCGAAAACACTTTGGTTTTCTTCGACAAACCAGATACCATTTCCAGGCACATCACGTCGGTCTATCAAACGTGTCCCAACATGGACGACTGCCTGGCTCGGTTGCATTCGGAGCGGACAGTTGCGGTGGCTGTTTCCAGAGCTCATTCACACAACAGCAAAAGCATCGGCGAGGCGGAGATTTTCTGCTTTCCTAGAACCGACAACGTTCAAACGTATTCGGTTGGAATGATGGTGAAAAAGGATTTCCATCTGCTACCAAAGATCAACGACCTGATTAGACAAATAAGCGAGTCCGGACTGCTGGGAAAGTGGCAAGTCGAAAGCGATAAGATTAGGATTGACGAAGATTTGGACGAAGGCGGCGGCGGCGGCGATGATGGTGGTCATGGTGATGGGCAAATTGTCCTGAAGATAGAACACATCGAAGGAGCCTTTATTCTGGGAACCTTCGGGCTAGGGCTGGCCACGGTTGCATTCATCGGAGAGGTGATCTACTTCCGGTTGAAGCGGAAATATAAATGGAAGGATTCGGTTTTCAGTAGATTAATCTGCTAGACTGGATGTTTCACCATATTTTGAAAACCTAAATCATTATGCATGCTAGAGGATTGCATTGACCTTGATGTAAAGAACGTGCACGTTAAAACTTGTATTCAACAGGCACCCGTCAAATTTTGCTTCTCACAGTAATGGCACAGGTAATACGAGACCTTCACACTTTATAAACCAATATGCAGCAGCGGATATTCACACCGGCAGCGGTAGTACTTTTAGCATTAGTGGTTGTAGTTGGCAGCAGCGCAAGCAAATGGTATAAAATTGTCTGCTTTGATTGAGGATAATGAAAGGTAATTTCTTGCAAATTTGATCCATTTAAGTGAAGACGAAGCGCACCCCATCAAATTCGACGTCGTCGCCATCGTCGTCGTTGGTCGCGCACCAATGGCAATTATTCTCACGTAGTTTAAAGAGAACGGGCTGTTCGTGGTCGGAGCAAGGTGATGGGAACGAAGACAGAAGCACGGGGCGGTAGGAACACTCCCTTTCCAAATTTCCAAGCCGGTTACATTATTTGTATTAGCGAACGGTTTTCGGAAAAGGTGCCGTACTTGAAGTTATATTTATAACTTGCCTGCTTTAGTGCTGTCAACTTGTGTGGAATTTACTAGTAGTTGACTTTTTTCGGTACTTAATTTAGTTCATTTTTCAAAAAGTAACTCAAACAAGTTAAACAAGGTCAACTTGCAATAACTTTTTAGCCCTGTATCTTAAAGTCAAATCTGAAAATTGAATCACTAGGAGAGGTTTAAACGTGAGGCATGCTGAAAATTTATTGCATTTACTTTTTCGACTAAACTTCACAATCTTAAATGTTGGCAATTAATTTTAATGTCGAGAAACTTTGCAAGAACAACTTTTACAGCTCTTCAACTCTTCGAGCACCAAAGCAAAATCACATTTTTCGCTATTTTTGTAATATCATCGGTAATCTAGCCGGCGCCGGTGGTGTAGTGGTAAGCGTGACTGCTTTCTAACACCCCAATGGGTCTGGGTTCAATCCCAGCCGCGGTCGGTGGGATTTTTCTGAGGCATAAAAATCTCTGGTCACGTCTTCCTTCGGAAGGGAAGTAAAGCCGTTGGTCCCGGCCCATGTGTGTTGTTGTGAATGGGTGCGATATCCTACGCAGGTGTGGATGGCAATCGATGTCCGTCGGTGATTGGCACTAGATTGCGGAACAGAGACCGACGTTAAATAAAGGAAAAAAAGATAGGTTTTTATCTCGTTGGAAAGGGTATTAGTTTCAATTGGTCATGTCACATATACGATTGTTAGTTCAGTTTTTGAATTTTAAATTTTGTCGGATCGGTAAAGAAGCCGGTTTAGCAAATTAGAACTGATTGATTTTTCTCTGGAGCGTCCCTTAGCTCCCCTAGCAGTACACTTGTCACTGAACAATTGTGGTTACTTGTATGTAACTTATTTCAGTAACAATCAAATTGCAGCAACTTATTTTGATGGATGTGTGCTGCCTGGGTCAGTCAGTAAAGGCGCAGCTATTAAACAAGGCCATGCTGGAGGTCGCTGAGTTCGATTCCTGGTCCGGTCTATGAATTTTTCGGGTTGAAAAATTTCTCGGCTTCCCTGGGTATGATTGCACTTGCCACACAATAATACTAATGCAAAAATGGTACAGGCATCGAAAGCTCTCAATTAACAACTGTGGAAGTGCATCTAGAACACTAAGTTGATTGAGGGCTGGCGTAAAAAGTTCCAGTAGGGATGTAATCAAGTCAAAGAAGAAGATTTCTCCTTACATATTTATTTTTCAAAATCTTTCGGGGGCATACTTTCCCATGTGGGAAACAATTAGTCGGACTAACATTTTTTTTAAATTTTGGAATTTTGAATTTATTGTTAAGATTTCAGTCATGAAATATTTTTGAAATCCTGGAAAAGGAAATCCAGTCTTAATTCCAATAAAGATCTGATTAGAATTATATGGTAATTCTGAAAAGGATTCCTAGCAAATTGTGAGGAGAGCTCCTTGTATATTCTAAGGAGAATCCCAAGTTAATTTTGTGTAGAATTGCAACATAGCTCTGAGGGATTATGCAGAGAATTCAAGTAGAGTTTTGAAGATAAATTGATGGGAATTCTGAGTATAATTATAAAGAAACGCTCATAACAAATACATGGAAATTTGAGAAACAGAAAAATCTGTGAAGAACTCAATTAGAATTCTGGTGAATGTTTCATAGGAATTCTGAAAAGCATTACAAAGATATGTTGAGGATTATTTGAAACGAATTATCAGAGGAAAACTTCAAAGGAATTTCTGAGAGAATTCCAAAACCTACCAAGAGTATTCAGGGTATGCTGAAGAGAACTTTTTAATATAATAGATAATTGCGGCTTAAATTGCAAAACAGTTTTAGATGATTTGTAAGACGTCTCTGAGCTGAATGCTAAGCAGATTCTGTAGGGTGAACCATGGAAATTCTGTAAAGTATATCAAAGGAATTATAAAGATAAAATAATGTAATTTTTTGGGAACAGCTTTAGGAAATGATAATATTTTAGAGTAATACACATAAGATAGCATTTTTCAAAAGATATTCAATTGAAAATTTTGTTCTACTACTTTGTCTCAGACGTGATTTAGATAAGGAGTAACGATTTTGTGCTTTGATTTATTAAAAAAAATATATCGAAAACGTAAATTTGATTGTTTTTGTAAAATTATTAATGGCAGAATCTTAGCACAAATGTGAGAGATTATCGGAAACGAAAAATGAAACTTCATATTAACCGTCTGATCGCGTGAAACTTTTCGATAGTCAAAATTTAAAGTGTTATTTAGGTAGTGATCCCGAGTAGATTCCGTAAATCTTTTGAACGGTAAGATTTTGATATAACTATTTTTTTTTTGTTTAAAAAAATCAAGGCAGTACAACTTTGTTTTTCAAATATAAATGACAGTTTGTTTTACAATGATATCTACAGTTGACTTCTGCAACTGAATTTGAAAACAATAAAGAAACGATAACATTACTACTCAACGGTTTGTGTAAATTATGTTGATAAGGTGGGGCATTCAAAAATAATAATAAATTAATAGAAATCTTCGAAACACTTCAGCACTGCTGAACATATACACTTTGGGAAAAATCGGAAGCGATGTTTGCTCGAACCGGATCACAATTTGACCGGATTTCGGACCTTACACTGTCACCGTATATAATTGTAATTGAGGTTATTTGCAACTGGAATGGAATTTATTCTTCTTCAAAAATGGTCACAGGAATAATGATAAACTCTAATTTATTGCCCCTATCAGCTGTTCACTCGTACCTACAATCTACACTTGCAAAGGAGATTAGCTAAGAGAGGATCGTGAGAGGGACCTGATCGCTTTGTGTGAGAGTAGGTGAAATACAATTTCGTGTGGAACATGTTTGGTGATAGGGTGCTTCTATTTATGTTCAAACAATTGAACAATTGATTGAAACACAAAATTTGTCGTAGGACTACGTCTTTGTGGACTATACTGGGGTGCAAATTAAAGAAAAATGTGTGACGAAATAGTGTCAGGTTTTGAACGCTTATAACGTGGTCATTCATGAATTGAATTCAATCTTAATTTCACTACTTTATTCATATTGAATGTAAGATTTGTTTGGTTTAAAGATGATAATTGTTTATCAATGGTTAGCTATTGACAATTGATCAAAGTTTTTAGCAGCAACCAATCACGAGAGACAAGCCGGTACCACGCAATACTCAAAGTTATTTTTTTCTTTGCTTTTTTTTTATTTATTGACCTACATCAGTAAAATACAGAAAAAAGGTGAGGCTTAGATTGCTAATCTAAATGCTTGTAAGGGAAACGTAAATTTGTTTACTGCAGTCATCGTTTGACAGCCAAGTGCTGTAAAAAGGGTGTTCGTTGCGTTGTACACAGAAAACGAAACTAGCTCAGAGAGTGAGCAACATTTACTCAGTTGTGAGTCACTTTTACTCATTCGTATGGAGAAATTTCTAAAAGCGTAGGTCATTCTCAGTGCATGGATAACCTACACTTATAGAAATTTATTCATGCGAATGAGTAAAAGTGAATCACTCTCTGAGTAAGATTCGTTTTCAGTGCACAGTGGGCTAAGAATTGAATCTAGTAGGAACAAAAGGAAGTTTTTGTTTATTAATTAGTACTTCGATTTGGTGGATAAAACTAGTTCAAGTTTTGGATGGCAATCGATGTCCGTCGGTGATTGGCAGTTGATTGCGGAATAGAGACCGACGTTAAATAAAGAAATGAAGAAGACGAGATAGAGGTTTGTTGTGTTCAGCGAAGTTGTAGAACGTAAAATTTTATGAAAAATTCCTCAATACATAAAAGCTATACATCTTCAAACAACTTATATACATGAAGTTTTATAATATTTGGCTGAAATTCACATTTGACAAAAAGTACATGAAATTCTGAATGAATTAAGGTGGGCCAAGTTTGAATAGTTCTATCGATCTGTATTGAGCTCATCAACAACTGTGTCAAATTTGAATGGATTTGGTTATGGCATATGTCAGATATCTTTAAAATTTGTATAGAAAAACATATGGAAAACGAATCTAAACTATTCATATGCTTGCCACAAATAAAAAAAAAATTGTTACAAATTGGATGAAACCTAAGCTCAAGATTGGAAAAATTTGTCGTCAAATAGATTAGACATTTGCGCTAAATGTTATTAACTTTTAACTCCAGGCCAAGTGAGGTACACGATGTTAGGCATACGGTCGTTACACTGAAACAAATCGACATATACCGTTCATTGGATCTATCTTTTAATATAGCAATGTCAGCAGATTTATTCATTCTATGTGATGATTGATAGATTCCATCGGATTATCACTTAAAAACTATAAATGCGATATGGAATGATTTCTATCGTAATTTCATATACTTAGTACTTGATAAAACTTTGCTTCGAACGTGGTTAGCGATAGGTAAGATATATATGAATATTGTCTGATATATTTCATGGTGAAAAACTGGCGATGTAATGGGTGGGAACAGACATCTAGAAACTAATGGAAAATCATATGAGTTTGCACTATGATAAAATTCAGTAAAATATACCTGTTTTCATGATGAATATTGCTTATTAAAGGATATATCTTATAAGATAATCATGTATATTTTATTGGAGTTGCTTTTAACGATTTTTTAAGTTTGTTGATATGTCGCGTGCAAACAGACATGTAGAAACTATTGGACTGTTCTTTTGATTTTTGAGGTTTAAAGATTGTAAACAGATCTATCCCAATCATTATATAGTCACTAAATATTGCTAACAACAATTATACTGTATTGAATAATCTTTGTTTGTTATTGTTCCATAAGATAAGGGGTTCCGAAAAAGAATGTATAGAGATTGAAAAAAAATGATTCTACTGCAATATTTACTTTGCTAAGATTCTAATTGTAAGCCTTCTACACGGCTAATTCAGATTCCAGCACTAGTACTCAAACTTCATGAACCAGTTCCATCAACTCATATAATGTAGTCGTTGTTTTATTGCCCACAGGAGCATTAAGAAAGATTTGAATACACGACACCACCGAAACGGAACATAAATTTGTCACTGCTATTTTTCTTCACTCTAGCAAAACGAGCATAACGTTGCACTACATTCCATGTCGGGAGAGCTGTTCTTACTTCATGCTAATTGAACGAGCTCAATCTTGAAGTCAGCCGTGGCCCAGTGGAATCTAGCGCAGACACCGAAAGCATCACACCTCAACAGTTCTTGATCGAATCCCAAATCAGCTACAATAAAAAAATGACACAACTGTGAAAGCTTCCCACTGGTCTGATGTTTATTTTTCGATTTATTTTTAGAAATCGATTAAATATATGTGTCAAAAGAAGAAGTAAATTTCATGTGATTTTCACATAAACTTTACTTCGATTGATTTATGACACATACAATTATATTGTGGTGAAAATTAAAGCTTATGCTTATGGGTTTCAAATCCATTTCAATTAATTATTATAATTTGACCGATTTTCATTTATCATATGACGATTATATAAAAGTTACCAAATTATCTCACCCCAGCAGGCCTGGGTTCAATCCCAGTCGGCGCCGCCGTGATGTTCTAAGGCATAACATCTCTGATCACGCCTTCCTTCGGAAGGGAAGTAAAGCCGTTGGTCCCCGGTTCATGAGTTGATGGGTCGATAGGTAGGGTCCAGGTGTGGGAGCTGCCTTCCTGGCACGTCGGTAGCACTGGTGCTCAGCACAGAAAACAAGATCGACGGAAAAAACAAACCAAAGGGAATAAAAAAATACAAAATTATCAGCATTGTAAATGTATCAGATATTCATATAGAATTTACCTGACACATTTTCAATCATAAAATTGTCAATGGATTATCTTATAGCGCAAATTTATTAGACTTCCACATAACAGGAATATGTCATATTGGTTCAGTGTAGGCATACGGACGTTAGGCATAATGGACGTTAGGCATAATGGACGTTAGGCATAATCTACCCGATGAATTCCAGAAGGATGATAATGGGAACCGTCTATTGATTGCTGAATTCGGTGACAATAATGAAAGAGCCTTAATTTTTGGAACTCATGAAAACTTGCGACGTCTTGGACAGGCAAAGTATTGGGTTACAGATGATACGTTTGCCACAGTTACTTGTTTGTTTCGGCAGCTCGTCACTGTTCATGGAATCGCTCCCTCACATCAGCAGACGGTTCCACTAGTTTTCATTCTGATGACAACAAAAACAGAATCGTCGTATCGAAAAGTATGGCAGGAAATCCTGGAAGCAGTAGGTATGTTTTTTGTTATTGAATGAAAAACCACAGAATTCACCATTCTTCATTTCATGAGCTGTTCTGTGGCGTCATTTTTTATTCAAGCTTATCTGTTTTTTTTTTGTTATTGAATGAAAAATCACAGAATTTACCATTCTTTATTTAATGAGCTGTTCTTCGAGGAAAACCTTTTCTTCTTTGACAAGTGCAATATGTGTGTAAGAATATGTCCCAACAAACAATTCAAAGTCACAAATAAGCATACACATTGAATAAATGTTGTATAACAGTGTACAATGCTGAATAAAACAGGATGTCGAATTATGTGCTGAAAAAAGTTCATTGAGATCGATAGATGCGCCTTTATTCCGACGTATGCTCTGATATGATTAATTTCCTTATTAAAAGCTTTATAAACGTTGACTGTCTTCCTTATTTAGAACCAGAAGTTTGATCTAATAACAAACTGAATAAGTGTTATTTTCACATACATTGTTGCTTCAATTCAACTGTTTTCAATTGATTTAATAAAACGCTTTATAAAACGTCTTATAAATGTTTTCTAGCTCCATTATTACATTTCATTGCACTGCTTTACAAAATATTGCTGTATAAAGGTGAATACACTCAGCAAAATAGCTCTTATACCACCCAACAAACAATTCAGAGTCACAAATAAGCATATATATTGAATAAATGCTGCATAACAGTGTACAATGCTGAATAAAAAGAGTTGTTGAATTATGTGCTGAAAAAGCTCATTGAGATCGATAGATGCACATCTATTCCACTGTTTGCTCTGATCTTATTAATTTACTTATTAAAAGCTGTAAAAGTGTTAAATGTCTTCCCAATTCAACGCCAGAAGTTTGATCTAATAACAAACTGAATAAGTGTAATTTGTACATACATTGACACTTTAATTCGATTGTTTTCAATTGTTTTAATAAGATGCTTTATTAGACGTCTAATAAATGTACTCCAGCTCCATTATTAGATTTCATTGCATTATTTTACAATATTGCTGAATAAAGGTGAATACAGTCAGCATAATTGCTCTTATACCACTATGTGACCATGTTGTAATCACATGATTTGTAAATGCTTTATAAACGACGTATTAGATTCATTATTCGACAACACTGATTCAGTCTAACAACAAGGCGAAATCAGTAGAGTAGTGGTTACCGTTTCCGCTTTCCAATTAGAAGTGAGTTCAAACCCAAGCTCAACCCTTTTTACCCTTCTTACAAAGAAGGGTATAGATATCACTTGAAAAACCGACTATCGATCCGAGGCCCGGAGGGCCGAGTATCATATACCATTCGACTCAGCTCGACGAGATCGGAACATGTCTGTGTGTGTGTGTACGTGTGTATGTGTGTATGTGTGTGTGTATGTAACGAAATGAATGCGCTCACGTTTCTCAGCAACCGCTCAACCGATTTGGATAAACTCGGCGGCAAATGATAGGTCTTGGGGTCCCATTGAACGCTATTGAACGGTTTTGTAATCGGTGAACCGGTTCCGGAGATATGGCCGGAATAAGATCCGGTGAATATGGGCCTTCACGCTGGATTCAACGGAAAACGTATCAAAACCATCATGCGACGCATCAAATTACTACAGAATTCAAAAATAAGATCAATGCAAGTCGTGTTAAGTGTTCCAGACCACATTGGACACACTTGGACATGTTCCGGGTACCCCGGGGAAGTTGCTTGAATATGAATTGAATTAAAACCCATTAAATCACATTAAAATACGATGATAAGGTGATTGGTAGCCTCACCAAATAGACTACACCCGGATATATTCCGGGTACCCCCAGGCAGTGGCGTAGCGTCACTGGATGACACGGGGGTGGGGGGCTTGGTCACTGATTATGACAATAAAATAAATAAACTTGAATAAGTAAGAAGGGTCTGATCACACCATAGGTGGATAAATTCGGGTTTTTTTTATTTGTGTTCTACGTCTAATTAATTTAAATAGTAATCATCGATCACATGACTCACGATAATGAATGCATTTTGATCTAGTTTAAAATATAACCGAGCATCCTTTTTTTTCGAGTTGGAGATGTGAAGAGGCAATATTGGTCTCATTTAAAACAACGATGTATGAATTAATCATTCCCACAGGGCCTTGAAGGAGCTAGAGTTGCGATCGGGAGTGCTGATAGGTATTTACTTTCATGCAAGCATTTATTGATTATTGAATTGACCATATGATGAATTCTAGGATAGCTCAGATGACAAGGCAAGCGGCTGGTGATCGGAAGGTACATGGCTTGAATCCCATACAACGACATGTATAAGTATTTAATAAATTTTCTAATATCTGTGTGGTGCTTGCCACGTCAGAAATAATAAATACAATACACTTAAGAAACACACCCTTTCCTGTTCCCGTTCATCTTATTTTCGGGTTAATTTTCCCACAGTTGAATAATCGTTTAATAAATGTATTATAATGTCTAATTAAACGTTAGTTCACATGAGGAATCAAGCGTATACAGAGCATCACTGTTTTAAGGAAGCAGTGATGTCTAATAAACGCTGAATAATCAAAAATTTTATCGTATAAACTCTATTACAACTCACATAAGTCGAATAAAAGCTTCTCGTCATACCTTATACAACTCCAAGTAGTTCAATGTTGTGGTTGAATAAATTCTCCAGATTTGTGTGAACAAAGCCTGAACAGAAGTTATTATTAAAAATAGTACAAGTACTGTTATGCATGCAGTTGAATAAAATGGCCAAGAAGTCGTTTCTTCAATAGACGATTGTTTATTGGGGTGAAGAAAGAATACAACAAATGTGTGATTTCTTTATTTCTAGATGCGATTGATTTCAAGATATACTTCAAAACTATGCTGAGTTTTCATTGCCAGATTATTTAACCACTATCGCTACTAATCTTGGATCTAAGTAAATATGTAGCTATGTCACTTATGATATGATAAATAATGGATTCCAAACTGTGCTTATTAAATAAACTATGTTTGTTTAACTTGTATCATTTTTTATTCAACGCTTAGCCTAATTTAAGCATTGTTTATCATGCTCGAAACAGGTTTATAGAGTTGCACAGCAGCAAGGTATTTTATACCTAACGTCCATTATGCCTAACTTATATTATGGCTAACGTCCATTATGCCTAATGACTTTATGCCTAACGTCCATTATGCCTAACGCCCGTATGCCTAACGAATGTATGTATGCCTAATGGGGTACACTCGGCCAAGTGCGCCTCGCATACCTATTAGCTCATACACAGGCCTGGAGGTATGCGTGGTGCAGTAGGGCAAAAGTAAATGGTTGATAACCTTTCGCATAATTTTCAGTCTTGAACAACTTTGTTCTGCATAGTTTCCCCAATCGAAATCTCAAGGTTGATCAGAATTGAGCATTTTCTTAATTTTGGAAAACAATTGAATAGTTTTGGTGTATTTTTTTTAATCAAATATAATGTTTGAGTCAAATCCAAATATCTTAAATATATCTCAATATATCTCTGAGATATGTTGAGGAATTAAAGTGTAAGTGATATACATTTTGAATAATTGATGACATAATGAAATTTCATGTGAGACATATTTTTAAGAATTCTAAAAATATTAGCATTGGTCTGATCAGTAACGATCGAGGAAAAATGATAAAAGTAGGTACTATTTTGAACGATTGCTTAAAATATAATACTAAAAACGTGAATTTCGTGCAAATCTTATAAAACTTTGTATTTCTCAGTTGTTTGAAGATGAACAGCTTTTATGTCTTTGGAAAATTTTCATAAAATTGTACGTTCTACAACTTTGCCGAAGACAGCAAACCTCTAACGTGTGAAATTAAAAAAAGTTTGTATCACTGCGCTACCTTTGCGGCCAAAACTTGAAGTATTTTTATTCACCAAAATATAGGCCTTATTAAAGGGCGAACACGAAATTATTGCGACACCGAAAATGTCATGCCAATTTTCTTATAATGTTTAGAATCAAACCAAAATTTTAGGGTAGTTTTATACATATATTTACTTCAAAAATCAAAAGAAAAGTTAATCGATGGAGCCTTGAGTGTAAAATTGAACGCATTTTCGCTAGATGCCCTCCATCAAAGTCTTTACAGTGTCATCCGGTACCAGTTTCTCAGTTTTTTTTTTTCATTTTCTTAACATGTCCTTCTCGTCTTTGACTGTCTTCTTGCTCTTCCAAAGTTCTCGCTTCATTATTGCCCAGTACTGCTCCACCGGACGCAGCTCCGGACAGTTTGGCGGATTCATGTCCTTTGGAACAAAATGGACAGAATTGGCCTCATACCACTCCAGGACACTTTTAGAATAGTGGCATGATGCCAAATCTGGCCAAAATAGCGGAGCTTCGTCGTGCTGCTGCAAGAACGGCAAAAGGCGCTTCTCGAGGCACTCAGATTTATAGACCTCGCCATTTACTGTGCCCTTTGTCACGAAAGGCTCACTCCTCAGTCCGCAAGAGCAGATGGCCTGCCAAATGAGATATTTGGAGGCGAACTTCGACATTTTCTTCTTCTTAAATTTGTCGCCCACATTGAACTTGCTCTTGCCGGTGAAAAACTCCAACCCCGGAATTTGCTTAAAATCGGCTTTTATATACGTTTCGTCGTCCATCACTCAGCAGCCATATTTTGTCAGCATCTTCTCGTAGAGCTTCCGTGCCCGAGTTTTAGCCGTCGATTGTTGCCGCTCATCGCGGTTTGGGAAGTTTTGTACCTTGTATGTATGTAGTCCAGCTCTCTTCTTTGCATTCTGGACGTAGCTCTGCGACATGCCGATCTTTTTAGCCAAATCACGGCTTGAGACGTTGGGATTTGTTTTAATCATCCGCTTCACCTTTCCCTCCGTCTTTTTGTTCTCCGGTCCCGGTTTTCTTCCAGCTCCTTTGCCGTGGTCCAACGTTAACCGCTCCTGGAACCGCTTCAACACTCTGGAGACGGTTGAATGGTGAATGTTCAACATTTTTCCCAACTGCCGGTGCGACAGGTCAGGAAATTCCAGGTGTTTGGAAAGAATTTGTTCTCTCAACTCGCGTTGGTTCACCTCCATTTTCGATGAATCGAAAAACACGACTTCGAGTTTGACAGCATGTACACAATACACGTCAATGAGAAAGTGTGCAAAATTTGGTTGATTTTTACCCAATGGTAAAAAAGTTATGCCCTGTTGAATGTGTCGCAATAATTTCGTTTTCGCCCTTTATTCCAAGAAACTTCACTGAAGATGCCAACTCAATTGGATGCAATCCCAGAGCGTTATTATTTTTCCTCCTAGATTTAATTTCTGGGTATATTTTAATTTAATGGGACATGGTCTAGTGTTATAAAAGACTTTGAAGAACTAATTAGATAATTTTGATGAAAATTATAAAGGAATTTAAAGGAATTTTTTTGAATGCATTCTAGGGATAACAACAAGGTATGTAATAGAAAAATTCCAATGGAGTTTTTGGAAGAATTTTTAGTGAGTTTTGACTACAACGCCAAGTAACCAGTTGGTTACAATCCGTGGACTTTCGTCTGTATGAGTTGTTGTTGCGTATTTTAATAATAATGACAGAAGACAACACACAAGAGGGTTAGTACTGCTGCCAAAACACTCGAACGATACTGAAGGGAGGAAAATCTTAGCTTTAAGCTAAAAATTGATCCGTATATATGGTGTAAAGTGAATGATTGGAAACAGGCATGCGAGTGGCCATCTTTAAAAAGAAAAGGCTTCTTATGAGCTGAAGTAGTCAGACGTCCGTGTGAATAATACCAGTTGAATGTGAAGTTCAGTGCAAATCAAACCCCCCCTTGTGGGGCTTGGGAGGGAAAGCCTGCCTCCGTTCAAAACCTCGTACCACAGACAAACAGACGTAACTCTTTGAAAAAGTTTTTCTTGAAAACATAGTATCTCAAAACATAGAACCTCAGTAACGACATCTCTCAGGCTTCTCGCGGAAAACAAGCTTGCTCCCTAACTCTCAAACAATATTGCATGAAAGTTCTATAGAATGTATAGAAACATCAAAGTGATCCGATGCCAGCACTGCGGCGAGTAGTTCGCGAAACTGATAATTCTCAAATCAACCGTTAAATGCGTGAACGAAGATACACAATGAAGAGTTACGTCTGTTTGTCTGTGCTCGTACCATAATATTAAACGGTCTCACACGGTGGCTCGGAAGTCAAGATGGCTTCCGAGCCTAATTGCAAAAGAACCTTTGTCGTTCTCAAAGGCCGACTCCCTCAAAGGCCTGCAGGCCTTAATCGTCAAGGAGGATCCCTTCTCATCTCGATCAATGTGGCCATGCCACGGTCTGCCGATTTCCGCCAACGAAGGAAGACGCCTGCCAACCAAAGAATCCAGCAACGCCTGCTTTGCCGTATGTGGCTGACGAAAGAACCGCCATTGTCCCAATTCAGTGGCAAACCATTAATTGCAGCCCGTGGCGCAAGTTTCCGGCCACACAGTAGTGCAGGAGCAGCCGTGTGGGCCAACGCCAGCGTCGCGACGCCATAGGAGATCCCGCTACAGTATCTAGCTACACATATCTGTTAAAAAAAACCCCATCCACACGCCACAGAAAATGGCCAATACATAAGTTAGAAAATGTGAATATTCATGTGTTTTCATACTTTGTACCGCGTCCCTTGATCACCCAGTAGTAAGTCGACTCTGAGACCCTGTTCGAGGAGTCTCTTGCTACTGCTGTGCGCAACATATGGCGGTAGTGTTTTAGTGACGATATTTTACAGTGTTGTCTATGTGTCTGTGATGCAACTATAATTAGAACTATATGTTTTATACATAGGGAGTTCGATCCATTCAATTGGGAGTTTAATATGCTACAATGAAACAATCAAATTGACATTCCATTTATTCAATTACAACGTTTGCTATATCATAGATTTTTGATTGAGCACAGCTAAAGAACAGTTCACAAAGTTAACTTAAATAAGTTTTAATTGAAAGCCACTTGTCTGTCATAGTTCTGCAAGATAAATATTTGTGATGTCAGTGGAACTTTGATTTCTAAAGTTGTTTTACTTTCACTAACATTACTAAATTTCCTAAAGTCGGGTGAACATGTTTGGAACGTAATTTTGAATAATAAAGGAACTGATCTTCTAATTTCAAAAATTGAATCTTAATTTTAGGATTTATTCAATAACCACCGAATTTCAAAAATTTAAATAATTAATCGTTCATTTTGGCGATAAATTTCTAATCCATTTATTTTGCTATTAACATATCATTGAATTGAGCCGCAAAAAAAAATCTTCTAGTAATACGTCTACAATGCGGTTGTGCTTTGGACCCAACCCTCAACTTTTATTTCAGTAGCATTATTTTAAAACAAGAGAATAATTTTGAAAATATTGTAATTATTCTTTATAAATTAAATTGACGTTTGTTTGGATATTAGAGTCTTCCAAATTTGTCCAGATTTTATGTTTCAACTGTACCAGATTTTCCTGTCCACAGTGAGTATCTAAGTCACTACCCTCCCCTTGGCTAGTTTTTTAACCTGGACGTTGGTGGGCGGGCCTAATCTTATGCTTCATAGTGGAGCGTTGGAGATGGTTGGTTTAGGTTCGGCATCGTTGGCTCATGCCGTGACAGAATAGCGTCATGAGCATGCGATGAGGATTACTGAGCTTCCCCTCTCCGATGAACCATTGCATAAGAGGACCAAAGTTCTAGCCTGAAGTGATAGTATCACACTTGTTACTCCTTTATTTGAAAGCCGCGTTGTAGTACGCTTACGTATAGGCACTGACGTTGGGTGCGATACTGGCGGGTTTTGCCGCAAATCACTCTTATTTTATATATTTTTACGCAGATAGATTTATTTGGGTTTGCAAGGGAATTATACTATTGAAATATTTCAGAAAGTGCCCAACAGTGCTCCTTCTTCTTGCGTGACAAGCTTTCGTTGTTGTTTTCATTGAGGTATTACTTAGGGAACAATGTTAAACGCCATTTTTGTACATGGTATTGCAACTAATCTTATATGTGCTTCATTTTGATTTGGGATAAGTGTTTGAACTATGGCTCGGGATTTCCACTGTGACGTGCTTCTATTGTGACATAACCATACGTATTTTTGTGGTGCGACATAGTGGAAACGTGTGAGCGTAGTTGAAGCATATACCCTATGTAATTTAAAAATCAGCTAGAAAATAACTTCAAAATGAAGCATTTTAGTCACATGAAGGTGTCACCTGGGACGAACTAATCTATATTAAATATAGGTCAAAGTCAAAAACAACTTGAAACACGTTAAATTTTAGATTACATTCACAAGTGCAGGTACTTAATAAAGCATGGTAGGTAGATTAGAGATTTCAATTATTTATTAAATTAGACTAGAGATATCATAATCATCAAACGAACATAAATAAGAAAATTTAGACAGCCTAGTAGTATTAAGTGGATTAACAGAAGAGTTAGGATGCGGAGGGTCCGCTTAGGGAGGCAACTAGCCTTTTCATGTATTGTTTGTTTATTTTGATTATTGCTTTAAAATATCAATTTGGTATATATGTGAAAGGATGAATCAGTGGGAGATGGATTTTCGGTTTCTTTACATTTAGCATCACTATGTGTCATTTCCTCAAAACCCCCCAATAACCGGCCTCTTCAATCCTTTCCTTTTCCCATGGCGTTCAAGTGGTCCGCATAGACTATTCAGCCATTACCCGTCCTTTATCCTCGGCTTTGGATTGACTTGCGCTCCCATTGCCCCACCAAACGCTGCAAAATGAAAATGAAAATGAAACAGTGAGTATCTAAGTCACTATCCACTGCCGATAGACGCATAACTGTCCCACGTGTATATGAAATGCCATAGCACATGGGACAGTTATGCATTCACCGGAGTATATTACAAACAATTAGATTGAGATCATTATCTTCCTAAAACAATCACTTTGTTGAATGGTAATTTTCCATCTACATGATACTCGTGACTAGTGAACAGTTACTTTCCTTCTGGCATGTAGTTGTGCACCCGGTGCAAACCAGTTCTGCACCTTTGTACATTTACTTTTGTTTGACACTGACCGTTCGCAACTCTTGCCGGCTGTGGCGACACCATCATGAACCCTTCGTTTACCTTGGTCAGCCACAGCCCCGAAGAAGGTGAATTATTACCCATTTATTAAAATTAAAAAAAACCAGCGCCCTCGCATGCGAATATATTGGCGGAAAAGGATTCGATCGAGTAAGGGTGTTGCTGTTGGTGGTCTGGTGCGGGAGGGTGTGGGTTGCGATTATTATAGGTTGTAAAACCGATTATGTACCTAACAATTTTAAATGTTGGTTTCAAGGTTTTTCACTTGCCCTCATAGGCTTGGATCGATTTGATTTTCGTCCAAAATTGTTACACCTAACTACTTCACCTAATTATTACAATGTTGTCGTGATTAGCGTTTGCTTTTTATGAGCTATAAACCCACCATTCGCAGATTAATCACAGCATTTAAATGCCACATGCTCCGTCAAAACGTCAATTGCCGCAATAGCACGGCACTACTGCAATAAAGATCGATTCGGTGCGCTCTGGAGCGCGAACATAACTGCAATAGGTGAAACTGATTTGACCGGCAAACGCCCCGCAGACAGATATTTATTTCGTGACTAAGAGCACCCGAGAGAGTATCCTGCCTGATTAATCGTAATTGTTTCGCTTGTTAACTAGGTTTGTGCTGAAGAATTTGTCTTTGACACATCCGCAAAAATAGCGCCCCCTGATGCCCACGAGTAATTGCGAATTAACACCTTGGCCTTTTGAAAATTATAACATCCACGCTCAGATAGTTCTTGGAGGTCGACCGCCGCTACCACTCACTTACTTACCGATCGCGTATTGATCAACTTGCTGTGCGAAATACCAATCCCCCTCCTTTGTTTTAATGCATGTCTGTCTATTGTGGACTAGCGTGGAGGAGATCGGTAGGATAGATCCCAAACAACACACACACCCACCTCGCTGCAACCTGCCTGCCAGCCGTCAACAGTTACTAAGCATATGGCTCAGCTGGCCATGCTTTGTTGTGCTGAGTACCGGATTAGAACGAGAACAGTAGAACGGCGCCGCGCTGGAACACCCAGGGCCTGCTCTTGTCCAGGATCTTTGGTTACCGAACCGAGTGCGATTTGCTCTTTCATGTGATCATGCTCTTGCCTCAAGCTCACGTGGAACGTCGTAGAGAGCCGCTGATCGCACCCAGCAAATAATAAATACTTAAATAAGGCCCAATATCTTGGGCTTATGTTTCGCTCGCTCGCTGGCTCTCTCTCTCTCTCTCTCTTGCCTCTTGGCGGTGGATGTTTGCTTGGGACGGGACTGGGAGGCTTTTTCTTTTCCGTCTGTCGCCGCCACCGCCGACAACGACGACAACGACGAAGACGACGACGCTGGAAACCCTCGGAAAAACAAAAGAGCCCACTTGGTGGCACGCGTTCCGCAGTCTGCTCTTAGACGCGATCCCGTACGGTCGCGTGTTTTTGTCGGTATTTGGTAAGCGCTGACGTAACGCTGTTGAACTCCCATTTGTTGTGATCCCCGAGGTTGACAACAGAGAACCGTATCGTCGAGTTACGGAATCGCACAAGTAGTAGTTCGAATCGATTTGGCAAAGGTGTGTATGGGGCGACTATTGTGAGCGTGAGTTGGAATTGTTTCACGGTGGTTTCGGAGTTGTAACAGAATTTAAAGTCGCCGTTTGCTGTTGGGTAGTGCGACGAAGAAGAGTGTGCCAAAGCTGCGGATAAGATAAGCTGGATTATTTGATGCGATCGCTGAAACAAAAGATTATCGAAACGTGACAAAACGAGTGCAATTTGGTGGTAGTTTGGAAAAGTGTTGTACAATTGAATTTAATTAAAAAAAAAGAAGTTGATTGTGCTTGGCTAATCAGATTACCTGAATCGTCTTGAGACGAGAAATCAACACGGTAAGGTGGAGACGTAATGTAGCCATAATTGAGCTGGCGGGCGGTGCTATCAAACGAATCTGCTGTGGGCTGTGGACACGGTAGGAGGAGGAAGAGGAGGACATTCCGTGTGCCATTAAATGATTATGACGAGCGAATTGAAGTTGTGACCCGATTACGTTGTTAAACCAGATTGGAAACAGGCTTGCAGCGATGGGGAGCTTTAATTATTGTAGTGGATAACCTGGAGGGAAACGGTGTGGGCATGCCCGTTCAAAGGTGTCCGTTATCGAGTGTCGTTAAATTGCTTGTTTGAACTGGAGACTGAACAAAATGATACATTTAAGTCTGATGGGCTTTGGAAAGCTTCTGGCGTGACTGGAGTGCCGTTTCCGATTTAGATTGACTTAGACCGACATACAACTCTCTCTATAACTCGACATTCAAGGGACCATCGAGTTATGGAATTATAGAGTTATAGAATAACAATCCCGTACAAAATCGCCATCACAGTAGCCATGAAATTAAATTTTACAATGGTTCTATAACTCGATATCGAGTTAGGGGACATCGAGTTTTGGAGAGTTGACTGTAATTGTTTGTAATGTTTTTCTCAGGACAACATTTTTCCTCAATTCGATCATGTCATCGACTAAAATCTTCAAAATATGATATGTTGCCAGACGGATTACGGTTAAAGTTAAATTGACCTACATCCTAAGATATCCGGAACACATCTGGTACTGGCCAATGCACATTGCACAGTGACGCAGAAGGGTGATTTTAAGGAAAACAAAAATTAAAAAAGTTCACAGCGATGAAGTTTAATCAAGTGGGTGTCTTCATAAATAGAAGTTTTTAGTTGAAAAAAGGCGCATCTAAGCAGTTCCAGGCCAAATGACGAATCGGAGATACTCGACCTTCTCCAATGTGAATGAAACTTGGTTTTTGATCTTGGCAGGGCTGGTAGCAAGTCATTTTTTAGTGTCTAAGTCGCTATTTTCGAGTAAGTTACTAAAAAGTAACTTTTTTACGACTAATGTTGAGAGTTACGAATTTGCCTTGATGATTCAAGCTCGTTAGCTTCAAAATTTGACCAGATTATAAAATTTAATCTTTTTTCCTTTCCTGTGATCTTGACATTGATCTATCGTAAATTTTCTGAGGTTTCGAAACAAAATTCTAGACTCAATCTTTTTTTATAATGGGTTTATTTTTCCAGGCTCATTTGCCGCAGCTTTGCGAAGCCGATATTCATTGTTTAGATTACAAAATTACTTAAAACTAACGTTGGTAAAGCGGGGGCCGATTACTCGCGGCTATCTCGATGTTAGAGGTAACAAATTGTAACAAATGGATGGCAGGGTAGGGATTGAGAACACAAGGTTTGGAGAGCAATGTGCTCTTGAGAGCTCAATTCGATAGAAGTGCGAGTCTAACGAGCAGTGATAGGACATAAGACTTGATATAACGCGTATAAAGTCGCGGATCATGTCCAACCCTTTGAACCATGGTTTGTTCGACACCTGTGGGAGAATAGAATGTAACCATCTTCTCAAATCACCATCATTCCATTTTTGTTGCCAACTGATGAGGACTTGCTGACGAGCAATGGAGAAAAATTCGTTGAAGGCAATTTGTCGCTCAAAAATATCGCCTTCCATAGCGCCCACGTTAGCCAACGAGTCCGCTTTCTCATTACCCGGAATTGAGCAATAAGATGGGACCCAAGCTAAGGTGATAGTATAGGAGCAGTTGGATAAAGCACTCAGTTTAGATCGTATTTCAGGCAGGAAATACGAGGAGTGCTTCATTGGCCTCATTGAACGAATAGCCTCCAATGAGCTAAGGCTATCCGTAAAATTAAATAATGGTCAGAAGGTAGTGAGGCAACATATACGGAACAGGGTTTTTGCAGTTGATAAGAGGCGCTATGAAATTCGTTGAATACTCCAAATCCAGTGGAAGCGTTTATAAAGGGTGATACGGTCAAAATTTGGTCAAGGGAAAACGCGTGTAAAACGGTGAAATCGTTTATTTAAAAAATCAAATTAAATTTCTTTTTCAAGTTCAATTAGTATAAAATTCAGGAAAAATATTCAGTTAGGCTTCCGCTTTTCCAAATCCGAATTGCCGGGCCTTACGCTTGACCCCTGCCATCAGATTTTGTACAGCCACCTTGTCCACCTTCTTCGCCGCAGAAAGCCAGTTTGCCTTGAACTGCTGCTCGCCCTTAGCAGTTTTTTTGGTCTTCTTTAGGTTCCGCTTGACAATAGCCCAGTATTTCTCAATTGGGCGGAGCTCTGGCGTGTTGGGAGGGTTCTTGTCCTTGGGAACCACCTGCACGTTGTTGGCGGCGTACCACTCCATGGCCTTTTTACCGTAATGGCAAGATGCCAAATCCGGCCAAAACAGTACGGAACAACCGTGTTTCTTCAGGAAAGGCAGCAGACGTTTATTCAAACACTCTTTCACGTAAATTTCTTGGTTGACAGTCCCGGAAGCTATGAAAATGCTGCTTTTCAAGCCACAGGTACAGATGGCTTGCCAAACCAGATATTTCTTTGCGAACTTTGACAGTTTCATGTGCTTGAAAACATCTGCTACCTTTCCCCTTCCTTTTGCCGTATAAAACTCCTGTCCCGGAAGCTGCTTGTAGTCGGCTTTGACGTAGGTTTCGTCGTCCATTACCACGCAGTCAAACTTCGTCAGCATCGTCGTGTACAGCCTCCGGGATCGCGCTTTGGCCGTCGTATTTTGTTTATCATCGCGATTTGGAGTCACTACCTTCTTGTAAGTCGATAGTCCGGCTCGTTTTTTGGCTCGATGCACGGTTGTAGACGATACACCCAGCTTATTTGCGGCATCTCGGAGAGAGAGGTTAGGGTTTCGCTTGAAACTACCGGCAACCCTCTTTGTCGTCTCAGCGGCTTCCGGTTTTCGATTTCCCCCCGATCCAGACTTCCTGGCTGTCGACAAACGTTCCCCAAACACTTTAATTACATTTGTAACGGTTGATTTGGCAACTTTTAGCGATTTTGCCAACTTTGCGTGCGAGTAGCTCGGATTTTCGCGATGCGCGAGCAAAATTTTGATACGCTGCTCTTCTTGCTTGGACGGCATTTTGACAACTGAAGAGTGAATTCCAAAATCAAAATAGGAGCAACATTCTACACACACACACCTTCAAAATGAGGGGTGTTCAGGTTTTTTAATTGCAAATTTGAAAGAAATACGTCAAGTTGATATTGACCAAATTTTGACCGTATCACCCTTTAGTTGACCCATCTGTGAAAAAACTCCTATTGTTACTGACATGGTGGTACTTGTTTGCAAAAATTAAGGAAACAACCATCGACCGATGGTGATCTGGTATTCCACGGACATTGTCAGATCAAAATTTACAGAGGAACTATAAAAGTCTTGGAAGCAAACACGATTCGAATTGTACGAAGAAGGGCCAATCTCCAGCGTCATGTACTCATAATAGAGACTCATGAATCTTGTTTGAGGATTTCTGTCGAGCAGCTTCTCAAAGTTTTCTATTACCAATGGGTTCATTACTTCACAACGGATAAGAAACCGGAAGAACAGTTCCGCGAAACGATCTGTCAGTGTACTTCGAGGCTCATCGTATGCGTCGAGTGCATACAACCAAGCGCGATTCGGAGGCAACGGTATTGAACCCGTTGCATGACCCAATCTTGATCATGAAAGTTTGCCTAAGATGTCAAAAAATGGTCTAGAAAATTTTTCATGCTCTCGACATTTTTTCAACTTTGGCTAGAAATTTGAACATCTTTGAAATCGGGTAGTATTGTATTTTTTCCGGACTTGTAATCCGGAATCAAAACGTTTCCAGGGCCAGGTTTTAGTAAAAAAAATGCTATGTCCAACATATCATAACGGTTAGGTAAGGTTTTCTTTATTAAGGAGGTTTTCAGCCTTGGGCTGGTTCGCCTCCGGGGAATATCATAACATGTTTGCAATGTTTTAAATTTTTCAAGAACATTCTATACGTTCAAAATATCGAAACTTATTCCAGGCCGCACAGTTTTCTCAACTTGTTTGCCTTAGAGATCTCGAATTTTTAAATCCCTGCAATTGAAAAATGGTCCAAAAACTCTAAAATGTATCCCTGAATCACAAATTTTTCATGATCTAGATTTTAAGTTCTAGACGCATGAGTGAAAAATATGTTCGTGATATGTCCGTTTTGGAGAATTTTCCTCGTTCCAGCATAATCTACTGCAATCTGCAATCTAGAAAAGTTCTCTAGGTCCCAGAGTTATAAAAAAATGGTGTTACAGAAGTCTCTATATCCTAGATCTTTAAAATTGACTGTCCTAAAATTGTAAAAAAAAATCTTAATCCGTGACTTTGAACATTTTTTTTCTTTTTTTCTTTACGCCTAAATTTTTCGTTCTAATCATCAAATTGATATCTGCTTCTAACATCAACTTAGTAAATTATTTGGAAATGAGTTTGAAGAGTGAGACAATTGAGGTTGGAATTGGACCGGGCTCTCATATATTCAATTCAGACCTATTTTTCAAGATCAAATTTATGGGAACCTTAAGGGGAAAGGGAAGTTATTAATTTTTGGAAGTTCAAAAGCAGTGTTGGCAAAATCAGAAATCAATTGATATTTTTCCGCTCTCATGCGCTCGCAATATCACGCGTGATAATGGAACAAAATATCATGCTTGATATTGGTTTTAACAAGCTCCTTTGATATTGCGAGACTATTTACAACGTGCAAAAATCAAGCTGAGAGTTGACTCGACACAAAAATGATTCCATTGCACATCGTTTTTTTTAGGAAGAGAAAGCATAATTTGCTATCTCTTTTTAATCTTCACCGATGGCAGACACGAAGGGACTGCTGCAAGCCGTTATGGAAGTTTCGGTTGCATTCGGGTGTAAAGCAAAAATCATTAAACTCAATTTCACCACAGTTTGGTGAGATTCGCAGTTGGTGAGTTTTGTAAGCTTGATATTCACAGCTTGCAAAATCAACCGCAGTAGTTTGCTTATTGATTTTTGTCTACGAAAACCAAGCGTGATCTTGGGCGTTGGTGATATTTGATTTTTTTTTATATTTTCCCAACACTGTTCAAAACCACTTTTGCGATTAAAACCTAAATTCGGCAGTGAAAATGTATTCACTGTATTCCGATTACACATTTTAATGAACTTAATTTTGGAACAAAAAAATGGAACAATGGAACAAAATTCGACTTTCTGGGACTTTTTTTTCGTGAGTTAGAGGCGGGATATGGAACATTGATGAATTGGTTTCTAAAACTGGTCACAACTATCTCCAAACTTTGGTTCTGTAGACCATGGTTTAGACTTATTGAATGCTTTAAAACCGTGATAAAACGTTCAATGTTGCATGGAAACGGGGTACCAAATTCACAATTTTTGATGCAAATTCAGAATTATTAAACAATTGTGTATATTGACCCTTTTACATGAACTAACATAATCCAAACATTTAAACATGTTTAGGCATGTAAATTTATCAATATCTGTTGGTCGGTTGTCTGCGGTACATATCTCCAACGTAAAATTATATCTCCAACGTAATTTTTTTTGCATAGCTTAATTTATATTTCCACTTGATTGGACATTTAATAAGAGGGTGTTGTAAAGACTGGAACGCGCGAAAATTGATCGACAAAAAATCGTTTCTTGCAGTCAAAATTCATATCACAAAAATCTTCTTATTTTTCTTTTGGTAGTTCAATTCATATATTTAAATGAAAAAAATGTTCGTTTATTCTTTTGGTTTGTCAAATCCGAACTGCCGTGCCTTCCGCTTAACCCCTTCCATTAAACTTTGCACAGTGGTCTCAGCGACCTTATTCGTCGCCAAACGCCAGTTAGATTTAAACTGCTGCTCGTTTTCCATGGATTTATTAGTTTTTTGAGATTCCGTTTAACCAAGGCCCAATACCGTTCGATAGGGCGGAGTTATGGGCTGTTTGGAGGGTTGTGGTCTATGGGTACCACAACCACGTTGTTCGCATCGTACCACTCGAGTGCCTTTTTCCCATAGTGGCAGCTCGCCAAGTCCGGCCAGAATAGCACAGGTCTATTATGTTGCTTTAGAAATGGTCGCAGCCGCTTGTACAGGCACACCTGGACGTAGATCTCTTGATTGATTGTTCCCGTAGTAATGAAAATGCCGCTTTTTAGACCACACGTGCATATGACCTACCAGACGAGATATTTTTCGGGAAATTCGATAGTTTTATGGTTTTGAAAATTTCAACCACCTTCCCTTTTCCTGATGCGGTATAAAACTCCTGTCCCGGAAGCTGCTTGAAATCCGCCTCGGTTCGCCACTTTCACCTTCTTAAACGTCGACAACCCGGCTCGTTTCTTGGCCCGCTGCACAGTATTATGGGAGACATTGAGCTTGCCAGTGATGTCCCGGATGGAGAGGTTAGGATTCCGCTTATATTTCACCGCCACCTTCTTCGTCGTCGCTGCCACGTCCGGATTACGATTTCCGCCGATTCCAGGCTTCCTGCCGGTCGACAGACGCTCCCCGAACACTTTTAAAACGTTTGTCACGATCGATTTGGCTACATCCAGCAATTTTGCCAACTTGGCGTGTGATAACGTCGGATTCTCTTGCTGCGTGAGCAAAATTTTGACACGCTGCTCCTCTTGTTTGGATGTGATTTTTAAAACTGGAGAGCAAACGGTGAAAACTCATCATAGCAACCATTGTATATACACTCAACTTCCAAATGCTGCATTTCAGGTTTTTTATGCATTTTTAACAGAAATACACCAATTTGTAGTAGACAAATTTTTGCGCGTTCCAGACTTTATGTTTGAAATATCAGATTGTCTTGTATAAAAAACTCACAGACAGCTTAATTCCTTAAACTAGAGCTAATCCTATTTTTAAAAAAGTTTTTAGATGCATTAAATCGTAGTTGTCACGAGACTCGTTAAATCGCTGGCAACAAACATCAAGTGGATTATTTTGCCCGTAGAGGGTTCGATGTTGAGGAATGCGGAGAAGATCATTCTGGCGTGTCTGTCTAACCGGAGCATTGCAATTGGCAAATCAAAGTTGGCACTCGTGGAGAATAGAAGAACTATGAGAGTGATGATGGTTTCAAAATTTTACACGGTGAGGTATACGAGTGCAATCTTAAAATGCTTTTATTTTGCAAATGAAGCATTTTATTTTAATCTGGTTGATGCTACGTTAGTAGAAAACTTAAGGACTTCTCAATAAACATATAATATAGAAAAAATAATTTCTTTTCAGATTTTTAGGTGTACACATAGATTTGAGCTTTTTTACCACTGTAGCAGCAACCATATTTAAATAAAATGTTCCATTTGCAAAATAAAAGCATTTTAAGATTGCATTCGTATACTTCCCCGTGGAAAATTTTGAAACCATCATCACTGTTATAGTTCTTCTATTCTCCACGAGTGCCAACTTTGATTTGCCAATTAAGTTCAGCACAATCAATATTGTTGTTCAGAATGTCAAATATGAACAGCCGTTGCAGAAGTATACTCCTATTCGACATTCTGCAAAGGTCAATCAAAACACAGCGGTTCTCGTATGGGGGAAAAACAACCGGGTTATTCCAGGGTAACAGTTGTAGAGCGCACCTAACAAAGTTTTGCTGAATATTTTCAATGCGAAAGCAAAGCTAACATGATATGGTGCCCATACTAGAACGCCATATTCCAGTATGCTTCGCACCAGAGAACAATACAATGATTTAAGGCAATAGACATCCTCGAAATGTTGCGTGTTGCTTTTGATAAATCCAAGTATCGCGTAGGCTTTGGCGGTTGTTGCTGCTATGTGATCGGTAAATGTCAGCTTGCTTTAAAGAATTACACCCAGATCCTTGATCGATGACACTCGGTTAACATTTGAAGAAAACATCTTGTACTCGAAAATTGCAGTTGTCCTCGATCGGTTGAATGAAATAACGTTACATTTGCGAATGTTCACGTCCATTCCGTTCAATGAACACCATTCAAGAAGAGAGTCTATGTCCAATTGGATAGCAAAGCAATCCACCATATAGGTGATTATACGAAAGAAATTCAGGTCATCAGCGACGCATACTTCGGTGATTTGAGGAGTATATACGCAAAGATCGTTCACAAAAAGTACGAAAAGTGACTCCCTTGAGGCACCCCGGAAGTAATGGAGAACATTTCAGAGCAAAAAACAAAACAAAAGCACTGCGGTCAGATAAGTATGATTCAATCCACCGAGTAAGCCACTCCGGGAATCCCAGGCAACTGACTCCGCACATTGTTTAATAAAGATTGGAGGTAAACGATCAGGACCTGCTCCCATCGAAGTGCCTATGGACTCAAGTTTAAGATTGCCGCATCAAGATATTTTCGCATGGACCTAATCTGGTAGCGTTGGTTTGAACTTTTTTGCTCTGTTCAGATTCCGTCCTGTGCTTTTCTTTTTCAAACTGCTTTACCATTGCGCACTTGACCTGGTCATCGACTCCACTATCGAAGAATGCTAGACAAACGTTCAACTCGGAGAAATACCATTAATGTTTTTTTTTTAATTTGTCCAAGGTTATAATTCAGCAAGTTCCGGGTCATCGTAGTTGAGCAATGAGTGGGCAAATTCCAGATCATTACGAGGAGCAGATAGCGGCAGTGGGGCTTGAAACCAACCTTTAAAGTTGTGAATATTAAGTCATTGAATTAGAGCAACCAACCTACCTTTCAAATAGATCCTCAACACGAAAAGAACAAACCTCTTCAGCATGTAGACAGTAACATCTTCGAATGAAAATTGGTCACGAAAGATGAACATTTTCAGTCCATAGATTGCGTTTGCCAATCTTGAGCTTGAATCGTTTGAAAGGATCTAGACACATCATCACTAATTGCAGAAATTCCTCATAGTCATCCCTGACGAATTTGCCTGCAACATTTTGCTGCAGAAATTTATCAATTTAGTGCCATGATTTCCTCATGAAAGTTTTCAAAAGTTTTTCATCCGGCGATGTGGTTTTGGCTTTGAAGACAATAGTGTACGCGGTCATCAAAACTAACTCGTAGACGTGATGTCTATAGGGCGGGCAGATCAAGAAACTCCCTACCAAAGTATTTCTCAAGTAGAACACCTGCGCCATTCTTCTCTCCGGAATTGACATTTGTTGTGTCGTATCCCTTTTCCTTGATAAAGTTGTTCAGGCTCCATGATTTTAAGCTTTCGTACGCATGTTCTGCAACCACTCTTCCTGTTCCATTTCGAAGAAATTTACAGCTTATAACTTGCTATGTCGAATTGTTGCCTCAACTTGCAACTTGCCTGTTGATTTAGTGCCTCAAATCACAATAGTGCCCGAGATTAACTCCCTAGAAAACTCGAAGTGGCAGTGAAAGTGCCTATGATTTGTGGACGCTGAACCATACCACCTAAAGAACTCAGTATGCCTTTAGAACTCAGTCACAGTAATTAATTGAAAGCTTTCTATGCCAACCAATGTATGAATCTGTATCATTACATGCACAGTGATACTCTATGCCCAGGGAAGTTGAGAAAATTTTCAACCTGGGAATGGAACATACTGAGTTCTTAAGGTGATACTATTCAGCGTCCACAGGCACTTTCACTGCCACTTCGAGTTTTCTAGGGAGTTAATCTCGGGCACTATTGTGATTTGAGGCACTAAATTGTCATCACAGTTTTGTTATTGTATTTTTCCGGTAGCAGATAATGGCCTCCTGGAAAAAACGAAGTGGAACCAGAGCCCGAGGATCTAGATCGTATCACCTTAAAACAATTTCTATATAAAGATCCCTTCAGACCGATCGCGTTTGTCATAGTGGTCTTTGGTTTTTTGTTCATGATTCCGTTATAAAAAATCTGGGACTTTGAATAGTTATCTGAAGTCTATGACTTGGAAAATTGGTAACTACTCTGCAATGCTCATTTCTGTTTGCAAACTTTGTAAACATATCAAACAGAAATGAATAAATAGTGTATTACTGAATTATAAGTGGGGATGGGTGGCATTCACTAGCCCGAGAATACCCTCCACATGCTAGCAAATATATCATATTAACAATATGATCCATTCATGCCTTTTCCAAATGTTGAGTAAGAGTCAAATTATTTTCTTTAACTACATTGTGTTCATTACTTTAAAATTTGACTGTCATGTAACTGTTGTCATCAAATAAAATAAAATACTGAAATACATTCATTTGAAATATTAAACAAATTTTTATTTGGTTTACCCCTCGTGACGATAAACAAATACATTGGTAGCCTTTTTGGCCACACACAGAGGTGCTTTCATCGCTAAAAATTCGGTTCGCCAGCTAAGCGAAAGTGTGGATCATAATGTTAATATAATATATTTGATGCTAGCCTCTTCACCAACCATACATCAGTACACACTTATCGAGTCAGTAATTTTTGCCGGATTTTTGAATAGCGGAACTCTTCGGTAAAATTTAAAAAAATCTGTGAAAAATTCAAAGTTGAGAAAATGTGTTACGAAAATTTAAAGACTAACTTCTGTTAACCCCGTGTAATTATGAAAAATAACAGTCATTTGAATTTTAACCGAGTCAGTAATCCAAAAATCCAGTAAAAATACTAACTCCTGTAAAAAAATTAAGTGTGTATACAGAAGCAGCGGAGCTCCACACTCCTCCATCGAAACAGCACCGCAGCTGAGCTGCGAGTGCTATGAAATTGGCGTTGACGGCACCGTCAAAAAAATTTGCTCTTCCAGCAAATTTAGATAGTTTCTTATAGGAATTTTCGGTGGAGTGAAAGGATAGTACAAAGTCCGCCATGTTTCACGCACAGTCTGACGTTTGCTTATGGATTTTCTCATAGGAGTAAAGAGCTACAGAGTCGCCGTCAACGCCAATAAAAAGGACATCGACTTATTACCACTACCTACTTCTCTCCCTTCCGCTCTCAGAATTCGCTGATTCGGTGTATCTCGTTGTGTTTTCTGCTGAGACTGAGCAATATTCGATACCGCGAAACATCTCCGCAGTTATGTTTTCTTTCGGCGCAGGAGATGTGCGGTAATCAAAAGTTAAGAATGTAGCTAAACATCTACAATAACATTCTACCAAATTTTCATGTGCGTAGTCCACTGCAACAGCCGAACGTACGAACGAATAGGGTGACTATAGCGCATTTTATGAAAACGTCACAAGTTTTTATGGCTGTTTTAAATCAATAATTACGAAGAAACCATAAAGCCTACAAGGTTACTACCAAAGGCACAAATCTAGGGAACTGCATGGAAAATGTTTTGTAGAACAACTAAATAAACAGAAATGAAAATTTCCAACTTAAAAACTCTAAAATGTATGAAATTTCACAAGTTTTTTTTTGGTACTTTCAACATACTTTTCAATTTTAATGTATGATAATTAACTTTAATCGAGTTCTTTTGCAAATAGCATTGATAGCTAAGACTTTAATCTTTCATTTGGTATGTTGAAATCAGAAAACCACATTAAGATTAAAAAAATATAGCTAACCAAAGTTGGCAATACAAAAAAACATAAAATGTTGAATAACTCACTTAGCAGTCATTTCCGACCCTATGTTTCATGGGGATTTTTTCATAACTTTAGGAGCCCTATCTACCCTGAAAATATGTAAAACCCGGAACCAAACACCCTGTATATACCTACATCATTTTTCTTGTCTATTTAATATATGTTTCACATCGAATATGCGTCACACATATCAAAACGGCCAGGCCTACTGTACAGCATTTAAGGGGCAAGATGATTCAGAAAACATCGGGCTTCATAATCCAATAAATGGATGCAACGTGGACATCTCGTACCGTATGTTCCGATTTTGTTAATTATATGATTGGTTGGCCGTTGGAAGCAACAAAGCTATAAAGGTTAAGTGATGCTCAATTTTCTTCTGCCGGTTGGGACATGAGCACTAACTCTTGTCCTAGCCTTTTATGACTTATGGCTATAGCGCCATTACTTGCTTTCTGAAAAGAGAAGAAAGAAAGGAAAAGGAGAAGGGCAAAGGAAAAAGGATTATGTGAAATCTATGATAAACAACATTTTTGATTTGAAATATACAATACAGAAATGCATAACGGCGCGGTGGTCACTACCCGAGTCTTGTCACTATTATCAAGTCATAAAAAGTAACAAGGACTAAAATGTGCTCCTTTGATTACTGGAAAACCCTGATTCCCTAGGTTGAAGTTGTCACGACTAGGGTTCGGTGGTAGATGTTATACCAGTAACGCACCACAAAAAGGTGATTTCCCAACGTTACTGGGTTGAAAAGATAAAAATTTACAAAATGGAATGAACTCACCAAGTTTAGCCAATTGAACCTGAAGGCTGCCTGACATGTGTTGCTGTAGAAGTCCAAATTGTAGACGAAGCTTGATGAAGATCAACATGAACTAGTCCGGTTTGTGGTAGTTGCGCTGAATGTCTTCCTTCGAATTGAGATAAACAAATGTTCGGATGTATGTAGTCGATATTTGATGTGCATTGGCAAGCTTTTTCGTGGCCAATAGTCAGGTTCAACGCTGTGACTCAACGAATGATGGAACTAATGATGGAACTAATGATGGGACGCCTCGTGGAGGTTCTACTTAGCTTCGGAAGACCTTCTCAGCGGTAAATAATAGGGACCTGAGAATGGGAATGAGAAACTAGAAATTGTCTCCTGGGCCTGGTTATAGCCAGATCATCAACCGATTATAGATATAAAAAAAACTTCACGGAAAAAAAACAAACGTTAGATTCAAGTGTCTACAAAATTAGAACATATTCTGAAACCTACATTTTTTCGCTTCCTGTGAGTTGCAGATTTTCTTAGATTAACACGGTTCAGGTCAACGCCAAGAGCATTGACCATGGAGCCAAGAATGCCAACAGTACCGCGATTGGAGATTTTTTCCTTGCCCAAATTTTCTGCAACAATATTGTTTATGACGTTAATGCACTTAACAGGATTTTTCATTCTGGAAGGCTGTAATCCGGATCTTAAGAGTCATCACCTTTTTCCGATTCTTGGTCTTCATCTTCCAAACCGGTGTCTTCATCCTTTATTTGTTGCATTGATATCGGTATTTGTTGTAGTTGTTTTGCCAACACCGGAGTGGTCTCTGCGGAACTTGCCGGTCGATTTTGAAGTAAAATATTTAATATCAAAAGTACAGTGTAATTCAGCCTTGCAGTTTTTGATTTCCCTAATTAAAACTGGGTTTGTGTTAGTAGTGTCTTTTTGTGCCTTCTTCCATTCCGTAACCAATTTTTGGAGCTTCCAAATCACGATTTTCGTTAGCTGACGTTGGCATCCAGCTTCCTCCCACACGTTGACGAGATCTTTGACCACGGATTTGAAACTTTCCTGCTGTGTCTTCAGAAGTACTTCGCGTTGAAAGCGATCGAAGCAAATAACTTCCAGCTTTGATGGAAGATTAAGTCGAGGTAACCGGCTTCTGGGTAAACCAGTGATCTTATCCAAAAGTTGTGGTGGCTTCATTGCTATGCAACGATTCCACGAGTGAATGATATAATCACATTCAATGTATACGCACCGTTCTAATAGTTTTTTTTTATTATTTTACTGGATGCCGCGTTTATTTAAGATAAAGTCTATAGAGAGCTGGAAAAAGGGCATATCTGCTTTGATCGATTCTCTTCATCGACTTTCTCTTTTGATAACCACGGCTATGCAAAATTTATCTATCGTCCAAATCGTCAAATACAACAGAGAATGTTGTTGCAGCTGAGTTGTGTGTGTGTGTGTCATCCTCTATCCCTCACCCAGCCGGGGGCGTTCGACAAGTAGAACTGCGAATAATTTGATCAAATCTCATGCTCCGTAATGGTGCCCTTTATGTTGTGAAGACTAGTACTTCAAAAAGGGTAACTTTTGAGGCAAGACAGGGTGTCCTCAACAAGTTAAGGGAACAGGATGCACTAAATGTCCACAACAGGTACAGCAAAACATCACATAGACGCCCTTATTCACACTGACTACTCAGGGGGTAGAAGGTCAAGAAGAGCCACCGACGCCAGCTTGAACCGGGTACCTGTGTCTCCCACGATATACCCGCGGCAATGGTCAGCAGACGATGCCCTGTGCGTATTTAGTATGTAATATGTTTTATTTGGATGTAGAAAATGTTTGAAGCCATGCGTCATCTAAACCATAATTTGCATCACCATAAATACACTTTTCAACAATCTTCAACTGGAACGTACTCTCCAAATCATTACACCCGGGAGCGCATTCTCGATGCTTCCACGCATATTTTTCTCTAGTCATTTTTAAACAATTCCTCCTCCAGCGATTCCAACCACACAATAACTAAATATCACTTTTCTTCGCTTTTCTTTTTCAAGTCACTCTGTGCACAAAATCAATGCACATCGCAAAACCCTAACAATAGATCAGCGCCGTTCAAATCAAATTATCGCGCCCAGGACACAAAACTATTCAAAACTGAAATTAAAAACTATCCCTCGCGATGCCTCAAATTTCTGTTCCGGTAGCACAAGCGAAGAAAAAACAAACAACGTAGATGACGACATCGCTTCTGATGCTTGCAAACACGTTTTTTCCTCGATTCTTAAACTTCCACCAATTACACACGTATTACCTAACCGTCCGGGAGGCAGAATGTTGTTGCAGCTGAGTTATTAACGAAAGAGAAAGTCGATGAAGAGAATCGATCAAAGCAGATAGGCCCTTCTTCCAGCTCTGTATAGAAGTATCTGTCAGAATGGTTAGAACTGGTTGACCCGGTAGAGTGAACGGATAACCAAAAGGACCCGCTTCAACTCGTCGTCCACAAATTTTGACATTTCTTTCGGAATTGCCTTGGCTACTACATGTTATCAACAATCAATACGAAACTAACGATTTTAAATTGGCTCACTACTTGACTAGCCTATTGGTCCCAAGCAAACGATTAACGTACCCCATTCTAGTCGAAATTCTAGTACCGCACAATGTTTGTTTTGATTCGCTATTAAAGTTTGACAGATAAAATGAGGGTTATTGGTTTTTCCTATGTTTCGAGGGGTGAATCGATTAGCTTGGGACCGAAGAGAGTACCAGAGCTGAGCCAAAAAGTTGAGCACATTATTTCGGGACCTTCTAGTCTTAGAGTTACCTCTATGATGTTATTTCTTTTGCCCTTATGGAGAATGAAGAATAAAAGCATAAACAAAAGCGAGGCTAACTTTTGCGTGCACTGGTTTATATCTTACAACTTCAGCCCATATCACCGCCTACTGGACGGTATTGGTGATCAATTTCGAATATTAGAAAAGCTTTGTCAACTAGAGAAGATTGCAAAGAACGCCCAAATCGGTGTACTCACTGCTGAGATCTTGAATAAAAAAGAAAATTTAGAAAATATGTACAGTTTATGACAATTGGTTTCCACAAAAAATGTTCCTTATGAAATTTGTTTTCGAATAGATTTCATAGATAACTGATATAAAATTATGTGAGCCCAATCTTAGATCCATAGGCCACAATTAGAGCCATTTCTTAAAAAAAATACTCCTAAAAAATAACTAATTTTTGCGATCTTTATTAAACAATTTTGTTAAAAAATGCCCATTGTTCATAAATCGACTTATGGGAAACTCTAGTTCAATTTCTAGAAAGTCGATATGTTCTACAAAAATGCTTGAAATAAGTGTTTCTGTCATTCTAGAGCTGAGCACCATGAATTTTCTAACATCGATTTTTATCGGGACACCCTACGTTGGTAGACTGTGGACTATCCTTGCTGTTCGACTTGATCAAGTTTAATAACCTCTTATTGTACTCAACCTGCCATTGTATGATGGGCAAAAACGGTTTGGGTGAATCCGTGGGCTACATCGCTCACGCGCATCCACGGGAAAAATGAGAATCTCCTTTCAACAACAGGATCATACAACCGGTAAAAAACAAGTCATTATACAGGAGGATGCCGCAATAGACTGATGCAACATTTGAAATTTTTGCTCCACAGTGCTCAAACGGTTCCAAATTGGGCCCTGATTAGCCTCCCAAAATTTGAACTCATTTAGTGAGAAACTGACTTGGCACAAACCATTTGAAGTTTATATGGGAATTACTATGGAGAAACCATAATTTCGGTTCACCAGTTCACTCTACTTTAAAAAATGATAGCTGAACTTGTTGAAAATTTTCCCAGCTACAACTTTGTTAAAGACCACTTTTCGATCAAATGTAAGGTACAAAAATTATTAATGTTTCAAGTCACTGATGTCTTATGATTATGCTCAATCAGCTGTTCAGCAGGCAACATTGGTGTTTATGGCGCGTAGAATAGAGGACAAAAATCATGGCTACTATGTCACACTGCGGATTACAGTGTTGCCCACAATACAGTTGCTTAATCTTGCCATAAATTTATCAATCTATTAAACAATAAATAACTATTTAATTTGACGTTTGGCTGAAAAAAGATTTTCTGCAAAGTGGTAGCTGATAAAAATTCCCATAAGAATAGCAATAGAATTTGTTAACAGTACAATATGTAAAAAGAATAGAAGACAATGAACAAAAAGTTTTGTTTCCCCATAGTAATTTCCATATAAAATGGTTTGTGCCGAGTTAGATTCATATCAAATGAGTTTAAACTTTCGGAGGCTAATCAGGACTCGATTTGAAACCGTTTGATCACTGTGGAGCGAAAATTTCAAATTTTGCATCTGTCTAATGCCCCAATGAGTGGGGAGAAGAGCCCGCCCTCTATTCACGAAATGTTAAAGACAGAGAGAACTTTGGCATTTCTACTCTTCCCATCCATTTCGCTTCAATCGGGTGCCCTGGTGAACCATCATGTACTGTAATGGAATGAAAGTTAAGAGAAAAATAAAGGGAAATGTTGCAAAGGAATCCATGATATCACGATGATTTCGAAGAGTTACCATAGATATGCTCCCGCTACTTCTTCAACCGGTGTTAAAAACAGCTCTCTCGCCGTTCCTTCGTCAGCGGAAACCTACCTGGGTAATTACAGGGGGGCTGGAACTCATGGTCCGCTAGTGCTGGTGAGTTATAAAGGGTGTCCACGATGAAATTGCCACACTATGAAATTGCTCTAACTTTTTAACCGTTGGGTAGAATTTAATGAAAATTTGGGTGGATTTAGTTCATAGTGCATTATTTACATCCTGCAAGTTTAAAGTCCTGTGATCAAAACTCGCGGAAATGGAGTCGAAAGAACAGCTCGTGCGTGATAAAATCTTGCGCATTCATCACGAGAACAAGGATCTCTCGCATCGTTCCATCGCTAAAACGTTGGGAATCGCGAATTCCACGGTGTCGCGAGTGATTAAGCGGTTCATGCTGACGAAAGTTGAATGCTGCATCATGGACGACGAAACATATGTGAAGGCCGACTTCAAACAGATCCCCGGCAACCTGTTTTTCACGGCCAAGGATAAGTTCAGCGTTCCGGAGCATGTCCGCACTCAGAAGATGTCCAAATTTGCGAAGAAATTCCTGGTTTGACAAGCCATCTGCACGTGCGGGAAGCGGAGTGCACCTTTCGTGACCCAGGACACGATGAACGGACAGGTGTACATAAAAGAGTGCCTCCAGAAGCGGCTGCTTCCTCTCCTGAAGGCCCACAACGTCCCAACAATCTTCTGGCCGGATTTGGCCTCATGCCACTACTCCAAGGACGTGCTGAAGTGGTATGCGGAAAATAAGGTCAATTTCGTGCCGAAAATGTTCAACCCTCCCAACACTCCGGAGCTCCGCCCCATCGAAAAGTACTGGGCGATTATGAAGCAGCACCTTCTTAAACGACCTAAGGAAGTGAAGACAGTCGAGGAACTGAAGAAAGTATGGGTTTACATGCAAAAAACAGTTGATTCACAGGTTGTGCAGAATCTTATGGCCGGGGTTAAGGCCAAGGTGCGGGCATTTGCGTATGGACTGTAAATAAAATACGAGTAAAATGGTAAAATGAAGTTTAATAGTTATTTCTCAATCCCTGAAAATTTGATGGCAATCGGATGAAAACTCGAATTTTGCGAATCAATTTTGTGTGTGGCAATTTCATCGTGGACACCCTTTATGCCGTTAGTGTTCATGAAAAGTTTGCCATAAAGAAGGCCAAAACAAACAAAAATACGGACAGATTTGGACAGGCATGGACTTGTTTCATACGACCGGAAGGTTTATGCTGGTCACAAATGCCTTTCCAAACCGATTTCCTACGCAAATGATCAATCTTTGATGTGAATTTCACGAATAAACACGAGGAACATTTCTTATGGTCCTGCAAAATGGTCATAGTTCATTTTGGTAAACAAACTAACACTTCTTATTTGTGTGTCACCTTTGTGTAAAGCGCCTCGAGTGGAAACCCCCAACAATCACTAAACACACTCTAGCTACTGCCTAAGCGCCTAATGAAAGGTGCCACACAAGGAAGAAGTGTTAGTTTGTTTACTAAAATGAACTATGGCTATTGTATATGGCAAGTTTTGCAGTCACAGTCTGGAAAACTCAGCATCAGTCCCTCACAGGCCAAATCAACTGGCAATCAACGCCGAAATCAGACCCGACAATTCAAGCGACCGAAAACAAACAAATCTAATATCACAGACAAACAGACGTAACTCTTAGAAAAACTTGTTCTGGAAAACATAGTATCTCAAAACATATAACCTCAGTAACGACATCTCTCTGGCTTCTCGCGGAAAACAAGCTTGCTCGCTAACTCGTAAACAATATTGCATAAAAGTTCTATAGAATATATAGAAACGTCAAAGTGATCCGATGCCAGCGCTGCGGCGAGTAGTTCGCGGAACTGATAATATTCAAATCAACCGTTAAATGCATGAACGAAGATACACAATAAAGAGTTACGTCTGTTTGTCTGTGCTAATATGTCAACCTACAGAAAGAACCTTTTTTTTGCCAGGATCATAGGTGTTAATTCGCGTAAAAAAACCGTGAAAGAAAATGAAATCGCGTAGAAAACCACTCAATAAAGGGTACAGTGTGTTCCAAAATGGGGCCAATGGTGCTCGGCGCTCGGCCTAGCGTTATTCGAATTTTTCTCTCGATTTTGCAGCTCATATAAAAAATAATCAACGCTTTGATAAACCTTGGATGGTTAATGTCTATTATGCTTATTGTCTTTATGCCCAACCTCGTATGCCAAATAAGATACACACATTCAGACTCTATCCTTATGAATAACATGTTCTAAATTGACAATCAGAACAATGTCATCAAAATAGCCTTGATAGCGTTTTTCGGAGCTCAAAAGAGTTGTTAAATAAAATCAACCGGTTAACGATTACGATTGTCAGCACTCTAATGTTGGTTGGAGCTATACGTTTGTTTGAACTTTACCACAAATTTCATTTCGAAAGTTCAAGTGTTTTGACCCTGATCGAATTTCGATTGCACTTCGCCAGAACGCTAAACTACCGACAGCTAAAATAAGCATCGAAGATGGAAAACTCATATTTTTCTCGTAGATCGCACCTGAAAGCATTTCTTACTCCGTGCGGTTGGTCATGACTTGCTGGGATCGGTTGGCTGCATTCATTTTTATGTATCCGCCATTCGGCAAATTTTTGGCGATCAAAGCATTCCTCCAATGGCGTGGAGAAGGATAAGAGAAGGAGGTGAGGCGCGCGAATAGAAAACAAAACAAAACCTTGACTGCTGCCAAGAAAAACGTTATGTAAAAACCGCCCGTTAGTGCAGTGTGTCTCGGGTGGGATCGCTTTTCAAGATCAACAGTCATTTCCAGCTGCCGGAAAATTGAATTATAGCTGTGAACTTGAGCGTAGCGAAATGGAAATTTTTCGAGTGGTTCATCCGATGAATGACGGTCAGTTCTTCTGCCCAAGCCCACCATTTGGCGGGCCCAATTTAAAGGGTTGCACGCAACGATCATCAATTGTGTTTCATTTATTAATATTTGCCAAAACATCAGATTAGTTAACACTTTCTATTTGGGAAGCCACATACATCCTATGCGAACACATTAATTACATACCTGACCATTGATGCAGAGTATTTGACTCATGGTTTTAATTAACTTTCTTACATGACTAAATAAATTTATCTACCATTTACTTGGTTATTTGGAATAAATCGGTTACACCATTATTCGGTAAAGTTGTTGTGTTGAAAAATATTTTCTATGATTTTAAGTTAAAAAACTATTTCATTGAAAAAAGTGCTCAAAACTTCAAAAAGAAAATTTAATCGCAATGACATTTAGACTGAAGTTTTAACCTCTCCGCCATGATTGTTGTGAGATAAAATACGTTAACTTTTTTTCAGTAGCTCCATAATTAGTATTAAATTAGGTCTGTGAAGCAAAGAAGAGAGTGAAGGATGCATTTTATGATAACGCAACAAGCAGTTGTGGTTGGTTTATATGTCAACGAAGTAGGGGAAGAAGGGGTATAATGATAAAGTTCTCAAATCTCTAAAAGTGCTTTGTAAAACTCCCGTTAGTTTTCTCTGAAATACCTTGGTGTTATCCTTGACATTCATTCTAAAATCTACTATCTTCTCACCATTCCTTCGAAACAAAAAATCTAGTCTGGTCCGAAAATTAAAAAAAAAATACAAGGTCCCTAATAATAAGCATAATGATGCGCAAACAAGTAGTACTCGTTTATGATGACTGGGCTAGGAAACAACGTTTTTTTATGAATACAGTGCTAAAATTATCACGTTTTACTTGTACATTTTTCAAAAGATTTTCATGTAAATCTGGAAAAGTGTTTATTTCAAAAGATTTGTAGAGTTATGTCCTACCGATTGGTGTATTTTGATTTAAATTTCATCTTTATATGAAAAAGTTATAAGCATTCAAAACCTTACACCTTTTGTGAGGATCGCAATTTTAGATTTTCGATTTACCCGCTGTACCTTCCCGTAAGACGTAGTCTACGTCAAAAATCCTGCCTTGGTGGCCTTTCGAAATACATGCAGAATAGAAAAAAATGCGTGCTAGAAGGTTAATTATATTTCCATCATTCTTGCTACCCAATGGTAAACAAACCTTCGTCTAGAAAAGCCTTTTACCTCATATACCTGCCCATTAAAACAATGTTCAAAAACTGTTGCATCCGGTATCCGCGACAGGGTCAACGAAACTATTAATTACGCTAATCGATCCATAAAACCTCTATGTTTCGTTAATCGTAACGCCATAGATTATCAACGTGAAGTAGGCTTTGACGTACTACGCGCTCGTTTCCACTGGCGCTCAACGAAAGGGGCGCGTTTCTAACTTGTTCACCGTATGATTTACTCAGAGCACAGTTTTTGCAATGCAGCTGAGATGAGGAAAGCAAAAACCGCTGTGGTCGCTTGGAAGCTCTAGGTAAAGCATTTAATCAAGTGATTGAAAAATGATTGCTTTTTACACTCGTATAAGTACCACCTTCGCGTAACGTAAGTAACCTTGGTCTCACTGACCCACCGCAGCAGCGCAGTGGGTGATCGCATTTGCCTACTTAGATACCACCATGACGGATTCCTACAACAATACACCACACATTGTCAATGGTGACTTTGATGATGAAGGCGACGACGACCTTGCCTTCGGTTTGACCAATCGAAGGACTTTCATAAACACGGTTCCCAAAGAGTGCGTGACTTGCAATCTGGATAAATATTTCTCGTTCACATACGGTTATTTAGAAGCAACATTGCCACAGGTTTGCACAGATTAATACCCAGAAAATAGTTGTTAATGATTTTGACTTCGGTTGAAACATTTTCAGCGTATAATGACACCGACCAAAAGTAAGATGTTAACCACAACGATGACGAAACGAATACTAAGACATGACGATGGTACACGCTAACGTGAAAAAGAAGCAATTAGCTCTTGAACAATAGGTGAAAATATTGGTAAAGTGGATCTATGACGCACTGAATCTAGAAACTAGAGCGAACAAACCAAACATTGCTCGCTCAACAACCTGCTATGATGAATCACGCCAAGAAGTTTGACACCTCAAAGTGATAAAATTGGTCTAGACGCCGGTGATTGCTTCTTAGGTAGCTACCATTCACCAAACGACGCGTGCGAGGCCTACTATCTAATCGGTGACTAGCTTTACGGCAATGTTAATAAATGCTTTCATTTGATTAACGAGACTTGACCAAGTTTGTTAATTTATTGTAAACGTGAAATTTAAAAACATTGTTGTTATGACGGGTGGTGGCTATCAACATCCCGTCTGCGATCGCTCGTCTACCTTGAAGTGATTTGTCTTAGCCGCGTGCAGACAGGTGAACCATAAATAATGGTTTCAATTTAATTAAGTGTCGATGAGACACAGCTACTTGGGGACTTGTTGGTTGCGCTGGGAATAACCCTGAGAATGAAATGTCAATCCCATCCGTAGAGTGTGCCCTGTCACAAACACTGTTGTTATTTACTGGTTGCCCAATGTGGTGTTGTAGGCGCCCAGCGATGTTGACATTTGAATCGGAAAGGGGGTTGTGCAACACGAGCGCGCGGTATATCGTTCTCATTGTGCGGGGGGTGGCCGGATTTGGACGACGGCTGCTGGGTACGGACGGCGAATGCACTGACAATGGACCATTCACGACTTGATCGGTTGAGGTACAGTGGAGGTGGGACTTGTGAATCCGTATTTGCATTTTTGTGATCGTGATTTTGCATTCCTTAGTGTTGTATAATGTTTGAAATGGTGGGGGTTTTGTTATAGTTTATTTCAGTTAGCATTCTGTGTTGATCAGTATCCGGATTAGGTATGAAATTGATTGAAAATAACCACAAAGAGGTAAATTTTTAACATTCAGAAGCAACACCAAAACATCATAACCTGTGCAAATCAAAACGATCTTCAGAGTAGAAGGTATGATGAGTCAAGAAAAGAAGCTTACAGTACTCCAGAATCTTCAGGGCAAGTCCAAAACGTCAGGAAACTCAAGCTAGCCTCAGAAGACTTCCAACGTAGAGGGTCCTTTGGGTATTCCGAGCAAGTTCAAGTCTTGAAGACAACTAGCAATTAAGATCAGACTGATTTCTCAAAAATGTCACGGTACATCAAATGAAGATTAATTCCTGATGCCCCAAAGATCATCAGAACGCTAAATGCTTTCAACCTTCAGATGGTTCAAAACAAGTCCGGATGGTGATCAGGACAAGTCAAAAGAGTCTTCAGATCGAGACCTCCGGATACATGTCAGAATTTCAGATGATTATCAGAATAAGTGTTTTCCAATTGACTTCAAGATACCCTCTTTAGGGTATGTCTAGAATGTCTGTAAAGCTGAGGCCAGACAACCTTCCCAGCAAGTCCAGAAGAATACTAAGTTCTGATGCCCAAATGTTCAGCCACCTCCAGCGTGGTCTTGCTTTGTGTCTTTACCGATTGAGCTAAGGGAGGTCCTATCAGGACAAGTCCAAATGAGGTATTTCTGAGAAATTTAGGTCCGTACAATTCATACGCAGACGCGTGTAATAAGCTCCACCCATTTGCTATTGCAGGTAGATTTGAAGTTTGTTCAATGGTAGAAGTTGAGCTAGTTAGGTTATCTTCCTATCTGAAATCGACGTCCGTGTTAGGGACGGTCTGTCTACACTCGATACTCATGGCGAGTGGAAATTTTTGCTATAGAAATGCAGATTTTGACTTCATTGAAGGCGCTTAGACTTCTAGAAAATGCGGAAAATGTGAATATGTTGAAGGTGTTTGAAGACATGCTGAAACTGAAGTAGACTGCGTCGGAATGTTATGCATACGTGTGAAAATTGTTGCTATAGAAATAAAGACTTAGATTGATTGACCTGACAAAGGACTTTGGAAATCTTTTGAATATTTCCTGATCATCACGCCATTTTGGGAGAATATCTGAGGGAAATCTTCGATCAGTTGAAGATCTTTTAAATACGTCCTGATCAACCTACCGTCAAGGGAGAATATACAAGAACGTCAATTGTCTGTACCATTTTTGCATAAGTATAATTGTGTGGCAAGTACAATCATGCTCTAGTTATGCTTAAGGAAGTCGAGACATTTTGCAACCCGAAAAATTCCTAGACTGGACCGGGAATCGAACCCAGCCAGCTTCAGCATGAGTTTGCTTTGTAGCTGCGCTTTTACCGACTGAGTTAAAGGGCGAACACGAAATTATTGCGACACCGAAAATGTCATGCCAATTTTCTTATAATGTTTAGAATCAAACCAAAATTTTAGGGTAGTGTTATACATATATTTACTTCAAAAATCAAAAGAAAAGTTAAATAGAAAGCCTTGAGTGTAAAATTGAACGCATTTTCGCTTGATGCCCTCCATCAAAGTCTTTACAGTGTCATCCGGTACCAGTTTCTCAGTTTTTTTTTTCATTTTCTTAACATGTCCTTCTCGTCTTTGACTGTCTTCTTGCTCTTCCGAAGTTCCCGCTTCATTATTGCCCAGTACTGCTCCACCGGGCGCAGCTCCGGACAGTTTGGCGGATTCATGTCCTTTGGAACAAAATGGACAGAATTGGCCTCATACCACTCCAGGACACTTTTAAAATAGTGGCATGATGCCAAATCTGGCCAAAATAGCGGAGCTTCGTCGTGCTGCTGCAAGAACGGCAAAAGGCGCTTCTCGAGGCACTCAGATTTGTAGATCTCGCCATTTACTGTGCCCTTTGTCACGAAAGGCTCACTCCTCAGTCCGCAAGAGCAGATGGCCTGCCAAATGAGATATTTGGAGGCGAACTTCGACATTTTCTAAATTTGTCGTCCACATCGAACTTGCTCTTGCCGGTGAAAAACTCCAACCCCGGAATTTGCTTAAAATCGGCTTTTATATACGTTTCGTCGTCCATCACACAGCAGCCATATTTTGTCAGCATCTTCTCGTAGAGCTTCCGTGCCCGAGTTTTAGCCGTCGATTGTTGCCGCTCATCGCGGTTTGGGAAGTTCTGTACCTTGTATGTATGTAGTCCAGCTCTCTTCTTTGCATTCTGGACGTAGCTCTGCGACATGCCGATCTTTTTAGCCAAATCACGGCTTGAGACGTTGGGATTTGCTTTAATCATCCGCTTCACCTTTCCCTCCGTCTTTTTATTC